>NC_051315.1:50085732-51304482 GCF_015220235.1 Choloepus didactylus | reverse complement strand
AGATATATTCACATACCATGCAGTCATACAAAACAAAGCATACATTCAGTTGTTTATAGTACCATTATATAGTTGTGCATTCATCACCAAAATTAATTTTTGACATTTTCATTACCACACACACAAAAATAATAAGAATAAAAATTAAAGTGAAAAAGAACAATTAAAGTAAAAAAGTATTTTGTTGAGAATTTTTGCATCTATATTCATTAGGGAGATTGGCCAGTAGTTTTCCTTTTTTGTAGCATCTTTGCCTGGTTTTGGTATTAGGTTGATGTTAGCTTCGTCAAATGAGTTAGGTAGTGTTCCATTTTCTTCAATGTTTTGAAAGAGTTTAAGTTCTTTTTGGGAAGTTTGGTAGAATTCCCCTGTGAAGCCATCTGGCCCTGGGCATCTATTTGCAGGAAGCTTTTTGATGACTGATTGGATCCCCCCGCCCGCGACTGGCTAGCCGAGGTCCTCCATCTCCCCTCTGGTCAGTCCAGGTTGTTCATATGTTTCCAGGAAATTGCCCATTTCCTCTACTTTATACAGTTTACTGGCATACAGTTGTTCATAGTATCCTCTTTTTTTTTTTTTTTTTTTATCTTCATTTTATTGAGATATATTCACATACCATGCAGTCATACAAAACAAATCATACTTTCGATTGTTCACAGTACCATTACATAGTTGTACATTCATCACCTAAATCAATCCCTGACACCTTCATTAGCACACACACAAAAATAACAAGAATAATAATTAGAGTGAAAAAGAGCAATTGAAGTAAAAAAGAACACTAGGTACCTTGTCTGTTTGTTTCCTTCCCCTATTTTTCTACTCATCCATCCATAAACTAGACAAAGTGGAGTGTGGTCCTTATGGCTTTCCCAATCCCATTGTCACCCCTCATAAGCTACATTTTTGTACAACTGTCTTCGAGATTCATGGGTTCTGGGTTGTAGTTTGATAGTTTCAGGTATCCACCACCAGCTACCCCAATTCTTTGCAACCTAAAAAGGGTTGTCTAAAGTGTGCGTAAGAGTGCCCACCAGAGTGACTTCTCGGCTCCTTTTGGAATCTCTCTGCCACTGAAGCTTATTTCATTTCCTTTCACATCCCCCTTTTGGTCAAGAAGATGTTCTCCGTCCCACGATGCCAGGTCTACATTCCTCCCTGGGAGTCATATTCCACGTTGCCAGGGAGATTCACTCCCCTGGGTGTCTGATCCCACGTAGGGGGGAGGGCAGTGATTTCACCTTTCAAGTTGGCTTAGCTAGAGAGACAGGGCCACATCTGAGCAACAAAGAGGCATTCGGGAGGAGGCTCTTAGGCACAAATATAGGGAGGCCTAGCCTCTCCTTTGCAGCAACCGTCTTCCCAAGGGTAAAACCTATGGTAGAGGGCTCAACCCATCAAACCACCAGACCCGTATGTCTGTGGTCATGTTAGCAACCATCGAGGTGGGGTAGGCCAATACCCCTGCATTCTCCACAGGCTCCTCAAGGGGGCACTACATCTTTTTTTTCCTTGTTTTTCTTTTTTTTTTTTTTAACTTTCCCTTCTTTTTTAAATCAACTGTATGAAAAAAAAGTTAAAAAGAAAACAAACATACAATAAAACAACATTTCAAAGAGCCATAACAAGGGAGAAAGAAAAAGACAACTAACCTAAGATAACTGCTTAACTTCCAACATGTTCCTACTTTACCTCAAGAAAGTTACCGAATATAGCAACATTTCTGTGAACTTGTTCCTACTATATCCACCAGAAATTAGCAGACCATAGTCATTCCTGGGCATCCCCAGAACGTTAAATAGCTTATCTGTTCTTCTTGGATTATTGTTCCCCCTTCCTTAATTGCTCTCTATTGCTAGTTCCCCTACATTCTACATTATAAACCATTTGTTTTACATTTTTCAAAGTTCACATTAGTGGTAGCATATAATATTTCTCTTTTTGTGCCTGGCTTATTTCACTCAGCATTATGTCTTCAAGGTTCATCCATGTTGTCATATGTTTCACGAGATCGTTCCTTCTTACTGCCGTGTAGTATTCCATCGTGTGTATATACCACATTTTATTTATCCACTCATCTGTTGAAGGACATTTGGGTTGTTTCCATCTCTTGGCAATTGTGAATAATGCTGCTATGAACATTGGCGTGCAGATATCTGTTCGTGTCACTGCTTTCCGATCTTCCGGGTATATACCGAGAAGTGCAATCTCTGGATGGAAGGGTAACTCTATATCTAGTTTTCTAAGGAACTGCCAGACTGACTTCCAGAGTGGCTGAACCATTATACAGTCCCACCAACAGTGAATAAGAGTTCCAATTTCTCCACATCCCCTCCAGCATTTGTAGTTTCCTGTTTGTTTAATGGCAGCCATTCTAACCGGTGTTAGATGGTATCTCATTGTGGTCTTAATTTGCATCTCTCTAATAGCTAGTGAAGCTGAACATTTTTTCATGTGTTTCTTGGCCATTTGTATTTCCTCTTCAGAGAACTGTCTTTTCATATCTTTTGCCCATTTTATAATTGGGCTGTCTGTACTATTATCATTGAGTTGTAGGATTTCTTTATATATGCAAGATATCAGTCTTTTGTCAGATACATGGTTTCCAAAAATTTTTTCCCATTGAGTTGGCTGCCTCTTTACCTTTTTGAGAAATTCCTTTGAGGTGCAGAAACTACTAAGCTTGAGGAGTTCCCATTTATCTATTTTTTCTTTTGTTGCTTGTGCTTTGGGTGTAAAGTCTAGGAAGTGTCCGCCTAATACAAGGTCTTGAAGATGTTTTCCTACATTATCTTCTAGGAGTTTTATGGTACTTTCTTTTATATTGAGATCTTTCATCCATTTTGAGTTAATTTTTGTGTAGGGGGTGAGGTAGGGGTCCTCTTTCATTCTTTTGGATATGGATATCCAACTCTCCCAGCCCCATTTGTTGAAAAGACCATTATGACTCAGTTCAGTGACTTTGGGGGCCTTATCAAAGATCAGTCGGCCATAGATCTGAGGGACTATCTCTCAATTCTCAATTCGATTCCATTGATCTATATGTCTATCTTTGTGCCAGTACCATGCTGTTTTAGCAACTGTGGCTTTATAATAAGCTTCAAAGTCAGGGAGTGTAAGTCCTCCCACTTCATTTTTCTTTTTTAGAGTGTCTTTAGCAATTCGAGGCACCTTCCCTTTCCAAATAAATTTGATAACTAGCTTTTCCAAGTCTGCAAAGTAGGTTGTTGGAATTTTGATTGGGATTGCATTGAATCTGTAGATGAGTTTGGGTAGAATTGACATCTTAATGACATTTAGTCTTCCTATCCATGAACATGGAATATTTTTCCATCTTTTAAGGTCCCCTTCTATTTCTTTTAGTAGAGTTATGTAGTTTTCTTTGTATAGGTCTTTTACATCTTTGGTTAAGTTTATTCCTAGGTACTTGATTTTTTTAGTTGCTATTGAAAATGGTATCTTTTTCTTGAGTGTCTCTTCAGTTTGTTCATTTCTAGCATATAGAAACATTACTGACTTATGTGCATTAATCTTGTATCCCGCTACTTTGCTAAATTTGTTTATTAGCTCTAGTAGCTGTATCGTCGATTTCTCAGGGTTTTCTAGATATAAGATCATATCATCTGCAAACAATGACAGTTTTACTTCTTCTTTTCCAATTTGGATGCCTTTTATTTCTTTGTCTTGCCGGATTGCCCTGGCTAGCACTTCCAGCACAATGTTGAATAATAGTGGTGACAGCGGGCATCCTTGTCTTGTTCCTGATCTTAGAGGGAAGGCTTTCAGTCTCTCACCATTGAGTACTATAATGGCTGTGGGTTTTTCATATATGCTCTTTATCATGTTGAGGAAGTTTCCTTCAATTCCTACCTTTTGAAGTGTTTTTATCAAAAAGGGATGTTGGATTTTATCAAATGCTTTTTCAGCATCTATTGAGATGATCAATTGATTTTTCCCTTTTGACTTGTTAATGTGTTGTAATACATTGATTGATTTTCTTATGTTGAACCATCCTTGCATGCCTGGAATAAACCCCACTTAGTCATGGTGTATGATTTTTTTAATGTGTCTTTGGATTCGATTTGCAAGTATTTTGTTGAGGATTTTTGCATCTATATTCATTAGGGATATTGGCCGGTAGTTTTCCTTTTTTGTAACATCTTTGCCTGGTTTTGGTATTAGATTGATGTTAGCTTCATAAAATGAGTTAGGTAGTGTTCCATTTTCTTCAATGTTTTGAAAGAGTTTGAGTAAGATTGGTGTCATTTCTTTCTGGAAAGTTTGGTAGAATTCCCCTGTGAAGCCATCTGGCCCTGGGCATTTATTTGTGGGAAGATTTTTGATGACTGATTGGATCTCTTTGCTTGTGATGGGTTGGTTGAGGTCTTCTATTTCTTCTCTGGTCAGTCTAGGTTGTTCATATGTTTCCAGGAAGTTGTCCATTTCTTCTACATTATCCAGTTTGTTGCCATACAGTTGTTCGTAATATCCTCTTATAATTTTTTTAATTTCTTCAGGATCTGCAGTTATGTCACCTTTTTCATTCATTATTTTGTTTATATGGGTCTTCTCTCTTTTTGATTTTGTCAGTCTAGCTAGGGGCTTGTCAATCTTGTTGATCTTCTCAAAGAACCAACTTTTGGTGATATTTATCCTCTATTGTTTTTTTGTTCTCTATGTCATTTATTTCTGCTTTAATCCTTGTTATTTCTTTTCTTGTACTTGGTTTAGGATTGGTTTGCTGTTCATTTTCTAGCTTCTTCAGTTGATCCATTAGTTCTTCGATTTTGGCTCTTTCTTCCTTTTTAATATATGCGTTTAGTGCTATAAATTTCCCCCTCAGCACTGCTTTTGCTGCATCCCATAGATTTTGGTATGTTGTGTTCTCATTTTCATTCATCTCTATATATTTAGCAATTTCTCTTGCTATTTCTTCTTTAACCCACTGATTGTTTAGGAGTGTGTTGTTTAACCTCCAGGTATTTGTGAATTTTCTAAGTCTCTGATGGTTATTGACTTCTAATTGTATTCCATTGTGGTCAGAGAATGTGCTTTGAATAATTTCAATCTTTTTAAATTTATTGAGGCTTGTTTTATGTCCCAGCATATGATCTATTCTGGAGAAAGTTCCGTGAGCACTAGAAAAGTATGTATATCCTGGTGATTTGGGATGTAATGTCCTGTATATGTCTGTTAAATCTAATTCATTTATCAGATTGTTTAGGTTTTCAATTTCCTTATTGGTCCTCTGTCTGGTTGATCTATCTATAGGAGAGAGTGATGTGTTGAAGTCTCCCACAATTATTGTGGAAACATCAATTGCTTCCTTTAGTTTTGCCAGTGTTTCTCTCATGTATTCTGTGGCACCTTGATTGGGTGCATAGACATTTATGATTGTTATTTCTTCTTGTTGAATTGCCCCTTTTATTAGTATGTAGTGGCCTTCTTTGTTTCTCAAAACATCCCTGCATTTAAAGTCTATTTTATCTGAGATTAATATTGCTACACCTGCTTTCTTTTGGCTGTAGCTTGCATGATATATTTTTTTCCATCCTTTCACTTTCAATTTCTTTGTGTCTCTGTGTCTACAATGAGTCTCTTGTATGCAACATATTGATGGTTCATTTTTTTTTTTGATCCATTCTGCGAATCTATATCTTTTAATTGGGGAGTTTAATCCATTTACATTCAACGTTATAACCGTGAAGGCATTTCTTGAATCAGCCATCTTATCCTTTGGTTTATGTTTGTCATATATATTTTTCCCCTCTCTCTATTAATATCCTTTATTGTACCCATACCGAATCTCTTTAGTACTGAACCTTTCTCCAGGTCTCTCTGTCCTTTCTTTGTGTCTCTGTCTGTAGGGCTCCCTTTAGTATCTCCAGTAGGGCAGGTCTCTTGTTAGCAAATTCTCTCAGCATTTGTTTGTCTGTGAAAAATTTAAGCTCTCCCTTAAATTTTAAGGGGAGCTTTGCTGGATAAAGTATTCTTGGTTGGAAATTTTTCTCACTCAGAATTTTAAATATATCATGCTACTGCCTTCTTGCCTCCATAGTGGCTGCTGAGTAGTCACTACTTAGTCTTATGCTGTTTCCTTTGTATGTGGTGAATTGCTTTTCTCTTGCTGCTTTCAGAACTTGCTCCTTCTCTTCCGTGTTTGACAGTGTGATCAGAATATGTCTCGGAGTGGGTTTATTTGGATTTATTCTATTTGGAGTTCACTGAGCATTTATGATTTGTGTATTTATGTTGTTTAGAAGATTTGGGAAGTTTTCCCCAACAATTTCTTTGAATACTCTTCCTAGACCTTTACCCTTTTCTTCCCCTTCTGGAACACCAATGAGTCTTATATTAGGACGTTTTATATTATCTATCATATCCCTGAGGTCCGTTTCGATTTTTTCAATTTTTTCCCCATTCTTTCTTTTATGCTTTCATTTTCCGTTCTGTCATCTTCCAGGTCACTGATTCGTTGTTCAACTTCCTCTAGTCTTGTACTATGAGTGTCCAGAATCTTTTTAATTTGGTCAACAGTTTCTTTAATTTCCATAAGATCATCTATTTTTTTATTTAGTCTTGCAGTGTCTTCTTTATGCTCTTCTAAGGTCTTCTTGATATCCTTTGTATTCTGCACTATGGTCTCATTGTTCATCTTTAGTTCTTTGAGTAGCTGCTCCAAGTGCTGTGTCTCTTCTGGTCTTTTGATTTGGGTGCTTGGGCTTGGGTTACCCATATCGTCTGGTTTTTTCATATGCTTTATAATTTTCTGTTGTTTTTGGTCTCTTGGCATTTGCTGAACTTGATAGGGTTCTTTTAGGATGTGTAGTCCAATTGAAGTCCTTATCTCTAATTTATCAGATCTACAGCTTCGTGGAGTACACTTTCTCTAACTAACCAGCAGGTGGCGTCCACGAGCCAGTTCTCCCCTGCTTTGCCTTTGTGGTGAGTGGGGGAGTGAGTCTTGTGGGGTCCAATTGATGTACCATGCTTGCGTGTGTAGTTGGTGTTGCCCGCCCTGTATATGGGGTGTGTTTCTGGGCAGTCAGGGAGGGGGGATGGCTCTAACAATCAAATCTCCCTGGTGATCCTGGAGTTTTAAAGCTGCTGCAATAGTCTAATCCTTCAGTTCAGTCCTGCCACAGTTTGTCTCTGCCACTTACCCACGAGTCCTTGGTATTGGCGTATGGCTCCTGAGACTTGTAAGTGGGTCCCTCTTCCAGGCTGTGCACCCCCTGGTCCTCTGTTGAGGGATGACTGTGCTATGTCACAGGTGAGTGCCGTCCCCCCAGGGCGGTTCTGGGCTGCTGGGCTGTGTAGGGAGGCTCCCAGTCTGCTGAAATGATGGCTGAATGGGGCTTTGTGAATTCACACTGCTCCACCTTCCCAACTCTGGGACAATCAGCTGCGGTTGCAGGGAAGGCTAATGTCCATGCCCAGTTTTGTGGTGTGTGCATGTTATTTGAAGCACTTCCATCACACTGGGTTGTCTGGGGCAGCTCTGGGCTATGGGTCTGGTGATGGGCAGGAGTGTTTCCTGTCCACCAGGATGATGTCTGTGAGCGGACACCCCCCTTTTCTTGGGAAGTTGTGGTGTTTAGTGAAATTTCTCAGCCACTGGATTATTGCCTTTTGTCTCAGAGCTCTCTTAGTTCTGCTCTTGTCTTAACCTGCCCAAATTGCAAGTCTTTGAAGCTTTCTGTATTGGGCTTCTTAGAGTAATTGTTTTACAAAAAGAAAAAAGGATTTAAAAAAAAAAAAAAAAATAAAGGGCCCTCCTCTCAGATCTAATGGGTTATTGAAATGCTAAGAGACAAAGCAACTAGGGCCATTAAGGAAAGTCCCACAGGGCAGAGGGATCAGCTTTTCTTCGAGATTTGCATATGAGCCTGAGGGCCTGTGCTCTGCCCTTCCCCTTTCTATGTTCACCAGAACTCCAAAAATCCTCCGCTTTTATTTTGGAGTTTTTCTTGCTGTTTTTTTCTGTCTGTCTCCTCTCTGCTGGGCTGGCTGCTCTCATATTCTCTGGTGTCTGGTCTCAGTCTATCTATGGTAGGAGTTTGGATCAGCAGAATGAGTTTCCGATAAGGGCTGCCACTACAGTTCTCCCTTCTCCTTCCCGGAGCTGACAGCCCCTCCTCCCACGGGACTGAGCCTGACAGGGAGGGGTGCGGGTCCCCTGGCCGCAATAACTTACAGATTTCGCTGATCTCAGCAGTTCCCCGTTTTCATGAGTGTTGTATGAAGTATGCCCAAAGTCAGATTGCTCTGTGGTGTCCAGTCCACGCAGTTCCTGGCTTTCTACCTACTTTCCTGGAGGAGTAACTAAAACATACAGCTCACCAGTCCGCCATCTTGCTCCCACAGTATCATTATATAGTTGTGCATTCATAGATTTTTAGGTAGCATTTTAATCTGTGTTTTCTTTTTCTATTCTCTTCCCTTTGCTTCACGAAAGTGAAGTACCCAACATCTGCCAGTGATTCTGTGCACAGAGCACATCCATGACTCTGGGCTCTTAGTCTTGCTTATAGGAAGGACACAGGATGCTTTCTTCTCTGACTGTAGAAATGGAACCAGCCAGAACAAGGTGTTCCCAATAATTATCTTAATTTATTGAGTCCCACATGTATACACTCCAATTAAAGGTATAGCTCAAGAGAGGAACAGAAATGACCCCTGTTGTCCAGAGACGGTTTCCATGGAGCATCGCAGTATAACCAGGGGAGCCCCCAGTGTCAGATTCTAAATGTAAGCATGGGCCTCCTTCACAACTTCTTTCACATTCTCCTCATTTGCCATATTTGCAATCATAGATTTTCAGGGCCAGGAATCAGTGAATTCAAATTGTGGGTCCTGATGATGGGGTTCAGGAGCTTCTCAGAGCCAATGAGAAACATCTTCTCTCACAGCAGTCTTCACCCTATTTTAGCCAGAGAAGCTCTAACTGATTGGGTTGTCCTTTGAAAAAAGGTCACTGCAACAAGAAAAGAAATTTGAACAACAATGGTGTAGTATAGCTGTTGCTCCCTTCTCTACCGTTATCTCTCCCCCTTTACCACTGTACTCTCCGGACAGTATAAAGTTTTAAACATTTTAATTCCAATTTATCTACTACGTTTGGTCATGATAAAAAGATTTTAACAGAAAATAATTGTATCATCTAATAACTGAATTATATAACTTTAAATCATTGATAATATGTGAGGCAAACCTTAATCTAAAATTTGTTTGGAAGCATTATTAATAAGGTGACTCCAAACAGTTTATTTAAGTAAAACCTTTCTGAGTCTTTTCTCATCTGGGCATTAGGGGAAGGCTTAAGGGTATGGGTTGTGTTTTAGAGCATATGTGTGAAAGGTAAAAAGAAAGACTAAACATTATAGGGACAGTCGTTGTTAAATATTCATGGAGGTTATTTTGCCAGATAATATGTGGGTAACACAATGAGTGTATAGAAAGCACAGTTCTAATCTTTTCTCTAATGTTTCTCAGCATCTCCTTCTATCCTAGTACTGAGTGGAGATATGTTTGAGCAGGGAAAGGTGATGCCATTGGCAGTGCACCTGTTGCTGATGGGCAAGGCCAGAAAGTGCTTTTGCATAGACATCAAATGTACGAAATACCTGAGTTGGTCCCTGGCACATAAATGATCAAATGTTTGCTATTTGTTTATTTAACCTCAGTGGTTCCATCCAAAATGAAGACACAAATTTAAAAGAAGTTAAGAAAATATTCTGGAAAATCATTCTGAGATGAAAAACAATTTTTTTTTTATTTTTAAAAAACCATATAGCTTAAGAAAGTTGACCATTTGGATTATCCTCACAATTAACATAGATTGTATTAGTTAAATTCAAGTGTGCCTATATCGAATGATAGCTTATATTCAGAATGTTTTCTTAAGGTGAAAACAATTCAAAAATACCTTATTTAAATATTCTTATAATTTTCACAACATTTTCAAAGACATTATGCCACCACTTATTAAAATAGGATCTATAATGAAAGTATGAGTTCTGAAGCCACACTCCCAGGGTACAAATCTGAGAGTGTGTAACTTCCTCATTGTGTGCCCTTAGAAAGTTATTATCTCTCCATTCTTCAGTTTCCTTTACCATAGAATGAGGATAATTGCGCCTACTTGATGGAGTGATGGTAAGGATGAGTTGATATAGCTAAGTTCACAGAACACCCAGCATATAGTAAGTGCTTCATGAATGTTGGTTAATATTATTAGTTTTAACTGAATTTGTTAGCACCATTAAAAGGAGGAGTTCATTAAATAATTGGACAATATAAAAGTCCAATAAAGGTAGTACACTCACAACTCGGTGCCTATTCTCAGGGAGTTCTAACCAGCACTGGTCTCAGACTCTTGAAAATGTTGTCCAAAAACCCAAATAACCAACAAGCAACACCAACAACACAAACAAAACCGCCCCTGCAACCCACCAAAATCTTCCACATGTAACCTGAACAGCAATGAAAGCTAGAAGAAAATGCAAAACACACAAAGCCTGCCTTTTTAGTTCACTCACTTGAATGTCTAAAGCAAATTAGATTTGAGTGACTGCAAAGAAAGTCAAAAGAAGAAAGTCAAGATGTCTAAATAATAGCAAGTTTTGATATAAATCAGTCAAATCAGTGAAATTTTGAAAAAGTCTTTTAGTATAAATTATTAAGTGGTTGTGATATACTAAAAATCAACACACTAAACAAGAGCTGTAATGATAGGGTAGGAGTAAATGAATAGACAAGTAAGGATTTTATTGAAGTGTTAATATTTAAGACCATCAGTCTTAGGAAAAGACATTGCTAACTGATGTATTTCTCTCCAGCTAAAAGTGATTCATAGCAGTAAGACTGATCTCGGTTTATCCTGTTGCATGATAAGCTACTATTTTCTTTAAAAGGTTAACTATATGTATAGATAATATTTATTTCAGGTGGATTTTAAAAAAATAAAATCAGGAAATATTACAGATCTATCTTTGGCACTTGGGCGACTGTTTTTTGTGTTCATACTAGCAGCAGATCAAGATCTGATTGGGAAAGGTTTAGGATTCTATCGACCTTCCCAAAACAACCCCACTACTCTCCCCATCACTTAATACTTCCCTCATGGATTGGTGGTAATTACTGTGGAGATTAATTAGCAGTTAAAAAGCCTTATAACCCCAACAGGTCTAGACAACTCTATTACTCTAAATTAAAAGCTTCTGAAATATTACTGAGGGTAATATGGGACAATTTTGTTGAAGAGTCCTTTTTCACTTAAGTAGTTGCTGAAATGATACAAAGCAACAGGGCATCCATACTAGGGGTGCCTTCTGAGATCTTTAAGAAAGGAAGGGAATCTAACATTTATCGGATATCTTACTGCATCTAATCCTCTCCACAATCCTGAAGGTAAGGGGACGTCCTGCTGTTTTGTTTTTTTTTTGTGGATGAAGACAGTGATGCTTTGGGAGTCATTTGCCCAAGGTTGGCAAGCTGGCAAGGAGCAGATCTGGAGTCCTCTGGCTTAAGCTCTTTCTACTACCTGACAGAATTAGGAGGAACTAATAATAATAATAATAATAATAATAATAATAATGAAATTTAACACAAAGCCAGTAAACTAAAAGATAATTCTTCAGTGTACATGATAGTGGGTATGTATTTCATGATAGGAGAATAGATATATATCTGGCAAGGGTTAAATTAGAAATAAATGAAACATTGGAGTTAATATTATTATTTTCATACCCAGTATTACAGAAGTTGAAGAAGAGGCCCTGTTTTGTACCCAATATGCCAGGGTCCATCCATAATGCAGCTCTGCTTCTCACTCACTCTGAGGATTGTCTTTCTGAGCCTCTGCTTTTTTATCTTAAAACCAGCCCAATATAATTGCAATAGGATGATCAGGAGGGTTAAATCAAACAATAACAGAGACTCTCTAGCATATATTAGCTGGTTGACTTTGTATCAATAGTACTGAGTAATGGAATTCTTTTATTTTTCAATCTTTAATTTGCTGAAAACTTCCACTGCTCCTCTACAGGCAGTCTGCATTTCACCAAATCCAATTACTGATTCGTAGAAAGCAATGTAAATTCAGATTAAATGGGACTTCTACTTAAATAAAGATCAAGGGAATTCCTCACACTTTTTTTTTCAGAATGATATCTACACATCTTTTACTCAGATGTACCTGTTATTAGCTTTTTGAGCTGTAACTAGATTGTACTCAGTACATTTGGAAAGAAGAAACCCTGAAGTTTGGAATGGGTAAAGCAGACGCTCATTTACATTTCAAACTGAAACATGCAGAAAGGTTCTCTTTAATGTGGGTTTCTTATGTTCAATGCTGGCATATTGAAGTACAGAAACTTCTCTAAGTTTTAATGACAATACCCTTTTATAGTCATCATCTCAGAGATGTCATCTTCAGGGAATACTGCTAACAGGATTGGTAAAATAAATTTGAAAGAGGATATTTATTCATTCTAGTCTCATATTGCCTTTCCTTCAGAATGTTTGCTGAGGCATCAGACTGGCAAATATATCTCTATCAACATCTGCTCCCATTTTCCAAATTGACAGCATTAGGAAACAGAAGTTGGGATTAAATGTTATTCTTAAAACTTGGATCAAACTAGAAATCCACATTCTGTGGGCTACAGAAAAGCGATCCTGAAAACATTGCAAAACAGTATTAGCCTGAACGTAACATATCCTGTAAGGGACTTAAGTTTATTTTATAATTTTCCAAAACTTGCCAGTATTTACTAAGTTATCAAATACTGAAGCAAATGGACAGGGTTTTTTTTGTTTGTTTGTTTGTTTTTTGTAAATGGACTGTATCAGTCAGGTCCAAGCAGGGAAGCAGAGTCACTAGTGAACTTTATAGGATAAGGGATTTATTATAGAAATTAGACCTTACAAGATTGTGGATGGAGCTCAGGAAGTGAGGGTCCAGATTGTAAATGGATCATCAGGGAGGCAGTCATCAGAGAAGCCAAACACTTCCAGCTACCAGGTGAGACTGCCAAGGGAAGCTTTGTGTGGGAGTCGACAGGCCTGGATAGTTACCACCTCTGTGGTCAAGCACCTGGTAGTGGTCCTGGCCACTGTTGGTTAATAGGGTCAGGAGTCAGGAAGATGCTATAATCAGACTGGAGGGTAGTTACAACAGGCTGGAACCCGCCAAGTACCTCTGCATCGGTCCCTCACTGCATGTGATTACGATGACCTGCAGAGAATAACCACCACTGGGCTGTTCTACCTTCACTTTCCAAGTCTCACCCATATTCCTCTTTTGATCCACTCTGTCTGGGAATGATGCAGGGAAGATGATGTCGGGGAACACAGTTCCCAGTTTAACCAGATATATAATACAGACTGCTACATATTCCATAATATGATGCCCATTCTGCAACTGGCCTTGTGAGGACATTTCAGTCTCCTTTGAAGTGACTTAACTTTATCTCGTTCTCAGAGTGTTGCAACAAAATCACTTAAAATCACTGTGTGTCTCACTGCCTGACAATTTTCTCTTCTTCATTAAATCTTCCAGTAGCATCCTGTTTCTTTTGCTTGATGGTAAGGCAAAGTCCTAACAATGACCTAAAAGGTTTTGAAGATTGGACTCCCCACTTCCTCCCTGAGCTTATCTCCCAGCAGTTTCCCTCTTACTCTCTCAGCTCCAGCCTAACAGACCCCCTCATTTTTCCTTAAAAAATGTAAGACATGTACCTGCTTTATAGCCTGTGCACCTGCTTTTTCTAGAATGTTTTTCTCCAAAATCCACATGACTCATTATATCATCGCCTCTTTCAGGTCTTTGTTCAGATATCAACTTTTTAGAGAAGTCCTTTCTGACTTTTTTTTAATGAATTATACCTTTGACTCTCTATTCACCTTCCCTGCCTTATTTTTCTCCTAAATTCTTTTAATTATCAAGTGCTTTCTCTCTCCCCATCCTGTATATATTTTATATGTTTTCTTTTCTAGAACAGAAGCCCCATGAATTTAGGGTTTGTTGTCTCTGCTATCTAGTGGGTGGGCATGCCAGTGGTATCCCCATAATTATTTGTTGAATATATTCTATGAATTGATCAATCAAAAGATTGAGCTATCCATAAGGTTTGCCCAGAAGTTTAGTGTCATTTCTCTAAGACTTATCTGATAAGTAAATAATAGAGTCCATCAAATAAGACTTTTATGAAGATTAAATGAGCAAATACACATAAAACATTATCACAGTGTCTAAGGCATAGCATGCATTAAATATATATGTTATTATTTTCGTAACTATTTCTACGTATGAATATGCACCTTGTACATAATATATCTTTGGCTTTTAGTTTCTTTAAAAATATAATGCAAGTTTTAAAATAAAGTATCTTTAACCTCTCTTTCAGCTATAAAATTAGGAGACTACACTGTATAGATTATGTGTGCAAATGAGCATGTTTGGATATATAAAGATATGTTATAATCTCCATTGAGTTATCTCTTTAATTAAACAATGTTGGTAATGGAATATATGGCATCATCTTACTAGCTTATTGGAGACATTATAATGACTAATGGTTGTTCTAACTTCAAAAGGAATCAAGCCATACTAATTCTAAGCAGTGTGCTTTTCAAATTGTGTATTTACAAAATTTTAACTTAATAACTAGTTGAAATGTCTCCTGCAGGAAACCCCATACTTATAAATATATTCTGTTCCAAAGTTGTAAATCAGTTGTTTGGAATTTCAAAACCTTTTTCCCATAGACATAAGCTGTAAAAGGAAGGCCATGTTCCTCCATGCTTAAGAAAAAGTTAGTTCATTTGGGAAAAGATGGAGTAGAGAAAAATAGTTTTGCAGAATCTGAAAGCTGTATTTGAACATTGTCACAAACTTGAGGTGCTGTTTTCTTATCTTTAATTTCACCTCAAAATGTTAATATTTTCTCTGCCTACCTTTAGGGCTCTTTGACTATTTCTAACATTGGAACATAGTTACTCGGTGTATCATTTTTTTGTGATAGTAAAATATTGGAAATTTAGAAATTCTTCAGTAGAGAACTTCTTAAATAAATGATGGCATAATCAGACCACGAAATACTATGCAGCCTTTACAAAGAATGAGGCATCTCCTTGTGTACTAATATGAAAATATCAATAAGTTACATTATTATGAAGACAAAAGAAGGAGAAGAAATGTTTGAATATGAGGCTATTATTTTTGTGGAGGAAATAATATTTCTGTGTATCTGGTTTTGGAATAATGATAACTGCTTTTGTCATGGTTGATGGGGATTACTCATTTAGAGACAAGGAAAGGGAGAGAGGGAGACTTATTTTTGCTGTTCCTTATTAAAATGATTTTTCCATATATATATAATTTATCTTTGTATTTTTCATCTCCTTGGATGCAGTTATACCACTAACGTTTTTGATATACCGTTCAATAAAGTGTTAAGATTTTTGTTTAAACTCACAATTGGAACAGAGTGAAAGAGAAAATGGAAATGCACCTTGAGGACATGAGGCAATTGAGAGGGGGAAAGAAGAAGAGGATTTAAAAGGATGTGTCAGTACATATGAGAAAGGGATTACTTAAGGTGCAATTAAGATGTAAAGATGAAGGAAAGAGTAAAACAGTATCAATGGATCATGCAGAATTTCTCTGAGAAGGAAGAACGAAGATCCATGGGGGAACACGGGTGGTCCTAGACAGCTGTCTGCCACCAGGTGGTGTCATCAACCCAAGACAGCCTGGATGCTATTAGATGTGAATTAATGGAGGGAGCATAAAAATGAAATAGCTTTTGGATTAAGAATTAGGAAGCAGTGTATGAGTAACTATAAGTGATTATACCAACATATTGACATATAACAACTCTGTTCTTACATTGATAGTGTTGCTTAGGGAAAAATATAATAGTATGTGTATATGCATATATAAAACTGGTGTTCAGGGCTTGCTTAGAAACTATTATTTTCCTCGTTTGACATTAAAATATACCTTATGACTTAGGAAAAATATTTTTCTCTGTAAATTTTATCAGCAATATGAAGAGTAAGCAGCATATTAAAATAGCAGAGTTGATATAAGCAAAGAAGGTGGCAACAAGTTTTTGAGTTGCACTAAAATTTGTGTTGAATGACCTAGAAAGCTGAACCCTCCAGAGAGAAAAAAAATATTCACATTCTCTCCAATAAGGTGTGTCAGCTCACTGGGTCAGTAATGGATCTAGTAGTGAATGCACAGAACCAGCATCACACTTCCTTGTGATGAATTTACTATAGGCAAATTGATCATTTTAATCTCAGAATATCATGTTGGGCAGTGATTTCTAAAGGAGCATATATTACCTTCAAATGTGAATAATCAAAATAATCAGTTTTATTGTGAGGTAAATGGGAATTGTATTCATTTATTCTTTAACTCTATTTATGTGCTTTAATAAATCTGAAAAATGTTTTAAATCATATTTTAAGACATATCTTTTATTATATGGAGGGCAAAACATTTTTATATCATTTATTTAAAATATTTCTTGATTAGATACTCTATTAGTCAGGGTTCTCCAGAGATATACAACCGTGTGTGTGTGTGCGTGTGTGTGTGTGTGTGTGTACATACGTATATACAGAAAGAGAGAGAGAGATTGAGAGAGATTGAGATTATAAAGGAATTGGCTCTCACATGACTGTGGAGAATTGTCGTCTGAACTCCATATAGCAGGGAACAAACTGGAAAATCCAATAAAGTTGATGTTGAAATCCTTAGTCCAAATTCCCCAGAGGAAGCTGACTGGCTGGAAATTCTAGCAAGAGCCAATGGTAAAGTTGAGGCAGAAATTCTTCTTCTGATTTCTAAAACTCTCAGTTCTGGATTTTAAGACCTCCAACTGATTGATAGGAAACTACCACACTACTGAGGGCAAACTCCTTTGTTGATTGTAGATGCAGTCAATAAATAATAGATGTACATCTCATCCACAGAACATCCTCATTATAACAGGCAGGCCAGTGCTTGAACAAACAACTGGATACTATAACCTAGCTGATTTGACACATGAAATTGACTGTCACACCTACTCTGTGCTTAGTTATGTGCAGCCACTGATGATTAGATGGTAAATAAAATATACACAGTCCTGCCTGACCCTCATGGATTGATTCTATGGTATGGCATGATGAACAAGTAAAGGATATACAGTTAGACCTGACTGTTATCCCAATGCTGCTTGCCAATTTTGTAATTCAAAAAAATTAACTTTTCCGATTCTATATTTACTCAAAAAATATTTATTGACAGTCTCCCAGATGCAGGTTTTGGGCCAACAGGAGTGAATAAAACAGATAAAAATTCTTGGCTTTCAGGAGCTTACATTTTCCTTTATCAAGTAAATAAGATAATGGTAACAACCTTCTTGCAGTTAAGATTGAATGAAAACAGTGCATGTAGGTCAGTTCAAGGAAATAAACTGAAAAAAAAGGTCTATGCTTTAGGGTTTGGGTGAGGTCATATGAGATGGTACAAGACCAAGATGGCAGTGTAAGGTGCTCAGGGAACTATGCCCTAAAGAATCCTTGAAAAAATACCAAAAACTGGCAGAACCATCCTCCTCAAAATTCTGGGAAACAGTTATAGGTTTGCAATAATTGGGTGAGTGCTGAATCCAGAAAATACAGGTTAAAAAACAGTAGGAGAAGCTGTGGCATCCTGTGGGCCCTGTCCTATCCCCTCCCTGGTACAGTATGGAGCCAGCTAGCATGTCTAACGTGAGTCCCTGGCCTTGTCCTAGAGGGAGGAGAATAACCCCTATGTACATACTGGAATGCCTGTGTGTAGATGCCAGTTTACTGGGTGGCAGCCTGAAACACTAAGCCAAAACTCTTCTCTCCTCACCCTCCCAAAACTTGCCCTGCAGGCAAAAGCAGGTTGTGTACAGCTAAAGCAGTGTAAGAAATAATTAAGTCATAGTGGCTTGGGGCCTGTTAAAGACAGTCAGTAGAGTAGCCAGGGGGTGGGAGAGCAGTGTATTTCGTAGAAAGTAGAGAGGACTTTTTGATTCCTGTAAATGGGAGAATTTCTAAAACGAGGAGCAAGAAAAAACCTGGGGCAAGAAGACACAGGCTTGGAAAAAACAGAGAGGATCCTACACTTCACATTTACCTCGGACTGATCTTAATACAAGGGCTAATCTCTCAAAGAAAGCAGGAGCCAATGCAGATTGAATTTGAAAAGACTGTGAAAGGTGTTTTGTTTTTTTGCCTGGATTTGTGTTTGCTCCTGACACTCAAGGAGCTCTCTCTCATATTACTAGCTGGATACAAACTTAAGGAACAGAAAACTAAAAGACTAAATTCCAGAGTTAATATACTAAATATTAAAATGTACACTGTGAAGCAAAAATTATAAGATAAAGAAACAAGAAAAGTTGGCCCATCAAAAGGAAGAAAATAAAAATTGAGAAACCATCAACAAGACAATATTTTGGACATGCCAGATAAAGACTTTTAAAAAAAATCTTAAATATTCTCAAAGAGATAAAGGAAAACACAGAGAAAGAAGTAAAGGATATCAGGAAAATGATGAATGAACAACATAAGAATCCGCCCCCCCCCCCAAAAAAAGATAGACATTTTAAAAAGGGACCAAACAGAAATACTGTAGTTGAAGACAACAATAACTGAAACAAAAAATTCAGTGGTGGATTTCAATAGCAGTTTGGAGTTTGCAGAAGAAAGAATCAGAGCTCTCAAAGACTAGAACATTGAATGATTCAAGTTGAGGAGCAAAAAGAAAAAAGAAAGAAAAAAAAATGAAGAGAGCCTAAATGACCTGTGGGACACTTCAGATGTACCAATATACACATTATGGGTGTCCCAGAAGGAGAAGAAAGAGTGAAAGGGCAGAAGGAATATTCAAATAATTAACAGCAGTAAACTTACCAAATTTAACAAAAGATACACATTTACACATTCAAGAAGACCAACAAACCCCAACTGGATAAATTTGGAGAGAACCACACCCAGACACAGAGTAGTCAAAATCAAATTCAAGGACAAGCAGAGAGTTCTAAAATCTGCAAGACAGAAGCAACATGTTATGTACAAGGAAGTCCCAGTAAGATTAAGTGAATATTTCAAATCAGAAATCATGGAGGAAAGAAAGCAGGAGGATGAAATATTTAAAGTGCTGAAGGAAAATGATTGGCAACCGAGAATTTTATATCTGGCAAGATGTTTTTCAAAGGGAGAGATAAGACATTCCTGGATAAACAAAAGCTGAGGGAGTTTGTCACCCTTAGACCCTTAGACATGCCTTACAAGTAATACTAGAGGGAGTTCTTAAGACTGAAAGGAAAGGACACTAGACAGTAGATTGACGTGCCAGAAAGAAATAACTTCCAGCAAAAGTAACTATGTGGGAAATGATAAATGCCATTGTATTATATTTTGGTATGCAACTCCAGGTTATAATTCTTACAGTTTATAAAATGCAAATGCAAAATAAGCAATGATAAATCCATGTGTTTGGACAAACAATACTATAAGACTTACGAAGACCAAATAGCAAAATAACAGAATAAAGTCCTGCATTGTTAGTAGTTACTTTAAATAAAATGGATTAAATTCTCCAGTCAAAAGTCAGAGAGCAGCAGAATGGATAAAGATGCATGACCCAACAATATACCGTTTACAAAAGATTCACGTTAAATTCAAAGACAAGTAGGTTCAAAGTGATAGGATGGGAAAAAATATATACTATGCAAATAGTAACCAAAACAGAGTTGGAGTAACTGCACTAATATTATTTATTGTTCAGTCATAAAAAGGAATGAAGTTCTGATACATGTGATAACATGCATGAATCTTGAAAACATATTGAGTGAAATAAGCCAGACACAATAGGACAAATACTGTTTTACTTTACTGATATGAAATAATTGTAGTAAACATATTTATGGAGTCAGAAACTAGAATACAGGTTACTAGGGTCTGGGTGGGGGATAGGGAATGGGGAGTTAATGCTTAATTGGGACAGAGTTTCTATTTGAGGTGATGGAAAAGTTTTGGTAATGGATGGTGAGGATGTTGGCACGACATTGTGAATGTAATTAACACCACTGAATTATATATTTGAATGTGATTAAAGGGAAATTTTATGATATATCTGTATATATTATTAGCATAAAATTTTTAAAAGACATAGGACAACACAAATAGTGAACTCTAATGTGGACTATGGACTATCATTAATAGTATAATTACAATTGTTTCATTAATATAACAAGTTACCATGCTAATGTAAAGTGTTAATCATAGGGGAAACTGTGTGTGAGGGGGGATATATGGGACCCTATATTTTCTGCATGATTTTTCTGTAAATCTACAACTTCTCTAATAAAAAAAAATAGATAAAATGAGATAATGTAGTACTTAATATTGTAAATGGGACACATTAGAATTATAAGCTATTGTTATTATTGTCTATAAAGTAATATTTCAAGATGGTATACAAACTGGGCCATCATTACAAGTATTATTTTACATAACAAGTATATTTCATTTTCATTTGTATAGAAATTGAACCTTTAGTTTAATTTGGCCTATTTCTTCTTCTCATTCAATGACCATTTTTTTATATTTCTTTAATGGACATATAATGGATGTATTATGTTCCCCAAAACGCCATGTTCTTTAATTAAATCTTGTAGGGGAAGACATATTTAGTCTTGATTAGGTTGGAACCTTTGAATTGGGTTGTTTCCATGGAGATGTGACCCACCCAACTGGAGGTGATAACTCTGATTACAGGATTTCCATGGAGGTGTGGCCCCGCCCATTCATCATGGGCCTTTATTAGTTCACTCGAGTCCTATAAAAGCTCAGACAGAAGGAGCTCACTGCTAGCTGCAGCTGAGAGACACATTTTGAAGACAGCTGTTGAAAGCCGAAGCTGACATTTTGGAGAACTCCATTTTGAAATGCAATCTGGGAGCAAGCAGATGCCAGCCACATGCCTTCCCAGCTAACAGAGATCTTCCAGATGCCATCGACCATCCTTCAGTCAAGTACTCTATTGTTGATGCCTTACCTTGGACACTTTATGGCCTTAAGACTGTAACTTTGTAACCAAATAAACCCCCTTTATAAAAGCCAATCCATTTCTGGTATTTTACATAACAGCAGCATTAGCAAACCAAAACAGACAATTTTTCATGTACGTGCCCAAGTAGGAAACTTTCCAGTGTTACATCAATTTCCTTGGCATTGAAGAATAAATTTAAAATGATTCATTAACATTAAAGAATTTTTTGTTGTGATTGGTATAATTTTAATGGAATTATAGGATGTAATCAGATTATTTTCTTCTCCTGAAAGATTGGTATCACAACTTCACATTTATGTTTATTTTTAATAAATGCTTTAACCTCTCATTATTTATCTTTATACAGCTACCCCGGGACATAATTAGACGGGCAATACCTCCTATCTAGTCACCCAAGAATTCCTTTAGACACTTTTTTTCCTGTCTTCCATTCTAATCCTTACTGATCATTATAACATGATTTTACATATTACCCATCTGAACCAAATGCCAAAATCAAAACTAAATAGAGCAAAACAGCTTTTAAATGTAGGAGTCAGTGAAGAGATCTTATGCAGTCACCATGATCAAGATGTAAATGCCCACTTACACACACACATCATCATCAGTCTCAGCTGTTGGACTTTCAGAAAGTCAAGTAGAATAACTTTCTCTTCCTTATCTAATTTGTGAACTGACTGAGAAGTGGATGCAGGAGTCAGATGGCTGGATCAGCTTCTAGGTTTGGCAGGCATGTAAGAGCCTTACAATATCTCCCTATGTTGAGCCTCAAGCTTTGCCACTTGGGAGGGAGCTGAAAGGCAAAATGTGTTGGTGTAGCACAAGTTTCTACATGGAAGCTTTAAAAGTGAGGAGTAGATGTTTTCCTATAACATTGGTTCCTTTTTTAGAAAATTTTCTTACAATCAAACATATGTGAGTAGAACAGCAATGAGCTAAATGTCCCAGGTTATTCTGAAGCAAAAGAAGGCAGTGTTTATTCAGTCCATTTTGATGTCAAGCATCTCTCAAAATCTTATTTTTTTTTTGAAACTTTTTTATCATGCCTCCTTTGATATAAATCCTCTATGCTTCAGTATTTCTGGTTGTTACGAATTCTGAATTTTACTGCACCGCTGACATTGATATTTATTATACTGCTAATATTTTATCCCTCATGCAAACATGATTTAACTTATAGCATGATTTCACCATGGAGGATGCTCTTGTGGCTCATTGAGCATTCAAGTCTTATTGTGCATGTGCATTGCTGTCTTTAATACATTTTGGATTATCTTTTTAAGCACTTAGCCATGTGTTTATATTTATGGATGTAATTTGCTAATTTAAATTCTCTTATTACATACATTTAATAAGTCATTTGCCTAATATATCAAAAAGGATAATTTTAGAGGCCAAATTTAACGTACTTTTATACAAAAAACAAATAACCAGTATTAGAAATAATGATATTGTGTTTTAAAATCTGCTTTAATTTACTATATTCAGTATGATAATGCAATCATTGTTCATTCAATTTATGTGACTAGTTTACTTTGTTTCATACATGGGACCGATAAAGTACCTGGTATTCCCTTACTTATGGCATCCTCTCACAAAGTTAATCAGAGTCATTATATGTTTTAACCCTGGTTAAAATCTTGGCTCTGTTTCTGGCCATAAAGCCATTGATAAATTTTTTCACTGTGACAAGCCTAACAGTTTTCTTCTGTGTAAAATGAAGATGATAATACAAGCCTCACAAGGTTTTGGGGAGAATGAAATTAGTTAATATAGTTAATAGATGTAAAATACTTGGCACAGTGTTAGCTTACAGAAGATATGCTATATATATGAATTTCCCCCAACTTCAATATTTACTCTCGAATTTTTACTGCTACTAGAAGAGACTACTCTATTGGTGATACTTGCATAGTGAACAGCAGAATGCTCCTAAGGATCACAGGAAGCCATGATAGAACTTATGGGAACACTTCCCTGGGAGTTTCTCCTGATGCTAAGTGACTCAGCCTGTATGTACTGAGCCAAGGAGGGTAAGTGGGCATTGGGCTCCAAATACCAGCTCTAGCAACAGAAGGTTGAGAGCAGAAAGAGAGAAACAATAGTTGCTGGAAGGTTTATATAAGAAACTCTTGTATACCAGCTTGTCCCATTCCCGTAATCTACCCTAGCCAGGAAGTGGCTTCATGGCCATCTGCTGTGCATTGCTTTAGTTAAGGCTCTTTGAAGAATAAGAAACAGAAACACACCTAACATCTCAAGTGAAAGTGGGAGTGGAAGGGTGGCAGATATTATAAAGATATGATGGGGAATTCTACTGCCATCCAAGATTATGAAATGAAGTAGAGTCAGATCCCATGGAAAAGAAGTTAGGAATTGTCAAGTCCTGGAATGAGCTACTCTCTCTTTCAGAGTCTCTTAAGCTTCTGTCCTCTTTTCCTATTTCTTTTCTCTCCAATATATCCCTTCCATTCTTCTCTCTCTGTGTGTCTACCAGTATTTTCTGATTTGCACTTGGTCCCAAGTGTACTTCTTTTATCAGTATATCCTTGTTAGCTCAGCATCCAGGGATAAGTGGTTCAATCTTTCACTATTTTAATTACACTTTCCAGAGAGGAACCTGATTGGCCCAGCTCTTTTGTATTAGCCAATGGATTGGACTCCATAGGAGAGAAGTTAACCATGGTTCAGCTGAGGACACAAAGCTGTACTCATGTGTTACCTTTGTTAAGTCTCCCCTCTGTAGGCTATAGGTAGGGCAAGCTTTGCAGAAAGGTATCAATTGTACTCTTAGCACTTTGCATAGGACCTGGAATATAATATATGTTCAATAAATGTCTGAATAAGTGAATGATAGCACTAAGAGAAGAGTTTATTTTAGTAAGAAATTCATGTTTACTCAGTGACAGCTAATATGTACGGAATGTTTACCATGCACCAGGCATTATTTGATGTTCATTGCATGTGCCCATTCCTAGTGCACAGAGCTAGGATGGAGCAGAGCCAAGGCTCTTTGGTTCTAGCATCCACATTCTTGACTCTATGCTAATGACTCTATCAGTGTACCTTATTTCATGCAATATAAAGCAAGTTTATATCAATTTGTACCACTATTATAGCACTTTGCAATAGTTATTTTTTTTAAATAATAGGGAGGATGGCTTTGTATAGCAGCAACTTAATAGACACCAAAGAGTATCCTGGTACACAATGCAGATAAATGCCTAGAAATTACAACTATTTGTTCCTCTTTCTCCCTTTTCTCTCCTCTCTCTGCTTATACATCTCTACATTATCTACTCTTTTCTTTTCCTTAGCCTACTTTTCCTTTGACAAGCCAATGTTTTTTAATGTGTTGACTACTCTTTGCTTGTTGTAGGAATCATTTTTGCTCAATTCTGAATCTATAGCCTGAAAGCATAAATTAGAGATGCCTTCTCAAAGGATAATATAAAAGTAGAAAGGAAAGCATGATAGACAATAAGAAGACAGCCTTTTATGCAACAAAGGACAGGTCACAATGGCAATGTTAATTTCCAAAACTCAGAAACATTATGTAATATACAGGACAGTAAAACCGAAAAGAACAATATCTATCAAATTGAAATTGGATTCACTAAGAATCAAAGAACAACAATCTAATACAATAAGATATAATTTTTACCAACTTAGTTTTTTAAAAAATGATAATACTCCTTGATGTAAAATAGAAAGTATGGAGAGTGGTATATTTCTAGCAAACAGTATGCATTAAGTGTTTTAAAATGTTCTTTCAAAAATTATTAAAATTATTTCAAAGGTGATTTAACTTTATGTCCAAAGTTGATCATTACTGTTATATTAATACAAATTAAAACCTGGAAATAATTAAAATTTTCCACAATGAGTAAATGATGAATTATAGATCATATATATATAAAATATTGTGCAATTATTAAAATAATGTTTATAAAAATTAATATCATTGTTAAGTGGTGTTGAAGTGATACAAAAATTATTCAAAGCTATAGATAAATGCAAGCAAACATACATTGATAGACAAGAGGAGGCTTTAAGGAAATACATGAAAATATTTGTAATATTTATATCAGGGTACTAGAATTCTATATGACTTTTTCATCTATTTGGTATTCAAAATTTTCTACAGTGAGCAACTTGGGTGAAGGCAATACTCTTCCATTGGGTTTATGTTTAAAGGAGTCTCCTTGCTACCTAATTTTTTACCACAGACAAGCCTAGAGCATCCACATGCCAAACCATTCTGGGTATGCGCCTGCTGCTTGGTACATTTGGCCCCAAATCTTATGGCTCTAAATCAAAAGAAACCTGAGGTTGCCCAGTGTACGTATAAGCATAAGTGTTGTCAAATAGCAGCAAATGCCACCATTCTGATAAACCATTTCCCAGGCTGACATTCTTTGTGGAGGCAGTGTGGCGACTAATGCTTCTATCTAACTTCTCCCCTCTGGTTCCCCCCTCCCCCACCCCCGCCGTGGAGAATACCTTTCCACTTCTGATCCTTGGTTTTGCTGATCATTAGAAAAAGAAGTAATGGAATCAGTGAGATATGGGAGAGTAAAAACAGAAGACAACAAAAATTGATACGTGTTTAAATAAGCTTAAAGTGAAAATTAAATATAAAAAAAAATATTTCAAATAATGGTTAAAATTGAGGAGATTAAAGAAAACTTAGGAAGTTTCTATTCCTTAGCTAGAAGGCTGCACATAAAATTTTCTTAGACTTGTCTTTCATGATATATTCCTTGAACCTACTCTTCAAAGTAGAAATTGCTAAACCATGACATGGGAGCTATGAGAATACATAAAACAGTTCCTCAAACCAAACCAAACCAAGACAAAAAACAACATCTCAGATTATTTTCTTTAACAAAAATTATTTTTAACCACAAAAAAATTGCTTAAGAGTATTAAAGGTTGAGTTTTGAAAATAAATTGTTAGTTTGTAGGAGCAGTGATAAGTATTTGTTTGTATTTGAATTTTTTAGAGAAAGATAATCCACTGCTCATCACATCATATTCTTATTTAAAAATGGAATGGATAATAAGGTTGTAAACATTTATGAAACACTAGCCTTTATTTTGAAAGATTGAACCCCTCATAATTGGTTTATCCTAAATATTGTTTTGCAATGACACTGATTCTGAAAACTAAAGCTTTGATTCCAGCTACAAAATAAGGGGTTATTTCATCAGTTTTAAAAAATTGATTCCTATACTTTTTTTTGGTTTTAGGAATCTTCTGTTTATTAATTTTTGTTTCTTACTGCCTCTTTTCTCACTGTGATTTGCCAAAACCTTAAGTTCAAGTTGGCAAGATATGAGTTCCTACAAATATTATTGCACCTTTTAAAGACATATTGGAATGATTTAGAGTGATAACTTTTTTTTTTACTACTATATCCAAAGAGCTTTTAGTTTTATATTTACTGGACTGTATTTAGTCTATAATCTTATTTATTTTATGTAATGATTTAACCATTGAAAGCTGGTCTGATAAAAGTTGGATTTGTCAGTTATTAATAACAAGGTCCAAAGGAAAGTGGACCTAAAGTGAGCACCAAGAGTTTGTTCAGAATCTTCCCTTGATGTGAGAGGACTTCATCGTTCTGCAAGCTTATAAATTCCTGGAAGCCTAAAAATCATTTATTTTCTTAAATCCACAATACCCAGATTAATACATATACACTGAATGAATGAATGCAGTTCCAGGGAGTTGTATCTGTGATTTTTTGTCATTTTTTTGTTGTGTACTTTTTTCTGTTCCTCTGTTTAGAAATAAATTGCATAATTTTTTGCATATTATACTAATATCAGAAATTTCCAGTTCAGGAAATGAGAAATATTGATTTTATATACATTTTATTTTTATCTTAATGAGGTCTCTTAGTATGTCCTTTCAAGGACTCCCTGTCTTTGATATGAGAGGACAGATCTGTTTCTATCATTTGATTGTTACAAATTACCATCAATTTAAGAAAATACAGCCTTATTTTGCTCTGGGCGAACTATGATATGGGAGGAAAAGTAACCAAGTATGGTTGCACATAATGTACATAAAAGGTCACTGGGATGATTGAGGCAGATTTATCCAATAGAATTAAATTAAGGAAAATATTGTTAGTGGGATCAAACCCAGAATCCAGAGTGTTTGAAGTGGGCACATAAAGGATAGGCAATAGGTAACGAGAGTTGCTAAGCTTCAGGGAGAGGGATTAGACTAGCCATGTATAGGGATCAGTTTTTCCTGCTTCTCAAAAAAGTGGAAACTGGTGCTTTTTGCTTTTGTTCTGTGAGTTGTATGTGTGTCTATTTCTTCCATTGGATTATAAGCTTCTCAAAGACAGGAATGATATTGTATTCAGTTTAACACACAATAAATATACATTTATTGATTTGAATTTATTGAAGTAGGAGAAAGTAAGAGGAAGCAAATGATGGTGATGGAAAGGTTAAAATCAGATTTAGTTTAATTACAATCCTAATTGTCTCCCATTATTGATTCTGTGTGATCAAAATGGGGCTCTAGGGATCTTCAGTTTAAATTAGATTGATGTGTTGAAAAAGAAAAGATAAGAACAGATTTAATAAATATTCCAAGAGGAAAGACTACACTATACTGAATGAACTAAGGCTGAAATAAAATAAAATAAAATAAAATAAAATAAAATAAAGGGTTAAAAATTGACTTAAAAATTGATTTCAAGCTTATGAGGCCATAGAAGTGAAACTAAAGAAGTTGAAAATAAAAGGCTATAATGAGGCAATAAAATGAATGTAATTGGTACGGCATGGTGTGGTGAAAATGAGCAGCCTTTTTAGTTAGAAGATCTGGGTTCAAGTTCCAACTTCCTTCAGGTTACTAGGTTTAACCTTTGTAAGCCACAGTTTTCTCATCTAGTAAAATGGAGGCAATATTAATACTTAATTTAAAGAGTTTTTATCATTGGGATAGAATGTGATAATATATTTTGTATTTTTTAGGGATTGTTTGGTAAAAGAACTTGAAAATCATTTAAATAACTCAAGTAAAATAAAGGCATATACATTTTTAAAGTACAGGGAAATTATTTAATTGCCAATTAAAGGAAGTGTAGCCTAGCTCACCAAAATTAGAAAGTCACTATCACTCTACATTCCTCATTTCCTTCTCTCTCTCCCTGGAATCTCAGTGTTCCCTCATCAACTCATCTTTAATGTCCATGTCATTCCTTATGACGTTTATGGTCAAGAGTAACAGAAAACCTGATTTCAAAGAGGCTTGCACAACAAGGGATTCATTATCTCATGACAAAAAGTTTGGATCTACATCCCTCCTCAGCCTGAAGTAGCCAGGGTGGTTGTCATCCCAAGTCCCTCAAAACTGAGGAATGAACAAAAATAAGGGGGGACTGTAACCACTGAATAAGAGCAGATTTATTGTTATTGTAGTTATTCTCCTGTATTAACTGATTAATTTGTATCATTGCCATTTAAAGAAAAAGAGATAAGGGGACATGATGTATGTAAATTATTCTTAAAAGGTTTAGGGGAAAATATAATAATGTGTACATGTTAAACATTTGTGGATTTTAAGTAATGAGTATAAAAGAGTTCTTTGCAATATCCTTGCAACTTCTCTGTAAATTTGAATTTATTTCAGAATAAAATGTTAAAAGTTTGAAGGTAGAACTGACCCAGGGCATAAATTGTGTCATCTTGGAACCAGGTTTTTCTTATCTTTAAGTTTCTCCACCTCAATCGGTAGGCTTGTCTTCTTAAGCTGGTCCTTTCAAAGGTCCCCAATCCATCTCAGGCATCAGCTGTCTTCAAGGAAAAAAAGGGCTCTTCTGTCTTGCACATTGCTTTTTAAAAACAAAGAGTACCCTTAAATTAAGTTTACTCCAGCAATGGTTTTGTTTATCAGCTAGGTAGCATTAAAACATATGCACATAATTTTTAAAGCTGTTTATGAAATATTCAAATAGAGATATTCTTAAGATACAAAAGTATGTGATCAAAGACCAGCCAAAAAATCTGAACTTTACTATGAGACTTGCTTTATTGGTGATTTCAGAAATTATAGGCAGTAATGTGTAAATTGTTTAAATTGTTTATGTTTATAGAATTTTTTTTTCATTTAAATTACCATCCATATTAAAGTTTACTATAATTAGTGCTGTAGTGAGTACTAAAATGAATAAATGTTATCTAAAAATCTAGTAGGGGCAGTAAGAAACATAAGAAAATAAGAATGACACAAAGCCAAATGTAAATGCCAGAAGAAGAAACAAAGTCTACCTTAATACAGAGGGAGGGAACAACGGACACTTCATGGAAGAGGTGACATTTCAGCTCTAGAAGTTGCGATAGAGGAAGACTCCACAGGCAAGGGAAACAGAGTAAACATAGACTTATAAAAAAGCAGAGTTTTAAATACATGAATAATATTTTGGGAATTATGACAAGTTTCATTTTATAAATGCAAGGAGAAGAACAATAAAATTTAGGCTGGATTTTGTTCATGGACTGCAATGAGGGTCAATTAAAAAGTTTCAACTGCATAGTCAAAAGTGAGAAACCGTTGGATATTTGAAGAGGGCAGTAACATGTGCTTTAGGAGAAAGGATCAGTCTGCAGAATGTTGAGGAAACTGGAGTCCTGGGAAGAAACTCTGCTGCAATAGTCTGAGCAAGAATTCTTGAGAATTTCAACCAGAGTTGAATGGAAATGGAAATGAGAGCTCAAATCTGTGAAACAGTTCCTAGTTGTAAAGGGATAATAAAATTTAACAATTACCCAGATACCAAGTAACTGAGATTTTGAATTTTAGGAAATGGTTGAATGCTAATGGCTTTACCAGAAAGACAACAAAAAGGTGGAGATGTTTGTTTGGAAGATAAGATCAATTGCTTAGATTTGGATCCAGGGCATTTGAGATATTGAGGGGATTTCAGTTGCTAATGTATGGAAAATTCAGGTATGGTGCTTGGAAGAAAATCCAAGAGATTTGAATGTTATCACCATATTGATGATACATTAAAATTTGAGGAGAGTAAGAAGTGAAAATCAAAAAGATTTATGAGATGAAAAATGATAAAAACTGGTTACTTTATCCTAATATTGTAACAGAATGTTTACAGTTTCAGCTTGAATTTGTCAGTCTTGTCTTGATTAACTCCTTTGGAATTATAATCCAAAGATGTTAGTATAATTTCTGTATAGTTTGTGAAACTGGTGCTCCAAGAGGTCAGACAATTTGCCCCAAACCATGCAGTCAGAGAGTGGAGAACTTGGAACCCTAGCACTTGTCTTTGGACTCCAAATCTTACCTATAGTAATTTATAATTAAAGAAAATTTTCACTGAAAACCTTTGAATACTAAAGTATCATTATATAAATAAATAAAATAAATATGCATATATATGAGATCTAATGATAGATGTTCAGGGACATTATATTTTAATTAAATAATTAAATATCTCTACATATAGATATGCTTCCAAATTTTGCATCAATCAAAAAGTTTTTCATTCAGGTTTTGTATAGTAAAAGGAAGAAATGAATGAATTGTGAGAATTCTCAGTCAAATATGTAATCATATTGCCATGAACTGAGTCTTAAGATGTAGCACCTGTGAATAGCTCCATTTTTCAACTTATATCAGCCAAATGTTTCATGGATTTCACTAAAAATTCAGTTTAAAAGCCTGTAGTTAGACAAATACTGAATGAATTTTAATTAAAAACAAGAGCATCAGTTTGTTTTCATATTTCACTTTTTGAGAAATCTCAAAAAAGCTCGAAACACTGTAGTACACTTATGTTCAATAGTAATTTGTTTATAAGGACAGCTGTACCTTCTGCTTTCCTTATTTGCATTTTAAGTTTGTGTATTTATAAAATTTGACTGTTCAGCCTGCAGATGCAGTTTTTAATGATTTGCTTCAATATTTTAACCCATTGAGTTTCTATTTTATGCCCTTCTACTTAAAGATATCAATATCTACATAAATATATTACGTATAATAAAGAAAATAATATATATGAACAACAAAGGACATTTGTTCCTTAATAATGAAGTCATATTCTTCTCTGAGTCTCCCCCTGCCCAGAGATGCCCCTTCTTTAGTAAGGTCGCTAAAAAGTCCTCGTGGGCTGGTTGCAATAGCACTTTATAGGCGACAGGACGGACTGTTAATTCAGTGAATATTATTAGTTTATGAATATTCATTTCATTTGTTTTTTGCAGCAATTCAACTTTGTAAATGGCTGCAGCCAGAGAAAGCTCTGTCTAATTAGAGGAATTAGTTAGGACTTGGAAAGGAGTACAAGGGTTTGTGGGCATTTGGAGGGGGAATTTTTCTCCTGTCAGATAAATACCTCTTGGCAGTTTGCAGTTTGGTTTGTGTCTATACCAGACAGAAAAAAAATGGAGGATTTGAAATTTTAAGGGCACAAGAAAGTGGAGGTCAGTTGTTCGAGGTAGCACAGATCATAGCATACCTAGGTGTTTCCTTGTTGGGATTCACCATCTTTTAAAAGATCTTGTTATTCACCAACTTTCAAAAGCCACATTTAACCCTAGTATAAAGTTCAATCCAGTTAAACAAGAATAATCTGACTATGAAACTATTTTCTATGGTCAGAATGGTACTTCTTTGCCTTTCACTTACCTCCATAATATTCCCTGCCAACAGAAACCCAAAGGAAGCAGCTGTTCTGAATATATACAAACAAAAGGAGCTGTTACTATAGCAACCGTAGAACCCTGTGGAAAAGCTCTCCCTAGAACACTCACAGCCCCTCCTTTCCACCCCTCCCTCTTTCCCTTTCCTGAGCCAGCACAGACTGCCCTTGGACAGAAATGGTGCTTGGTGATTTGACAGTACGTAGGGGGCCAGAGTGAACGCTACAGCCTGCATTTACACTTTGCAAGAGCTGGAAGACTTTTGCCCCTGGCCATAGATTATGAAAAGACTGCAGAACCTGGTTAACAATTATGGGGTACCTGGGTGCTTGATTTGTAACTTCCCTCTATCCTCCTTTGAAAAATCCTGTTGGCCTCTGTCATTCCCTACTTGATGAAACGATGATGCCTCTTTCACCGCTGCCTTTCCTTTCAGTTTTCCTCTAGCCCACATCAATGCCCATGAGCCAAAAATGGCATGGCTGGCTGAAGCACATTTTCCTGATTCCACTGTTGCTATTAAATTGGATGAAAAATAAGATAGTTTTGACCTCAGAGGTAAATGGGTGATGCTAGATATACTCAATGGTGTGTTTTTTTCTCTATATGGTAGAACATATAAGCATAATTTTTCTTTTTTTTTATTTGTTAACTTTATTCATCAAAAAATTAAAAAAAATCTCCAACAGCATAAGAAAAACAAATATCCTGAAATAACTTCATTGCTTCCAATATGCTCAATGTTTTTCAAAAGTAAACCTGGCTTCAGAAAACCCATCCCATATAATTAAAATTCCAGTCTTTTTGTTCCAATTTCAATGTTCCTGAAGTTTTGTTTTGATTAATCTAGTAGCAGTCTCTCTCATTTTTACTTTTTTATTTAACATAATTTTATTGATATATATTCACACACCATACAGTCCTTCCAAAGGATACAACAGAGGTTCACAGTATCATCACATATTTGTGTATTCATCACCATGATCATTTTTAGAATATTTGCACTACTTAGGAAAAAGAAATAAAAAGAAAAAAGAAGAAAGAAGACCCCAAACATCCCAAATCCCTTACCCCCCTTTACTGATCACTAGTATTGCATTCTACCCAATTTTAAGACTTACAATACACTGTAGTATTGTCAGAGATAGATATATAGATCAGTGGAACAGAACAAAACATCCGGAAGCAGATCCATATAAACACAGGCAACTGGCTTTTTTTCTTTTTATTTTGCTATATATTTATGAAATCATTATCTAAAATTAAGGCCACTGGATTACAGTTCAACTTCAGGTATTTCCTTCTGGCTATTCTAAAACACTAGGCACGTAAAAGAAATATCTATATAATGAGTCAGTATTTGCATGAGATAAGTAAAAGTTATCTCATTTACTTTTATATCTCTTTTGGTAGTCAGCTGTCATAATCTATTACACTACTAAAGTAATTTTTAAGTCCATAATTTATATACTTAAATTTAGGTTTTTTTAGTCAGTAATTTTGAATTTGGAACATACTTTGATGTGGATACTACCTGTTAACTGTCCTGCTAACACAATTGTGGCTAACTACCTTGCTAAGTCTATTTATTCCTGATGTCATTGAAATGTTTTATCGCTGCAAGGAAATATCACAGGATACTATTTTATTTTTAAATGTACAGCATGGCATTTTATAAATGATCCTTGAGCTCCAACAATACCTTGAAGTAGGATTTTAGCTGGGGTTAGCCCTGCTAAAAGTTGTTCATAATAAAATTAAAATCCTTAATTAAAAAGCATGAATGTGAACTAGTCATATCAGTTATTAAAACATGTTTAAAAAATCTTTAATAAGTAAAACCGTGAAGTTTTAGTACAGTTTTACTTATTAAAGGTTTAATAGACATGTCAGGGACAAAATGAAAACTGGAAGGTCCAATTATTTATGAAGTTTTGGTATATGATAAAGGTAGCTTTCTAGATTTGAGGGAAAAGGACGTATTAATCAGTAAATGATGTGTGCACCATTTTAGTAATCATCTGGGGAGAAAAACAGCTCTATACCTTAAACCTTATATAAAAATATAAAATAAGTGGATAAAAGTTAAAACAAATTTACTACTGTGAGAGTAGTAAAGACCATGGTAGAAAAGTTGTTCATATTTAGTCTTAACAGTAAATTCAAATTATAACTACACTAAAAACCACTTTTCCTGATAAGATTAAAAACAAATATTTGATTGTATGTGGTTTTAATGACGGTGTGGAGACCCAACACTCTCATCCATTGCTGATGGGAATGCACATTGGTAAAACTACTATGTAGGGCAATTCAGGTATAGCTTTTGAAATTTCAAACGAACATACTCTTTAACTGAGTAATTTAAATCATAGAAATGTAGCCTACAGGTACACTTAGACACATTAGAAATGACATCAGTACATAGTTATTCGTTTCAGCAAAGATTGGAAATGATATATATCCTATGAATATCATACTGGTTAAATGAATTCTTTTACAGCCATATGATAGGATAAGGTGAGGCCACTAAGAGATAAGGTGGGAGGAGGAGAGAAAGTGCATCATAGATTCTCTATAAACTAGATAATCTCAAAGATCAATTGTTAAACTTCTGAAAGAAAGGTGAACAACAATGTATATAGCATCCTACCTTTTGTGTAAAAATAGTGTGTGTGTGTGTGTCTAACTTGCTTAGAACATCTTTGCAAGGACATACACATTCACATAGACACAACTACAAATACTGAAAATCTCAAGAGAGGTATCTGGATATCTGGTTAAAACAAGTGAGAAGAGAACTTTTCATTTTATAACTTTTGTACTTTTTGAATTTTTAAAATATGTTGCTCATTCAAAAATAAATTCATGTAAAACATCTAAAAATGATTGCTTTCTATTCAGTGATTGCTCAAGTGGGCAGAAAACTGAGTGGAAAAGACAGCAGCAAGAGTGACCAAAATTAAGCTTAAAATAGGCCTCCTTCTTTCCTTTTTCCTTCAGACATTCTTTGACTGACATATCCTTTCTGCCTTTTTTTTTTTTTTTCATTGTTTCTACTTCCCCACGGATCTTGGGAGAGAGGATAGGGAAGGAGTTAATATTGGTTAAGGATACAGATCTTTTCCAGATTTCCTCAAGGCAATTCTTTGACTCTGAAACTTCCATAAGTCATTGAACAGATTTGTATAAACTGTAAAAAGAACTGTCCCCACCCATAGATGAAAATATGTATTTCTTCTTCATTCACAGGTAGAAAGAGGTGAAATTTGTTAAAGGCAACCACACGTGTAATAAGCCACTGATGTACTCATATAAGATTTGTTCTTCAGCCTGCTCACATAGCATCAAAATGGGACAGAGCCAATGTCTATGTCTGTAAATGATTATCTTATGGAATAGAGAAGTGTTAATCATGTTCACCATTGCTCTCAGACAAAAACTGAGGCATATTTCACGTAAGCCAGATATCTAGTACAACTATATATCTAATAGTAATTCAACAAATATTAATTGGCATTGAGGATCAGAAATAAACCCTACTGTATAGCCAGATTGACTCAGATCTAAATCAAGCAGATCAGTTGGTATTTCAAGAGTCTTTCTTGAACAAATATTTGATTTAAACTTTTAGCCTTGCAGGCAAGGCTTTAAGATTTGCTAGATACAGGCTCAATCATAGTATCTCACTATATTTCAGGATATTTTTGTTGGTATTACTTTCTGGAAAGGACCCTACTTTGGTAACTATTAACTTCAAATGAGATTAATATGCACAGTTAACCCAGCTAATATTTAAAAACACATTAAAAATTCTGTAGTATCTTTGACATGGAGAAGAACAGAGCCAACGAAAATATGTGTCCACTGACCAAGCTTTGTTTGTTTCATTATTGAGGAACTCTCTGAGCTTCTGGTCAGTCCTGGAACTTAGACTCATGAAAAAATAATCTGATGACAAAATGCTAGACAGATTAAAGGTTATCCAAAGGGATTCCATTTTCATTTATCATGTCTTCCTTTTATTGATAATTAGAATGGTTACAAATGCACAAGCCCCTTCTTCTATTTGTAGTTTTATTTTTTTACTTTTACATAAACTTTTGTTCCAGGTACAGGACTTTTTAATGTAACATATCCAATAGCCTTAACCCCACAAATAGCCAAAGTGTGAGCAACGATGGCTAGTGCTGACAGTGGATTTCCCTGTAACAAGGGACACAGTTTCAAACACACACAGAGGTACTTTAAAAAGAAAGAAAAATAATACAGAAAAGCAAATAAAATGTTTTTAATAGTAAAAGTGGAGGAAGGAACCCCCATTTTGAGCATGATTCCCAGGGGAATGAATCTACCTGGCAACGTGGGGAATGACTCCCCGGAATCAGCCTGGCCCTGGCATTGAGGGATTGAAAATGCCTACCTGACCAAAAGGGGAGAAAGAAAGGTAACAAATTAAGGTCAGAGTGGCTAAGAGATCTCAAATAGAGTTGAGAGGCTATCCTGGAGATTTCTCTTCTGCAGGCTCCAGCTAGATATCCCAAATGGCCACAGTATGCCATGCACTTATCAACAGTAGTCCCCAAATACTTAGGTCCCTATCTGAGACTCTATAAAGATTCACTCACTAAGTTTTATCTCTCAGAAACTTACATCCACCAGAGTGTTCCAATGCCAGACAAGTCCTAAAACCCAGAGGCAGCAACCACTTTAAAAACAATAATCAGATGCAGCCCCCTTCCCCATAATGTCGACACCCCCTTTCAATACGAACAAGTTAGGTTGTCACTGCCTGGATACCCCTGAAGATGGCGAAAGAGATTAAATGAGAGGAAGGGGTAGCAACAGACAAGATAGGATTTAACGAAGGATTATGAATACTGAAACTTTATATAAATATGTATGTGTGTGTATATGTGTGTGTGTATACACACACACACACACACACACACACATGCTAGGGTATTAGAATAGCTAGAAGGAAATACCTGAAATGGTGGAACTGTAACCTATAACATTTTTTGAAATTTGCTTTATAGCTATTTATTGAATTGTGCTTTGAAAGTTATCACCTTTCTGTATTTATCCTATATTTCACAATAAAGAAAGGACTGGGAAAAAAAAAGGAGGAGGGAGGAAGAGAGTTATGGAAAACAGAACCTTTGATGTAGAAAAGAAAAAGTGTGGGAGAATTTTGTCATCAGAGTGAAAAGTGAAATTCGTTCATTATATTTTAATTTATATATTCATTATATATTGAACCAGCTCCATTAATGGCATTAATAGGACCACTTTACATTTGTAGTCATCACATCCTCTAGCAAATTAAATAAACAGCTTAGTTGTCTTTCAAAACACCTATTACTAGGAGAACAGTGTGGTTGCCACAAAGTAGGATATTTTTCCCCCCAACCCCTATGAAGATAACCCTCCAAACACATAGCACAGGGCCTGCCATGTGTTAGAAGCCATCTAAAACTGAAAGAATTGAACCCCATTGAAAAGAATTGTAACAGGGCGAGAGGTACAATGTGTGCACACTCAGCCTGGCCAACCGTAGTTCTTACTCTTAAACACAATACCAAGAGGATGCTGGTGGTTAATTAAACATTTAGATATATAAGGTGATACATATAACATATTAGGATTCAGACAAGTGTCTTACATTGAATGACTTGTGAAATTTCTATCTTCTGTTCACTTTCCTCTGTGTACCCTGAATTCAGGTCCGTTTAGGCTTTTTCTTCTTCCACCTCTGCCCCTTGAAGTATAAGGTTATTGTTGAATGTTAGCATTAGTAGCAGACTAGACTTCTAGTTTCTGTTGTCTATTATTTTTTCCTTATCCTCCTAGTTATATCAAATAAAAAAGATAAGTCAAGGTAAATTTTCATGCCAGCAATATAGCATTTTAATATTTCTGTATTTCTTTTTATATCTGTATTTGCTGTCCATATGATTATGTATGTCTAACAATTTAAAAGTCTAATAGCTTTAAAAATTATATTAGCTAACCAAAACACATTGGCTAACTTCTCTTTGCGTATTTAATATAAATTTATTTTGGCTACAGTAAACTTATATACAATGCTTCATAACATGCCAAAATATCTTGAAATGGGGAAAATAAATTTAAACTTTATCTATTTAGATATATTTATGTATATATTGGGTATTTTTATGTATGTCTTTAGTTTTTTAAAAATAATTAAGAATTTACTTTTAGGTATGAATATCCAAGTCTACATTATTTATTTCCTGTCAGTTTTGAATGCAGCTATCATAGTAATTTGTAGAAAAGGTGATTATTAATGACTGAAAATAATTCAAGTGGAACAGTCAATTTTGTCGATTTTTAAAAAATATTTATCATTTTGCATTTCTAACAGTTTTTAATGATACCTTAGGATAATCTTGCTAGTTTATACTAGAGTTTGCCAATTTTATCAACATTTAGCTATTTGGGGAAGAAAATACAATGTACTATCTAATTATAAAATATTCTAAAGAGGCTTCTTGGAGAAAAAAAATATTCTCTTGGAAAGGCTTCCCTTCTTAAGGCTTATATAGTTATGGTCAAGTCAACCATAAAATAAAAATATTTCGTCCTTGTAGATGTTGATATTTTTCTTTCACAAAATGTAACCTCTAGAGACATCACACTGACTGTAGATTTTGCGGTTCCTGACTTACAATGCTCTGACTTGAGGTTTACATGAAACCTTAGGGAATCTTACAATTGTAGTACTATATTATTGGAAACTATTAACTACCTCTGATGTAGAAAATATAAGCAAGGGAAAAGGAAAGTATTTAGAAAGAAAAAAATATTAGAAGTTTACAAACACTATCTACTGGTATAAAATCTTACCTTTGAACACAGAAAAAACAACATGAAAACACATTCCACACACACACACACACACACACACACACACACACACTCTTAAGGCATCTTTGTTATGGTCTTATGAATCCACTATACCACTGGTCACATTGCTTATAGATTGTCTTATTGAGGGAAATAAAGCTAAATTCTTATCCCCAGCGACTACTATAGGTGTTGGCACACATTAGGGACTTAATAAATATGTAATAAATGAATGAATCCAAAAGCATAAGTAGTGTAAAACATGCCTGCTACACATACTTTCCTTCAAGGTTAATTTTCTAACAGGTACTACCTTTAACTCAGTCAAAGTAGCCAGCCCTCAGATGTCTCTATTAACCTAGCTCCTAATAGCTCCTTTCTCTCCTCTGCCCAATGAAGTTAAATATGTACTAATAGTGCTGATGGATCAGGCTCTGTGCACACAATTTCCTACCAATTTTGGAATTTTCTGATCCTTTTAAGTATCAGCATGATGATAGAAACTAGAAATAAGCATAATGTGTAACTTGCAGTGAGTAATTTATAGTTATAGGGAATGAAAATCAATACTGTATGGGAGCTATTTATAATCAACAAATGATATCTACTTGGAATAGCATAAATGGAAAAGAAAATGGCATAGGGACAATTGATATATAAGTATTACTGTAGATGAAGGACTTCTTGTTTTAAAAAAAACTGAATTGTTATAGAAGTTTTAAGAAATGAGTCAGTTGGAGGGGATACTGGGGAATAATTCTTGAGCTACACTTAAAAGAGGGGATATAAATTGGAAAGAGTCATAGTAGCAGTGATGGATCTTATCATCTCTTATTGTATCCATCATATAATAAAATACTTTCAAGATGTCATGATGAATCTGTTAATTTGGATGGTTGGATGTCCTTCTTTCCCCTAACTTAAAAAAAAAGCTGAAATAATAGTTTCTTAAATACATAGGACATATTGACTGCTTATTCTGGATCAAACACAGATTAAGAATCATATCTCCCAAGTTTATAGCTTCACAGTTTCCTAAGCTTATTCTTTTATTATTAATTATATAATTTTATGTCCCACAAGCATTTTACAAAGTGGATAGGACAAGAGTTAGTATACTTTTTATAGTAAAAATACAATTGCATATGAGGTACAGTGATATATGACTGAAGTCTAGTATTTGTGGTTCTAGCAAGTGTTCTTCAGACTCTCCCTTTAATAGAGCCCAAACTTTCATTACTATGCCAAAACACAAACACCAGACACATTTAGAATAAGTTCTAAGTGACTGATCTGTATAATACTGCTGGTGTGAGCGGAGGTTTCACAGGTTGTATCATGGGATGGTCAGTTCTTCCTCTGGTGATTAGATCAGAGTGGACCCTTAAGCTCTTTTAAGGAATCTATAATCTGGGCTAAGTAAATCAGAGTTTCTCAAGTATTTGAACTGACTCCTGAGATGATGAAAGATGCCCTAAATGAAAGTCCGTGTAGAATCAGAGTTGGGTATAGGATGGCCATGCTGGGCCATGTGTCGGTGAGGAAAATTAGTGGAGAGAGAGGGAGGGAGTGAGGAAAGATGTAGAGAAGACAGAAAGAAGTAGAGAGAAAATAGGCCTTGCTGCCCTTGGGAAGCAGAGAGAGCAACACTGGACTTTTTTTCCAAATTCCTCTGCACCCTGAAAAAATAACCTTTACTATACTTCCTTTCCTTGAAGTTTTAGCAACCCAATTCAAACCAGCCTAAGGAAAAAAAAATAGTTGAGATTTATTGGGAGAATGGGGAACACTGAGTGAATTAACGTAATGTTTAAGCAATCATACATTGGGAATGGCAAGAGTATAGCCATAACTCAGAAGCAGCTGGAACCAAATACTTTACTACTACTAGATACTTATGACTTAATCCCTCATATTGGCTTCTCCTGTGATTCACTTCAAAGTCTTAGGTTTCCTTCCACTGGTAGAAGACCAAAATAATTAAGATTGGACTGCTTGACTTCAAATACCATATCCTTCTCCTATTGGCAATAGACTTGGGCAATGACTCTAACCTATAGTTTCCTCAATTGTAGAATGTAGGAACTAATCATGAAGTTGTTGTAAAATGTTTAAATTACTTTGTAGAGTATCTGAACCCAACTAATATCAGCCATTTTTGTTGTTACTGAAACAGAGATATTTCAGCTTTGTGAACTCATTTCTCCTGATGGTGTTGCCAGAAAGAAAAGGTCTCTTTTCCCTTAGTTCTAGTATGAAAACAACTTGATAAAGTCTCCAGTTATCTTAGGCAAACAGTCATGTGTTTAGATCAGCTAACAGGGCCAGATGATGGGAAGATGGTAAGGATATGCAGACTCTGGAACTACAGCATTGAAATCATGAGGAGAGGACCATTTCCAGAAGAAGACGTGCTGAGCAGACCTAACAATAGACACCCACTATAGATGCCCACAATATCTATTCTATGCCTTCAAAAAATCTCCCTTCACATAAGCTTGTTTGAGTGGGTGTCTAAACAAATCCTTGATAAAGAGATACAGATATTGATATAAATAAAGTCGTAAATGTAGATAAGGAAAAAATGCAGAAATAAATTAGTTGACTATCATAGGGTTTGAAGATAAGTGTATTGCCATGTTTTATAAAATTATAAAACAAGTTAACTTTTGTTGTAATGTTTCAATCTGATTCTTATATAGAGAACTTTTAGAAAGCATTCAGAAACTTAGAAATCACTGCTAAGCAACTAGAATAATCTCTAAATTATACTTAGTTGCTATTGCATATGTAAATAACGAATTGTGGATTAGAGAAAGAAAAATATTCTATGCCTATCTTTCTAAGGAAGTTTTATTAGCATGTATAACTAGAGACATTTTAAATGTGCTATTCAAAAGGAATGTACTTATGTATTCAATAAAGCATATATTTAAAAGGGAAAATCCTTGTTGAGCAGATGCTGCAATGAAATAAAATAATGAAGCTGAGCTTTTGTATGCAAACCAGACACTAAACATTTGTGGTGTAATTAGGTTTTAAACACAAGTGATTCACTGCTTTTGATCACATTAGAAATTCTAGTATATGGCTCAGAAAATATGTCACTTGCCTAAAATCAAAGTTATAATATTTTATACTTTGAATGGGTAACTAATTAATTATAATTTTCCAATCTATGGGTCATGGCCCTTACTTGGGCCCTGTAAATCCATAGGAGGAACAAGTATTGTCTGAAGAGTGAATAAATAACATGACTTGCACACATATTAACTCTCAAATATAAGAAGTTATTGAAATTGATAAAGATGTAAATTAATTTAAAATATTTACTGAATAATGGTTTGGGGATATTAATTATCTCTTTAATCAAGTACACCACAGCAAGGCTTATGTGTGAACCTGAGAATCTTTTTTTTTTTTAATTATGCATAGTGGAAAGGGTTTGAAGCCCCTGCTTTAGATTTTCACCAAAATGTTTCATTTTTCTAAACTATGCCAAAGTACTATTGAAAATAAATAATTTTTCTGTCTAGCTATCATAAGCTACACTCAGCATTAAGAAATGATCTGCTTCATGCCACACAATTTTCTGATATTGAGAAAAAACTAAGGCACTTTCCACTTATGATACTTTATCAACTTCCATTTTCAGTAAATACACTTTGTACACAGTTACCACATATTGATTGTTCAGGATGTTGCATCTTTTGAGTGTATTAATAGGTAGGACTCTGAAACCTATTTGGCAATCTTAGAAGCAAAGATCAAAGCTATTAAAGGAGAAGAGCACCCATCTTAGAACATAATTACTGATAGATTTGTAGAAGGTTTAATTTGCTTCAGTATTTTCTAGTCTTAAGAACTCTAGAGGCTTTCCTTTCTCTGCTCTATTTCCTTTTCTTTTCTTTTCTCTTCTTTTCTTTTCTTTCCCTTTCTTCCCCGAAACCCTCTTCCTTCCTTCCCTCCTTTATTTTGGTCTTTAATCCAATCACACCTGGTTTGCAACTTCTTTCCAGCCAATATCAGGGATAAGTCCAAGAGCAGTCATTTTTAACACCCTCTCTCTTCCTTGGGTTGTAGAGGCGTCAGGGCTTAGTCCAATAAAATGGGCTGAGAAGCCTTGATTGGTTAATCTGTTGTGGCCACCACTGAAGATGTACCTTGTCTGCCTTGGGGATCTACTTGAAAGATGGTATTTCTGCTGCCAAGCCCACATACTCTGTCCACACTGGGCAGAACTCCCCAGACTCCAAAGACATCCATGTCGCTATCCTTCTTCAAAAGGCTTGCCACTTCCTTGGACATCTGTGTGAAACTAGGTTTCAGGTCCCCTTCGTTACCAGAGAAGACAATCCAGTTCACTTCTCTCACTTGGGCTACTTGCCATTCAATCCAGGAATCACAAAGCCTCAATACTCTTTCCTATGTGGGGAAATACAGCTTAATAACCTAATTTTTCACAAACAGAAGACTGGTACCAAAGAGATAAAAGAATCCCTACCTATCAGGGAAAGGATGGGGACATACCTCTCTTTCTTTCTTGAAAAGGGGAAATTTCTAAGTCTCTAAGTCATTCTTCAACCAGGAATTTTCATCACATAAGCTTGTGACACTACATTTGGATATTCTTTTTGTGATCCTTTGCTTCCTCAAATAATTATCCATTTTTTTATTTTACTTTTCCTTGACATCAAAAGGAGTTCTTTACCGTACCCTTAAATTCCCTCCTCTGTTTTGCAAAACACAAGCATTCAAACCTCTGCTAAAAGGCAATGGAATTTTCATTGCTTGTTTGCTTTCAAGTTTTGTTGAAACTTTAGTGAATTGAATCACATTTTAAGTATTCCAGGCTAGCATGTAAGGGGATTCAATGCTAAAGCCTTTGGAATAACAAATAATTTCTACTAAATTTAATGCTTTAACAGAGTTGATTTCTTATATAGTGTTGTCTGAAGCCTAAACACAACCACAACACACACACATGTACACACACACACACACTCTACTAAATGTAAGTTACTCCTAAAAACTAAGGTGTCTCTAACATTTTTGGCCTGCTGTTCATATCAGAAATAAATGTGTTGTTTTTATTTTTTTTTTCAATATGATGAAACAATATACCCCCTGATAACAATGTAACAACATAACCTTCCTGCTTATGCTGGGTCCTTCCCAGTCTCTGTGCCCACTGCATGCTCAGGCTGTCAACCCCTCCAGGGAACTTTCCCTGACTGTCCCCATTTCTCAAGGTCTTTTCCCATGTTTCCTAGAATAAACTCATTAAAGAGCCATTTGTTTATGTAACAAATATTTACCCAGCTCTTACTATGTTCCAGGCACTATAGGTCCTGTGGAAAGAACAGGAACAAGATAGGTCATTGTCCCTGTTCTCCTGGTGTTAGCAGACCAGATCTGCCTATAAAATCTCTGGTGTTATTCATTGTACTTTAGCTTTGATTCTGCCCAAGTATGGTGAACTCATCGAGAATACGGAATATGTTTCAGTTATGTATAGTAGGGACTCACTTGGATTTGAAGGTTGAGTGCATGAAAAGATGGTTTCTAAATGGTAGTGTGTCTGATGTGCGTTAAATTCTTGCTCATTAGACCCAAGAAACAGGAACCTGAGCTGCTATTTACTTGTGCTACAAATACATGCCCTGGTTTCTACCTTATGAGAAATTTTGAGTTTGATATCATGTTCCTTCTGGACATAGGGGAAATATTCCTTTTCACATCATTCTGTGTACATGTGAGTCCTGAAGAAACACATCATCTGCACTGTGGATCATTTATTTTAATTAGAAATGTTTGTGACTTAGGTACCTTTGTGGTCAAAACTTGCTGTAGATATACACTTTTTTAGGAGGAAAAAACCTAACTATTCAGGATGATTTTGTTTTGTTTTGTTTCTCTTACCATATTTAAATTCTAGCAATAAAGCTGTATCATTTCTTCAGTAGTCTGATAAATGGAAATGGAAAATGCATTAAATAGACTAATTGAAGAACCTGAAGGGTAGTCATTAAAATCAGCTGCCTTTTCAATAAATGTTGAGAGATTTGTCTGGGAGCCTTTCTTTCAAATGATACTATTTCAATCATGCCTAACATTTAAATCTCTAAAGACTGATATTCCCATTTTAATTTTAGCTGGCACCAGAAGGAAATGGTAAAACAGCAGATGATTACCTCAGTAATTTATTCCACATTTTCTAACAGCTTTACAGATTGAAATAAAAAATAATAATCTAAAAATGAAAACTGCATAACTAAAATTAAACATAGAAATAAATATTCTTAAATCAAGAGATTTTTTTTCTCATACTCTCCCAAATGATACCAAAGTAAATTCTACAGTGAAATGTAAACAGGACCTAATTTTATCATTGGTTATGTTTAGATGACTAACTTGGACTCTAAAAACAATTGATATCAATTCAGACCCTATCAATTTAAATTTTGTGATTATTTATTTAAAGGATTAATTGATGTTGATTCTTGAATTTGCATTATCAAAGAGTGAATCCCATTTTAGAAACACCCTGTGTAAACAAAGAGCTATGCTAATTTGAAGTTGTTCTTTAGAGCAAGTCCTCTAAACATTTCCATTTAGTTTAGTTAATAGTTTCTGTTGAGAGCAACAGAGAAACAATTTTCTTCAGAAGTAGAAAGGAGACTGAAGTGGAAGAAGTGCCACTTCAACAATAAGCTTTTATTGAGAGTCTAATATATGTCCAACTTTGCCCTAGGCTCTGGGTATAACAGGAAACAAATAGGCAAGGCCATTGCTGTCACAGAGTTTACCTTCAAACTTGTGGCCTTTACCAGAATTGTGTCCTTGGTAAGTCATTCATCCTCTTTAGCATTAGGTTTGCCTAAGGTATTGTTATTACAAATTGGATTGACCTCCCATTAAATTCATACTGTTGAAATTTTTATTTATTTTGAAAGAAAGATGTATATGATTATACTGAATAATAAAACTGATGTTTCTTTTCATGTTTATTTATTTTATAACTCATTCGTGAGGAGTAAATTATGAAAACTCAAAGTAGAATTTTTCATTTTAGTCAACATAATAATAATAAAACATATTCCTTAAGAGAACATGTGATAAATTGGATTTTAATGATGGCACTTGCTTCTCTTAACTTAGTGTTTTGTTAATATTCAGATCTCATTTATCTAATTTAGTCATAAAGTAGCTATCAATAGGGCTACTACTCTGGTACCCCATTTTAGTACACATTACTTCTAGATTTCTTTCAAATTGTCATTTAAATTTACCAAGTGTTATTAATTAATTGTGTTCCCCTTGAAGACATATTCAAGTTCCCCCATCCTGTGAGTGTGAACTCATTTGTAATTAGGATCTTTGAAGATGTTTTTAGTTAAAATGAGGCCAACTTGATTGGGATGGTTCCTAATCCCACATGACTAGTCTTTATAAGAAGAGGAAACTTGGATAAGATAACTGGCATCTTGATTTTGGACTTCTAGGCTTCAGAACTACAAGACAATAAATCACGGTTGTTTTAAGCCATCCAGTTTGTGGTACTTTGTTATGGTAACCCCAGCAAACTAAGATACCAAGTACATGCTGATTATTTTTATTTTCCCAAAATATAAGTTGACTACAGTTCATGATTAGTATTCTGTGTCATAATACAAATAGTATGGTAACAGTTTTCATAAGTCAGTAATGAAATGATGATGTCTGTATGTGTCTGTAAGTGGATTGAAATTTCTATCATTATTTCTTGAAATGGATATGCTGTACGTAGTTCTTCCCACTTATGTTTTTGCAGAGAACATTTGCTGTGACTATCTTTAATTTCAAATCTGCATCCACACAGTGTCATTAGTGATTCTAACTAACTGCTCCTGAGAGAAACTGAATTAAGTTAACAAATTACATTAAATAATTAACAAATTGGTAAAATTTTTGTTCTTGTCTCTTTTGTCATGTAAAATATACATATTCTACCAAAGTGTACAGGAAATAGCTCTTCAGAAGAAAAGGAAATATATTCTTTTAGAAAAAGTTGATTTTTGTTGCTACTTTTCTAGAGAAAAAATAAGGTTAAAGAATGTTACAGATAAACAGGAAGAATGCCATAAAGTAAGAAACTTCATATTTCTCAGCAGATGGCTATTGTGACAGTCATTATATGTAGATGGTTAATAGTAATAGATTTCCAGCCCAATCTAGACCTTAGTGGCCAAGCAATTCACGTGGTGTTTTGGAGGGCCAAAATGAATTCTTTGCACACTGCCTTCTGTTCTCAACACTCTACCAAAGCTGTTTTCCTAGCCATCTCCAAAGTTTGCTGAGGGCTGAATCCAGTGGGTTTTTCTTAGCTTTTTCTCTTTTTTTGCATTTGATTTCTTTGGATTTGAAGGCATTAAATTCTCTTGGTTTGACTTTTCTGAATGTCTCTTCTCAGTCTCCTTTACCAGCAGCTCCTTCTCTACCCATCTCTTAAATATCTTAATCTCTTACATGTAAATTCCCCCCAAAATTCAGTCCCTGGGCTTACTCCTGTGGTCTCACTGTTTCAATAATTATATCTGCTCTATAGTTTATAAATGTACAAATCCAGCCCTGATCTCTCACCTGCCACTTGGACATCTCCACATGGAATTGAAAACTGCACTTACTATTTTACCTAGTTCCTCCCCAAACCTTTTACTTGTCCATCCATTAATTTCATTTTGCTAGAATTATAACTAAGCTAGAAATCTTAGGGTTGGTTTGTTTTTCGCTGTTTCTGTGCCCTCTGCACCCCTCCTATGAAATCAGTTGCCAAACTTGTCAAGTTGCTGTCTGTGATGTCTTTCTTCACCTTCCTCTTTCCTTTTTCTTTTCTGATTTCTACTACTCTTGTACAGTTTAGTACCTCTGTCACCTGGTCTATTAAAACATTTTCCATTCTCTCCTCCCTGTTTACAATTTCTGCCTTCTCCAATTCATTCTTTTTTATTATAACAGCCATGTCCTAGTTTGGTATTATTATGTAAACTTGGAAATGAAAGTCTATTTCTAAGGATATTATAATGGAAATAAATATCATTATCTTTATTATTTTCTTGTATTTGGATAGTGTCTTATCCTATTGAAAATACTTTTATAATAGTTTATATAGATTATTCTGAAGATTAAAAGTAAATGATGCTGTTTGATACAGTGTTTGATCAAAGATGAAATCTATGTAGAAAATAAATGATTAACTTATAAGGGGCACATATCACATATTCACATATGAGATTTTTTTTTTTTTTGAGTGTTTGAGGGACTGGTTCTTTATTTCAATGGAAACTTGTCAATCTTCAGTATCAAAACAGTTGCATTATTGGTTTATCTTTCTCCAGTTGATCCCCAAAAGAGACCACACCAAAGGAGAGTAAATTTTAAGGCAATAGCTGCAGGATGCACACCTACCAGAATTCACAGGAACCTCACCAAAAAGGAGGAACTGGGTGGGGAAAGGAATTGTAACAGATTAGCACGTTGCCAGCCCAGACTGTAGAGATCACTCACAGCCAGATGGGGTTGCCAGTGCTCCCCAAACTACAAGAAGCAAAGTTTCAAAATGATATAAAATTTTTAAAAAGTTTTTTACATAAGCTTTTGCAGATTTTCCCAGCACTGACTGATACAAAGCATGCAACGGCACTTTTTTTTGAGACAGCAGCTTCAGACCCAGAAAAGGGAGATGAAATGTTTCATATGGCTTAATCAGTGGCAAAAATGTAATTTAATTTACTTTTCTTTCCTTTCCTTTTTTAAAAGGAGGCAGGGGAGTAAATCTGGGGTCACCTTAACTAAAGGGATGATCATTCTGTGAATGGTTAGGAAGCAGGTAGAGAAAGGATTGGATAAAGATTTGGTCTCAGACAGAGGTCTCACCATATTAATTTGGTCACTTTTGATGAGAATTTTTTTTTTTAAATCTTGCCCTAAGATACCTTAAAGCTGAAAACCTGAATAGCACTTTTTTTTTTTTTTTTTTTTTTGGCTAATATCTGGAATGACTTGTCTGGTTTGACTGGTGCTTTGTAGATCTTCTTCAATGGAGTCTTTCCCTGGGCTATGTTTGGTTCTCAGTGAGGCAGGCCCATACTTCTTACTCTCCTCTATAGAGAGGTCAATATGTATTAAGCTCAAAAAATTACTTTCTAAAAGTGAGAAAGGGTTTAGATTGCTGCTTCAGAGCTGTGGAATTATTTGGAATGTTTTACAAATGGTTGCTACAACAAAAGGAGGGGTTAATTACAAAATGTATACATCATAACATGCTTTTAGTGCTTACATTCCCTAAAATGTTGTTCCCAAAGGTGCTCAGCCCCTAGCCCAGCTGCAATCTCTGGGAGAAGGAGAGACAGTTTGGTGTAAAAGACACAGAGAAAGCAGACTTCCAGTTAAAGATCAGCCCTCAGTTTAAAGGTCATCTCCGGGCAGGTTGGCCGCAGGCAGAGTCGGGGTCAGAGGGAGGAGGAGCAGCGGCAGGGTGGGTCTGGGGTGCTCTACATCTCATTCAGATCAAGCAGTGTGGTCCCACATTCTTTGTGTACCAAGATGCTCCTCTTGGGTGCATTTCAGTTTTGTTTTGTTTTGCTGCTGTTGTTTTTAATTCAGTTTTATTGAGATATATTCACAAACCATACAATCATCCATGGTGTACAATCAGTTGTTCACAGTACTGTTACACAGTTGTGCATTCATCCCTGGCACATTTCAGTTCATCTTCCAACTCATCAATTGTCTTTTACAGCTTGGCTACAGATCTCTCAGCAAACAGCCCAGGTCTCTGCCTCGTTGAGTTTATCAGTAAGAATCATCTTCTTCATATTTGTCATCTTTTTGAGGGATGACTTCTCTTCAGCAGCTCTTAGAAACTTCAGGTTTTGGTCCATCATTCTGATCTGCATCCATCTCTAGAAAACAGGACTCTGCCAGCTCAGCTTGTTCCTCATTGTTTTCCAAGACACCCTCAATAATCACCAACTTACGAGCCACCTCCTTGTGCTTCTGATTTGCCTCTTCTGCAGTGTGCTTAGCTTCTTTGAGTTGGTTTTCCTGGAGTTCCATCTTTTCTTCATCATTTAAAGCCCAGTTTTCAATAGCCTTCGTACTGCTCTCACTCTCAGCAGCTTTTTCTGCTTCCTCCAGCTTTTGCAGGGCAGTGGCCAGGTGCTCCTGAGCAGGGTCCAGCTCTTCTTCAACCAGCTGGATCCACGGTTAGAGGAGACCACCTCTGCCTCAGTCTGTTCCTGGGCGGCCTTCGGCTCTCTCCTCTGGTCTGCTGCTGAGAACCAGGATCTTGTACTTCATCACCTCAATGGTGGTGATCCTGGCCATGGTGCCCATCCAACAACTGCTCACCCTTGGGTTCCTGCCTCACATGAGCTTTTACTCAGCAAACAGGTCTTTTACAATCTAACTAGGTATCAACAGTCTGAGTTTGTTAAACGTTTAAAGAGAAAAAGTAAGTGAAAAAGAGGAAACTGAACAGGAAGGAGCAAAAGTTCTTAAATCCAAGTCATTCATATGGGAAATCTTATTAGCAAAGGGGTAAGCAGCTTGCTCCAAACTAATTTTAATTTGGTTTAAAAATTATAAAATGGAATAGCCCTATCTGCAGCAGTTTCTCTAGGATGCCCACTGAAGGATTACAGAATTGAGGTTTTTGGTTTCACTAGAACCTACTCCAACATAAACAAGAATAAATTTACTGAAACAATGTTAGGGGTTCACCAACTCTACCTGAAATAGAATTGGCTTTAGCCCCACTGTTTGGGTAGAATAGAGCATCCAGTGTTTTCAGTCTCTTTGCCTCTTGCCATGATTCAGATTCTAGGGAGGGAGCATCTAAATGGCCTGGTTCAAGTCATGATTCCTAATCTGTTTTTTATGAGCTTCTTTGAAGGTACAAGGTGTATTTCAAATATAGAAAATAACATGGCAGGAAACTGTGTTGAAAGAAATTGAAATTGTATGAGCATTTTCCACATATAACCACGCCAAATTAAAGAAACAAACAAAAATAGTGTTTTGAGTATTTTGGATAACCTAAGAGGAGAATCATGTGCTCAGGAAGTAACTTGTTGATGTTGGTTGTTTTTATTTATTTTTCTTGTTTTTTTTTAGCTTGGCCTATAAGTTAAATATAGAGGAAATAAGTCTTAGTATCTTCAGAGAAAAAACTAAGTCAGTTAACTTTAAAAAAATGAAGATTAAAAATATCTAACATGAAATAAAGAGGTACAGGTATTCAGTTAGATTATTTTAGATTTGGCGTGTTTTCCATATAAATATTGGGAAGCATAAAACTTTCTCCCTCATGTTCCCATGTGTGGGAGCTCGAACAAAAATAATTATAAGGTGAACATTCTTCCATGCCTCCAAAAAATCTGAGTCAAGCAAAATTTGAACTCTAATGAAAATTATGTAAATCAAACTGTCCCACAATGTTAAATATATGCATTAACCTGCCCTTTAAATTTTATAAATGGCTTAATGTAGTTCTTGTACCTCTAAATTATCTCTAGTATAGGTACGTCATATAAATTCATTTATAGTATATACAATTAACGGGAAATATTTTATAAATTTTACTAACTCTCTTGAGAGTATACTGTTTTATGAGTTATATTAATTCTCTGAATATATAACTGGTTTACTCACTTCAACATGAAGCTTGTCCAATCCTAGTAACATGTTATTGTTTTTTAATCCTATTTGCTAATTCCTACATTTCTTTTACCAAGTAAGCTACAGTTTTTCCAATCTTTTTTTTCTCCCATGATTTTTTTCCTCTGTAATTTTAAAGGTTAAATTCCAAGACATTCTCTGCAGTAGCTCTGTATTTCTATCCAGACGACGCTGAGGCTTCTTGTTCTCTTCCTTTGCATCCTATCCCATTACTACCTTCTGTTACGGCACCATCGTCAGGGATAATGCCTCAGTGTGTTCTGCTGAGTCCATGGCTTTGCAAAGGTTGGTTTGATGTCATTAGTGATTTTAAAGTTTTCATCCTTACCTCCTCCATGTTGAAGGGTTGAATTCAGGGTTGTCATTCCTTTTAATTAATCTGATTAACCTTCCCAGGCTCCCGTAAGTCCTCAGCGTAAATTTCATGTTTGAAGTCAGAGAAGACCCACTTTATAAGTTTCCAGGTCTTCAGTAGGATACATTTAAATTCACACATTTAAAAAATTGAAAGGATTGCTTTCTTTCTACTTTCATGCTTTCATTAACTCTTAGCAGGAATGTTCCCCTCCTCTCACTCAATCCTTATTTTCTTCTTGAAATCAAAATTACTTCTGTGCTATACATCTCTTCAGCACCCATAGAAACCCATTATATTCTACTAAATTTCTCTTTAAGGTATATTGTTTGTTTGGTTTATCTGACATGTTTGGTTTATCAGTGTACTTCCTGCTCAACTATAATTCAAGTGTCTTAGATATTGGCTAACCTGAGGATTAACTAACTTCTTCACCTCTTTGCTCAAATGTCAGTTTCTTTTTAAGGCTTACTATTCAAAAATGCAATTTGTGATTCACCCTCATCCCCACACTCCTGATGCCCTGACCTTGCTGTATATTTTTCCGAACATTCATTATCTTCACATTCCTGAACCCCTCAACCTGCTGAGTGTTTTATACATTACTTGTCACTTTCTACAATGCATATTTTAAATTTGTTTATATGTATATATTATCTTGTTGTTTATTGTCTGCCTTTCTCACTAGAATGCAAACCCCATGAGAACAGAGGTTTTTATTTGTTTTGTTCACTGATGTATCCCATGAACCTAAAATAGTACCTGATACATTGTATGTGCTCAAGAAATGTTTTATTGCAATATTCATTCATTGAATGAATGAAAGGTATCTATCTTCTGCTTTGTGTGCCTATCCCATGTTCTTTAACAACATTGTCTTTCAAAAAAGGTGAACAAAAATCCTAGTTGGGTAGCATCTCCAGTCCAAAAAAAAAAAAAATTAAAGGATTAAAAGATGCCTGTTGACTTTGTTGTATATTGCTTTGCTAGTATAGTACTCCTTTGCTCACCATCACATGTCCATGATCTTTAGAAGTCTTTTGAAAGTTATTACAAAAGAGTATGGCCACTTACATACTAAAATCAGAAAAATGGTTCTACTCTGGCAAGCTCAAATTTGGGAAGAAATGCATAGAATTATGATAGAGGAAGAGGATCTTGCTAGCAAGATCAGCTGAATTACAGCTATTACATTTAGTTAACCCTCATACAGGAAGAGTCCTCTTTTTCCCTTTCATCCCAAATTCCTTGGCATTGACATTCAGTATTCCACATATTCATAATAAAGTCGGTCATTGAACACTTAATTTGAATAATGAGGAGTAAAATGAATCTGGAGAAGGACATGAAAAAAAACAGTATATCTCATCTCAGAAAAAGGACTATTGTTTTAGATAAAAAAATATGTGAAACATGAAAAATCCAAACTGTATGTCACTGGCTGCCATAGGAAATTCACAAAAACTAAAACGGTGACACCTAAGACACATTTCACACAAGTCAGAACAAAACCCTATGGTAGGAGAAATCCTACAGTGTGTTCTGAGCAGTTTTGTCCCATCGGATTTCACTGAGGGCTATGAAACAATGAGGCCACAAGGCATTTGCATTTCCTTTGTTCAAGACTACATAGACGCTATTTAGTGTCTTGTAAAGACTTTTTAGTAAAAATGTTGTAGTCTCCAAAGATGATCACTTCTAAGACTCACTCTTCGCTTTGACTCTCAGGCAACCACTCCAACCACACTAGCCCTAAACTACAGAGGGGCTGTCAAGAAAGATAAGAATGAAATATCAGAATGAGTGGTCATAAAGAAGGTAGGCTCATGATAAGAATCACTCAGTCTTTTTTTCTGGGTCACTTTAGAAAGTATTACTATGAATAATTTTTAAGAGTCACTAGGTCATGATATAAAACATTCCTCCTTTCAAAAAATGAATTATAAAAACAGTGGGCATGTTTGAATATGAGAGTCCCATTCTCCAGTAGAAGTTATGAACATCAATCTTGTTTAGTTTCGGTAGTTTTTCACCATCCCAGTTGCTTCACTTTCTGAAAAGACTTTAAATTCAGCTCAACTAGTAGAGCAACTTCAATTAGCAAGCTACTCTACCATCTTGAACTAGCTTTTTGGGTAGGATATTGAGTTCAGTTCTGCCCACACATTTGCTGTCACTCCACAAAATCCCAGCTGCTCAACCCACTCCCAACAAGAATGTGCAAACAACACTTTTTAAACACATCAACAAATACCAATAATAAATTAACCACTTTGTTCTCAGCCACTAAAAGTATAGAATATGTACTCGGTTTTGGTAACTCTTGGGACTAACTCCCAGAGACAAATATTTGACTTCCATTTTTTTCAGTATTAATGGAGCAAAGTTCTTGATTTTTTTTTTTTTAATTTTTAACTGTCACATCTGTTAAACCCTCAGACTCTAGCTCCCATTTTATTAGAGCTTCTTTTTAAGATTCACAGTTTTCTTACTCATTCAATTGCTGTCCACACCAGATGGTTTTTTGCTACCTATTCTCAAGACTTTTTTCTTATCACATCATCCAGCTCCTCTTCAATGGAATAGAGTATTCACTCAGCTAAATCTGGATTTAACGTTTTAAAACCCTGAAAATAAATGCATTAAGAATATTTCTATTAGGCAGTTTTTTTAATCTTTACCCAACAAAGTGATTAAGCATCTACTTACTTTTTTTTTCCTTCTTTGCTACTTCAGCTCCATTCTCCCTTCCATATGGGCAGAATAACCTAGACTTAATTATCAATAACTGATGGCAGTATCATTTGGAACTTCATGGTAATCCAAGAAAGATGGGATAGAGAGTCTTTGCTTTTCTTCCCTTTGTTTTTCTCTGTCCTATTTTGAGAGTCTTCGTGGATAACTTCAAGTCTTCAGTGTTTAAAATGTTGGCATTTAAATTTCCTATTCTAATTACCCGTGCTGCTGTCTTTGCAGAAATCAGGATGAGGAGTAAATTTACTAATAGCTTCATTTTCAGTGTGTGATTTAATTGGTATTTCATCTGATTTCTTTATTGCTATTTTATCTTATTTCTGATTTCCATACCTGCTTTAGGTTTATAGCAAGTTTCATTAAAGTTTGTAAACCTTGGTGGTTTCATTAAATTGGAGTTTTGAAAAAATTGGGGCTGAATTCAAGATTGATTTATTATTTCAGGCAAAACCATGTAAAGTTTGGCAGTGTGAGATGAGTTTTGAGTTTGAATTTTCTGGTTCATTTAAACCTGGATCTCAAGGAAAACCTCAAGGGATAAGAACCTACAGGAACTGAAGCCGAAATTCAGTATAAATATTTTAAAGATAAAAATGCTTTCTGACCTATAACTCAAATTCCTTTTTCTATATCAACACTCATAACATTACTGTCCAAATAAGTAATCTTTTTATGGGCTAGTATGACAAATTACTATTTAAAGAGTATAAATTTTATTGTAGCATTATTAAGAATGATTCTGCTAAAATGCAAAGTCAGCAAGTTTTACAATTATTAAACCCATTGCAGTTCCAGCTTGGGAATCTGAAAACCAGACTACCATAGGAAAGGAAGGTTAAAGTGGAATAATGGTTATGTTCATGTTTTAAAAGTGTTTTAATTTCCTTGGCTGCTCAAGCAAATACCAAACAATGGAAATTCATTGGCTCACAGTTTTGAGGCCAGGAGAAGTCCAAATCAAGCCCTCATCAAGTGATGCTTTCTTCCCAAAGACTGGCCTTCTAGAGTGGTTTACCAGGGATCCTTTGTCCTTGGCTCCTTTGTCACATGGCAGTGCACACGGTGGCCTGTCCCTCCTCTTCAGGGTTTTGCTGACTTTCAGCTTCTGGCTCTTCCCTCTGGGACTTTCTCCCTGATTTTCACTCGGCTTATAAAGACTCCAGTAATCTGGATTAAAGTCCAGGCTAATTCATTTGGGTCACACTTTAACTGAAGTAACGTCTTGAAGAGAGCTTAATTACAATGGTTCCCCATCCACAGAACATGTTTTACTGGCGTACATAAGCCAGTACAAAAAGATACTCAGATATAGGAACAGCAACCCATTACTTTGGATTTTACAATATGGAAGTTTATCTGGGTTGCATTTTGCAAATTCTACATACTTTAAAAATAATAGTCTTTTAAATTTACACCAGTTTCAAGTATCACTTGAAATATATACTTTAAGGTATATTAACCATGCTGGGATGTGGCAGACTAGTTGAGAGGAAAGATAATATATACCTAATATACCTGTCTTCTCCTTAATACCTTTTTTAAACACTAAGCAACAGGGAAAAAGCAGAGAGCATTTTTTTAGAAGAAATGAATCTAAGAAACAGACAATTTAAGAGATGTTTTAGCTATACATATTTGGAATAAAAATATGCTTTTGGTCTTCTTGAATCATAATTAAGCAAAAATACTTCAGAAGTAGAAAATGGTATAGTGCTATACAACTTTATACTATTATGTTTAATTTATAGTTAGTCTCTTTGGAAGATGTCTTCTGTGGATAATATTGCTTTTTCAAGGTCTATTCCTTTAAGGAAATAAAATAGAAGTTATAATTATTTTTTCGCTAAAGGTAATTTTTATTGATATCACCTGGTAGGATTCTTGTTTTCACTTTAAAGGGAAATCCAGATTAGCGAGTTTATCCTACATCACTTCCTAGATAGCCCATCTAATATTTGTGGTCATCCATTCACTCTAAACAATGGGCTCTTTACTATAAGAAAACCCTTAGGTAGAGACACATTCATTTTGCCAAGCAGCAGTTATAAAAGATAGGTCAGATGTCGTGGTTGAGTAGAGGTAAGTGAGCCTCTTTAAGGTAAATGAACCTTAAAGCAGAATTGGAATTGAACTGACAAATGACTATGTCGAATTGCTTCATATTTCATGATTGTTGACAAGACTCCTGTATGTTGTTTCTGTCTATAAATGTCCTAGAGACTCAAATTAGTCAAGTTCACATAAAGTCAAAGAGGCATACAAGGATATTCTCAAATTTCAGTGATTTAATGTCTTCAAAGAACAAAGCGTCTTTGAACATTCGGGCTATCTGAAAGTCAAAAAGCAGATATGCAAAAATCAATGAGCAGTAGTTCTCCGTAAGCTTGCAAAGTCTTAGGTTACTTGTGGGATTCAGCTAAGAAGGTTAAGCCCAGTCTGAATATCAGCAGGGCTGCCATGCCGGTCTTGTTTCTGGAATCACAGGTTAGAGTGATAATTAAAAGTTCTGTAAATTAGAATAAAACGGTATGTGTAGAATTAAAATTGTCAGGGCAGAGTTAGTGAGAATGTGGTGATTAGAGATAGGAGGAATTGGGAATACCTGCCTGGTAGGGAAGCTTGTTTGCCTGGGGAGAACTTAATTATAGTGAATACAAGGGAAAATAACAGAACCATGAGGGAGAAAAAGGCTGTGACTTATTTAATTTTATAAGGTTGCATTGGCATTAGTTGGATATCTTAAAGTATCAAAAATTAGCATTTTTAAATGCAATAATAATTATATCAAATTTTTCTTACCAATTTATATTTTGGGACTATTTATAATGCATATGCTAAAGTAGATGTTATGGCCTTTTAAATCCTCCGTGATTTGGGATGCAAGTAGTCAGGCATGCTTGTCAGATTATGGAAAATCTCTGATGTGTTTGTAAGGATGATTTCTTTCCTATTTACTTATTAATTGTACTACCTCACAAATTACTTCTGAGTCATCAGCATCTTTGAGGTATGGTGAACCCATGCATTGTATGAAATTTGAAGTAGGAAAAAAATGTCCTCCCTCATGCATTTGTAAAATAGTTCAAAATAAATCCATGTCACCAGTACTTAAATGAATGTGAAGTTTATTACATAATTTTGTAGAGGTGGAGCTTCCTCTTTACCCATTAGGACTATATATGAAGAAGCACTACAAAATATGTTTTTTTCATTTTAGATGCATTCTTGATAATTTGTCTTAATTTTTGTTCTATGATTAAGGGTGTTATGGATAGTCTGGGCACTGGTGTTCTAGAGTAGCATAATTTATATTCTGTGGACCACTTTCCATGCCAGTCTTTCTTGTTTTTATTTTTGTTGTCATTGTTGATGCTTCAGACTACTAGAATTTTGGCTTCTAGTAGTGTCCATTGATCTATGGGGCAAATGCATTAAAACATTTTGTGCACCTCTTATTTATGCATCCAGAAATATGATGAGTCTGATATTCCATAGTCAGTGAACCTGTAGGCATTCCAGTTCCTAACCAGGCTTCACTTACTTTAGTCAGTTAGCATTCTCTCATTTCCCCATTTTTCCTAGCTGTCCAACACCTTTGCCAACATTCTATATATTCTATATTATTCAATATCATAATTTCATTAATGCATTCATCCTTTTCCTCTTTCCCTTCCTTTCCTGATATTATGGTATTATCATAATAGGATATTATCTCTTAGGAATTGCCCTCTCCAGAGTGCTTTTTAAAATTATTATTTTGTTAATTTTATACTAAAAACAATATACAAAAAGGTTCTCAGCTCTAGCCCCTAGCCACTCAGTTCCCCTCATTAGTAACCAGTTACAACAAGAGATGCAGATGGTTGACTATATTATTACAGACTGATGTAGTAACTAACAATGAGAGAGAGAGAGAGATCAATTATACAGTAAACATGGAAATTGAAAGGAGAGCAGGGAGACTCATCCTTGAGGTTGGAAAAAGCAAGCAGCAACTAGTCAGAGAATCACAGGAGGAAAATCTGAGGCCCAAATATGGCAGACAATGAGTTTCTGTCAGACCTCCAGAGTTTGTGTCACATTACCAAAAGTGAAGAATGACATCTGAGCTCTCTTTAGACCAGTATGTGTTACTTCTGCGATGTTTCTTATTTTCCTATACTTAGAATCTTGACAGTAAACTTCTACCACTTAAAGTAATTGGAACATATTTCTAATTCTTGTCAGAAAATCCATTAACATATGTCCTAAACAAGAGATGTGTCTTTGCTATGTTTCAGGGGCACTATCAACCAAGAGACATCTCTCGATCTCTCTGCCTTTCTCTGTAGCAGCAAGTTAATATCAAAGTGCAATATGATGAAAGGAATGAGGCCTAAAATGAAAACGTCTGTTCTGTTTTAATCATACAGTTAGTTGGATTGCAGATATTTTGCCAAAAATATTATTCTATTCTCTCTGAAGAAATATTTTAAAAACTTTTAGCTTTCAAGAGGAAAAAAAAAGCATTCCATTTTTACCAAGGAATGAAATATTAAATGTATAATGTACAATATAGTAGGTAGATATCGTAATTGATTAAATATTCTAAATATATTTATATCAACAATAGAGTCAACATTTAAATTATAACAAGAAAATTATTTGTCCATTTTATATAGTCAATAAGGAAACAAGAAGAAAAGCTACATAATCTCTAAAAATATAGAAATGAAGTGAGAAGTCCATTTTACTACTATTTCATTCAGATTCAAAAAAAATTATGAGAAAAAAATATGAGTTAAAACATGAATTAAAACAATTCCCCTGTTATCATATTCAGTGCTCTAGACCATTTTCAAGTCACCGTGATCTTAAACTATCCATATGACTCCTACTTCTGGGTTTTGTCATTCCTTGAAAATGTACCTCTGCTAGAATCTGCAAGACAAATATCTGGACATGTGATTTTCAGGTCTGGTCTTGACGTCATTCCTTGGTCTTAGAGACAACTTTTGGAATCTCCATAAAATCATTTTGAATATTGACTATCCCACAGCGATTAATAAAATAAAGATATTTTCAAAATGACACTTGAAGATAAATCATAACATTTTCTGCATCCATAAATCTATTCAGAGGGCGCAAGACTTCTTCATAGCAAAAAAATTATCCCAGCTAAAAATACGAGGCTATTTACCATTATACTGACCCACAATATTTAATACATAATTGTTTCATAAAAATGGGAGGATGTTTTGCAAAGGAGGATAGTGTATGAAAGTGCTTTGAGAAGTGTAGGGTGTTTATAAAGCTCTACACAAATGTAAAATATAATTCTATTATGTTTTTGAATTACAAGTGATCTGTATTTCTTAAGGACACAATAAAGATTATGAAAGTAGAGGCTTTCATACTTAAAACTTGAAACATAAAAGCTGAATTCTATCATCAGACTGTTGACCAAGATGGAATTAAAATCAGCCATAGGCATGGTAAAGCAATGGTAATAGATTGATAAAATATATAATAAACAATATAGAGCATCTAATATATAATATGTAATGTAGAGTATATAGTATATAACATTATATAGCATATAATAATATTTATATAATAAAGAACCTTTATTATTTTTCTATTTTTTACAATATTTATATAATAGTCTTATTATTTTTCTATTTTTTACTTTTTTAATTTAACTTGAACGTAAGTTAATTAAGTACACTGTGCATTGTGCAATACTAAACAGCACTCTCATATCAATGCTTGAATTTTATCTTGAGAAGACTAAGTTAACTTGTGTCTACATATGCATATTCAGTTAGTCAATCATCAGATATTTAGAAGCCTATATCATGTGCAAGTGTTTGAATTAATATTAAGAAAGAATGACAAAGAAATAATAAGAAAAAAATCCTGTCCTGGAGATGATGAGATGATGACATACCCTCATGTATAGCAAACTAACAATTCCACAAAGTGCAGAAGAGTATTTACGGAGTACACACTGACAATAAGAGCTATAGAATTTCTGATGACAAGAGTCTACTTGGCAGGTCCTGGAAAAGTAACAGGAAAAGGAAAGGAAATTGCAGATGGGGGACTACAGTGAAGTCATGGAAGCAAAAAGAGCAGAGGTTTTGAGAACCTATAGATGGTAGGATGTAGAGCTGAAAGGACACTGCCAAGGCCTGACCAGGAAGAGCCAGGTCCTGGAGAGCATGTGGTATTGAAAGGACTGCGACCTGCCATTGATTGACAGGCTGGAGATACTAGTTTGAGGATTCAAATGTGAATTCCTACTGAGGTACCATCAGAGTTCTTGAACAGGGATATGACTATAATAACTTTCCTGCCTTTCCCTTTAAATGAATGTACGCATGAATCCCACCTCTAGTCTAGGAGAAAGGTCAGCATCCCCGCCCTCTCCAGCTGGTGCTGGTTGGACTCTAACTATACTGCCAACCTTGCCAGTGCCCAACATGTTTGGGATGAACCCTGGTTTCACTTTGGCCTTTTGCTCACGATTCTTTTAACTCCTATACAATACCTGCTTTGTCAGCTGCCTAAAGCCTGAGGCTTACTTAAGATTAGGACATTGCTTCAAACCTATCTTGGTAATAGGTCTTTGCCTCCTCTGGGTATTTGGTTCCTTTATCTTCACCTACTGTCTGGCTACTAACTGGCATTCTGACATAAATAGATAGATTTCCCTGAACAATACTGACATGACATTATCATCTGTCATTGATCCATCACTGTTTCCATGCATCACCCAATGAGCTAGAACCATCCACCCTTCATCCCAGGTACTGGCATACCAAAACATGTTGAGCCACTCCAGACATATGAACCCCTTGGGACACTGCTCTGTGAACTATTTTGCTACACTTGTCTAGATTAGTTTCTGCAGGCCAGTTAGTTCTCCCCAGGTCATGTGCAGTTCCTTAATGAACAGGCACATCTGGGACTCAACTCAACACCCAGCCCTCTCCACTCAAGCTGCCCCCTAATATGACATGCCTCATACCTGATTTTATTCTCATTATGTCTGAGTGGTGACCATATCTTTAGATGTGGCTACTGATCTCAGATCACTTGTAGCAGAATGGGACAGGCAAGAATAGTCTGGAACTGGAATTCTGGCCTTTCCTTGGGACTAGATCAAGCTACATAGAAAAGTTTTGGGGAAGATTCCCCAATCATGAAGTTGTACACAGACCATGGCTAAGACCAGGGAACACTCAGTGCTGGTCCCACCCTCCAAAGGAGGACTTAGAAAAATTTTAGAAAAGCTCATCTGATGACTGAATCCCATGCAAGAACTGAGCTAGGACTGGGACACCCTATCCCAGTCACCCGAACAGCCCAGGGTGGTCTCCACTGCCACAACTACATAAGCAGTCAGGAGAGATTTATAGCACCAGCCATCCTGGATGGCAGGGCAAAAACAGAGAGTATCTATGTGTGTGTGGCTGGCAATGAACATACTCAAAACAAAGTAAAGGTGTGTCAGAACATGATGATGAGACATCTAAGGATCCATGGTGGGCAATGCTCAGAGATAAGGGTAGGCAGTTGGCACCAGGGAGAACATCAGCCAGGAGATGGACTTTAGCCACCTAAGAAGGAGTTTGAAGCATAGTTCTTAGCTCTTGAGACAGGGAGTGGGGTGAGTGTAGTGAGAAGGAAATTTAGAACAAAGAGCAGGGCTGGTGTACAAAGGGGAATTGAAAATGGGATCCAGGAAAAAGCCCATTTAGAAGAACTGGCGCACTCAGAGGCCAAGGGAATCAGAGCTTCTCCAAGAAGATGAGTGTACAGGTTCCAGAAGGGCCTGAATGACAGCCTGTGTGGGAAATTCAGGGAAAGTTGAGCTCCTGCACAGATTTGGATTCACACCCAGAAGCAGAGGCAGAACCAGGCCTGTCAGAAAGGGAATCTAAGGAGTTTATGAACTATGAATTAAGCTGAGCCTGATTTAGGTGGTGTTGTACTTATGCAAAATTTATGTTGTGACAGAGTGCAGCACAGACTGGGGTGGAGACAGCATGGTTGTCCATATATCAACAAGGAAGCACAGCAATTAAGAGTTATTGAATGCTACTTTAAATTTATCACTTTTTAACCTCATAAGGGACCACATGAAGCAGATGTTACCCTAATTTTATAGATAAGCCTCAAGAAGGATAAGCAAAAAAGACAAACAGGTTCTGAGACTTGTTTTTGAATGCTTGCTCAATGTGCTCTGTTGCACTTGACTCAGTCCTAGTGTTTCCTTTAAAATTCTTGTTCCCTGAGCAGAACTGGGTCAGATTAGGCAGCATTCAGCATGAAGCTACAGAGTTCAGAGAACTCCTGACTGAGGCTGAAAGCCTGTGTCAGCAAGTTCGAAAGAACCCTGATTAAATGAAAACCACCAAGGGGAGCTTGTCCTTTGAAAAAATGGCAAATCAGGGCAGAGATCATCTTAATGTAGAGGTGCTGTGTGCCTCTGTGCTGAAGCACGCTGAGTGGGCACACCACTTGGTAGTCAACAGGGACAGCAGTCAAACCTCACTCCGCAAGTGGTTACACCCAGAGGGAGTTGCGCCGTTTACAGATCAGGACTAACAGCATGTACATGCTCATGTACATACATCCATGCACGCACACCCGCATATCACCAGAACATGGCTACTAGCTGGCTATTAACTTTTAAGTTTAGAATTTAAAAAAGGAACTTATAGAAAGATTCTATCTCACCATGACAAGAAGGAATTAGTGCTATTCTTTCTTTACAGCTATTTTCTGAAGTCAGGTAATATCAACATGTGCTCAACTCTTTCTTCCTTTCAGCAGAAGAATAGTTAATGGGGGAGGGAGCAAGTTTTTTCAGGCTTAGTTACTAAAGTTCCAGATTGTGTTTGTGATTTTCTTTGAGCATGATTATTGTTAGTTTCTGTTAGTAATTAATATCATTTTCCTTAAATACAGTATGCAATTTTGAAGGCCTTATTTGCAAATGTTATTTTGTTTTGCTTCTTTTTCATGCAAATTCTTCCCAGGAAAGGTGTTCTATAATTTAATATATGTAGCTCAAATGGCTATGTTTTACTTCTGACCTACATGACAGAACCTTGGTACCCTCCTCAAACATTTCTGAGAATCCCCTTAGAAGACTCACACTTGAGTCTGCCCTGTGGTCCCGTATCACTTCACCCTTCCTTCTCAAGCACTAATCCTGCCCTGTGCTGGTCATAAGACTGTTCTCTCTCACTGTTCCATCTATGAGCGTGAACAGGGTCCTCTCCAAAACTATGATCAGCTGCTGCTTATCCCAACCTACTGCTCTGAGTCCCCATGTCACTCAAGGCAGAAGAGGCCAAGTCATCCACACCAAGGAGATAGGCTCCAGCTCCACCCTCGACTGGAATTACCCTTTCCTTTCCATGAAGCCTTTGATGTAACCAAAGAATACATAACAACTCAGTCTGATGTATTTGTGTTTGACTCACTTCACCAAACACCTGCCATGCCCACAACAATGTGGGGATATTGGATGCCCAAATGTTGGTGGCTTTCCCCATACAGCAACTATGTTCTCCAGAAACCCACTTTTTTGTTGCTAGAAATTGTAAAGTCACTTTTCCCCTCAAAAGATAATTTCAAAGTTCCATTTCCCTGGACACTCCATTTCAAAGTACAGTAAGTCTAAGGAAAGTAGAAATGGGTTGCATCCTTCATTGGGAAGTCACACACATGGTCCTCTTACAGTTAATCAGAAAACCATGTTCTGGGTCTGCAGCCGGCCTTCTGTGAGACTCTTTTTTTTCTCCCCGAGCTACAGACTTTGGGACATCTTTCCATAGCTATATGTTGTACTGTTACTTCTTGTTGTGGTTTTGTTTTGTTTTTTTATGATCTGGATCTATGAATATAATTGGGTTAGGAAAAGGCTATAGTTAACAGTAATACCTTAATATTCTTTCATCAACAGTAACGAATGTACTGCACCAATGCTAGGGATCAATGATGGGGGTGGTGTTTTGAGTTTTCTTTTGTTTTTCTTTTTCTGTTTCCTGGAGTAATGAAAATGTTCAAAAATTGATTGTGGTGATGAATGCACAACTATGTAATGATATTGTGAGCCATTGATTGTATATTTTAGATGGATTGTATGGTGCATGAATGTATCTCAATAAAATTGCATTAAAAAAGGAAGAAGAAAAAGAATTAGCCTTTATCTAAACCAGCAGGATTAATTGAGAATTCAGCTGTCATAGAAAATGCTACCCAAATTGTTTCCAAGTATTTGCAGATTTAATTTAATACAATCACAAGGAGCACATGTTCCTAGCAATGCAGACTATATTATTATAATTTTTATGCCGTGTCATTTGAGATGATATCTCATAGCCACTGCTATTGGCTCAACTGTTAGAGAGTAATCTATATCCTTCTCTTTATTGCTAAATTCAAGATTCTATTATTAGTTTGTACACACTTGAGCTTCCTGTGTGAGAAAATAAATTGCTGAAAGAAAAAAAATAAGGCTATACCTCCCCAGCAAAGCTGCTTTAGTTGCTGAATACCCAGAATAAAGGCATGAATGTTTTTTTAAAAATTGTTCAGTTGCCTACCACTGGGAGCAAAAGCAATAAAGGTAATGAAAACAAAAGTTGTGGAAATACAGAAGTCCTACAAAGCACTGTACTATTGCAGTGGCCCTTACTCTGTGCTCCATTTCTTTAGGAAGCCCCAATGCCTCCTGCTGTCACTCATTAAATTCTGAAGGTCCATCTTGATGCTCCCAGTCCTCCTCTGATTAACCACCACTGCCCAACACACCCCCTTTTCTCCTGTGACTCTGGTTACCTCCGAAATTACCGCAATTCTTGTTATTGGAGAATATCACATCACATACGATGGGTGAGCTGTTTAAATGTCCCTTAGCCACAAATGGATCACATAGCTTTTGGGTAACTTCCAATTGGCAAGTCTTCTCTTAAACTGTAACCTCTCACCTTTGCCTTATAAGGGAATTTCAACGTGAATCATTTTTTATGCAGGACACTATTCATTAAAAGCCTCTATTTTGATATAAATGCATATATTATAGAGACCACAAAGAAATAGACTTCAAAAGCCATAAATTCCCAGATTTTTGGAGTTCATGTGTAATGGGCATGAAATTTAGAGTTCCTAAAGTGATTCATGCAAAAAAGTAACTTTACTTATTTTTCTATAACTGAAAGTAATTTTGATCGTGGGCTTCCATCTTACTAAATTAGCAACTCATTGCAGACAGGGTTTTCTTGGACCAATCAGGACTTTTAGTCAATGTTAGAGCTTCTCCTTGAATTCATGGGCATAGCCCCAAGGAGAAGGGAAGGGAAACTGGTTCTGAGTCCTCTCCCTCTCCACAGGCTGGCATCAGCTGACAGAGTTTCCACTGGTTTCCGGCCTGCAGTGTCAGTTCTAACAGACATCAACACAAAATTCCATTCCCTTCCTGGGGACTTAAGAAATTGGCCCACACAAGTCATTCTGTATCTCCCTTATCCTGACCACGAGGTCCTTCAGATCCATTGGCCTTCCTTCAATGAACTCCAAGCCCTTCTCAAGCCTTGCCTGTTTAAGACATGTCACAGCCATTCTTGCTATTCCATACCACATAAGGTTGCCTGGAATTCGGTGAGGTTTGCTCTCTCCTAAGGCTGGGGACACAGGTTCTGTTGGCAGTCAGATCCCCAAAGCAAACTGGAAACTAACACTAGACTTGGAGGCAAGGCAGAATGAGGAACAGGGTTCGAAGCTCCTTTTCAAAGACTTGCACCAAAAGCCAAATTTGTAGCTTTTGTTTCTGACTCCTTTCCTTTAGCACACCTCTCTCTAGTTCCTAATTTTAATTTTTTTAATCTAAAAACTATTGGTAAGAAAAACTGTTTCTGACTAATCATGAGTTTTTCTGACTATAGCTTACCAGCTTTATGTCTTTGCCCTACTGAGCACTGGGTTTTGATATTTAAATCCATATTTTTGAAATTTAAGCACACAATTGCTCCTCAGTATCTATGTCATAGTTTTAAAAGTCTGTTTTGAAACTTGAAACTCTAATTTCTGTCTTAAAGAATCTTCCTCTGAGGCAGGAAGTGCCTCATGTCTGATTTTCACAGGGAGAAGGACTTTTGGGTTAAAAAGGAAGCACAGAAGGGAAAAATCATGTATCTTTTTAATGTATCAAAAGATGACCCACCACAACCCATCATTTTATTGTTCAATAAAAATGAACAACCAAATAGTAGTTGTCTTTTCCAATTCTGAATTTGTAAATGCCCATGAAACCATAATACAATGTAAATATTTACAATTTTTGAAATTAAAAGATGGCTGTCACCATCTTTAACGCAGTTTTATATTTAATGCAGTATAAAAATCATGACAAAGTGTTATATTAATAGGGTACAACCCTTATGCTACAGGAAAGTTAAAGTTAAACAGAGGCTCATAAACCACATAAGGAAACCACTCACAGTAAATTAAAATAACTGAATTGAGCTTCACTTTTCCTTTTGCATCTAAAAAAACCTTTGTACTATCCGGAGCACATGGGGTTGAATTCCCCCACCACCATTTTCTGTCTCTAAAATTTCCTAACCATTGCCGTGATCTGGAATTAGACCAGAAAGGCCACATTTGAGATGTATGAGCAGTTAGGTAAAGGAAAGATACCATATTTTATTTTTTATTTTCCTCACCTAGCAGACTATGGTACAGCTAGAAATAAGTGCTCAATAAATCCATTAAATGGATGGATATTGAGGAAATATAGATTTTTTTTTTTATCAAATCAATTGATTCCTCCACTTACTATTTTAATTATTTAGTAACATAGACACTTGGCAGCAAAAATAAGATAAACTTTGTAACATTTGAGTCACTTGGTCTGAATAAATTACTGGATTACCTAGAGGGGAGAATTTTAGCCAAAATTCAGCTGTATGTGGGTATGTGTGACATCTGTCTATGTATCTGTCTGTCTTTGTCCGTCCATTCATCTCTGTCTGTCTAATCTATCCCTCTTTGTAACAGGAATAGTAAAAATACTATTCCTATTATCTGTATCTATACAGAGTGCTTTCCCATATCTCATCATATTATTCAAGCCTCAGAGTAATCCTTTGAAGTGAGTATTAACAATTGTAATTTTGTTATAAATGAAGATATGGAGATTCAAATAAGAAAAGTGACTTGTTGAGGTGAATACAACTTATAATTGGAAATGCAGGTTGTCATATTCCCAATTCTATTTTCCTTCCATTATATCTTGCATTCAGTTTAATTCTTCCTATTGGATTCCTTATATTATGACTTTAAAAACATCTACTGTTTAATCAGTAATTGAATGTATGTGAAGCACTACTTATCCACATGAACACATAAACTCCAAGGGAATATATCTTTTGAAGGAAAACATAAAAGAATTATCTGCATGTATCTACTGCTTGATTAACTTACTTTTGGTTTCCTTTTTTCTCTATAAAACCTTTTGGTTTCAAAGGTCCTCGGTCGTTGGTGGCATTCCTTGTTACAGGCTGCATTGGAGGCTGACACATCATCAGAGTCAAATATCCTCTTAATTTCCAATATCAGCTCAGAATAATAACTTGCTGCAGAAATAGGAAAAGAAAACCTCCATTCTTACACGCCAACTCTCTAAATTGCCCTAAATCTGCCCAACCCCAGTGCATTTTTCCCCCAGTGCATTTTTCCCTCAGTGCCACCATGGTGTCTTTGATGTTCCTACGGCCATGGGGAGAGCAGGGGCTGCCCAGGCACCCTCTTGGCGGTGTCTAGTGTCTGTAGCAGCTTTTGCTTTAACTTACTGTATTTAATTCTGCCAACCCTGTCTACCAGCTGTCAGCAGCTCAGGCTTCTAAACCAACAGGCTTCTTTTCATATTTATATGTTTGTATTTATGAAGTATTTCAAGCATAGGCAAAGTAGAATAGTATAATTGACATCCCTATACCCGTCACCCAACTTTTCTAAATCTTAACCTTTGCCTCCAGTTATTTGTGTGTTTTTTTTGTTTTTTGTTTTTTGTTTTTTTACGGAATAATTACAGATAGAGTTGAAACTTTTCAGGATTTTATTCCCCTCCCCTTTCTTCACTTCTCGGAGGTAATTCACTATGCTGAATTTGATATAGATCATTCCCATAAATGTTTATATACTTTTATTCATAGCAGATAGTGATAAATAATAAAACATTTGCATATTTTACAAAATACTATAAACTTTTCAGTTATCCTTTTGCACTATGGCCTTTTTGTCAGTATTATGTTAATTTTTATCCATATTGATACATGTAGCACAAGTTCATTTATTTTAATGGCTATATAGGATTTTATGCAATGAACATACAAGAATCTCTTAGCTAATATTCTGTTTATGGACATTTCAGGGTTTTTTGTTCTTTTTAATTCTTACTATTTCAAAATTGAAAGGAATAGCTCCTTTTGTATGTCTGTGAGAATTTTCTAGTGCATATAAGCTAGAAGTGGAATCAATTTATTAAACATATTCATCCTTCAACTTTAGTAATTATTGCCAAATTCCTCACCAAAAGGGTGCTAGTAATTTGCTTTTCTTCCAACAGTGTATGCAATACTACATTGTTTTACAGCCTCAGCAATAGTTGGTATTGTCAGACTTTTTAGTTTGTTCAATATCAAGGGTATATATACAATTATATCTCATTAGTGAGTTTGAACATCTTTTCATGTTTATTTATCATTTAGGTTTCCTCTTTTGTGAATTGTTTATTTATACATTTGCCCAATTTGGGTAGGTTCTCTCTTTTATTAATGTCTGTGGGTTCTTAATATATGTATATGTATGTATGACATATATGTTTTGAGAGATAATATGCATTACAAGTGGTCTTCTCAGCTTTGCCTTTTTTTCCACTTATAGTGGGATTTTTTCCTTTTTATGAGAGAAGTTTCTAACTCTAATGCTGTCAGTTTTTACCAGTTGTTTCTTTTGTTGTATATTTTATTTAAGAAATCAAATCCCCTTTCTTCTCAGGTAATAAAGATTTTTCTCTTAAATTTTCTTAAAATTTTAATTTTAACATTAGGTCATTTCACTAAAATTTTGTGCACAGTATAAGGATAGACCCAATTTTAATTTCCTTCCTTCCTTCCTTCCTTCCTTCCTTCCTTCCTTCCTTCCTTCCTTCCTTCCTCTTTCATTACATTAATCAAGATAGGGCAATAGTGGCATAATTATAAACATATAATTCAGTAGAGAAGTATAGAGTTGATAAATAGACTTCATATATATGGTCTATTATTTTTGACAAGGATTACAAGGTAATTCAATGCAGAAAAGATAGTATTTTCAACAAATGGTGTTAGAATAATTAAACAACTATGTGGAGAAAAAAATACAAATCTTGACCCTTATTTAATGCCATATATAAAAGTCAACCCCAAATGGATCATTGGCCTATAATATAAGAGGTTAAAGTTATAAAACTTGAAGAAGAAATCTTGGGGCAAAAAACTTCATAATTTTGGATTAAGCAAAGATTTTCAAATACGACAGAGAAAAGCATGAAACATAAACTAAATTTGATAAATTGGATTCCACCAAATTTAAAAATTTCGTTCTTTGAAAGACACCATTAATAAAATAAAAATGCAAGCTCCCCTCTGGGAAATATGTTTTGGAAAACATATTTCTGTAAAAAAATTTGAACTATAATATATAAAGAACACTTGTAACTCAAACAGCTTTATTTCAAAACAAGCAAACGATTTGTACAGAAATTTCAACAAATAGATATATAATTGGAAAAACAGCACATGAAAACTTTATCAAGATCATTGGTCATTAAGGAAAGGCAGCTTAAAACCACAATGAGATAGCACCACATACCATTTAAAATGTTTGCAATTTACAATAAATACAAATGTTGGAAAATATATCAACTAGAACTCTCATATACTGCTGATAGGAAAGGAAAACAGTTTGGCGGGTTTTTAAAATAGAATTAAGTATATACCGTATGACCCAGAAATTCCTTTCTTAGGCATCTTCCCAAGAGAAATGAAAATATACATACTCACAAATATTAGTACTATACATGAATATTTATGGTAGATTTATAATAATAGCCACAAATTTGGAAACAGCCCAGGTGTCCACTAACAAGAGAATGGATAAACAAATATTGGTATATCCATACCACGAAATTTAGTTGTGTTGTATTTAGTTGTTGTTTTAGTTGTATTTAATTGTGCTTAGCTGTTTACCTAGTTTAATTGTAATTGTATTTAATAGCTATTCAGTTACTAAAAGAAGATACTAACATAGATGAATCTCAAAAATGTCATGCTGATGGAAAGAAGCCTTATGCAAAAGAACACATGAAATATTATTTCATGTATATGAAATTTTTGAAACAATACTGCTATAGTGACATAAAGGATATCAATGGATGCCTGGGACTGTGAGTGGAGAGAGGATTGACTACAAAGGGATTTAAGGGAAATTTTTGGTGATAGAATTGGTCTTTATCTCAATTATGGTAGAGTCAAAACTGTACACTTAAAATGAGTCAGTTTTGTTGCATTCCAATTATACTTCAATAAAATAGATTTTAAAAACAAAATAATTTTGCCAAACATCCCTAATATGCTATCCGTAAGAGAAAAAAAAACAACTAACTTTAGAAAGAAAAAACAAATGTAAGCTGTTTTAAGTAATATTTTTGTTGGTAGCATTAATATTGTTATTCTAAGACTTTTGCATGTTTACTGTAGTCTAAAGAATATAAGCAATTATGTTGTTGTCATTGAAACCAGGATCCTTGGTGTAGGCGAAAGGAGAGACAGACGTAGATAGATCAGTTTAAGTAAAAATCCTGCAGTACTAAATCTGAATTGAAACTATCTGTACTGATGAAATTTTTATCTTAAAATAATTCTATCTCTATCCTTGGATAAAACTTAAAAACAAGGACTGATCCAGTAACAGTGATAATCCCCCTCCCTAATACTTAGATTATAGTCTCTAATTACCATTTCCCACTAAAATGAACCAGCACTCCTTGGAAAATTACTAATTTCACTTAGGTATTTGGGAAATGAACATAGGAGCCAGTACTTCACATCAGAAATAAGGAAACTATCAAAACTACTAAGGATGGGTCAAAAAGACACTGGAATCAGTTGAAGAGTCTTCCCCCTAGCAAAAGATGAACAGTTTAAGCATGAAAAAGAATAGTAACCACGATGGATTGAAGTACTTGAGATATGTTTAAATATGAACTTATAATAAAACTAAAAAAAAAAAAATAAACACCTCATTGGTCATCTTTTGAGGTAGTCAATTCATTATTTTACAAACTGATAAATAAAGGAAAATACATAAGCCCTTACCCTATTTATTTCTGTATACATTGTACCTTGTAGTAACCCAGTAGTTGATCACGGGATGTTTTTGAAGAAATATTCCAGCTAATAAATGGAGAAGTAAAATAGAATCTCACCCTTTTGCAACCGCTTTTGAAACAATAGATCTAATCAGAGATCATCACAAAAAGACAGTTGACCAGCTATTATATGTCTCCTGATAAAGATACACGGTGCTACCTATGAAGTACCTCAACACTAGAACCTGAAATTGATGAAGCTCCAAATCTCATGATATAAGCATCAATTTAAAGGAAATATGTGTGACAGAAAAGCATATAAAAGAGCATCGTGATGTTGCAATCAGCAAAATCCAAATGGTGGAAATGCTACAGAACAAGTAGCCTAGTTTCTTTAATAAAAAATACAAGAAGAAATAAAAATAAGGGGAAGATAAACTCATAGATTAAAATTAAGATCAAAATTTATAGGTTAAAACATAAAGCATGAAAGAGACAAGAAATATATCTGCTAATGGCAATGTGTGGACTTTATTGTATCCCAATACAAATTTTTCTTTTGTTTTTTACAGTAAAATTTTTTTTTAACTTTTAAAACTAGAAATATTGCCAATATTTAAAGATATGATAATGTGATAATAGCTTTGTGGTTATGTGGGTTTTTTAAATGTAATTTGTTGACATATATATACACACATGATATAATCCATCCATAGTATACAATCAGTGGTTCATAGTATCATCACATAGTTGTGTGTTCATAACCACTATCAATTTTTAAACATTTGCATTACTCCATATAAAGAAATAAAAAGAAAAATAAAACCACAAACATCCCAAACCCCTTATCACCCTCCCCCTTATTGACTGCTAGTATTGTGCTCTACTCAATATTAAGACTTACAATGAAGTCTTATTTAATAGGTTAACTAAGATATGGTAGTATTGTCAGAGATAGATATATAGATCAGTGGAACAGAATTAAACATCCAGAAGTAGTTCCATACAAACATGGGCAACCAACTTTTTTTTTCCTATATAGCTATACAATTGTTATCATAGATCAGGGCTACTGTATTACAGCTCAACCATTTCTGGTATTTCCTTCCAATTATTCTAATACACTAGAAACTAGAAAGAAATATCAATATAATGAGTCAGTAGTCATAATCATTTGTTAAATCCTAATTTCTCAGTTACATCTCCTCCTCATTTAATCATTCTTTCAATCTTCAGGGAAATCTGGGCAATGACCATTTTAACTTCTTCATGCTAGAAAGGGGTATTAACCTTATGGGGTAGAAGAATGAAACTGGTTGATGTTCTTGGAGACACTGGTACCTCTGGGTTTCAGGCTTATCTGCCACATGAATAATCTGGAGGCCTTAAGTTTCTGAAAAAATAAACTTACTAGGTAAAACATTTATAGATTCTTAGATAGAGCTTAGGATATTCCTTAGGGTTTTCAGGAATACTGTGGCAATTTGCAATATCTGGCTGAAGATTGTGTAAGAATAACCTCTAGAATGACGTCTTGACTCTATTTGAAATCTCTTGGCATCTGAAACTTTATTTTCATTTCTTTTCCCCCTTTTTGGCAAGAAGGCATTCTCAATCCCATGATGCCAGGGCCAGGCTCATCCCAGGGAGTCATGTCCAATGTTACCAGGGAGGCTAACACCCCTGGGAGTCACGTCCCATGTAAGCGGATAGGGACGTGAGTTTATATGCAAAGTTGGCTTAGAGAGAGAAGCCACATCTGAGCAACAAAAGAGGTTCTCTGGGAATGACTCTTATGCATAGTTACAAGTAGGCTTAGCTTTGCCATTGCAGAAATACATTTCATAAGGGCAAGCCTCAAAATCAAGAGCTTGACTTATTAAATTAGGAGTCCCTAATGCTTGAGAGAATATCAGGAATTCCCCAGGTGGGGAAGTTTAATAGTTCCGTATCTTTCACCAGATCCTCAAGGGGATTTTGCAAATACTTTTTTTTGTTTTCTGTCCCAAATACTCTGGAGTGTGTCAAGGTGTTACCCTAATCTGTTCAAAATAAAAATATCTCATTCCCTCTTCTAGGTTCCATGTAATTAGGTTGTTTAAATAAACTGACCTGATGGGTTAAATCAGTTAGTGAGCTATAGAAAATTTTAACTGTGGTCTAAATAAACATCTCTTCCTTTGGTCTCACACAGAAGTTGAAGTTTTAAAATACAAACAGTATCATCCATTACTCTATATTCTGATTTACCTTAGTCCTAACCAGATCCATTTCATTCATATTTCCAATTGAAGTCTGATCTCTTTCAGCTTCTTTAACAGTTGCTGTATGGAGTAATGCTGACTTTCAGAGCTGCAGTACTCCATCTCTGAGTCTCAGGTGTCACACAGTTCCAGTGAACAACCTCATTACACACAAAGAGCACAGCAACTCAGAATTTAGAAATAACAGTTAAAACTCAGGAATAGATGTGACTGCTGTAGGAGCTGACAATCTAGGAACTTATACAATGAGCCTTATTGAACATACTGTACTGCTTAATCATCGATTGTCCAATCTCTGCCCACTTTCTATCACTTGATAACCTATGCTTTCAAATTCAGTTGTCAGAGTTTGCTCATTATAGTTAGTTTATATCAGTGAGACCATAGAATATTTGTCCTTTTGTTTCTGGCTTATTTCAGTCAATATAATGTCCTCAAGGTTCATTCACCTAGTTGCATGCCATATGACTCCATTCCTTCCTGCAGTCACTCAATATTCCGTTGTATGTATATACCACAGTTCACCCCTCATTCATCCATTGATTTACCCTTAGCACCATAAACACCTGTATGCAAAATGTCTATTCATGTCCCTGCTTTCAGTTCTTCCAAGTATATACCTAATAATGGGGTTAAGAATCATATGGCAAGCCTACATTTAGCCTCCTGTGGAGTCACCATACTGCCCTCCAGAAGGGCTGCACCATTTTACTTCCCTACCAACAGTTAATCAGTATATCTCTCTCCCTCCACATCTTCTCCAGCACTTGTATATTTCTGTTTATTTTTAAACAGTTTTCTTCACACACCATACAATCCATCCGAAGTGTACAATCAGTGACTCCTGGTATACTCACACAGTTATGCATTCACCACCACAGTCTGTATGAGAGCAACTCCATTTCTTCCACAAAGAAAGAAGAGGAAAAGAAGGAAAAAAAGAGAGACAGCAATGACAACAAGAATCCCATACCCCTCGCTTATATCCCCTTATTATTGACATTTAGCTTTGGTATATTCCCTTTTTTACAAGTAATGAAAGATCACTACAATGTTACTGTTAAACATAGACCCTAGTTTGCATTAATTGTATTTTTTTCCATATACCATCCCATTTTTAACACCTTGCAATGGTGACATTTATTTGTCCTCCCTCATGTGAAAACTTTCTTATATTTGCACATTTACTCCTCATCATTGTCCACTCTAGGTTGTGCGAAGTTATACAGTCAGTTTTTATCCTCTATCTTTCCTTCTGGTGTCAAACATGCCCCTAGCCTTCCTCTCTCAACCATACTCTCACTCGTCTTTGTTCATTATACTTAAAGTATTGTGCTACCATCTCACAGTATTGTGCTATCCATTTTTGAATCTTTACAATCAATTCTGTTAAACATTCTGTACTCCTTAGGCATCAAATATCCAAATTCTACCCTCTTTCTATCTCCTGATAATGTGTATTCTTATCTTAGAGTTTGCTCATTATGGTTAGTCCATAATAGTGAGACCATACAGTATTTGCCTTTTTGTTTCTGGCTTGTTTTGTTCAATATAATGTCCCCAAGGTTCATCAATGTTGTTGCATGACTCATGACTATTCTGTGTTACGGGTGCATAATATTCCATCAAATGTATATACCACAGTTTGTTTTTCTACTTGTTCATTGATGGACATTGGGCTGTTTCTGTCTCTTGGCAATCGTGAATAATGCCACTATTTGGTGTGAAAATGTCCATTTGTGTCCCTGCTTTCAGTTCTAAGTATATACCTATTAATGAGATTGCTGGGTTGTGCAGCAATTCTATACTTCTATTCCTGAGGAACTACCAAACTACCTTCCAGAGCAGCTTCACTATTCTACATTCCCACCAAATGGTGAAGAAGTGTACCTATTTCTCAAATCCTCTCCAGCACTTATAGTTTTCTGGGTTTTTTTTGTTGTTGTTGTTGTTTTTTTTTTGATAGTGGTCGCTCTAGTAGATGTGAGATGATATTTCATTGTGGTTTTGATTTGCGTTTCCCTAATAGCTAGTGAAGTTGAGCATCTTTTCATATGCTTCTAAGCCATTTGTAATTCCTCTTTGGAAAAGTGTCTGTTAGTGTCTTTTGCCGATTTTTAAATTGGGTAGTTTGTCTTTTTGTTGAGTTGTAGAATCTCTTTATATATTCTGGATAAAACTTTTATCTTATATATGGTTTCTAAATATTGCCTCCCATTGAGTAGGCTGCCTTTTTAGTTTCCTGATAAAATCCTTTGACACACAAAGTATTCAATTTTGATGTCTATTTCTTCCTTCGTTGCTTGCACTTTCAGTATAAGGTCTAGGAAACACTCCCTACCCCAAGATCTTTAAGATATTTCCCTATATTTTTTTCTAAGTTTTATGGGCTTCGCTCTAATGTTTAGGTCTTTGATACAATTTGAGTTAATTTTTTGTATAACATATGAGATAGGTGTTCTCTTTCACTCTTTTGGATATGGATATCCAGTTTTCAAACACCATTTGTTGGAGAAGCTGGTCTGTCCCAATTGAGTCGTCTTGACTGCCTTATGAAATATCAATTGTCTGTAGATGAGCAGATCCACTTCTGAACACTCAACTTGATTCCACTGGTTATTGCATCTATCTTTATGCCAGTACCATGCTGTTTTGACCACTGTAGCTTTGTGATATGCTTTAAAGTCAGGTAGTGTGAGATCTCTCACTTCATTTTTCTTTCTAAAGATATTTTTAGCTATTGGAGGTAACCTAATATTCCAAATATATTTGAGAATTGGATTTTCTATTTATGCAAATTAAGTTATTGGGATTTTAATTGTTATTACATTGAATTTATAAATCAATTTTTTTAGAATTGACATCTTAATTATATTCAGTTTTCCAATCCATGAATATGGTATGTCCTTCCATTTATTTAGGTCTCCCTTGCTTTCTTTTAGCAATGTTTTGTAGTTTTCTATGCATAGGTCTTTTGTGGCCTTGGTTAAAATTATTCCTAAATATTTGATTCTTTTGTTTGCTATTGAATATGGAAATTTTTCCTAATTTCCTCCTCAGGTTGCTCATTACTAGTGTATAGAAGCACTACTTATTTTTGTGTGTTGATATTATATCCTGCCACTTTGCTGTACTCATTTAATAACTGTAGTAGCTTTGCTGTAGATTTTTCAGGATTTTCTACATATATGATCCTATCATTTGCAAACAGGGAAAGTTTTACTTCTTCCTTTCTAATTTGGATGCCTTCTATTTCTTTTTCTTGCCTAATTGCTCTAGCTAGACCTTCCAGCACAGTATTGAATGATAATGGTGACAGTGGGCATCTTGTCTCATTCCTGATCTTAGAGAGAAAGCTTTTACTCTTTCCCCATTGATTATGATGTTAGCTGTGGGTTTTCATATATTCCCTTCATCATCTTGAGGGATTTCCTTTCTATTCTTATCCTTTGAAGTGTTTTCATCAAGAAAGGATGGTGAATTTTGTCAAATGCCTTTTTTTGCGTCAATTGAGATGATCATGTGTTTTTTTTTTCCCTTTTGACTTATTGATGTGATGTATTACATTAATTGATTTTCTTGTGTTGGATCAGCCTTGCATAACTGGAATGAAACCCACTTGGTCATGGTGTATAATCCTTTAAATGTGCTGCTGGATTAAATTTGCAAGTATTTTCTTGAGGATTTTTGCATCTATATTCAATAAGGAGACTGTTCTTTAATTTTATTTTCTTTTAGTATCTTTGTCTGGCTTTGGTATTAGGGTGATGCTGGCTTCATAGAATGAGCTATGTAGCTTTCCCTCCTCTTCAATTTGTTTGAAGAGTTTGAGCAAGATTAGTACTAATTCTTTCTTGAATGCTTGGTAGAATTCATATGTGAAGCCATATGGTCCTGAACTTTTCTTTTTTGGGAGTTTTTTGGTGATTGATTCAGTCTCTTGTGATTGGTTTGTTGAGGCCTTTTATTTGTTTTTGAGTCAATGTTGGTTATTCATGCTTTTCTAGGAAGTTTTCCGTTTCATCTAAGTTGTCTAGTTTTTTAGCATATAGTTGCTCACGGTATCCTCTCATTATCTCCTTTATCTCTTCAAGGTCAGTAATTACGTCCTCCCTACCATTTCTCATTTTATTTGTTTGCATCCTCTCTCTTCCTTTCTTTGTTAGCCTAGCTAAGGGTTCATCAATTTTATTGATTTTCTCAAAGAACTGACTTCTGATTTTGTTGATTTTCTCTATTTTTTTCATGTCTCAATTTGATTTATTTTTGCTCTAATCTTTCTTATTTCTTTCCTTCTGTTTACTTTGGGGTTAGTTTGCTGTTCTTTCTCTAGCTCCTCCAGGTGAGTCATTAATTCCTCAGTTTTTACTCTTTCTTCTTTTTCATTATAGGCATTTAGGGCATTATATTTACCTCTCTGCACTGCCTTTGCTATATCCCATAAATTTTGATATGTTGTGTTCTCATTTTCATTTGCCTCAAGATATTTACTGATTTCTCTTTTAATTTCTTCCTTGACCCACTGGTTGTTTAAGAGTGTGTTGTTCAGCATCCATATATTTGTGAATTTTCCAGCATTCCAACTATTATTTATTTCCAACTTCATTCCATTATGATGTGAGAAAGTGTTTTTATAAATTCAGTCTTTAAATTATTGAGACCTGCTTTGTGACCCATTGTGATCTATCCTAGATAAAGATTCATGAGCACTTGAGAAAAATGTACATCCTGCTGTTGTGGTGTGCACTAATTTGAAACTGTTATGTATCCCAGGAAAGGCCATGTTCTTTTAAACCAGTCTTGTGGATGTGGACTTATTGTGGCTGGGACTTTTTGATTAGGTTGTTTCCATGGAGATGTGACCCATCCATCTGTGGATGAGACCTTTTGATTAGGTTGTAACTATGGAGGTGTGGCCCCACCCATTCAGGGTGGGTCTTAATTAGATCATTGAAATCCTTAAGAGAGCTGAGAGCCCAAGCAGATTCAGACACTTGTAGATGCTCAGAGACACTGGGAGACGCAGCCAGAGGACATTTGGATATGCAAACTAAGAGATGAAGCCCAGGGTTTGCCCCAGACAATCTATGAGAGGACCCCCAGGTGCTTAGACAGAAATGCCCTGGGAGAACAAGAAAGGATGCACAGAACCTGAGAGAGAGAATCTAAGAGAGACAGAAGCCCAAAAACATTTTGGAGAAAGCAATTTTGAAATGCAACTGGAGCAAAGGACCAGCAGACCCAAGCCACATGCCTTCCCAGCTGAGAGGTGTTCCAGATGTCCTTAGCCTTCCTTCAGTGAAGGTATTCCCTTGTTGAAGCCTTAGTTTCAACACTTCTTATGGGCTTAGAACTGTACGTTTGTAACCCAATGAATCCCCTTTATAAAAGTCAGGCTATTTTGGGTATTTTCATAATGGCAGCTTTAGCAAACTGGAACATGGAGTGCAATGTTCTGTAAATGTCTATTCAGTTTGGTTCATTTGTCATGTTATTCAAGATCTCTGTTTCCTTATTGGTCTTCTGTCAGATGTTCTATCTATTGATGAAAATGGTGTACTGAAGTCTCCAAATATTTTTGTTGATGTGTCTACTTCTCCCTTCAGTGTTTTCAGTGTTTGCCTTATGTATTTTAGGGCACTCTGGCTCAGTGCATAAATATTTATGATCGTTGTTTCTTCTTGATGCATTGTCTTGCCCATAGTTGACTGAGTCACATCTCCACGGAGACCCTCAGTCAATAGGTTCCAACCTAATCAACACTAATATGTCTGCCCCCACAAGACTGCATGAAAGAACATGGCATTTCAGGGATATAATACATCCAAACCAGCACATTCCACCCCCTAGACCCCAAAGTGACATGATCTTTCCATACACAAAATACATTCATCCCATGACAATATCACAAACTTAAATTCTTTCAGTAACAATAGGTAAGTACAAGCAAAATCAGTCACAGGAGTGGTCTGTCCTAAAGCAAAATTTACCGTCTAGCTGTAAACCTGTGATACTTAGAACACATTATCTGCTTCCAATATACAAAGGAGGGACAGTCATAGGATAAACATTCCCATTGCCATACGGAGAAACAGTAAGAAAAACAGGGTTTGAGGGACCAAAACAGTTCCTAAAACCCGCAGGGCAAACTCCATTAGATTTCAAAGTCTGAGAGTCATTTACACAATGATGTTTTATCCTTGGGGCTTTGAGATCAGGAGTCCAACCCTTTCTATGGGCCTTTGTGGCAGCGCTTTTCTCTCCAAATGCTGGAGTGAGTGCTCCAACGTATCCACACACTGGGGAGACCACCCTCTCAGCCCCACCCTCCTTAAACATCAGGGTGCCACCTGGACTCTGCCTCTCCAGGGCAAAGGCTCTCCCTTCTCTGAACAGTGGGGTGGTAGCCAGGCTCTCCCTGGGGAATGTGCTCCACCCTCTCTGGGGCCTGGTATGGCAGCACTCTTCCTGACCATCTGGGCAGAAGGCCTGCTCTCTGCCTCCAGGGCAAGCTCACCCTTTCCACATGTGTGGGCTGCTCCACTCTCCCTGCCTGAGACCTCTTAACTCCATACCTCAATCTCCATGATTCTGTCCTTGAATAAATTTTTCCTTCAATTTGTTTCTTGTCTGTCCCCTCCAGTCCAGACCAGCAGTGGCTCCATCTAAAAAGATCTCACAAAAATCTTGTTGGCTTGTTATGAAGCACACAGGGGTCAAAACGGTCAGACAACAGGACTCTCCATAAATCCTTTCTAGATAAAACCATCTCCAATCCTGGCTTGTACTGAAATGGTGGTACAGTTCCATGTTTGGTTAAATCCTCACATGGGTCTGTAGCTTCTGGACTATCACTTTTTGGAAGCCCAGAATTTTCCAGACCATCAATTGCTGGTTTCTTTGAACCCAACAGTTCAGTTCTTAGCTTATCTCCATCATGTCATGTACTATAAGCTACAAGGAGAGGCCAGGCTACATCCTCCACATGTAGTCTGGAGATCACCTCAGCTAAGTATTCCAGTTCATCGCTTTCAGATTCTCCCTTGCATCCGATACCAGGGCACAATTTTGCCAAATTCTCTGCCACTTTAAAACAAGGATCACCTTTCTTCCAGTTGGCAATGATACATTCAACATTTCTGCTCAAGGCCTCATCAGAAATATCTTTAGAGTCCATATTTCTACCAAAAGTCTCTTCAAAGCAGTCTAGGCATTTTCAATAAAGCTCCTCACAATTCTTCCAGACTCTTCCCCTTATCCATTTAAAAATCTGTTCCAACATGTTTGGTATTTGCAAACTCAGTAACACCCCACTCTTGATAGCAAAATCTGTTCTGGTTTGCTAATGCTGCCATTATGCAAAATACCAGAAATGGATTGGCTTTTTTATTTGGTCACAGAGTTACAGTCTAAAGGCCATAAAGTGTCCAAGGTAAGGCATCAACAACATGGTACCTTCACTAAAGGATGGCCATTGGCATCTGGAAAACCTCTGCTAGCTCAGAAGGCATGTGGCTGGTGTCCACGTGCTCCCAGGTTGCATTTCAAAATGGCATCCTCCAAAATGTTGCTCTTGGGGCATTTTGTCCTCTCTTAGCTGCAGCTCTGAGTTCCTTCTGTTTGTCAGCTCTTTTATATGTCCCCAGTGATTTAAGACACACCCTGAATGTGTGGGGTAAAACCTCCATGGAAAATATACAATCAAAGGTCTTGCCCACAGTAGAGTCATGTCTCCATGGAAACCCTCAATCAATAGTTTCCAACCTAATCAACACTAATACATCTGCCCCCACAAGACTGCATTAAAGAATATGGTGTTTGGGGGACATAATACATCCAAACTGGCACGGTCCCTTTTATTAATATATAGTGTCCTTTTTTGTCTCTTTTAGTTGTTTTGCATTTGAAGTCTAATTTTTCTGATATTAGGATAGCTACCCCTCTCTTTTCTGGTTGTTTTTTGTTGAAATATCTTTTTCCAGCCCTTCACTTTCAACCGGTTTTTGACCTTGTGTCTAGGATTCATTTTTTCTATTTCTTGTAGAGCAGGTCTCTTGTTCATGAACTACCTGTTTCTCTTTATCTGTAAATATTTTAAACTCTCCTTCATTTTTGAGGGACAGTTTTTCCAGGTTTAGAATTCTTGGTTAACATTTTTCTCTTTCAGTATCTTAAATATATCATACCACTGCCTTCCTGCCTCCATGGTTTCTGTTGAGAAATCCACACTTAGTTGTACTGAGCTTCCCTTGTATATTATGGATCACTTTTCTCTTGCTGCTTTCAGAATTCTCTCTTTGTTCTTTGACATTTGGCAATCTGATTAGTAAGTATCTTGGCATAGGTCTGTTTGGATCTATTCTGTTTGGGGTACTCTGTGCTTCTTGGACCTGTAATTTTATGCCTTTCCTAAGAGTTGGGAAGTTTTCAGTGATTATTTCTTCAATTATTCTTTCTGCCCCTTTCATTTCTCTTCTCCTTCTGGGACCCCCATGACATGTATATTCATGTGCTTCATGTTGTCATTCAGTTCCCTGAGACACTGCTCATATTTTTCCATTCTTTCCCTTTCTGTTCTTTGTATGTAGGATTTCAGGTATCTTATCCTCTAGTTCACTAATCACTTCTTTTCCTTCTTCAAATTTGCTGTTGTATGTCTACATTGTGTTTTTCATCTCTTCTATTGTGACTTTTATTCCCATAAGTTCTGCCATCTGTGTTTGTAAGCTTTAAAGTTCTTCTGTATGGTCACCCAGTGTCTTGTTTATATTTTTCATCTCCTTTGCCATGTTTTCTTTCAACTGGTTGAATTGATTAAGAAGGTTGTTTGAACATCTTTAATTAGTTGTTTCAACTCCTGTATCTCATTCAAAGTGTTACTTTGTTCCTTTAACTGGGTCATGTCTTTGTGCTTCCCGGTATGACTCGTGATTTTTTGCTGATGTCTAAGCATATGATTTTCTTGATTAGTTTATTTTGGAAGTTGTTTTCTCTCTTTTGCCTAGTGTTTTCTTGATGGTTGGCTTGTTCTTTATCTGTTCTTTGACATTCATTTCAACTTATTGTAGACCTCTAGCATAGCTTCTGTTTAACTGATCAGAGCTTTCACCTCCTGTTTTTCTTCCTATATGGAAGTTTTTTGAAATTGCTCTTTTTTGCATGTGTTCACAGTTATTTTACCCCCAGGAGAAAGCTCTCTCTTCCCTCTTTCCCCTCAGGGTATGTTGATCTGCTGCTTGTTTTGGTTCGGTTTTGCCTATGTTTTTAACATCCTTTCATTACCTTTAGCAACTTGTATCTGGAAGTCTAGTTCTTGGAGAAGGGTCTCCCCAGATAGGATCGACCCCTATCAGATTTTCCCAGACAAGACAGACCCAGGACTCATGAAGAGGGTGTAATCAGCATCAAGGTTCTCTGGGGATGAGACTCATCAGGGTGTCAGTCTTTCCTGTGAAGCCTCTTAGTTCTGTGCTTTTCCTGTCATGCATAGCAGATGGTGCTGTTCAGCCCACTGCTCCCAACCAGCGTAAAGTGGTAAGGTGCCTTTAATTCTCAGCAGACCCTGTCTCTGTCAGGGATGTGGTTGAAATAGAGGTCGAGGCTGAAGGCTGATTTAAACTGTTTCTGTTTTCCAGTTCTTGGGATCTGAATTCTTTAAATACCAGTCACTGCCTGTGCTGGACCTTGCCCCCCCCCCTTATTTTATTTTATTTTATTTTATTTTATCTATTTATTTATTTTTATTTTTTTAGTTTTTATTGAGATTGTTCACATACCATATAACTATTCAGAGATCCAAAGTGTACAATCAGTTGCCCATGGTACCATCATACAGCTGTGTAGCCGTCACCACAATGAATTTTTTTTCTATTTTTGGAACATTTTCATTACTCCAGAAAAGAAATAAAGACAAGAAAAGGAAACTCAAATCCTCCCATACCCCTAACCACACCCCCCTCCATTATTGATTCATAGTTTTGGTGTATTACATTTGTTACTATTGATGAAAGATTGTCAAAATACTACTAACTGTAGTATATAGTTTGCAGTAGGTATTTTTTTTTCCTATATGCCCCTCTATTATTAACTTCTAATTATAGTGTCATACATTTGTTCTAGTTCATGAGAGAGATTTTGAATATTTGAACAGTTAATCATGGACATTGTCCACCACAAGATTCACTGTTTTATACATTCCCATCTTTTAACATCCAAATTTCCTTCTGGTGACATGCATGACTCTGAGCTTCCCGTTTCCACCACATTCACGTGCCATTCAGCACTGTTATTCTCACAATGTGCTACTATCACCTCTGTTCATTTCCAAACGTTTAAGTTCACCCTAGTTGAACATTCTGCCAACAATAAGCAACTGCTACCCCATTCTTCAGCCTCATTCCACATCCTAGTAACCCACATTTCATGTCCATGAGTTTACATATTATAATTAGTTCGTATCAGTGAGACCCTGTAATATTAGTCCCTGTGCGTCTGTCTTATTTCACTCAATATAGTGCCCTCAAGGATTCTTCATCAACCAATTTTTTTTCAAGACACTTTTGTTCACACACCATGTATTCCATCCTAAATAAACAATCATTGGTTCCCTGTGTAGTCACGTATTTATGTATTCAGCACTATCGCCACCATCCATGCAAGGACATCTCCATCTCTTCCACAAAGAAGGAGGAAGAGTCAAAGAAGGTAGAGAGACAAAAGAAAAAGAAAAAAGAGAGAGACAGCTAGAAAGCAACAAAAGGAAAGATAACGTTAAACTAAAATAGAATGAAGAGTCAGACAAATTCACCAATGCCAGGAGTCCCATAACCTTCCCCTCTGCCCCCCTCCATAAGCATTTAGCTTTGCTATATTGCCTTTGTTATATTAAAGGAAGCATAATACCATGTTTCTGTTAATTATAGTCTCCAGTTGGCATTTATTTTATTTTCCCCCAATCCCACCCTATTTTTAACACCTTGCAATGTTGACATTCCTTTTTTCTACCTCATGTAAAAACATGTTTATACCTTTTATTACAATCATTGAGCACCCTAGGTTTCACTGAGTTATACAGTCCCAGTCTTTATATTTTGTCTTTTGTTCTGGTGTCCCACAGGCTCCTAACCTTCCTCTTTCAACCATCTTTGTTTAGTGTACTTACATTGCTGTTTTACTATCTCCCAAAATTGTGTTCCAAAACTCTAACTCCTGTCTTTTCTTTTCTGTCTGCACTGCTTCCTTTAGTGTTTCCTGTAGAGCAGGTATCTTGTTCACAAACTCTGTCATTGTTTGTTTGTCTGAGAATATTTTAAGCTCTCCCTCATATTTGAAGGACAATTTTGCCTGATGTAGGATTCTTGGTTGGTGGTTTTTCTCTTTAATTATCTTAAATACATCCCTCCACTTCCTTCTTGCTCTATGGTTTCTATTGAGAAATCCACACATAGTCTTATCAAGCTTCCTTTGTATGTGATGGATAGCTTTTCTCTTGCTGCTTTCAGGATTCTGTTTATCTTTGACATTTGATAATCTGATTATTAAGTGTCTTGGCGTAGGCCTATCCCGAGCTATTCTGTTTGGGGTATGCGGCACTTCTTGGATCCGTAATCTTATGTCTTTCATAAGAGATGGGAAATTTTCATTGATTATTTCCTCTATTATTGCTTCTGCCCCCTTTCCCTTCTCTTCTCCTTCTGGGACACCAATGACATGTAGATTATTGCATTTTGTTTTGTCCTTAAGTTCCCGGAGACAATGCTCATATTTTTCCATTCTTTTCTCTATCTGTTCTTTTGTGTGTGGGCTTTCAGGTGACTTGTTCTCCAATTCCTGAGGGTTTTCTTCTGCCTCTTGAGATCTCTTGTTGTATGTCTCTATTGTGTCTTTCATCTCTTGAGTTGTTCCATTCATTTCCATAGATTCTGCAGTTGTTTTTTCGAACTTTTGATTTCTTCCTTATGTATGCCCAGTGTTTTCATTATGCGCTTCATCTCTTTTGCCATATCTTCCCTAAACTTTTTGAATTGATTTAGTATTGTTTAAATTCCTGTATCTCAGTTGAAGTGTAAGTTTTTTCCTTTGACTGGGCCATAACTTCATTTTTCTTAGTGTAGGTTGTAGTTTTCTGTTGTCTAGGCATCTGACTTCCTTGGTTACCCCAATCAGGTTTTCTCAGACCAGAATGGGTTCAGGTCTCAGCAGGAGGCAATAGCGTCACAGCTCCCTGAGTGTGTGTCTTAGAAGATTGATACACCCTGTGAGGCCTCAGATCACTGTGTTTTTCTGCCCAGCTGGTGGCACCTGTCAGCCCAAAGCTCCAGACTGGTATAAGGGGGTGTGGCCCATGGCTGTTTCCCCCCAGGCTCTGGGGTCTGGTTCTGAATGGAAGGCAGGTAGTAGAGCTTGGCACCACCTTCTTCCTCTTAGGGAAAATACACCCCCTAGGGCAAGGTCATTTACATTTGAATAGACTCTCTGCCTGTGCTATCTCCACCCTTGTCTGGGTCAGAGCACTGGGAACTAAAAATGGCTGAGGCTTTCTCCACTGAGCCGAAAAAGGGACAGAAAACCCCCTTCAGGGCTAGTCTGCGGCCACTCTCCGGCTCTCAAATGTCAGTCATCACCAAAAGCCTCTGTCTGCTTGTTGGGAATTTGTGTCTTGTATTGAACAGTCCATGTTTGTTAATTAAAACCCCAGCTGGAGCTCAGCTGAGCTATATTTACTTGCTCAGAGAGTACTGCTGTTTAGCACCACAAGGCTTTGCAGTTCAGGCAGTGGGGTGAGGGGGCTCCTGGCTTGCATCCACAGTTTTTCCCTACAGATTTTATGCTGCAATCTTGGGCAGTCCTCCCAATTAAGGTTGGTGTATGATGAGTGGACAGTCACATTTGTCCCCCCACAGTTATTCCAGATTATTTACTAGTTGTTCCTGCTTATTTATTAGTTGTTCCATGGAGACAAACTAGCTTCCACTCCTCTCTATGCTGTCATATTCTTCCATCCCTCCCCCTCCCCTTTTTTAGGGGAGTTGGAGCTGCTCCTCAGCCCTCTGTTCCTTGCAGACTGGAAAAGTTACAGGTCTCTTAAGCAGCCTCCCTTTCCCTTCTGTCAGAAATGTGTTTGAGATAGGCTGGGTTCCACCTCTGGTATATTGAAACTGCTGCTGATATTCCAGCCCCTTGGGGTCTTAATTCTCTGAATGAGAGCTATCACTTGTGCTGTGCCCTGCTCCCCCCTTTCTTGGGGAAGGTATGCTCTTTAGGGAATTATCTCCTTCATCTGATTAGTTACTTTGTCTCTCAGACAAGACAAGTCCACCCTTGTCTTGTGCAGGCAGGGCTGAAAACTGTGACTGCCTGCTGCTTTCTTTAATGGGCTGCTGAAAAGTAAAATAAAAAGAAGAAACAAAAGAAAAAATCCTCTTCAGATCTGGTCTCCAGCCTCTTGGGTTTGCCAATCAAGAGCTGGAGTTGGTACTTGGCTGTATATGCCCTTATGCTTGGGGCACAGCCCTTTTCTAGTGTTCTTAGCTCAGCTGACTCCAAAAGCCTCTGTTTGTTGTTGTCATTGTTGTTTTGTTTTGTTTTTGTTTTTTTTCATCAGGCCCTCCTCACTGTTGGGGAGAGACCTCCTGGTTTCTGTCATGTTTGACCTGTAGATTTATCTATGCTCAGAGCTTGTAGTCTGCAATCTGAATTTGTTAATCAGATTTGCAATTGGACCTTGGTTGAGCTCTCCTTCCCTTGTTCCTAGTAGAGAGGGCATCTGTTGCTCACCAGGGAAAGACTCCAAGATAGGCTGCTGTGCCCTTGGGGAAGGGCACCAGCCTCCACAGCATGGAAGAGTTTACTTACAGTTCTGTGCTACTGTACACCAGACTGGAATGGGCGATCTCAGCCTTCCATCCATTCCAATCTGGTGTACAATATGCATCTGATCAGAGAAGTCCTCCAAACCATTGTTACAGACAGTTCCTGGCTATTTACTAGCTGCCCTAGAAGATGAACCGAATCCCACACCTGACTATTCTGCTCTTGCCCTGCCTTTCAATTATGTGTTTTTTTAAAGAACATATTTGAAATCCATGCCAAAATATGTGCTGTGAAATGATATGTTATCTCACATTTTCTATACAATAATCTGGTGCAGAGGGATGTAGGTATAGGCAAATGAAACAATATTACCCATGAGTTGAAAATTATGTAAACTGAGTTTGGGGTTCATGGGTCATTTTTATTCCATTATCTCTAATTTTCAATGTATTAAAAATTTTCTATAATTAAAAAGGTTATAAAATGTCCACTTCAGCAAAAATTACTGGTATTCTATGTACATATTGTGAAAGAAACCAAACAAGATCTAAAGGATATTAAAGGAAGAAAAAAACAGTCACATTCTTTTGTCGTCTTGCTTGTGAATAATATTTTAATGCTTTTATTATTCTAGTATAATGATATGAACTGAAGTAGGACAAGGTAATTAAACTTCAGATGGTATTGGTACCTTTGGTAAAAAGCTGCATGTAAGTTATATAAACATATTTTCAAAGTACCTTCCAGGATGTTTATAGTTACCCTATGATTAAGGATTTTTGTTTATAATTATGTATTTTAAAAGAGAAATTCTTCCTTAGATACTATTAATTATAAAAATGTAAACAAAATTGGTAATACATACCTCTCTAAATTTAAACATAATTTTGAAAAGAAAATAAGGAATACTTTTATGTCAGTGTGCTTTCACTTATACTGTTAATTAAACTATATACGGTAGCTCTAATGAATGTGAATGTAAAATATAGAAGTGACTTGTACCAACAATAAATGTGTATTTGCATTATTACAGTTCAAAGTTGTAACTAAATCTCATGCTATCAAAAATATTTGAAATAATCAGCTAATTGAATTGAGGAAATCAGTTATGGCTAAAATTAGGTTTATCTGTTTTCTTTTTCAAGTAACAAATGTGCATCAGTCAGCCAGTTGGCTGACGTGACTTTAGCTTTTCAGAAGACATTCCAAAAATAAAGCACACTTTCAATGAATCATGAAAAAAGTGTATTTTCCAGGTATGTTGCATGGGGTTTAAGAAAAGTAACCCTTTGCATGATGCAACCAATTGCCATAATATTCATTTGACTTTATTAGTTTTTTAATGTTGTGTGGTACACACACATATACACACACAATAGATTTAAGTATGTTAGCAGGTCTAGGAAATTAACTTTTGTTCTTAAGTAAAAAGATAATAGAAAGGCAGAAGTCATCATGTTTCATTATTACCTATTACTCCAAAGTTGTTGATTTACTGTAACTCATTTCCCAAATTCATATCATAAACTGGAGTTACTGAAAAAATTTTTACAGTGTTTTCAAATGAATGTTTTATCATATTAATCTTCCAAGGAAAACTTCATAAGAACCTGTTTTTGAAAACTACGTGGACTGTTCTTGGTTATGATTGTAGGCTTTATGATTCCAGCATCAGAACTAGCAGAGATTAATATGCTTTATGTGCTCTGTAGTTTTTAAGAAGTCCTTCCCCACCCAAGAGTCACAAGATATTGTCCTACATTATCTTTTAATAACTATACTTTTCTCTTACATTTGGGTTTTGAAATCTTTATTGAGTCCCCTCTAGCCTATTTATTTAGCAGCAATTTTATTTTGTTTTTCTACATAAAATGAACAAGTTTTAACAAGACCATTTACCAAACAATCTGTTCTTTACCCATTGATTTGTGGAGACACCATTACATATTAAGTTCCCATTTCTACGTAAGTTTATCTCTGTAATCTGTTTTGTTCATTGGTCTATTTATTGATGTGCTAGTATTACACTGTTTTTATTTCTATGGTTTCAGAGTATTTCTTACCATCTGGTAGAACATAATCCCTTATTGCTCTTGTTGAGTTAGCATAGCTAACATGGGCGCTTTTTTTTTTAATTCAATTTTATTGAGATATACCCACATACCGTACATTAATCCAAAGTATACAATTGGTTGTTCACAGTACCATCATGTAGTTGTGCATTCATCATACTGACTGCATTTTAAAATTTCAAATTCCATGTGAGACCAAGGGAAGAGATGTTTAGTTGGTGCAAGATCTGTATTTCCTAAACAATCTAACCCATACAATTTGTTGAAATACCATAATTGCATGTAGCTTTTAATAGGAAGTGAGACCTGGTAGGTTTAACATGGGCTTTTAAATCCTCCTTATAAAATTTAAATTATGTTGATCATATTCTTTTAAAAAAATCCACCTAGAATTTCAGATTGGGATTTGAGATTATATTGAATGTATAGATTAATTAGGTTATAATTTGCATCTTTCCTTTATTAGAGGTATACCAATCAAAAGAACATCTTTTCTGGAAGTTCCACTTTTCAGAATTTCTTTTATAATAGAAATTTGATAAAAACATTCTATCTAAATAGGTCTTGAGTAGTATTTGTTGAATTAGTTCCTACATTTGTTACAGGATTTTTTTTTTTTTAACCTACTATGAATACCATCTTCTTTTTTATTACACATTTCTGGTAAGAGATATGCTATTATTTTTGCTAAGTTTTTCTTTAATCTAACAATTTCACTAATTTACCCTACAAGTTCTAATTGTTAACTCTATTACTTTTTGATGTAATCGTGCCATTTACTATTACTAATTTTAATCACCTTTTCAGTCTTTTATACCTCTTTTTTTCTTTTTTTTCCTTACAATATTACCTGTACTATATTAAATGGAGTAGAATTTGGGTATATATTTTTTAGCAAACTAAGAAGTTCATTTCTAGTTCTAGAATGCTGAGGGTTTTTTTCCTTTTATAATGGTAAATTAACATCGAGCTGTATCAAGTGTTTTTCTATGCACTATTGAATTCAGTTACCTTATATTTTATTTAGGATTTTTACACATATGCTTATGAATGAAATGAACTTCTTCCCTTTTTTTGTCACTATCCATTTTTGCAATTGAGATTACATGAGTAATAGCTTTTATTTCATTTGCCTGTTTTTTTCCTATTATTTTATTTAACCTTTCTGTATCCTAGTGTTGTAAGTTGGTCCCTTGTGGCCTACATATTGTTAGATATTGATTTCTTATCCAATCTGAAAATCTTTAATCTATTTGCATTTATTTTAATTACACTTATTTCTGCCATCTTTTTCATGTGTTTCTCTCACTTTACTTCCTTCTGGCTACCTTATCCCTATATTTTCTCTTTTCCATATATGTTAGATGTATTATATTTTTAATATCTAAAATTATGCTTAGATCTTTTTATGTCTTCTTTTCCTTCTTCATCTTTGTATATTCCTTAAATTATTTGACAATATTTATTGCGCTTATTTTAAACTCTGGTTTCCCTTTTCTAACACCCCTGCTTCATTTAGTGAGTGGTGTTTATTTGTGTAGTTTCCATATGTGCTCATGTTCCCTTGATGGTATCCGCTGGTAGGTTAGTAATGTGCCCTGGTGAAAGACTGAATGCTGGGCCCAAGGGTCATCAGAAAAGAACGGTGTAATGGGGAGGAATTTATATACTGTAAAAATAAAAGGAAGTGTTGATTATTACTAGTTATTTTTTATAAAGAGTTTAATGCAATCAACTTAACTTTTTTTACAATTTAATTATGTGTAATTACTTTGTAGGATGCAAAATGAATTTGCTTTCATTGCAACTTTAAGCATTACTATGATTTTGTTTCTAAAATAAAGACATTCAAGTACTTAGACATTTGAAAATCTTAATTATTCCTTTTATAACACTTTTTTTTAACTTTTATAAATGACAAAACTGTGGGCTTTTAGTGTATTTTGATTTAGTGTGAAAATTTTACTTCTCATAGTGTTTGAGGTACAAAATGATGAAAGCGTATTAAATACGTATTATGGAATTTAGCCAGTAAAAGACAACTAACTGCTAAGGCAATTGAAAGGGTAATACAGGCATAGCCAGGCGTAATTCCATTCCTTTTGTTCTCACCTTCCTTATTGGGCCACATGATCAAGGGACTCTAGAACAGCCATTAACAAAGTTGCAGAGGAGGGGGACTGTAGAGGGTGTGGACAGACGGCGTCTATGGCCTTTAGTTGGCTCTATGCAGATATTGGGATAAATAGAGGGAAGGTGGTGGGTTTTTTTCAGATTTCAGATGTCTTTCCCCACATGTAGTGGTGTGCTAGTCCCAGCTCAAGGGACTTACAAGAGCAGAGTTTCAAATTTTCAGGAATTTTGTGAGCCATTTGTTAAACATAGCCATTATTTAAAAAAACAAAAACAAAAAAAAACTTATACAAATTTACAATTCAATATTTAAATTAAAACAATGGTAACAAATCCTTCAAACTCATCATTTTCCTATTATTTTACTACATTTTATTGTTATCTGTGATTTTGAGGTTATTTGCATCTATTATCTGAATGGTGGCAATACTATGTAGTGGTGTGCTACTGTACCTCTCCTCAGTTTTGTGTTCAGTGGCATTATGCTGATAAATTGAAATAGACCATGGTGTAAGTATTTACTCTTTGGAAATCAGTAAACACTACATATCAGGACTTGATTTATTGTTTTGTTAATTATCTAAATTTGAGAAAGTGATGGAGAAAATGTTAATGCAGATTATGTATAAAAGTGTCTCATGTCTGTAGACATTATGTTGTGATTAGCACAAGAAAATTGAGGATATGTTCTACCAGTACTCCTAGGCTATTATGCAAATCAATAAAGGAGTTGCTAATGTGAATGACAGAGAACTGGAATTTTGGCACACATAATCGTGGCTTCACGTTCATCTTACTCCTTAACTTGAATGAAAATTTTAACCGACATTCAGATCAGACAGCACTCATTCATCAGTTGCCTTCATATTTTGGCTATGGATACCAGGATTCAGCAAAAGTCAACTAAATCATTTGGTTGATCATTTGGATCAATTGGCTGTATGGAATAATAACAAAGCATATTGTATATTTTATTAATAATAAATTTTGTACCGTACAAGCTTTGTATCAGTAAAAATTATAGTAAACATGTATGTATTTGCACCCACACATTTTTTTATAGAGCTTGTTGTTGAACTCCTGTGAGCACCCACTGCCCATGTGGATTAAGACTCAGATACCTCCAAAAGGCTTGTCTTTCCTTTCTCCATACCATGGTTTATCCCTTCCCACACCCCTTTGTTTTCGATCAAATATTCACAGGCTTTTAAGTAGAGAGGAGTCAGGAAGGAAAGCCTAGAGAAAGACTGTGATTTTAGCTGATCTCCTGTACTTGAGTGAAGAAAAAAAAATGCACCACAATCTTTCTTTCTTGGGGCTATATATGGACCAGCATTTTGGCTAACATTTGTTTTAGAGATGCAAAGCCAGCCTGATCCGCTGTGAAATGTGCAAGTGAAAATATTTGATTCCTGGGCTTCATGGCATTTTCCCTGATAAAACAGGTCTCAAGGTAGCAGTGAACGCCATCTATTTGGGATCATTTTCTCAGTAATTATAAAGTAACAGAAACTAGGATTGACAGGATTTGGGGCTTTTTTTCCCCCCTTAGCCATTGCTAACAGCTCCTAGTATTTTCAACATGATTAAACATATCCACCAATGAAGGTTGTGTTATAAATAGACTTGCAGTGAACCACTCAATTAGAGATTAACACAGGGGGATGGGTGTGGTAAGTCAGGATAGCAAATTTACCTAGACTTTTTTTTGTCTTGGGAGTTTTTTGTTTGTTGTTTGTTTGTATTATTCTGAATCTGAGGATGTTGATTGAAGATAACAAGCAATTTGGGATAGTGGGTAGGTTGAAGTCAAGTTTTTGTATTTATATCTAGCCCACATACTCCTATTTAAAAACAAGGTTGCAAATATTAGGGTTTTCACTCCATCTGTTTAAAACTGGTGTTTGCATAGTCAGGGTGTTCTTTTTTTAATATCATAAAATGTTTCTTGCTAAAACATTATGAGACGCTTTATTCCTAAGAAATTAGAGCTATTTTGTATATATATTAGAAAAAGAAGAGCACAAGTCAGTTCACTTCAGAACACATCCCCTCAAGCATATACCCTTTGATGTTTCAACTTTTTAGAAAGCCAGATTTAGATTTATAATGTCTCATTCATTAAAGATAAACAAAAAAAACCCTGTAGCTCCACATTCAACATGTATGTACTGAAAACAAACAATGTTATCCTTTCATGTTTTCTGCAAACTTACTACATTTTCCTAAAAAGGATGAATTAAGGATGAATATTCATTTTATAAGATATTTTACAATAAGCTTCTTTGAAATAGCAAGCGCCCATTAATGCACTGAATAAAAGCATGCTAGGACTAGAAGGATTGTAGTGAATAGTCCTGCATTCACACTTACACAAGTAGAAACTGAGGCCCAGAGCAGTTAGGTATTACATCTGAGATCTACAGCTTGCTATAACCAATTTAGGAAAATAACTGAAGTCTCCTGATTTCCCTTATTTCACAGAAAGCGAAATTGTTGCTAAATTGGAAAACAGGTGGGAGTTCTTGATTACAAATTCTCTTCTAAATTTATTTTTTTAACTCTGACTCTTAAAATTAGGTTGCTATACAACACATCAGAGGCATATTCACTGGGCAAAATGAAGTTTACCTACCTACCTAGTTAAGATGGTTTTACAGGGAGCAACTGAAAAGGTATCCACATGTAGAGTCAGAGACATTTGAAATTAAAGGATAATGGAGACAAGAGAGAAATGTTTTATTCTCAACTCTATGTGTATTAACTATAAAAATTGGTATATACTTTTTGAATAAATAAGACGTAACTTAAAACATCAGAATAAATGTTCCATTTAAAATTACGTTGGGAGTCAATATTGTGGTTTGTATTATACTCTGACATGCAAAATGATTCTAGCAGTCCAGTTTCAAAAGTTTTTTCAAAGCCACTTTATGCGCAACTGGTGAAAAGGAGAGTTTCATTATTTTCTATCATGTAATTATTTGACGAAAAACTCATAGGGTCAACTTTATTCATACCATGTTCCCTGCAGTGGGAATGACTTCTGGCTATTTTCAAGACCAAATCCACTCTCAATATATAAAAAATGACCATTACTAAATATATTAAAGTAATAGTTTCACAAGCTCTGAGGATAATTACAAAGAGTTATTGCATGAAGCATATTTGGACAATGACTGAGTCACTGGAGCCAGCTCCCTGCCTAACAAGGGGCTTATTTTTAGGTGAAAGCACTACTTGGAAGTGAACACCCCAGTATGTTTCATTTAGAAAGTCACATTGTTTCTTAGGCACACCATAAATTTAGTTAAAAGTGGCATGGCAATTTAAAGTCAAATATCAGTGTTCAGAGTTTCTGGAACTTCTAGATGTCAGCTAATGGATTTCATTTCTTAGGGATCATCTTTATAATTGTTATCCTTTTTAGGTAATACTGGATTCATTTCCTAAGCTGCTAGTATCTCTTTTATCCATTCATTCAAAACTATTTCTTGAGTGTCAGGTGCTGGGGATGTAGCTGTGAACAAAACAGATGATGTCCTACATGGAGCTTGCATTCTAATGGAGGAAACTGACAAGGAACACCCAAATGAGTGATACAAACATAGGTGGTAAGAAGAGCTATGAGGAACAATTAAACAGGGTAAGAGTGTGTTGGAGGTGCTATTTCAGACAGTGTGGTCAGCAAGTTCTCTTGAGATGGTGACGTGTGGTCATATATGTGAATGCATACAGTGGGAGAGTTTTCCTAGGATGGGGGATAAGTAAGGCCTTTGAGGAACAGAAGGTGCCAGTGAGGCTGAAGAAGAGTGAGCAGGGGCTGGTGGTAAGAAAGATGAACTTTTCTTACGATGCATAGCAAAGCAATTAATGACAGTCTCTGGATTCGGATTACTTGGGACTGCATATTAGCGTCAGCAGTCATTATCTGTGTGCAATTTTGGTTAAACCTCTCTATGTCTTGGATCCCCAACTGCCAAATGTGGATAACTAAAGGGCCATCTTAAGGGATTGCTGTGGTGGTGATTAGTTGAGATAATACATGTACAGAACTTGACATAGTGCTATCAGCAATGACAAGGAGAGCAGAGCCTTGAAGTTGTGTCTTTCCCCCCCAAAAAGAAAAAGTTAAATATTTGCACATATGTTAAAAGGGGAACCTTAAAATTTTAACTTTCCAGCTTTATCTAATAGTTGGAGGCTCCCATGCATTTATTTCTTTTAACACCTGCCTGCAATAGCTGCCATTTATTTTCTTTTAGATTTAGCTCCTTTAAAGGAACATTTTTTCTTTCCAAGATCTTTATCAAAACACAATTTAAATAACTTTTGTTACATCTTTTCCATAATTGCAAAAGTGTAATATATTTGTTAAGGGAAATTTTTAAGAAAGCAGAAATACAAATAAATAAAAGTAACATGATGGCTGTACTCAGACATCTTTCCATATAATTGCATGTTAGCGAATTGAACAATTTTCTGTGACTCAATATTATCGTAAATGTTTGATCACATTTTATGACTTCATTTTTACATTGAGATTTCTAATTCAACTGATTTTTTTTTTTTTCTGTATGGTAAAATGTGGCCATAACTTTAATTTTTTCACCAAAGGCAATATTTATCCCATCACTAAATTGAAGTACAATCTCTCTGAAACACTAAATGTATAAAAAGTGCTTGGATCTGTTTTTAAACTTTCTTTCTGTTTCCATAACTATCTTTTCTTGAGGCAGTATGATTTTATTTTAATAATGTTCAATTTATAATTAATATAATATGCATATATATTATAATCATAAACACTGAATATTTCTTAGGGAAATGTGCTGTGTATCTCTGCTCCTCTACAAAATTTTCTTTTCTACTCTCAGTCTATTATACTTCTAGATGAAGTTTATGTTATTTTATCAAGTTAAAAAGAAGAATTTTTGGAGATTTTGATTGGAATTATGTTAAATTTATAGATTAATTACGGGAGATCTGACAGTTTTACAAAATAAATCTTTTCATCTGAGAACATGTCACCTCTCTCTCTCTGAATATGTGCATGTGTGTGTTTAACAATTCTTAGCAAATTTTAAAAGAGATTTAAAGGAATTTCATTATTCCTCACTCCTCTTCTTCCACTTTTATGCTTATTATCCTAAAAGTTTCAAAGCAGAATATCTACCTAGTTAAATAGGTCCAAAAAGTGGGATTTTCACATATTCAGTCTTTTTCTATGATATTATCTCATCTAGTGCCAAATGAATCTTCCCTTTAAAGTTCTGATTGGTGACAGCCCTTATTGAATCAAGGCTCTGACGGTCCATGGCTGCCAGTCAGCATACAAAGTAAATCACAGCCCCAAATTAATGACCTAAGTTTATTTGAAGTTGAATCAAGTGTTTGATATCTATTCTATAAAAAATTTTTTTCTCAAAGATAAAAAAGCCACTGAATTGGATTTACAATTTTTTAAGTTTAATTTTTTTTCTGTGACCTTTAAACAGATGACGTCTTCGAGTCTCAGTTTTGTTGTCTATAAAATGGAAGATAATTTCTAAGTGTTTTTTTTTTTTTTTTTCTCATTTCTAGATTTCCTAGATTCCGGGATGTATTTCATTTGTGGTCTTGTAATAAAACTGTAATCAACTAATATCATACCACAACTATTTATTATAGCAAAGTATCTGAAGTTATTAGGACTTCTCAATAAGGGAAGGAAACATTAGCTGTTAAATTTTTTCAAAAGCTCTTTGACATTCTAATATCCAGGCCATACAGCAAGTCTAGTATGATTCAAACCGTGGCTCCATTTACTGGTAGGATACCACTGTTTAAAGGTCACTGAACCTCTCTAAGCCTCTGTTTTTTCATCTGAAAATGTGATTTGAAGTTACAGATCCATCTCTCTGATGACTACCATTATGTCTGACATGTGCCAGTTCATCATAAATTATAGTTATTTGATAATGATGATGTTTATCTTTCAGAGTAAACTATCCCAAAAAGAGGACATTTTTTGTGTACTTTCCTTGTAATCCTAAATGACCTCATAAACTATATATAGGTCCTTGTCACTTTGGAAAACACCTATGTGATCTCATGTGGAGTTATGAAAGAAACTATTTCTAACTTTATACTCTAATGAATTCAAATTAGCACTTGAAGTATTTCATATAAGAGTAATTTTAAGTGTTTCAGATAACTTTCTATAACCTAGCCCATTTAAAAAGCTATTGTCAACCAGGCCAAAGGGTAAAGGTTGAAACTGGCTGTGTTTTAAAACTTCAGCTTCCATGTGAGACCAAGGGAAGAGATGTCTATATGGTGCAGGATCTGTATTTTCTAAACAGTATAACTTCTACAGTCAGTTTGTTCAAACACCACAATTACATGGAACTTTGAATAGGAAGAGAGAGATGGTAGATTAGTATAGGTTAGAGTGAAATAGTGACACATCCCAAAGTAATTTGGGCAGAGAATAAAAATATATATGCAGGGCCCCCCTGAGGGGCTGGGGGAGAATGTGGAAGTGTTGGACTTCCTCACCTGGACTGATGCTGATCGCAAACATTGAAGACTGGTGGTTTGATGTGCTGAGCCCTGTATCATTGGACTTGCCCTTATGAAGCTCGTTACTGCCCAGGAGAGGCTAAACTTGCATATAATTGTGCCTAAGAGTCTCCCCCTGAGTACCTCTTTGTTGCTCAGATGTGGCCCTTTCTCTCTAGCTAAGCCACCTCAGCAGGTGAACTCACTGCCCTCCCCACTATGTGGGACCTGACTCCCAGGAGTGTAAATCTCCCTGGCAATGCAGGATATGACTCCAAAGGATTAATCTGGACCCAACATCGCAGGATTGAGAACATCTTCTTGACCAAAAGGGGGATGCGAAATGAAACAAAATAATGTTTCAGTGGCTGAGAGATTTCAAATGGAGTTGAGAGGTCACTCTGGTGAACATTCTTATGCACTATATAGATAACACCTCTTAGGTTTTAATGTATTGGAATAGCTAGAAGTAAATACCTGAAACTGTCAAACTCCAACCCAGTAGTCTGGACTCCTGAAGACGACTGTATAACAATGTAGATTACAAGGGGTGACAGTGTGATTGTGAAAACGTTGTGGATCACACTCCTTTTATCTAGTGTATGGATGGATGAGTAGAAATACGGGGACAAAAACTAAATGAAAAATAGGGTGGGATGGGGGGATGATTTGGGTGTTCTTTTTTACTTTCGCTTTTTATTCTGATTCTTTCTGATGTAAGGAAAATGTTCAAAAATAGGTTGGGGTGATGAATGCAGAACTATATGGTACTGTGAACAGTAGATTGTACACCATGGATGATTGTATGGTTTGTGAATGTATTTCTATAAAACTGAACTTAATTTAAAAAAAAAGCTATTGTCAATCCTTTTGTGAGAGGCTAAAAGTTCAGTCAGAAAGGTAGATGTGTAAACCTTTTTCAGTGCTGTTTGAGAACATTGATTCCTTACACAATACAATTTGCAAGAAGCATTTACCTAAAAAAAAATGAGATAACATGTCCTAATATATCACCTTTTGGCATAGAAAAGTAACAGATTTGATTATAAAAAATTTATATTTCTGCAGTCTGAACAGAGCATATTGGAGAGGCTGAAAAGCTTGGGTAAGAACTGATTTCACAGATGTCACCTCCCTCATTTCTGAGATTCCTAACACATCCCCATTATCTCCTTAAGGAAATAATTGAATTAGATTGTTATCTTCTATACTAGAGTGTGTATAGGGAAATCAAGTTTATATATTTTGCTTTGAAAATACTTGTAACCTCCCCCCCCACCCCGAAATTATCTTGGATATCCTTAAATTGCCTCAGATTGCATGGCACATTCTTCTAAACATAGCATGCTTGCCTTTTACATCTTCTTAGTTTTGGGGTTTCTTTAAATTTTGATTTGTAATTAGAGGAATGCAGTTTTGGTTCTAGCTGTGCCAATTACTAACTGTGTGACTCTGGGAACTTCACAAATTCTTTCAGAACCTAAGACTGATGCTTTATATAACACAGGCAAAAGTACCTACTGTGCTGTATCAGTTACGTATTTCCACAATAATGTCACATAATAAACAACCACAAAATTTAAGTGGTATACAATTATAAACATTTATGTAGCTCACATGTAAACAAAAGTCAGCTGATCTTAACTGAGCTTTTTCACCTGTCAGGCACCTTGATTGCCAAGGTGGTTCTGCTGACCTTGGCTGGGCTTCCTCACAGCTGTGGTGACCCTGCTGTTGTCTGATTTGGATGGCCTTGGGTGAGACTATGTTTGCCTAAACCCTGCTCTGAATGCTTCTTTCACCCTTCAGCAGGCTACCTCCAGCATGGTCTCATGGTAAGCTGAGGTGGCACTAAGTGGAAACATTGAAGTATTTCTCAAGTCTTCATTTGTACTAACAGACCATTGGGCAAAACAAATCACGTGGCTGAACCCAGAATATGGTGCAGAGAAATATACCCCAACCGCTTGCCCGAAGGACCTGCAAAGTCATGGCAAAGAATATAGATACAGGGGAGAGTTGAAGAATTGAAGCCATTGTGCAATCAATATACCACACCTACTTATCACACAAAATTGCTTTGAAGATGACATGATGCACTTGAAATCCCATTAGTAAATTACAATACAGTTTACAATTTTTGGTATTACAGGTTGTGCCAGTTTGAATATATTGTGTTCCCCCCCAAATGCCATTATCTTTGATGTAATCTTGTGTGGGCAGTGTTATCAGTGTTGATTAGATTGTAATTCTTTGAGTGTTGCTTTGGAATGTGCCCCACCCAGCTGTGGGTGATGACTCTGATTGGATAATTTCCATGGAGGTGTTGCTCCACCCATTCAGGGTGGGCCTTGATCAGTGGAGCCATATAAATGAGCTGACATAACAGAGGGAACTCAGCACAGCTGTGAGTGATGTTTTGAAGAGGAGCTGCAGCCGAGAGGGACACTTTGAAGAAAGCACAGGAGCTGCAGATGAGAGACATTTTGAAGAACAGCCGTTGAAAGCAGGACTCTTGCTCCGGAGAAGCTGAGAGAGGACAAATATCCCAAGTGCAACCCAAGAGTGACATTTTTGAGGAACTGCAGCCTAGAGAGGAACGTCCTGGGAGAAAGCCATTTTGAAACCAGAACTTTGGAGCAGACATCAGCCATGGGCCTTTCCCATCTAACAGAGGTTTTTATGGACACACATTGGCCATCCTCCAGTGAAGGTACCTGATTGCTGATGTGTTAACTTGGACACTCTGTGGCCTTAAGACTGTAACTGTGTAACCAAATATACCCCTTTTTAAAAAAGCCGATCCATCTCTGGTGTTTTGCATTCTGGCAGCATTAGCAAACTAGAACACAGGTATTCCATTATTATCATCACATTTATAATGAACCTGTGGCCCACAAGCTGCATCTGGACTATTGCCTCTTTTTATACAGCTGACAAACTAAGATTGGGTTTACATTTATAAATGGTTAAAAAAATCAAATTAAAAATAATGTTTTTATCATGTGAAAATATGTGAAATTCAAATTTCAGTGTCCATACAAAAAAGCTTTCTTGGAGCTGGGCCACACTCATTAATTTGCATCTTTCCTATGGCTGCTTTTGAGCTGCAGTGGCAGAGTTGATTAATTGCCACAGAGACGATGCGGACCACAACACTTAAAATATTTAGCATCCAGCCCGTTATGGAAAAAGCTTGCCAACTCCCATTTTAGTATACTTATATTGGATCACCTTAGGTTTTAATCCAGACATTTCTAAAGAAACTTTCTCTAGCTTGGTTATGTAGGTCACTTCTCTAAGATCCTTCAGTGAATATTTCAAAGAGTGAAGAATGATATTATATGACTTTTGATTAGAAACACTGCTAATATACCTGCTTTGTCAGCTTAACTCCCACCTTACTCTGCAACTCTCTCTCTGCTCTTGTGCTTTCTTTAATCTTTCAACCTCTCACTAGCTGGCTCTCCCTCTGCAGAGCACCTGCAGCTTATGTTTGGACAATTAAGTGATGTGAGTCTTAATGACCAGTTATTCCCTACAGCTAGAGGAGGTAGTCCAGTTCTGGAAGTACCCTGCCAATACTCACACCCTTCAGAGGCAGCGAGAGCTATAACTCCCAGGCCTTAGCCTGCTGGTTTTGACCTTTCTCTTAAGGCTCACCTATACATAACCCCTCAGAAATAAGCGAGTAACTAGTAAAAGGAATAGCCTGACAATAAACTCAGAAATTGTGATTCTGAATATTAGAGAGTACTGTATCATATTGTAGGTATGGTCTATTGAATATTTAGCTCACAATCTCTATTTCATCCGTATTTAAGAAATTAAATATATATTTTTCATAAAAATAAACATGCCCAAATTAAAACCCTATATTCAAGCATAACATTGTTTGTGTATACTGTTTTTCTGTTTTTAACTGCTTTCACTTATCTCTATATTTGATTTTATGACTAGTCGCTAACATCATGAGCAACTTTATATAATTCTGCTTTTATTCTCACACTTGGTTATAAGGTTCCTTGAAGTCACACTATTTCCTATCTTGGCATCAGCTCTTTATCAATGCTGACATAAAATTCCACATGTTCAGTGCAGTTTGGGATCAAAATACCATCAATTTTTGCCCACATCTACCAGCTACAGGACATCACGGATTTTCTGGCTCAGGAGGTAGTTTTCTTAGTACCTCTTTGGCTCAGAATTTGCCTTCTTTCTCAACTGGTGAACAAGAAATTTCCCTCTTGTTCCTTCTTTCAGCAATAAATGTCTTAGCTATGACTACTCTCTCCAATTATAAGAAATTGTCATTCCAACATCCTGAATCTGTTGTTTGAATTCTATACACATGATTGAAAAAGAGAGAGATTTCAGTCAGGAAGCTACATCTTGCAACTGGCATTCACCAGCATTCAACCAGCATTTCACAATGACATGCAAGTACTTTACCGCTTTGCTTTAAATAAGGTAGGAGAAACCTTCCTTCTGTCAAGTGAAGTTCAGCTAACTGCTCTGGTAAGTGATCTTTGAGATTAAAAGCTGAATTTGGCCGTCTACAATTTTTAAAGGGTGTTCTAAGTCATCCATGTTGAAAATTTGTAGCAAACACATTGGTGAATTAAACAGTATTAAAGCCTTTCATATTAACAAAATAGCAATATGGATTTTTTAGAAAGTAAAAATGAAACCCACTTTAGGAAGCATTTTGAGAATGGTTGTGATTTGATCCTTTATGTGCCTTAGTTTTAAAATTACTCTGATAGCTGTCTATTTCAAATACTTACTGTTTTAAACCATTCTGAATTTAGATGAGTAATTTTGCCTTAACCACTCATCCTTTATGTGGCAGAAAGAGTTCTTCTGTTCATGAGAAGCTAGAAAAGAGAGTAACTGGAAGGGCTGCAGAATAAGACTCTTAGAGAGCCATTTGAGTGCTTAAGGATGTGGTATGGGGTGGAAGGAGATGGGCTTTCAGGAATGATAATAAATCAAACAGGAGCCATTCTACAAACAAACACCAACATCTGTGCATAGAACTGCAGAGGGAAAGAGTGTATGGCAGAGTAGCTTTTTCCTGTTATTCTCAAAATCTGCTTTTGTTCAGTTGGCATTAAATTGTTCACTTTGTGTGTTAATTCTAAAGATGCCAAGAATTCACTGGCTAAAAATATGATGGGAAAAGCCTACTACAGTAAAAAATGTAGTCAGTTTAGTGCCTCCTAAAGAGTGTGGTACATGAGGGCAAAGCACAGTTTGATCACAAAGTACTTGGATCCTGTTGAGAAGCTTTGAGAAAAAATGCAATGCTCTAAAGGCACAACAATGAAAAAAAGGGACAAAGGCAGATGGGAAAAGAGCGTGAGGAAACTACTCTTCTTTTGTCATCTCCTCACTCTTTACCCTTTTATATTTACAGCAGTTAGCATTTTTGTTTGTTTGTTTGTTGTGGTCCCTTCCCTTTTTTCTTCCTTTTCCCACTCCTTTCAAGGTAATAGCTATTGTAAACCTGCTTCACTGCAGGACCAAGGCTTTCTGCTGTGCACTGCTTCTTTTTATAGGAACAGGAAAACATTTACTGTGTGAAGCATTCAGAACTTACTCCAGCTGACTTCTAAGTTGAGAGCACATTGTTACCCTTTCCAACTTTTGAATTATATTGACTTGCTGAAGAGAAACATGACTTTTCGGGCACTAGGTAAAGGTCCTCTGAGGTCACATGGACACACACAATAGCACAAATGTCATTCTTATGATGAAAAGATATGAACTTAATTCCCCTTGAAGTCTATTACTGAAAATGCTGGATGCAGGTGGAGGGTGGGAAATATTCGTGGCTTTTGCTAAGCAACACCACATTGCCAAAGCCTCTTTAATGTATACCTGTTTCCTGAGAGGCTAGAAGTTTCTACTCTATATTTTATCAAGGTGTTGCTGCTCAGAGACTATTTTCATAATGTCTGCCTGGCAAAGTCAGAGACCAATAGATTAATGGTGGCAATAGCAGCCTCAGTGAAAGAGTTCTAAAAATACACGACTTTTCAAAATCTCTGCTGATACAAAAGGCCCAGTGTGACATCTGGATTATTGCTTTAGGAATATATTCAGCTCAGAGGGGCGTGGACTGTATAAAGTAGCGGCAAAATATAACACAATCTACATTTCCCCTTAAAGACTCATGCCCCTTGCCTCTTGGTTTTCACATGTCATTTCAAAGCCTTTCCTGTTAGTTTTAGATAAGCATTTTTTTTGCCACATGTAAACGTATTATAAAAGACATAATGATAAAATTTTTTGTTCTAAAGGGCAGTATTTTATGTGGCTGTTAAATTGAACTGATACTGAACAGGGTCATCTTAGGAATGCAAAGCAAAAATTGCAGAATAGTGGTTTACAGGCCATAACTGGATCACAGATGTTCTCTTTGATCCATAATATTTTCGAAGAATTTGGGTAAACATTTAAAATCTATAAATTTCACATTAAAACGTTGGGGTTTCCAGGTTCTCCTTAAAAGTTGGATTATGTGGCTATACTGGACCTACATTCATGAGTGGCAAAAAATTGACAGAACTAAGTAACAGCAGCTCCTAAAGGGCGTCTCTTGCCAATGTTTGCTTCGCAGGAATTCCTGACAGAAATCTGCATCCCTTACACAGTGTATGTGTTATGTGCCTGGCCTCTCCCACTGCACTAAAACCCCTCATTTGCCATCGAAGGCTTTTGAGTGTCTGATCCTTATTCCAATAAAACACTAAAACCAGACAGTCTTCTCCCAAGTATTTGTAGATGATAGAGATAATGTGCTTGCACTTTATAAGTATCTGCATGTAATCACTGGTTCATGATAGCACTTTGTACAATGCTACTGCTTACTCACTAATCTTCTCCATACCACAAGTACCAAAGAATTAGCAGTGGACTTGGGTCACCAGCAACTCTCAACTATCCAGAATCTTGGTCAAAAAAATCTAGAAATAAGCTAGTCTAATTTTATCACACATGAACATGTTAAAGCTTAGCATTGCTTTTCTTTCAAATTACTATGGGATATTCCAGGCAACCAAGATAGCAGTGTGGGATGCTGCAGGATGCTGTTCCCCATAGAATATTAGAACTACTATCAGAGCCATCTTCCTCGAAACTCCAGAAAGCAGCTAAAGGGTTGCAGTGACTGAGTGAGTGATGAATCAAGAAAATGCAGTTTTAAAAATGAGAGGAGAAGCTCGTGGCACCCTTCTTGGCCTTTCCCCACTCCCTCCCTGGTACAGTGTAGAGCCAGCCTATGCTCCCATTGTGAGCCCCTAGCCCTGTTCCAGAGGGAGGAGAGTAACCCCTCTGTGCATGAGGTTGCCTGTATGTTGTTGCCTATCTACTGAATAGCAGTGGTGACAGTGGGCATCCTTATCTTGTTCCTGATCTTAGAGGGAAAGCTTTCAGTCTTTCCCCATTGAGTATGATGTTAGCTGTGTGTTATTCAAAAATTCCTTTTATCATGTTGAGATCTAATTTCTTTTTTGTCTCTCAAACTGTTAATGCCTACTTTCATATTTATTTGATTTTTTGTATTGTACCAATCTGAGGCCCATCTCTTTTCCTTCTGTATGTATTTTTCATACATTCCACCTCAATAAAAATTTTATATATCAAAAAATAAAAATCACGTTTGCTTCAGATCTTTCATCAGTAAAACTGAATAATAAAAGAGAGTGGAGTAATGTTTTCAAATTCTAAGCCTATAGTTCTCTACCTAGCCAAATCAATAATCAAATGTGGGAAGAAAATAAAAATAAATACGCAGGAACTCAGAAAATTTCTCAGTCATTAAACACACATATATATGTATATGTACATATATGAGTACATATGTCTGTATATACATTGTTATATGTATATAAGATTATATACATTCACATGTGTATATATCAGGAAACTCATTTTGGGCTCACTCCCAGAACTTGCCCTGCAGGCAGAAGCAGCTTGTAGATAGGTAAAAGAAATAATTGCATCAAAACCTTCTGGAGCAAAGGATTACCTGCTTTATACCATACAATAGAGCACCCAGGATGGGGAGAAAGTCTATTTCATAGGGAGTTGAGGGGGCATTTGAATTCCTCTAAAGGGGAAATTCCTAAGGCCAGGAGCAAATACAAGCCAAGGACACACAAGATTACAAGACAAAAAATATCATTAAGATGTCAGTTCTACCCACAGCAATTTACAGATTCAATGCCCTTCCAATAAAAATTCCAACAGGCTTCTTTGTGGAAATGGAAAATCCAAGCATCAAATTTATATGGAAGGATAAGGAGCCCCAAAGAGCCAAAACCATCTTGAAAAAGAATAATACAATTGGAGGACTAACATTTCTTCATTTTAAGACTTATTACAAAGCTACAGTAATCAAAACACCATGGTGCTGGTACAAGGACAGACATACAGGCCAGTGGAATCAAATTGAGAGTTCAGAAGTGAACTCTCACATCTATAGCCAACTGATTTTTGACAAGGGTGCCAACTCTACTCAAGGGGGAAAGAACAGTCTCTTCAACAACTGCTGCTGGAAAAACTGATATCCATGTGCAAAAGAATGCAGGTGGATCCCTACTTCACACCATATATAAATGTTAACTCAAACTTGATCAAAGGCTTAACTAAATATAAGAACCAAAACTATAAAACTCCTAGAAGAAAACATAGGGATGCATCTCCAGGATCTTTTGTTAGGGAATGGTTTCTTAGACTTGAAAACAAAAGCATGAGCAACAGAAGAAAAAATAGATAAATGATATTTAATGAAAATTAAAAACTTTTGTACGTCAAAGGACTTCATCATGAAAGTAAAAAAGACAATCTACAGAATGGGAGAAAATATTTGGAAACCAGGTATCTGATAATGGTTTAGTTTCCAGAATACATAAAGAAATCTTACAACTCAGCAACAAAAAGAAACGATCCAATTAAAAATAGGCAAAATACTTGAATAGACACCTCTCCAAAGAAAATATACAAATGGCCAAGAAGCACATGAAAAGAATCTCAGCACAATTAGCCATTAGGGAAATGCAAATCAAAACCACAATGAGATACCACTTCATACCTACAAGAATGGCTATTATTTAAAAAAAAGAGGGGTGGGAATAATTGTTGAAGAGGATATGGAGAAATAAAAACACTGCTTCATTGTTGGTGGGAATGTAAAATGCTGCAGCCACTGTGGAAAACAGTGGCTATTCCTTAGAAAATTAAGTATAGAATTACCATATGACCTGGCAATCCCACTTCTAGATATATACCCAAAAGAATTGAAAGCAGAGACTCAGACAGATTGTTTGCACACTGATGTTCATAGTGGTGGTATTCACAAATTGCCCAAAGATGGAAACAACCCAAATGTCCATCAACTGATGTATGGATAAATGAAATGTGGTATATACATGCAAGGGAATATTATTCAGCTGTAAAAAGGAATGAAGTTCTGATACATGTGACAACATAGATGAAGCTTGAAGACATCATTTTGAGTGAAATAAGCCAGACACAATAGGGCAAATATTGCATTATCTTTGTGATATGAAATAATTAGAATAAGCAAATTTATAGAGTCAGAAACTAAAAATACAGGTTACCAGGAGCTGAGAGGGGAGGGTAGGGATTGGAAAATTAATACTTAATTGGTACAGAGTTTCTGTTTGGGGTGATGGAAGGGTTTTGGTAATGGAGGGTAGTGATGGTAGCACAACATTGTGAATGTAATTAAGAGCACTGAATTATATGCGTGAATGTGGTAAAAAGGGGGAAATTTTAGGTTAAATCTATGTTAATAGAATAAAAATTTCTAAAATCCATAGGACTATATAACACCAACAGTGAACTCTAATGTAAACTGTGGACTGTAGTTAATAGTATTGTTTCATGAATGTAACAACTTACTACACTACTGTGAAGTGTTACTATCAGGGGACAATCTACATATAAGGGAGGTATGTGGGAATCCTGTATCTTCTGCATAATTTTTCTGTCAAATTACAACTTCTTTAATAAGGAAAATTCAATCTCTGCTTTAACAGAGAAAAGAAGAGAAGGTGTCTCTTAGTAGTTTTTCCTGAGAAGAGCCAGCTTCTTGGGCAGTAGCACGAGGCTTAGAAATACCAGACTTCTATTTTGTGGGGATAAGGAGGGAGCCAAGGAAAATTACATATGGATAAAACACATCAAACTGAAATCAGGAAGTTTTCTTAAATGATTTTCTCAGCCCAACACCCATCCTCCTACACATGCAAAAATGTCACTGTCTGCAAAAGTATATATTAATTGTTTGATGCTTCCACAGTTTGGGAGATGTATTTCTAGGCCCAAGTGAAGAAATAAAACAATCAATCTGGTTGCGGAAAAAAAAAGTGTGGAGTTCCCCATAGTCATTTTAGTGCTTTAGCACATCTGAAGGATTTATATGGCTAATTCTGGACAACTGTTTTTCAAAGCCCTTCTTGAGTCTTGAGTTTTGGGTGTCAGATTCATTTCACATGACTATTGAGCAAGGCTATTTTAACATTGTGACCATCACTGATGACATGATTTGTAATCCTTGGCCGTGATCCTGAGAACTAGGGTATTCCCACTTGCTCTTTTCTCCTTTTTTTCTTATCTTTCTAGTTTAATGATCACACATGTGCAGAAGTGTGAGTTCTCTTTACTTTCCACTCCCAAATAACCCAGTTGTATCCCTTCAGCATCTGCTGTTGAATGATCAAGCTGTATCCCTTCATAATTTCAGCAGCAGTACACATTTGGGCACCTGGTATGTATTGGGCAGACAGCTAGGGTGCAGACTGTGAATTCTACAGACATTCACAGGGAAAATTATATCTATGAGTTGGGGCAGACAGACAAGTATTCAGCGAGGGATTGAGTAGGGCATCAATGGAAGGAATAGACAATGAAGAAATCAAAGGCTTAGAGAAAGGATGTGCCTTGGGGTGTTCGGAGAAGAATGAAGGAGAGTCATAAGCATACCTGTTTGGTTGGAGTAAAGATTTGCAAAAGAATTTGTGGTCCAAATATGGAGGGAGTTGAATTCCAAGCTTAGGATTTCAAACTTTTTTCTATATACAAAAGAAATAGCCATATAAGACTCAGACCACAAGGTGATGGCATATATAATTCTTGCTTCTAGAAAGCTAATCAGGCAATAGGGTTTATTCATTAAATAAATATTGAGTACATAATGTGGTCCATACATACTGTTTTAGGTGCTAAAAATACAAGAGTGAGCAAAGAAATCAAATTGAAGATTCAATGATGGAAGAAAGAATTGAAGCACAGGAAGATTATTATGGTATACAAAGCAGATACTAATATCTCCATGCACATACATGCACACATGTGCATACAAACCATCTACAATCTCTTGTCTTCAGCCATGCGGAACTGTTCTGACATCTCCACTCTACCTTCTGCATGAGCCTTTGCTTTAGTGAGCCACTTTTACTGATGGTCATCCATGTTATCCCTTAGTTGTTGTAGGAAGTAGAGAAAATGCTAATAACCATGAGATTGAGAGGTTTTCAGGGTTTTGATCAGACAGTCAACAACAACAAGGAACTACCACCTGGACCCAGGGATTCTCAAAACTTCATCATCACTATTATTATTATCATTATTATTATTATTATTAATTAGCTAATGTTTATATAGTGCTTACTCTGATCTAGGCACTGTTTTCAGAACTTTAGCTTAAATTTATGTCATTCTTTAACCACCATTCAAATCTTTTTCCTCTTAGGATTAGAATAAACTATGTTTATTCATCATAAGAACCCTATGGGTTAGGTACTGTTACCATCCCTATTTTACAGATGATAAAATTGAGGCATATATGGAAATTGAAGGCATATTAGGATTACACAACTTCAATGGTGAACTTCCTCATACTGTCCACTGCTCTCTGTCACTTAGTCTATATGATTCTTTAAATAATAGCCACAACAACATCAGAGCCATCATTTATCAGGTGCTTACCATGTGCTTCCATACTTTGTGTAGAAACCAGTATTAAGTGATTCCAAAATTATACTTGTTCTACTGCATAGCTTCCTCAGGTGGCTTCTGCAGTTTTGGTCCTCCCTTTCCCTGCACACAGATAACACCCAGTGTTCTTTCTGTGGTCTTTCTTTGGGATTAGAGGGAGTATATGTGATCTTGCTGATTGACTTGTCTAGAGGTGCATACTATATTCTTGCTGTCAAATTCTCATTGCCCCCAAAAAGCCATTCTACTTCTCCCTAGTGGTTCTCTTTTTCACTCCATTGAACAGATATTCTAAACTTCTATCCCCTAGAAGTCCCCAGTTTCTTTCCCTACAACTTTCGTTCTTAGTGAATTACTTTGGAGAAAATGAGTATCTTTAACTTCACTCTTCTCACACTTTAAAGTCCTTCTTTGTTTTCACTTATGTTTCCTCCTTCTTTAATTTTAACTTAAAGGAAAAGTTGTTCCCTAGAGTGGAGGCTAATTCCTCGACTTATGCCTCTCTACTGTTTCCTTCAACTCTTTCAGGACTTGGATCCTCAATAATTTCATTCCTCTTAATTCTCTTTCTTTTATCTAGTCCCTACCTCATGTTCTTAGGCCTAAAAATGTTTAAAACTACCCTAGTTTTAGCAAACCAAGAGTTTCTCTGGACATTGATACTATTCTGGCTACTATCCCAACTCCTTAATTCCTTTGTCCCAAGAACCTCTGCCCCAAGCTAGTCAATATTTATTTGCATATTCTACAATTAATATAGAGTGTCTGCTGTAGGCTAAGCACTATTCTAAGCCCTGGTAATTAACAGTAGGCAAATAAAAGTTCTTGCCCCTGTGAATTTTATATGGTGGGGAGACAAATAATATACTAAATCAGAAAATATTATATTATGTTTGCAAGTTAATGAGAGGTAAGATGAAAAATAAAGTAGGGAAAGGAATGAGAAGTGGGAGAGGAGGTTACAGTTTTAAACAGGGCAATGAAGGAAGGTCTCACTGAGAAGCAACATTTGAAAAAGACCAAAAGAAAGTGAGAGAGTAAGCCTCACAGATATCACAGCAGAGAAAACAGCAAGTTCAGGGGTCCCGAGGCAGTAGAGTATTCGGTTATTGAAGAAACAAGGAGGCAAGTCTGGTCAGAGCAGAGTGAGTTAGAGGGACAGTAGTAGAAGATGACATCAGAGAGTGACAAGATGCCAGAAGTACAGAGCCTTGTTCTTACAGTATATCTTTAAGGAAATTGGTTTTTATTCTTAGTGAAACAGAAAGACATTGGCATGATTGTACACAGGAGTGACAGAAGCTGATTTACCTAGTATATTCACATGCCAAAGATCCTCTCATAACTCAATGCATTGGAATTTAGCCCCTGAATTTGTAACTACACTGAAACAGCTTGCTTTAAGATCGCTATTGATCACCTGTGTATTAAAAAGGACTATACTCATTTCCCATCGTTGACCATCCATTCCTTAATGGTACTCTCCCTCCCTAGCCTTCTCCACATCAACTTTCTCCCTATCCTCTTCCTCCCACTTTGCCCCTCTTCTGTCTCCTTTGTAAGTCATTTCTGGACAGTTTCATCCATCCACAGGGTATGATTTTTACCTCTTTGTAGGTGACTTCCAAACCTGCCCTAGCCGTGGCCAGCCTTCAGAGCTCCTTTCTCACGTTTCTAGTCACTTGCTAGGCGTTTTCTCATGGTAATTTCTCTAGCACCTCTACACATCTTGCTTCACACTAAATTTAAAAGATTCTATCCATAGTTACTCTTCCTCACTTCTCTTCTTTTTAGGAAATATTTTACTCAGTAACCACTGAATGAGGTTCTGGATTAGACAAACTCCTTTATCACATCATTTAATTGAAAAGTCGCAACATTAAGAGGTTTATAATGATATTACCATTTAGTGATAAGAAAACAGAGACATAAGAAGGTTAAAAACAAATTCAGACCACTGACTAGGAGTCGGGCAAGATGGCGGCATAGAGAGGACTGGAAGCTAAGTAGTCCCCCGGAACAACTACAAAAAACCAGAAACAACTAGTAAATAATCCAGAATAACTGCGGGGGGACAAACGAGACCATCCATTCATCATACACCAACCTGAATTGGGAGGAATGCCCGAGAACACAGCATAAAATCTGTAAGTAAAACCTGCGGAACCAGGTCGGGAGACCCCCTCCCCCATAGCCGGAGCTGCAAAGCCTCGTGGTGCCAGAGAGAGGCTCTCTCCCAGCAAGCGAATACAGCTCAGCTGAGCTCCAACTGGGGTTTTAAGTAGCGAGTGTGAACTGCTCACTACAGGTACGCAGCCCCAAAAAACAGACAGAGGCTTTGGGTGAGGACTGACCTTGGAGAGCCTTGGACTGGGTCTGAAGGGGACTATCTGATTCTTTTTCGGCTCAGTGGAGAAAGCCCCAGTCATTTTCAGTTTTCAGGGCTGTGAAGCGGAGAAGGGTGGAGACAGCACAGAGAGCGAGACCATTGAAATGCTAATGACCTCCACCTGAGGGGTCTGTCTTCTCTAGGAGGAAAGGGGTGGGGCCCTTTCCATTCACAACCAGACCCCAGAGCCTGGGGGAACTCGGCCATACCTCCTCACACCAGTCAAGAATTATAGGCTAACAGGCGTCACCTGCTGGGCAGAAAAGCACAGTGACCCGAGGCATCAAAGGGTGGAGCAATTTTCTAAGACACACCTGCAGGGAAACCAGATACTGAATATTTCTTCCCTCTGGGACCTGAGCCTGTTCTGGTCTGAGAAAACCCGATTTGGATAACCAAGGAAACCATGCCTAGACAACAGAAAATTACAACCTACACGAAGAAAAACAAAGCTATGGCCCAGTCAAAGGAACAAACGTACACTTCAACTGAGATACAGGAATTTAAACAACTAATGCTAAATCAATTCAAAAAGTTTAGAGAAGATATTGCAAAAGAGATAGAGGCTGTAAAGGAAGAACTGGACATGTATACGGCAGAAATCAAAAGTTCAAAAAACCTACTAGTAGAATCTATGGAAATGAAAGGCACAACACAAGAGATGAAAGACACAATGGAAACATACAACAGCAGATCTCAAGAGGCAGAAGAAAACACTCAGGAACTGGAGAACAAAACACCCGAAAGCCTACACGCAAAGGAGCAGATGGAGAAAAGAATGAAAGAATATGAGCAACGTCTCCGGGAACTCAAGGATGAAACAAAGTACAATAATGTAAGTATCATTGGTGTCCCAGAAGGAGAAGAGAAGGGAAAGGGGGCAGAAGCAATAATAGAGGAAATAATGAAAATTTCCCATCTCTTATGAAAGACATAAAATTACAGATCCAAGAAGCGCAGCGTACCCCAAACAGAAGAGATATGAAGAGGCCTACGCCAAGACACTTAATAATCAGATTATCAAATATCAAAGACAAAGAGAGAATCCTGAAAGCATCAAGAGAAAAGCAATCCATTATATACAAAGGAAGCTTAATAAGACTATGTGCGGATCTCTCAGCAGAAACCGTGGAGGCAAGAAGGAAGTGGTGTGATATATTTAAGATACTGAAAGAGAAAAACCACCAACCAAGAATCCTGTATCCAGCAAAGCTGTCCTTCAAATATGAGGGAGACCCCAAAATATTTTCTGACAAACAGACAATGAGAGACTTTGTGAACAAGACACCTGCCCTACAGGAAATACTAAAGGGAGCACTACAGAGTGATAGAAGACAGAAGTCTGTGGTTTGGAACACAATTTTGGGAGATGGTAGCACAACAATGTAAGTACACTGAACAAAGGTAACTATGAATACGGTTGAGAGAGAAAGATGGGGAGCATGTGAGACACCACAAGAAAGGAGGAAAGATAACGACTGGGACTGTGTAACTTGGTGAAATCTAGAGTATTCAACAATTGTGATAAAATGTACAAATATGTTCTTTTACGAGGGAGAACAAGCAAATGTCAACCTGCAAGGTGTTAAAAATGGGGAGGCATTGGGGGAGGGATGCAATCAGCATAAACTAGAGACTGTAACTAATAGAATCATTGTATTATGCTTCCTTTAATGTAACAAAGGTGATATACCAAGGTAAATGCAGATAAGAGGGGGGGATAGGGGAGGCATGTTAGACACTTGACATTGGTGGTGTTGTCTGATTCTTTATTCTACTTTGATTTAAGGTTATTTTTCCTTTTGCTGCTTCCTAGCTGTCATTTTTTTGTTTCCTCTTTCTTTTTCCTCTCTACCTTCTTTGACTCTCCCTCCTGCCTTGTGGAAGAAATGTAGATGCTCTTGCTTAGTATGAGCAGAATGTTCAATTAGGATGAACTTAAATGTTTGGAAATGAACAGGGGTGTTGGTAGCAAGATGTGAGAATAACTAACAGCGCCGAATGGTGTGTGAATGAGGTGGAAAGGGGAAGCTCAGAGTCATATATGTCACCAGAAGGAAGTTGGAGGTCAAAAGATGGGAATGTATAATACTGAATCCTATGGTGGGCAATGTCCATGAACATCTGTACAAATACTAGAAATCACTTCATGAACCAGAACAAATGTATGACAATACAATTAGAAGTTAATGATAGAGGGGCATATAGGGAAGAACTATATACCTATTACAAACTATATACTACAGTTAGTAGTATTTCAACATTTTTTCATAAACAGTAACAAATGTACTAAATCAATACTAGGAGTCAACAATTGAGGGGGTTGGTTAGGGATAGGGGAGGTTTAGAGTTTCCTTTTCTTTTTTTCTTTTTTCATCTTTCACTTTATTTCTTGTCTGGAGTAATGAAAAGTTTCTAAAAATTGAATAAAAATTATGTGTGATGGATGCACAGCTGTATTAGGGTACCCAGGGGCAAGTGATTGTACAGTTTGGATCTTTGGATAATTGTATGGTATCTGAACAATCTCAATAAAAATGAAAAAAAAAAAAAAAAAAACAAATTCAATTTTTTTTTATCAGTATTGTGGAATCTTCTTCCATGCTGCGTGTAACCGACTCGGGTATCTTTCTCTCACAGCTTGATAGACTGAATCCTGCTCAGCACAAATGCCCAAGGTGGAGAAAGTATGGAACTGAAAGTCTAGAGACTGGGCTGCTTGTTCTAACCTTGTCGTTCTCTTCAGACTGACCTATTGAAGGCTGTAGTGATATATTTATCCGCGTATCCCAAGAGCCTAGTACTATGCCTATTGGAGAGTCTGTGACTAGCACCATGCCTAGTACAGAATTGGTGCTCAGTATATGACTGTGTCTGAATGAACTGTTACTAGATGATCTTGAAGAATCATATTAGCCTCTCTGAATTTTGGCTTCTTCCTATAAAGTATGACAGAGTTGGCTTAGAAGATGGTTATATTAGTCAGGGTTCTCTAGGGAAATAGAACAGACAGGAGGTATCTATAAATATTATGAGACTTTTATAAGAATTGTCCCCATGACTGCGGGGATGGGCAAGTCCAGTCTCCATAGGGCAGGCTGAAAACTGGGAACTACAATAAAAGTTTTTGATGAATTCGTAGGAGAAATTGGCTGGCTGAAATAGAGATGGAAATTCTTTCCTCTGACTGCTGAATTTATCATTCTATCTTTTAAAGCTTTCAACTGATTGGATGAGATTTCTCTCATTGTTGAAGGCAGTCTCCTTGGTTGATAGTAGATGTAATCAGCCATGGATGAAATCAATTTGCCAATGATTTAAGTTCTTGAAATATTCTTACAGTAATAGGCCAGTGCTTGCTTGACCAAACAACTGGACACCATAACCTGGTCTAGTTGACATATGAACTTAACCATCACAATGATCACTGTGTTTCTTTTTATTCTACAATTCTATATAATCCAAGGCTTTGCTGAATTTTTGTCAGAATAGAATTAATGAATCCAAGAATTGGAATATTAAGTCTTAAATAGCAATTTGTTCAACCACTCTATCAGTTTCCCCCTGTATTCCACTCTACTTTTTACTTCTTTCAAACACTAGTTAAGTATTTCTTTATGTCACAACTATTTATATATACACAGCGTAACCTTTATTAGAACATTGTCTTCTTTACAGCAGGACTTAATCTTGTTCATCTTTGTATCCTCACAGAGCCTGCTTTTGTTATTTTGATATAATAGATGCACTTGGTCAATGTTTGTTTAATGGAACTAAATGAAATAAATGGTAACATTAAAAATGAAGCATTTCTTCTAAGACTTTTTAAATAATTCCAATTGAATTTTTTCAGATGGTAGTTGAATGCTAACTGCATAGTTTAATGTAAAGACCATCTAATTCATCTTCCAGTTGTAAGCAGAATGGTATCTAAATTTGGCCATTATTAACTGATGCCAAAGACTCCTCTCCCTTAGAGGTTAACAATCCTAGTTCTTTTCACCTTTTTTGGAATTTATGAATTTTGTGCTTGCTTTTTAAATCTAAAGGAGTGTCAAATGAGTTCCCAAATGAGGCCTCAAATTTATAGCCAACATTAAAAACCTAAACAAAACAATGGAATCAATTAGATGTTTTATAGTCACATAGATTTGTGTTGTCCTTCTTTGATTTTCAAATGCAAGAGAAAAAAATGACTCTCTCTGAAGGTGAAAACTCTTAGGGAAAAATATAGACTGTCAAAAGATGTGTTAATAAGTTGTGTCCTTGGGCTTAAGTGAATGCATATTGTAGTGTGCTGTCAGGGAACACCATGAAACTGGAGATGTTCTGTGGCTTTCAGAAATAAAAAGCTCCCGCTTCCAACTGTGCTCATTAAAGGTCTCAGTAACAAACATTGTAAAAAATGAAGTGTTGGTTTAAATGACCAGACCAACCTCTAGCTGTGGTTATTACCTTTTTAAGCATGAAAGGCAATTTTAAACAGTTGTAATTTCCTATGTGGACAAGCATTTTTCCAAGTCTCTTCCCTCCTCCAGGCAGCTGCATTTCTATGGTGGTGACATGACTTCCCTGTGGGTGGAGGCAATTAGAGGCAAATAGTTTATCGAGAGCTCCGAAAGCATCGGAAATAAAAAATGTTACAGAGACACCAGATTGTGTGTGTGTGTGTGTGTGTGTGTGTGTGTGTGTTTGGAGAAGTTCAATAACCCTTGATTATGTCATGTGGTAGTATGATTAAGGGTAAGATCTTTGTAGGAAGACAGATAAGAGCTCCAGATGAGCTGTGCTATATGCTAGCTATGACCGTGACAAATTAACCTGACACTTCTGAACTTCAGTCTTCTCATCTGTAAAATAGGGTAATGAGTGTCTGTCTTATTTATCTTACTTATTTTTTAAAAAAATAAGAATCTAATAATGCATATAAAATACAGAGCAGGCACTCAGTACATGAGAACCGTTCCTTATCATTGTCATCAGCAATATCATCATCATCCATATTATCAACATGATCATTCCATCCTTCTAGCTAATCAGTTACTAAAGCTATTTTGCAGAGGTAATAATGATCCCAGTTACTTATTTTTGAAACAGTTCTTGGTTTCTGTGAGTTAAAAGGTGAACTTTAAATATGTTTCCAGGGTTTACTGGGTTGGCTAAGCCATCTTCACTGCAAGAAAGTGTGACGGTTTCCAACAAAGCTCCCTTAGCCCTCCTGTCTGCATAATGGAGCACAGAAGGTTTTACATTTAGCAGAACACTCTTCTGTGACTCAGAAGTATACCTCTGTGGGCATGCACAGCAGTTCAGCTGAAATACCAGGAACTTCGAAATGTAAAGTCTGACTTTTAAATCAAGCACATTTGTGTAGAGTGTATTTTCTTTCCAACATTCTAATTTTATTGCATCATAAATGCTCCAGCTGGAAACACTGTCTGTCTGACAGTTGGCTAAGAGTGTTTTCATTTCATTTTTAATGCAGAACGGAACAATTGCATTTATAGATCTTTTCCAATTTTCATTGATAAGAAAAAATTTTACCAGCTTCATTACTAAATACCAACTTTTTGCTGAATGCTCTCAGCAAGGTTTTAGACGGGCAGAGGCTGATTTACAATGTGAAACTACTTGGACCTTGCCAGTTATTCATAATATAGCAGATTCTATTATATCAGCCCAAGAATAGCAATGGGTATCATTAGTTGGACAAATCCCTGAGGACCAGTTTGGTACATTTTCACAATCTGCACTATAACAAAGATACACTAGAGGAGACATGGAACAGCTCTAATCTATATTCCAACAAAATTTCCAACGGAAACATAAGGTAAACTACTTAAATCCACCTTCAATGTTCTGAAAAGGCAAATGCTATGTAAAGTTATATACAATTCATAAGCGGGGAAGCTAGATCAAGATGTATAAATCTTATGATTTGTTTGACTGAGGCCCCAGTGATGATAAAATTGCCACTACACCTTAGTGTTTCACAAAGTTTTTTTTTTTTAATACTTTAAAATATGCCACTCATACCTCCTCCACTTAAATATCTGTACAGATATTATCTGTACTTTCGAGATTAAGAAACATAATGATGTGCCTATGACTCCAATAAAATTCCGTTTCTAAATTTGCATTGTGGTCTGCATATAAATTCTGTTGCATGTGCATTATTTTTAGCTGCTAGATTACATCAGGATAAATCTCCTAATTGTTATAAAATGTTTTTCATCAATATTTCTCTTGATTTTAGTATGATTTAATGAATTACTTATAGCTTGAGTTTGTAAATGGAATGCATCAGATAATGGAAATGAATTATGATTTACAAAAGAATGCCCTAATCCATGATGACTTTTTTAAAGCACTCAGAAATTTAATTCATGTATTTCAGGTTTTTGGCATCTTGATTTTGTCAAAATGCAGATTTTAGAAAAAGCAAAATGAGAATCTTCCTTTCTATAAGCTTTTTCTCCCTGAATTTCTTCTTCCTTCTCTCCAGCTCCCCTTTGGTAAATCAGACTTTGATTATGAGAGCAGAGGAAAAAATATCCACATGTGTTTCGGGTATCTGTGAAGACTCTTCCTGGCCACGAAGCCTTTTTGCCATCAATTATCTGGAGATGCCATGTGGGGGTCATGATTTTGGGAGACAGCTGGCTAATACTTGGGCTCTAAGGCAGCAGGGATTCTGGAAGAGAGTTGAAAGAAATTGCCTTTCCCATTGCCCAGTAGGGTTCTTTTTTCTGTTTTCTGGAGCTTGAAAGACAAAATCTAGCTGGATGAGGCTGTAGATTTTTTAATCAAGCATTTATAAACAATAACTCTTTGAAAATACAAAAGCTTCTGAAATTTTGACCCTTGCTTTCACCCTGAACCAAGGCACCCGACTCATAAAATACAGATAATGATTTTTATACAACCGAAGATTGCATTTTGAGTCCGTTTAAGCTCAGAGGAGAAAAAATAATATACATAATGTCTTTCCCTGAGACTTTTAATAATTTGTTTGCTTCTCTACTTGACTCTTTTTCTCTTGGTTGAGCACATTAAAATAAGAGTAGTGCTTTGCCGTTATTATGTATGTACCTTTTACTTTTCAAGTCTGTTGACATCTGCCCACCCTGGAAACAGGTACATTTTTCTAGGGGAGCTAAGGCACAGGAATTTGTAATTTAATCAAGGTCAAACATAATTCAGAGGCTGGGGAGGCATAACAGAATATCTGAACTATATATCTCTACTCTGGAAAATGATATTACCCAAACATTTTGTAATAAACTCACAGATATAGTTATTTGCTAATATGATTTTCACTGTAACACTTCAAAATATATTTGGGTAGCAGAAGTCACAGTATTACTAAAACCCAATATTTTACACCTTTATGTTTTTCCATGTTAATAAAAAACTTTTTCTTATTCCTTTCCCTTATTTCCCTTCTCCAAGAAACTCACATATAATTTTTGATCAGTTGGCAGGTCCACTGCTTAATTGAAGCACCTTTTACTACTTCTGTCATTTCCTTGAGATGATATATGGCATCTCAGAGAAGTGCTAGAAGTTCTAGCTGAAAGATAATTGAGTCAGTATTTCAAATGACTTCTTTTATCATTCTAGATCCATAATTCCAGTGGTAACAGGGAACGCCTTTGTACAAACATCAGTGTTAGTCTTAGGCCAAATTGTGAAGTAAATTTTAATTCTATTCTTCTTTATTAGTTTTAAAATACCTGCCCTTTAAGAAGAGATGGGCTTTTGTGAAGACACTATATATAAGGTTCAAATATAAATATAAGTATAAATAGGGGGTTTGAAATTGTTTTTCTTTTGAAATACAAACACATTATAAAATAATGATAGAGATAATATATATTTTATCCAAACCTTTTTTCTCCTCAGACATTTCATAATTCTGCCTGTTGTATTCTCTCAAATGTGTTTAAAATATTAGTCATTCCAGTCTACATCTTTGAGGTATCAAGTGAAAAGATTAGAAGCCAATGAATTATTGGATGGATTTGAATCCTAGGTCTACTGTTCATTATCTGTTTGACCTTGAATATGTTGCTTAATCTCATTGTAATTTAGGTGTCTCAAATATAAAATAGAAATAATAATGGTAACTCCTTCATGGATTGTTGCAGAGTTCAAATGAGATATTGCATACTGCATGGTGTATAGTATAATATCTCCCACCAGCTAATATAAGCTACTATTATTATTTACCCTCAACTACTGTACATGCTTGTTTTTTTTAATGTCTGTCACACCCAGCATATTTGTATCATTCATACTTGATGATAGTCCAGGTCCTCCTTGACTTTCTGAACTACTGTTACAATGGCATACCCTATACAAGCATTTATGGAGTTCCTACAAAGATCTCGTGAACTTGGGGAGCCCAAAAGCTCCAAAGATGAATCAAAGGCTGTCCCTCAAGAAACATCCAGGCTAATTAGGAAGTAAAAATAGTTGACAATTAAGTGTGACTACAGAGGATCAATAAAGGCTACCTGGATGAGGTAAACCCTGAATGAGAGTTTAGTGTACAAGTAAAAACTAAGTTAGTAAAGGTCAGAGTTAGGGGATGATATTCCAGGCACAGTGGTCAGCTCGTTCTAAGGACCAGAGTGCTAAGAGAGAAAGAATAATAATTAGGGGAATTATAGAATACACTGCTTTAAATGTGTGAGTAATAATTTAACTGGGAATTTGACTCTTCTTTAAAATATTGTAATACATGTCTTGAGCTCTTTCCTAGCACATTACAGTGCACTATTTGACAGATTATCATAGCATAATTGTCACAATTATTTTTAGCATGTGTTTTAGCAATTTAAGCAATGATGAGTAATATTATTTGAGGCATAGTATTTCATTGATTATACTAAAATGATAAAGCATTGTATTCAAAATGGGAAACAGATGTCTATACCTGATGATGTGTCATTTATTTGACAGAACAAATTGATATCATACAACTGATTTTACTGCTGCAGTTAATCTATGTGTGATGTAGTACAATCGCCTCAGATTTTCAATACTCTGGCAGCAAGGAGGGAGATACTGAATAGAGATCTAACTTTGTCTGATTTCCAATGAGAATACTGTGCTTATGACAATCAGTAATAACAATGATGTATAATAATATATTGAATGTTGTCTGTGATCCATGCTGGCTGATTTTTCTCTCTGTTCTTGCTTCATTTTATTTTAACATTTTGAAAATAATATTTCTGTCCATGTAACACACATTAGAAAACTAAATAGGCTGACCTGTATATTCTGATGAGCACTAAGATAAAACCTTTAATTTGATATTAAATTACATATTAAAGTTTATGAGATTAAACTCTAACCTTTAAGCCTCATTTTAAATGATCTAGTTACTGGCTTTTAGAGGTGTTTTAAGGGGTCGTGAGATTGCGATTTTTGAAGCCAAGTGTTTTATGTGCCCCCAAATAGCCATTTCTAGCAAAGCCTAGCATATCTGGTCTGATCTGTCGACTTCATTGTTTTCTGGACATTTTGGGGTTGAAGATAGAAAATAAAATTATTTTTAAAAAATTAAAATACTGTGTAAATGGATTTGAACCTGGGTAAATTTTTGAAAATGATCTGTAATCATTTAATGAGACTTTCTAGGATATAAAGTAGAACTATTATGAATATACATACACACACATGCATGCACACACACACACATATATACAATAAATATAACAATTCTCCAAATAAGTCATTGAGCATGTACCACCAGCAAAATTTTTATTATGCATATCCCACAGTAAAATTTTTCAGAGATATACTCAAGAAAAAAACTATAAATAAAAACTAAATTGCAGGAATGAGTGTTTTAATTATTTATATTTGACCATGTTCAAAATTGTTTTCTTTTTCTTGTTCCCCAGTGGTTCCTTTAAAGTAATTATATTTTGACAGTGTCTTTAGTAATAAACAACTCATTGACTGCACTATAATACTATGCTTATCATTCCTTATTAACTGAGTGTCTCATTATGTGAAAAATTGTTGGTCCAGTTAGTTATGAAATCAGTGCCCTGGTACACAGGGAAAACATAAGGACACAAGGATAATTCCTTTTCTAAAGAAAAACCACAGAGCCTTAAAGAGAGCAACTGATATTTAACTATTTTAATAAGCCAAAACTCGGATTTTTAAAGACAGCAAAACAGATTTGTTGTATCATGTTCATCCAGGAAAAAAAAATCTCTAACTGAATGAGCAACAAACCTTCCAATTTGTTACAAGCCTTTGACAGACTCAAAAAAGAAACAGATTCTTAAATGTTAAGAGAAAAACTGAGAGCAACAGTTTTTAAACCTCTGACACAATCACTAAGAAACAGATTCTGTTAGCTTCAACGAAGCTGGAAAAGATCTTTATTTTTCAAATATACTGACAGACATAAAGTACTGGATTAAAAAAAAGAGAAAGACTCCTCGCAAACATTTACATTTTTACATTCTGAAATGCGTGTTTAGTAGAGTAAGGGTGGCAGTTCCATCATATTTAATGCAGCCCTTTTCCTTTCCCATGCACACCAAAAATATGTATTTCAAATCATGGTCCTTACAGAGGATCCTTACCACTTAAAGGAAACAGAGAAGCTGGCCAATGGGGATTTCTGATTTTTACTTATGAGGTCATCAGCTTATGTCATGAACAGAGATTCAATATAGCATTACTCATGGCTCCATGGCAAAGGGGTAAATGAATGAATTGTGTTTGCTTTTGGTCTCCTTTAGTGATCTTCAAAATATTTCTTCTCTTCCCCTTGGTTGGGGCCCCAGAACGCTCAGGGTACCTCTGCCACTACCTCACCACTTTCAACGTTACAACACTTTCTCCAGCTGGGGACTAGTCAGTCTGAACTTTTGATACACTTCTTATGTTGTGAATGTGTTTGCATTTTTTAAAATCCTTTGTTAAATTCCATCTTGTCTGTTATTACCCCTTCCTCTAGTTTGATCACTTCCCCAATCTTCAGGGATGTCTAGGCAGTGACCACCCTAAGTTGTTCATGTTGAAAAGGGGTGTCAACTTTATGAGAAAGGGGACACATCTGGTTAATGTTCTTGAAGAAGCTGTTGCCTCTGGGTTTGGGGACTTAGCTGGTACAGGAGTTCTCTGAAGAATTTAAATTTCGGAAGAATAAACTTAGTGAATGAAACTTTTATTGAGTCTCAGATAGGGATCCAGGTATTCTTTAAGGCCTTCGGGACTACTGTTGATTTGAGTTTATCATACTGTGGTCATTTGGCATATCTAGGTGAAGATTGCATAGGAATAACCTCCAGGACAGCCTCTTGACTTTATTTGATGTCTCTTAGCCACTGAAAACCTTATTTTGTTGCCTTTCTTTTCCCCCTTTGGTCAAAAAGGCATTCTCAATCCCTTGATGTCAGGGTCAGACTCATTCCTGGAATCCATGTCCCACGTCGCCAGGAAGACTAATTCACCTGGGGGGACTTGTCCCATGTTGGGGGGGGGGGGAGATGATGAATTTATTTGCGGAGTTAGGCGTAGAGAGAGAAAGTCCATATTTGATCAACAAAAGAGGTTTTCTGGAGGTGACTTTCTAGGCATAATTATGGATGGCCTTAGCCTCCCCTTTACAACCATAAGTTTTGCCTGAGCAAGCCTCAGGATCAAGGGCTTGATGTATAAAGTAGGGGGTTTCTAAGTTCACATAGTATGTGTTATGTCCACACTAATCCATCCATATCTCAGATTATCATCACTTAGTTGATCCTCATCACTCTCCATTTTAAACCATTCTCATGACCCAAAACACCGGGTAGCTCTTGTCAGCCCTTTATTTGTCCCTAGTATTTGTGTGGTATCTGTAAGGTATTCCTATTAATTATAGTACCTAGTATGCAGTAGGTCGATTTTTCCCATATACCCTTCTGTTTTCAACTCTCTGTGTTAGTGTCGTACCTTAGAAGTATGTCATGCAAGAAGCTGTCTATATTTGTGGTGCTAATATGAGGGAAACATGCCTTTAAAAAAACCCCTTTCAATCCTATTTGCCTTCAGTACAGCTCTGATACTTATAATACCATTAACAACCCTCCATCCATTCCCGTACCTTTGAACTCACCATCACTAACATATCTGAGCATATTTGATTATCATTCCCCCTCACTAGCTTCTATCACTAGTCCCCACTATTCTACATTATAAAATATTGATTTTACATTGTTCAGAGAGTTCATAGACGTGTAACATGCAATATCTCTCATTTTGTTTCTGACTTATTTCACTCAGCATTATATCTTCAAGGTTCATCCATGTTGTCTTATGTTTCATGACCTTGTTGCTTCTTATTGCTGCATAGTATTCCATTGAATGTATATACCACATTTTGTTTATCCACTCGTCTTTGAAGGACACTTGGATTATTTCCATCTGTTGGCAATTGTGAACAAATCTGCTATGAACATTGGTATACAAATGTCTGTTCATGTTACTGCTTTCAAATCTTATGGGTATATTCTGAGAAATGGAATTGCTGGATAGTAGGGTAATTCAATATCTAGTTTTCTGAGAAACCACCAAACTGTCTTACACAGTGGCTGTTCTATTATATATTCCCACCAGCAATGAATAAGAGTTCCAATTTCTCCATATCCTCTCCAGCATTTATTATTTCCTGTTTGTTTAATGGTCATTCTTATTGGTGTGAGATGGTATCTCATTGTGGTTTTGATTTGCATTTCCCTAATAACTAGTGAAGATGAACATTTTTTCCGTGTGTTTTTTATCCATTTGTACTTCTCCTTCAGAAAAATACCTTTTCATATCTTTTGCCCATTTTATAATTGGATTGTTTGTACTATTGTTGTTGAGTTGTAGGATTTCTTTATGTGTGCAGGATCATTCTCTTATTAGATGTATGGTTTCCAAATATTTTCTTCAATTGAGTTGACTGCCTCTTCACCTTTTTGACAAAATTTTTTGAGGCACAGAAGCTTTTGATTTTGAGGAGTCCCCATTTATCTATTTTTTCTTTGTTACTTGTGCTGTGGGTATAAGGTCTAAGAAGCTACCTCCTACTACTAGGTCCTGAAATGTTTCTCTATATTATCTTCTAAGAGTTTTATTGTGCTGTCTCTTATATTGAGGTCTTTGATACACTTTGAGTTTATTTTGTATAGGGTCTGAGGTACGGGTCCTCTTTCATTCTTTTGGTTATGGCTATCGAGTTCTCCAGCCCCATTTGTTGAAGATACTCTTCTGTCCCAGTTCTGTAGATTTGGGGGCCTTATCAAAAATCAGTCGACCATATATCTAGGGGTCTATTTCTGAACTCTCAATTCAATTCCATTGATCAATATGTCTATCTTTATGGCAATACCATGCTGTTTTGACCACTGTAGCTTTATAATAAGCTTTAAAGTCTGGTAATGTAAGTCCTCACACTTTGTTCTTTTTTAGGATGTTTTTGGCAATTCAAGGCCCATTTCCCTTCCAAATAAATTTGCTAATTTTTCCAAGTCTGTCAAGTAAGTTGTTGGAATTTTGACTAGAATTGCATTGAATCTGTAAATCAGTTTGGGTAGAATTGACATCTTAACAATATTTAGTCTTTCTGTCCATGAGCATGGAATATTTTTCCATTGATTTAGGTCTTTTTTTATTTCTTTTAGTGAAATTTTGTAATTTTCTTTGTAGAGGTCTTTTACATCCTTGGTACTTGATTTTTTTAGTTGCTATTGTGAATGTAAATTTTTTTTTTTGGATTGCCTCTTCAGTTAGGTCATTAGTAGTGTGTAGGAACATTACTGACTTATGTGCATTAATCTTATATCCCACCACTCTGCTGAATTTTTTTATTAGCTCAAGTATCTTTGTTGTCGAATTCTCAGGATTTTCCAAATATAAGATCATGTCATCTGCACATAATGACAGTTTTCTTCCTTTCCAATTTGGATATTTGCATTTGGATATTTGTATTTGCATTTTAATTGAGAAATCTCACTTATTTAAAATGGAAAGGAAGCATATGAAGTCTTGTTCAGTCTAGAGTTCTTTCCACCACCCCTGTAGAGCTAGATGCCAACTTTTACAACTAGTCATAGCCACAAGGTATTGCAGTTGCTTTTAATGGGGAAAAGTATATTTTTAACTTTTGTTTTTTCCTTAGGTCATATTGTTTATCTTCCTTTCTTGCCCCTGTCACTTACATACTTCTTCAGAAAATGGGCAATGTGCAGTGACAGACTGGGTAGCATGCTTTGAATGAAAGTTGCATGGATCTTCCTGTGTTTTCAATATGGAGACTCCCATTTTATTTAAAACATCATGAGAAAGGAAGCTGAGCCCATCAGGAACAGGAAAGACAGTGTTTTAAGTCTTTAAACGTGATAATTGACTATCCATTTGTTAGTTACCCTTACTAAGTTAAAAGCAAATAAAAGGCTATCAGATTCAAACCCTTCTCAAATATAGCATATTTTAAAATATAAATGTTTGAAAAGTGAGTGAATCTGACATAAAGGAAATGATCCATCACTTAGGATATAGGTTGTAGATTACTGTATGCATATCTCATGCATCTCTACTGTTCAGTTTTATCAAAAATTTACTGGGGAGGCGAGGCAAGATGGCAGACTGGTGAGCTGTATGTTTTAGTTACTCCTCCAGGAAAGTAGGTAGAAAGCCAGGAACTGCGTGGACTGGACACCGCAGAGCAATCTGACTTTGGGCATACTTCATACAACACTCATGAAAACGTGGAACTGCTGAGATCAGCGAAATCTGTAAGCTTTTGCGGCCAGGGGTCCCGCGCCCCTCCCTGCCAGGCTCAGTCCCGGGGGAGGAGGGGCTGTCAGCTCCGGGAAGGACAAGAGAGAACTGCAGTGGCAGCCCTTATCGGAAACTCATTCTGCTGATCCAAACTCCAACCATAGATAGACGGAGACCAGACACCAGAGAATCTGAGAGCAGCCAGCCGAGCAGAGAGGAGACAGGCATAGAAAAAAAACAACACGAAAAACTCCAAAATAAAAGCAGAGGATTTTTGGAGTTCTGGTGAACATAGAAAGGGGAAGGGCAGAGCTCAGGCCCGAGCTCGGGCCCTGAGGCGCATATGCAAATCCCGAAGAAAAGCTGATCTCTCTGCCCTGTGGACCTTTCCTTAATGGCCCTGGTTGCTTTGTCTCTTAGCATTTCAATAACCCATTAGATCTCTGAGGAGGGCCCCTTTTTTTTTTTTTTTTTTTTTTAATCCTTTTTTCTTTTTCTAAAACAATTACTCTAAGAAGCCCAATACAGAAAGCTTCAAAGACTTGCAATTTGGGCATGTCAAGTCAAGAGCAGAACTAAGAGAGCTCTGAGACAAAAGGCAATAATCCAGTGGCTGAGAAAATTCACTAAACACAACTTCCCAAGAAAAGGGGGGTGTCCTCTCACAGCCATCATCATGGTGGACAGGAAACACTCCTGCCCATCGCCAGCCCCATAACCCAGAACTGCCCCAGACAACCCAGTGTGACAGAAGTGCTTCAAATAACAGGCACACACCACAAAACTGGGTGTGGACATTAGCCTTCCCTGCAACCTCAGCTGATTGTCCCAGAGTTGGGAAGGTAGAGCAATGTGAATTAACAAAGCCCCATTCAGCCATCATTTCAGCAGACTGGGAGCCTCCCTACACAGCCCAGCAGCCCAGAACTGCCCTGGGGGGACGGCACTCACCTGTGACATAGCACAGTCATCCCTCAACAGAGGACCCGGGGTGCACGGCCTGGAAGAGGGGCCCACTTGCAAGTCTCAGGAGCCATACGCCAATACCAAGGACTTGTGGGTCAGTGGCAGAGACAAACTGTGGCAGGACTGAACTGAAGGATTAGACTATTGCAGCAGCTTTAAAACTCTAGGATCACCAGGGAGATTTGATTGTTAGAGCCACCCCCACCCCCGACTGCCCAGAAACACACCCCATATACAGGGCAGGCAACACCAACTACACACGCAAGCTTGGTACACCAGTTGGACCCCACAAGACTCACTCCCCCACTCACCAAAAAGGCTAAGCAGGGGAGAACTGGCTTGTGGAGAACAGGTGGCTCGTGGACGCCACCTGCTGGTTAGTTAGAGAAAGTGTACTCCACGAAGCTGTAGATCTGATAAATTAGAGATAAGGACTTCAAATGGTCTACAAATCCTAAAAGAACCCTATCAAGTTCAGCAAATGCCACGAGGCCAAAAACAACAGAAAATTATAAAGCATATGAAAAAAGCAGACAATATGGATAACACAAGGCCAAGCACCCAAATCAAAAGACCAGAAGAGACACAGCACCTAGAGCAGCTACTCAAAGAACTAAAGATGAACAATGAGACCATAGTACGGGAGACAAAGGAAATCAAGAAGACCCTAGAAGAGCATAAAGAAGACATTGCAAGACTAAATAAAAAAATGGATGATCTTATGGAAATTAAAGAAACTGTTGACCAAATTAAAAAGATTCTGGACACTCATAGTACAAGACTAGAGGAAGTTGAACAACAAATCAGTGACCTCGAAGATGACAGAATGGAAAATGAAAGCATAAAAGAAAGAATGGGGAAAAAAATTGAAAAAATCGAAATGGACCTCAGGGATATGATAGATAATATGAAACGTCCAAATATAAGACTCATTGGTGTCCCAGAAGGGGAAGAAAAGGGTAAAGGTCTAGGAGGAGTATTCAAAGAAATTGTTGGGGAAAACTTCCCAAACCTTCTAAACAACATAAATACACAAATCATAAATGCTCAGCGAACCCCAAATAGAATAAATCCAAATAAACCCACTCCGAGACATATACTGATCACACTGTCAAACACAGAAGAGAAGGAGCAAGTTCTGAAAGCAGCAAGAGAAAAGCAATTCACCACATGCAAAGGAAACAGCATAAGACTAAGTAGTGACTACTCAGCAGCCACCATGGAGGCGAGAAGGCAGTGGCACGATATATTTAAAATTCTGAGTGAGAAAAATTTCCAGCCAAGAATACTTTATCCAGCAAAGCTCTCCTTCAAATTTGAGGGAGAGCTTAAATTTTTCACAGACAAACAAATGCTGAGAGAATTTGCTAACAAGAGACCTGCCCTACTCTAGATACAAAAGGGAGCCCTACAGACAGAGAAACAAAGAAAGGACAGAGAGACTTGGAGAAAGGTTCAGTACTAAAGAGATTCGGTATGGGTACAATAAAGGATGTTAATAGACAGAGGGGAAAAATATGACAAACATAAACCAAAGGATAAGATGGCTGATTCAACAAATGCCTTCACGGTTATAACGTTGAATGTAAATGGATTAAACTCCCCAATTAAAAGATATAGTTTTGCAGAATGGATCAAAAAAAATGAACCATCAATATGTTGCATACAAGCAACTCATCTTAGACACAGGGACACAAAGAAACTGAAAGTGAAAGGATGGAAAAAAATATTTCATGCAAGCTACAGCCAAAAGAAAGCAGGTGTAGCAATATTAATCTCAGATAAAATAGACTTCAAATGCAGGGATGTTTTGAGAGACAAAGAAGGCCACTACATACTAATAAAAGGGGCAATTCAACAAGAAGAAATAACAATCGTAAATGTCTATGCACCCAATCAAGGTGCCACAAAATACATGAGAGAAACACTGGCAAAACTAAAGGAAGCAATTGATGTTTCCACAATAATTGTGGGAGACTTCAACACATCACTCTCTCCTATAGATAGATCAACCAGACAGAGGACCAATAAGGAAATTGAAAACCTAAACAATCTGATAAATGAATTAGATTTAACAGACATATACAGAACATTACATCCCAAATCACCAGGATATACATACTTTTCTAGTGCTCACGGAACTTTCTCCAGAATAGATCATATGCTGGGACATAAAACAAGCCTCAATAAATTTAAAAAGATTGAAATTATTCAAAGAGAGAGAATTATTCAAAAGAGAAAATAGATAAATGGGAACTCCTCAAGCATAGAAGTTTCTGCACCTCAAAGGAATTTCTCAAAAAGGTAAAGAGGCAGCCAACTCAATGGGAAAAAAATTTTGGAAACCATGTATCTGACAAAAGACTGATATCTTGCATATATAAAGAAATCCTACAACTCAATGACAATAGTACAGTCGGCCCAATTATAAAATGGGCAAAAGATATGAAAAGACAGTTCTCTGAAGAGGAAATACAAATGGCCAAGAAACACATGAAAAAATGTTCAGCTTCACTAGCTATTAGAGAGATGCAAATTAAGACCACAATGAGATACCATCTAACACTGGTTAGAATGGCTGCCATTAAACAAACAGGAAACTACAAATGCTGGAGGGGATGTGGAGAAATTGGAACTCTTATTCACTGTTGGTGGGACTGTATAATGGTTCAGCCACTCTGGAAGTCAGTCTGGCAGTTCCTTAGAAAACTAGATATAGAGTTACCATTCGATCCAGCCATTGCACTTCTCGGTATATACCCGGAAGATCGGAAAGCAGTGACACGAACAGATATCTGCACGCCAATGTTCATAGCAGCATTATTCACAATTGCCAAGAGATGGAAACAACCCAAATGTCCTTCAACAGATGAGTGGATAAATAAAATGTGGTATATACACACGATGGAATACTACGCGGCAGTAAGAAGGAACGATCTCGTGAAACATATGACAACGTGGATGAACCTTGAAGACATAATGCTGAGCGAAATAAGCCAGGCACAAAAAGAGAAATATTATATGCTACCACTAATGTGAACTTTGAAAAATGTAAAACAAATGGTTTATAATGTAGAATGTAGGGGAACTAGCAATAGAGAGCAATTAAGGAAGGGGGAACAATAATCCAAGAAGAACAGATAAGCTATTTAACGTTCTGGGGATGCCCAGGAATGACTATGGTCTGTTAATTTCTGATGGTTATAATAGGAGCAAGTTCACAGAAATGTTGCTATATTAGGTAACTCTCTTGGGGTAAAGTAGGAACGTGTTGGAAGTTAAGCAGTTATCTTAGGTTAGTTGTCTTTTTCTTACTCCCTTGTTATGGTCTCTTTGAAATGTTCTTTTATTGTATGTTTGTTTTCTTTTTAACTTTTTTGTCATACAGTTGATTTAAAAAAGAATGGAAAGTTAAAAAAAAAAAAAAAAAGGAAAAACAAGGAAAAAAAAAATATGTAGAGCCCCCTTGAGGAGCCTGTGGAGAATGCAGGGGTATTCGCCTACCCCACCTCGATGGTTGCTAACATGACCACAGACATAGGGGACTGGTGGTTTGATGGGTTGAGCCCTCTAACACAGGTTTTACCCTTGGGAAGACGGTTGCTGCAAAGGAGAGGCTAGGCCTCCCTATGGTTGTGCCTAAGAGCCTCCTCCCGAATGCTCTTTGTTGCTCAGGTGTGGCCCTGTCTCTCTAGCTAAGCCAACTTGAAAGGTGAAATCACTGCCCTCCCCCCTACGTGGGATCAGACACCCAGGGGAGTGAATCTCCCTGGCAACGTGGAATATGACTCCCGGGGAGGAATGTAGACCTGGCATCGTGGGACGGAGAACATCTTCTTGACCAAAAGGGGGATGTGAAAGGAAATGAAATAAGCTTCAGTGGCAGAGAGATTCCAAAAGGAGCCGAGAGGTCACTCTGGTGGGCACTCTTATGCACACTTTAGACAACCCTTTTTAGGTTCTAAAGAATTGGGGTAGCTGGTGGTGGATACCTGAAACTATCAAACTACAACCCAGAACCCATGAATCTCGAAGACAGTTGTATAAAAATGTAGCTTATGAGGGGTGACAATGGGATTGGGAAAGCCATAAGGACCACACTCCACTTTGTCTAGTTTATGGATGGATGAGTAGAAAAATAGGGGAAGGAAACAAACAGACAAAGGTACCCAGTGTTCTTTTTTACTTCAATTGCTCTTTTTCACTCTAATTATTATTCTTGTTGTTTTTGTGTGTGTGCTAATGAAGGTGTCAGGGATTGATTTGGGTGATGAATGTACCACTATGTAATGGTACTGTAAACAATCGAAAGTACGATTTGTTTTGTATGACTGCGTGGTATGTGAATATATCTTAATAAAATGAAGATTTAAAAAAAAAAATTTATTGGGAAGGAGGATAGGAAGAAGTCTCAAACTGTTTCAACCTGCAAATCTGCATGAGTAAAGAGAGTATTTTCCTGTGCACTAACTATTCCAGATTTAAATCTACTCTAGCATAAAGCATCAGTTTGAGAATACAATATTTAACATGTAAGAGAGGGTAATTATCACTTAGGGGATATCTAAAAGACACTAAATATTTTAGATGCATTTTCTCATTTAACCTTCACAGCAACCCCATGATATTGGTCTTACATTCTCCATTTTACAGCTGAAGAAAGTAAGGCTCATGAAGATAAAGTCAAGCAACTTTCCTTCTAAGTAAATTCAGAACATGGGATTGAAATACAGGTCTGCTTGACTCCAAAGCCAGTGGTCTTTTTGAAATCCAGTTGTTTGAGTTTTGCTCAAATATGATTGATTCTTAGCAGTCTCTAGTTGCAAGCTATTATGAAAAATAATGGGAATCTTATGTGAAGTACAAAAACTTTTTTAGAAAATATGGCAAATTAATAAGTCAGGAAGATTAATTTATGCAATGAGTGAAAAAAGGCAGATTACAGTTATCCTATAAAACAATATAGAGAAGAGAATTGGACACAGAAGGAATAATTAAAAGGGAGATATAGTGCTTACAAGTTGATACTTTTCAGTCCATAATCTTAACTCTGTGGGTACATATTGCTACCAGTGAGAAGGATTCATTTAACAGGATAAAACACTCTTCCATTGATATCTATAGAATTCCACTCAAATGTGTAAAAGGTTACTACTTGCAGAGAACTAAATGCTTTATAGGTCTGAAGTAAAAACAGAGGAGTATCAGATTCAAAGGTGGAAGAGAAGAATTAAGGATAAGATTTACTAGAAGCCACGATTTTCATTCTGCTTGTACCAAGTGGGTGGGCTTTGAATCTAATTTGTAATTGCTACAAAAACAATGAAAGTAATGGGGTGGCATTGATTTTAGAAAATCTACAATCTTATACTAAAATCTTAAAAATCTACCTTGGGAAAATTTATTCTTCATTTTTAGGCCCAAAGATTGAGATACAAAGCATATGAAATTATTTTCCTTTTATAGAAAGTCAGAAGGAAGAGATTCAAACAAGAAACATAGGAATATATAAGATGAAGCATGATGTAACTGAAACTAGTTGTTCACACATTAAATATGTCCAGTGATAGATAGGTACTTATCTATTTTATTTTTTTAATATAAAACAAAATAAATATGCAGAAAACCTCACAAAACAGATGAGTTATTATAAGACAAATACTCTTCTTGACCCACTGTGATAATTAGGTTCATGTGTCAACTTGACCAGGTGATGGTGCCCAGTTATCTGATCAAGCAAGCACTGGCCTAACCATTACTGCAAGGACATTTGTGTCTGTTTAATAAACCAGAAGGCTGATTTGTTAAATCATCAGTCAATTGATTGCATCTGTGGCTGATTACATCAATGATGGGAGTGTCTTCCACAATGAGAGAATTCAGCCAGCTAGATTTAATCCAATCAGGTGAAGAATTTTAAGGGAGAAGAGAGAGAACCTTCACTTCTTCTTCAGTCAGCCAGCCTCTCCTGGGGAGTACATCGAAGGCCTTCATCAGAGTTGCCAGCTTGCTGCCTGCCCTATGGAATTTGGACTCGTGCATCCCCCCAGTTGCGTGAGACACTTTTATAAAATCTCATGTTTACGGATATCTCCTGTTGGTTCTGTTTCCCTAGAAAACCCTAACTAATATAATCACTTAGGTGATATGGCTGTCATCTACCCCAGAGCCTCTGTCTATGCGCTGTACCAATTTCAACATTTTCCCTCCCCCAAAATAACCATTTAATATTTATCCATTCTTAACATTTCTTTATGGATTTATCATCCAAGTGTGCATCCCTAGATACCATATTTATTTAGTCTTCCCTGCTTTTTTTTTTTTTTTTTTTTTTAAATTTAAAGTGCTTTTAAATATCATTCAGTCCATGGGTTCTCTTCCCATCCCTTGATTTTTCTCATAGCTTAATTGTGAAAGTACCCAAAGCATTTGACTGCTAGAATTCCTACACTCTGGATTTTAATGATTGCACACTCATGGTGCAAGGCCACATGATTCTCTGTCTCTGTATTTCCTATAAATTGTCAGATGGATTCAGAGACTTTATCAGACTCAGATTCCATGCCATTGAAAAGACTAGAGATGGTGAAATAGTCTTTTCTCAAGAAACACATAATATCTACTTGCTACTCTTTTTGTGATGTTAATAGTCATTGATGCTCAATGCCTAGATCTGTTAATTTGTTTGGGGCTACAAATGTCTATATTTGTTTTTCATTTATTAATTGAAACAAATTTTTATGAAGAGACACTTCCCCTTGTCTACTATTTAGTTAACCAGTGGTACAATTCATTTTAGGAAAGGCACATTAAATGCTTCATTCTTTTGATTTATATACCAGTTTCCAAGATGAAATAAATTGGTTTCCTGTCATCTTTCAAAGGCCAATTAGATTTTTTTAAAATACAACTATAAGTTCATGGGTTTAAAGATATTTAAGGGTTTCAATCAACTGCAATTATTATCCTTTTTGAAGCTCAAGGAATCCCATCTTTGGCAGTGGAAATATCTTTAGTTTGGCCCCAAGTCCTTTTGACATGACCCTAGTACTTGTTGCTAGCTTCTTAAAGATCTGATATGACCAGACGTACTAAGGTCATTAATGTAGTCCCTGCCTTAGACCTGGAATCAGCCTTTCCTTGAAGAAGCCTTGGTTTCTTGTAAGAATGGATGTCAGGGCTTCACCTTGGGTGCAAGGGATGCTCATTGCTACTGCTTGGGTCACTACTTCCAGACATCTTCAGTAGAGAGCACTAGGAAATATATCTGTAAATATAAACTACCTCATGAGCTCCTACTGATACTTCCAATTCATATCAGAACTGCTGCATGATTTTTTTATTATTATTATTTCACCTCTTTATTCTTCTACATCAAAAATTCTGGTTCTCAGGGACTTAGTTACAGTAACCTGTAACTACTTATTTACTTTTTCCCACATTCACATGAAATGGACTCAGAATAACAATACAACTAACACTATTCCCAATTTGATTGGAGAAAACATTTATAAAATTATTTTTTTCATATATAACCTCCCCATTTCCCTCTATTAGTCTTCGTTCTACAAGTAACCACATGTTTATTGATCATTTCAGCCCTTAAGTGGATGACTCCTCCAGTTCTTTGACTTGTCTAAAGCTCATTCTCTAGTAGATTCCTTAAGAAGAGCTTATATGAACAGCATTACTTTAGTTCTTGCATTTTAATAACAGTTTGTGCCCTTTATGCTTGAAAATCAGTTGTGCTGGACAAGAAATCCCTGGCATACCTTTTCTATCCTTGAGAGTCTTAAATGTTACTTTATTTTCTTCTGGCATAAAACATTGCTGATGAGAAGTCTGATGATAATTCATTCCTCCCCTCCCCCAATAAATCACTTGATATGAGGAGTGTATTACTTCCCTACCTCCTCCTAATTATCTTGACAAGCCTGTCCTCCACTCCAGGGAGACATACTCTTGGGAAAAGCAAGAACCCATGATATAGCCTCTAATTATGCATACTCATTTCTAGAGACTGTAAAATCAGATTCTTGAGTCAATGACTTAAGAATCATAGAGCCCACATTCCTCGTATGAGGGTCAAGAACACTGAACACACACACACACACACACCAGATTGTATTCCAAGTGTTTGTTACTATAAAGACCTTCGAATGCCTACTGCCCTTACGCCAGAGTGAAATGACCCTACATAAAGCTGAACTTTTGGGACAGGGGTAACAAATCTGAGTTGATATAGTAATGACCTATTGCAGATATCTTTCTCAATTACATTAGATGCTTTTTTTTTTTTTACCAGTTGTAGAAACCCAAACTCCATTCTACAGAACTATATTCATTATTTCCCAAGTTCTGAAAGGAGAGTTGTTCCTAGTACTTACACTATGCAAATTACTGAATGATAAGAGAGTTAAAACTCTGGTGATTAATTATAGTTCCACAAATGTTTTCACTCTGAAAATATACATCATTAAAATATGGAGATACTTGCTAATAGCTAGACTTTATACTTCTATAGCACCTTCTCAAAGGGACTTTAAAAACACTCAAAGGGACTTTAAAAACATTAATCCTCACAGTCCTTTTATTAAATTATGAAATCAATGCACCATTCAAAATTAATAGAAATAGAATACTGTTTCTTCTACCCATAATATCTTAATTGACTCCTTATTATCTGTAATCTCCTCTGAGATAGCAGCCAGTTTTCCTTCTATATTTGTTAGCCATAGGAGAGCTTTAATATTCATCTTCAGCTCATATTACCACATAATTTTCAGAGATTTGGAAATTGTCCTCATTCTATTCACTCATTAAATAAGAAATGTCGTCTTCTTTTATTAGGCCTTATTGCCATATTTTCCCACTGTATGTTCAACAGGCTCCTGCCCCTTAGCCAACTTTCTTACTAAGAGAAATGTTGCCAATACCTCCCAAGAGCTGTGGAGGCAGCTACTTTCTGCCATTAGTGAGGTTTCTCTTCCTTAACTGTTCTGGTATGCATTTGGATGTGTGTAACCATGTGATATGCTGTAACAACTAGCACATTGAAAATAATTCTGCAGTGTTACCTTACTCATTGTTAATACTTCCTGAACTTACAGCATTTTTTTGATGTTTAATTAGAACCAATCCCAAGAAAACACAAATCTCAAGCTATAGTTGCAAACCAACTAATTTAATCTTACTCAGCATGCCCCTCCATGAAAATTTGGCCACTTTCTTTCCTTTCTAACTTTTATTTTTGGGTGTTACAGGTGCATATATGCTGAATGTGGTGTTTATTTACTCAAGAGCTCTTTAGAAATGAAGAATTAGGGTTAAGCCAATGGGCTATGTAATGTGTGTTTCAATGAACAATTTCAACAATTAAAAAAACCCATCAGATAGTCTATGTAGATAAACTATGTAGAGAGTCCCTTCCTCCAGAAATATTTTTTCACATTTATTCAGCATAGTTAATTTATGTGGACAGTTCAACATTCTTACCTAGGTAGATATAACTAATATCTGATCATTTACCTTTTAACAAAATAAGCAAAATAAATGACCATGCAGTTTTTCTTTTACTTCCTTATTGAGTCCTTTTCTCTGGGTTATGTAAAAGGTTTTCTTGGAACTCTGGCATTCCCTTCTCCATGGCCTCTCTTTCTCCTTCACACTATTTTGTTTGTTTTGCTGGACTACTTGCAGTTTGCTGGCAACCTTACAATATTTACTTTTGTTGGATTACATTTAATTTGATGTTGCTTCTAAGTTCTTCCATGTGGGCCCTGGTTCTTGAACTCCAACGTTTGTTTTCTTTTCCAGAGTTTGAAAATGAAGCACAAATATGAACTTCTATCAATTCTTATCAGCTCACCTCCAGTACTGCTTTTGCCCTTTATGGTGCTATGCCAGGATATACTCTAAACTATCAATAGAGAAAAAAATCAAATTATTTAGAGACTCCGTTCCACCTACTGGTTTGTCAGAGGCAAAATGCAACAGTAAGCAGTCAGTTGACGACTGTCACACAGGCTTTTCAAAATTTAGTATACTATCTTTTTATTAAAGTGCTCAGACACTTCAGGTGACATTTCATATGCAGAAATATGTGTGTGTGCGTGTGCATGTGTGTATATACATATAAGTGTGCATGTATGTGCACCACGGAATTGGTTTAGAAAAGTCTGATATGGATTCTGAGATCCCCAATTCATTGTAGACATGGTTTCACTTTGATTATGAAATCTAATGTTGTTTGTATCAGCATTTATTTCCCTTAGACAATGCCAGTGTTATTGTCTTAATGCCAAGTAGGTGCAGGTTATCATGTTTGCAGAGCTAAACCCAATTAGTCATGTCATGAATCCAATAGATAGGCAGCAGTAGAAATCATAGGGGGAAAAGGCGAGGTTTTATCCTTTTAAACTATCAAGAGAATAATGTCAAATCTTAAGAAACTCAGGGGCATTGGTTTTGATGTCTTCTTCAAAGGCTGGAATTGTTTCACACTTTTTCAAATAATTGGTATCATTGTTTTAAAATTAATTGGTACAAAAAGTCATAGGACAGCAATATTGGACTCAAAAATACAAGATTATCTGCCAAAATGATATGTACTTTTGGAGACAAATTGTATAAGTTCTGGTTTATTATTCAGTTCAGGGGTGAGTGAAGAAAATGCAGGGTCAAGGAAGAGTTTTTCTATTATTGCAATGGAATTTTAAAATGGATCCCACACATATGTGGATAATATAACTTCCTAGCCTGTTGTTTCCACTTGTAGCTATGACATAATGAATCTTGTTACTCCTGAATTTGCTTTACAGGACTGGCTGTGAAATTCACCTAAAGGTCTCCACTGGTTAGGAAAAAAAAATTAACTACTGGCTTAGAGCAACAACAAAAATGCATAAAACTTAACAAATATCGATGGATTCTAGGAAGCTAAATTAATAACAATAGTCCTAGAAAATAAAATATTTTTAATACCCTCCACTCCATTTTTTCTATGAATTTTGGCATATCAAGTTTCCTATTATAGTTAAGATGTATTTTCATTTAATATCAATTTTTCATATTTAGAGAGATTTAAAATCTGTTTTTTAAAATGCAATAGTCCATCTCTATCATTCAGTATGAAAATGACTCTACTGAGTGAAGTTTCTGGCAAAGAAGCAGGCAAACCCTTCTCTATCGCCATCCTACAATGAGAAGCAGGAGAAAAGATAATTGAAATTGACTTGTTATCTACCTATCTGAGGAGTGCAGTCAGTCAACCAGGAAATTCTAGCAAATGGGATAGTGCTGAAAATGGGATAGGCAATAGGCTTTCTCTGTAGAAATAAGAAGTAGGGCTTTCCAAAGTGACAGTTTCCTCCCCCTACATAAAAGTGTGGTTAAAACATCAATTATTTAAGAAGATAATATTTGGTCAATATTATCTGTATTGACAGGGTATCTGTAGAAGTTAAAGATCATTCATAGAGCCACTATGTATAATGAGATAGCAAGGCTTAACCTCCTTATATTCCTCAGATATTGTATCTGAAAGACGTGTTGAGACATTTAAACATTTCCTCTATGAAATAGGAATTCTGGGTACTATGTAGGTTTAGATTAAGTGATTCATGCCATAACTAGAGAAAAACATTATGGATTACACCATTGTTTCCATTCTTGCAGACAATAATCCCCTAAAAGGAACTAACATATTTTAATTAGAAACAATATAATCAGGTTTAACTGAGCCTTGCAAATCATAGCTCTTGAATTGAATGTACTTATACAGAAGAAAATATTTCAGAAGAAAATATGTTTTTAAGATTCCTGTGCTACTGAGTAAAAGAGAAACATAAAACAACTATAATTATTAAATTTAATTTGACAATTAATTTTGTCTTCTGTATTTAGTATAACAGTAATAAAATAATAGCTACTATTCATTGAAAATGAACTATGTGCCAGCCACTACTTGGGGCAGTATTGCATTACTACCCATCCTTAAAACCATTCTGGCAAGATAGGGGGTAATATCCCCATTTTATAGATAAGGACACTGAGGCTAAAAGGTACACAGCTAATAAGTGGCAGAGAAAGGATTCATTCCAGATCATTCTGACTCGATCTTTAGACTCTGTGTTGTGGCAGCAACTCTGGAAGATAGGACAAAAAAACTCACCTGTTTAGAAACAGTGCAACATGGAATGTCATCAAACAGCAATGTAGAAACCAGAGACCAAAAAAGATAAATGGTGGGAAAAGAGGTTACTAGGTGAAGACTTCATAACATAGAGGCAGAGAATTATAGCTTTCTAATATTAAAAATACCTATACCCTAATGATTTCCATTCTTAATCAATTCTAGTAGTCATTCAGCAGTTTGGTGCCAGGACAGAATTTTGGGTGAATTCCAGGTGTAGGTTACACAGCTTGAAAGCAGGTTTCAGAATTAAGATTAAATTGAAAGAGGCTTTTTACCTCATGTGCCAAATCTTAATCCTTCATGTTTTCTACGGTCCCCCGTAACCCAAGAGAAGAGACATTGAAGAATCCTAGAGCTGGTGCAAAATCTTGTAATTATGGGTGGTGCCAGTAAGAACTTTATGTTGAGAAATTGGAATCCATGAATCTGCCTCCTAAACTTAAAGCTTTGACAATGACAACCGAACATACGTTCAGGAACAAGTGTGACAGAATGCAGTTTATGTTCAGTCCCGTGGTGAACTTATCCACATGTTTAAAATTCGTAATAGCAAAAGGATAAGTTGCATCGGATTTCTCAAAAACAAATTCGTAACTACCTTGGAAAACTGTGAAATACACTTTAAATGGAGAATCCTAACTAGAGCTTGCCCATTATTCCTATCTAATGCAATGAAATATCTTGGCAGGAACTATAAACCTCCTAATTGCTTAATGAGTTTTTATTTTGTTCTGAAAACTTTAATATTAGTCCTACATATTATAAATTATCACTAGTAAATTTGCTTTTTGTTTCCCCATGCAGAGAAATATGCTTTAATTAAAATTTCTTAATGAATTGCTTGATAAAAGTAACTTGGAGTAGGTACACAAGTAGTTTTTACTTACTAGAAAGTCTCCTGGACCGTTTTTACTTAAAAATTCTTCTTTTCAGCGAGCCCATCTAAGAGAAAATCAGCCTGTTCATATTCCCAAAAAAAAAAAAAAAAAAAAAAAAAGCTAAAATTGAAATTAACATATTCTTTTCCTGCCCCATGGCTAAGCTCTCAAGATAGTGGGTCTGTGCTGATAAATGTTTAACAAACAGCTGTCTGTGGGGGAAACAAGCTCTGATTTATTGTGTTTGCTGATTGTCATGGTGTATTTCAAAACTATTTACCGGTGTATTTATCTTAATTGTGGTATAGCTTATCTCAAGCTACCAATGAGACATCACTGAATGCAGAGTTTGGAAGAGATAAGCGGTAAATACACCATTAAAACGTATTTCCACTGTACAGACACAACAGACATAAGCAACCTTCAAGAGCATGGTTAGTAAAAGTAAAATAATTAGAAAGTGAGTGTCGCATATTTGTTACCTTTGCTTTTTTTTTTTTTTTTTTTCACTTTTATTGAGATTGTTCAGATACCATACAATTATCCAAAGATCCAAAGTGTACAATCACTTGCCCCTGGGTACCCTCATACAGCTGTGCATCCATCACACTTAATTTTTGTTCAATTTTTAGAAACTTTTCATTACTCCAGACAAGAAATAAACTGAAAGATGAAAAAAGAAAAAAAGGAAACTCTAAACCTCCCCTATCCCTAACCAAACCCCCTCAATTGTTGACTCCTAGTATTGATATAGTACATTTGTTACTGTTTATGAAAAAATGTTGAACTACTACTAACTGTAGTATATAGTTTGTAATAGGTATATAGTTCTTCCCTATATGCCCCTCTATTATTAACTTCTAATTGTATTGTCATACATTTGTTCTGGTTCATGAAGTGATTTCTAGTATTTGTACAGTTGATCATGGACATTGCCCACCATAGGATTCAGTTTTATACATTTCCATCTTTTGACCTCCAACTTTCCTTCTGGTGACATATATGACTCTGAGCTTCCCCTTTCCACCTCATTCACACACCATTTGGCGCTGTTAGTTATTCTCACATCTTGCTACCAACACCCCTGTTCATTTCCAAACATTTAAGTTCATCCTAATTGAACATTCTGCTCATACTAAGCAAGAGCATCTACATTTCTTCCACAAGGCAGGAGGGAGAGTCAAAGAAGGTAGAGAGGCAAAAGAAAGAGGAAAAAAAAATGACAGCTAGGAAGCAGCAAAAGGAAAAATAACCTTAAATCAAAGTAGAATAAAGAATCAGACAACACCACCAATGTCAAGTGTCTAACATGCCTCCCCTATCCCCCCCTCTTATCTGCATTCACCTTGGTATATCACCTTTGTTACATTAAAGGAAGCATAATACAATGATTCTATTAGTTACAGTCTCTAGTTTATGCTGATTGGATCCCTCCGCCAATGCCTCCCCATTTTTAACACCTTGCAAGGTTGACATTTGCTTGTTCTCCCTCGTAAAAGAACATATTTGTACATTTTATCACAATTGTTGAATACTCTAGATTTCACCAAGTTACACAGTCCCAGTTGTTATCTTTCCTCCTTTCTTGTGGTGTCTCACGTGCTCCCCATCTTCCTCTCTCAACCGTATTCATAGTTACCTTTGTTCAGTGTACTTACATTGTTGTGCTACCATCTCCCAAAATTGTGTTCCAAACCACACACTCCTGTCTTCTATCACCCTGTAGTGCTCCCTTTAGTATTTCCTGTAGGGCAGGTGTCTTGTTCACAAAGTCTCTCATTGTCTGTTTGTCAGAAAATATTTTGAGCTCTCCCTCATATTTGAAGGACAGCTTTGCTGGATACAGGATTCTTGGTTGGTGGTTTTTCTCTTTCAGTATCTTAAATATATCACACCACTTCCTTCTTGCCTCCATGGTTTCTGCTGAGAGATCCGCACAAAGTCTTATTAAGCTTCCTTTGTATGTAATGGATCGCTTTTCTCTTGCTGTTTTCAGGATTCTCTCTTTGTCTTTGACATTTGATAATCTGATTATTAAGTGTCTTGGCGTAGGCCTATTCAGATCTCTTCTGTTTGGAGTACGCTGCGCTTCTTGGATCTGTAATTTTATGTCTTTCATAAGAGATGGGAAATTTTCATTAATTATTTCCTCTATTATTGCTTCTGCCCCCTTTCTCTTCTCTTGTCCTTCTGGGACACCAGTGATACGTACATTATTGTACTTTGTTTCATCCTTGATTTCCCGGAGATGTTGCTCATATTTTTTCATTCTTTTCTCCATCTGCTCCTTTGCATGTAGGCTTTCAGGTATTTTGTTCTCCAGTTCCTGAGTGTTTTCTTCTGCCTCTTGAGATCTGCTGTTGTATGTTTCCATTGTGTCTTTCATCTCTTGTGTTGTGCCTTTCATTTCCATAGATTCTACTAGTAGGTGTTTTGAACTTTTGATTTCTGCCGTATACATGTCCAGTGCTTCCTTTACAGCCTCTATCTCTTTTGCAATATCTTCTCTAAACTTTTTGAATTGATTTAGCATTAATTGTTTAAATTCCTGTATCTCTGTTGAAGTGTATGTTTGTTCCTTTGACTGGGCCATAACTTTGTTTTTCTTAGTGTAGGTTGTAATTTTCTGTTGTCTAGGCATGGTTTCCTTGGTTATCCAAATTAGGTTTTCCCAGACCAGAACAGGCTCAGGTCCCAGAGGGAAGAAATATTCAGTATCTGGTTTCCCTGTGGGTGTGTCTTAGAAAATTGCTCCACCCTTTGATGCCTCAGGTCACTGTGCTTTTCTGCCCAGCAGGTGGCGCCTGTTAGCCTATAATTCTTGACTGGTGTGAGGAGGTATGGCCATGTTCCCCTAGGCTCTGGGGTCTGGTTCTGAATGGAAAGGGCCCCACCCCTTTCCTCCTAGAGAAGACAGACCCCTCAGGTGGAGGTCATTAGCATTTCAATGGTCTCACTCTCTGCTTATGGTGTCTCCACCCTTCCCAGAGTCACAGCCCTGGAAACTGAAAATGACTGGGGCTTTCTCCACTGAGCCAAAAAAGAAACAGATAGTCCCCTTCAGACCCATTCTAAGGCAACCCTCTGGCTCTCCCAGGTCAGTCGTCACCCAAAGCCTCTGTCTGTTATTTGGGGTTGCGTACCTGTAGTGAGCAGTTCACACTCGCTACTTAAAACCCCAGTTGGAGCTCAGCTGAGCTATATTCGCTTGCTGGGAGAGAGCTTCTCTGTGGCACCACGGCTCTGCAGCTCGGGCTATGGGGGAGGGGGTCTCCTGACCTGGTTCCGCAGGTTTTACTTACAGATTTTATGCTGTGTTCTTGGGCATTCCTCCCAATTCAGGTTGGTGTATGATGAATGGATGGTCATGTTTGTCCCCCCGCAGTTATTCTGGATTATTTACTAGTTGTTTCTGGTTTTTTGTAGTTGTTCCAGGGGGACTACTTAGCTTCCACTCCTCTCTATGCCGCCATCTTGCCCGAGTCTGTTAACTTTGCTTTTAATATGACTTATTTAATTGTAAATTTATGTAATTTAATTTTGATGATAACTATGTTTAACTGCTTTCTCATAAAATTCCTGAAATTATCTCAGTCAGTTTTTGAGAATCGGAATGAGCTGGTATGAGCCAGTATGTGCTGGCTCCAGCACACACTGGAACTGAGCACATTGTTTCCTCCACTGCTGCGTAGCTATGTGAGGTGTCATGATATTAAAACTGAAAGGTTGGGGCATGATAGTCCTCTAGAAGATAGTCCAAGGTTGAGCAATTATGGTCAGTTTCAAGGTTGAGGTTGTTACCAGCATGTTTTGTTTTGTTTTTCTCGTGGATATTCTCATGGTTGAGAAGAGACAGCTGGACACTAGCTTTTTGGTCTCTTCCTGCTCATCATGCCACTGATAAATCTAGGGGGACTCCTGGGGACAGCCACAACTACTCTTTGATAGAAATAATTTCTTCTAAAATAAAAATACTTCCCTATACTTCCTGGTCTTTAGTGAGGGATCTGGAGGATCAAGAGGAACCAAAAATTGTTTCTGTCCAATGAAGCAGTTGGTGAAACCTCATCTGATGAATTTATACTTGGGGAGGTACACTTGTCCAGGAAATTCAGTCAGATACATAAAACCCTGCAATCAAGAAGGATGGACTATGGAAGAAAATATGGGATTACAGAAGAGATTTAAAGGAACATTTCAAAGGAGAAAGTAGAGATTGGCAGTTCTCTTGAAGCATGCAATTTAATTCATATATTTAGATGAAGACATCCTGTATCTCCCAGCCCCCACAGGTCTGAATGGATTTGCATCTCTTATAAACTCAAAATGTGATCCACATTGTCTCCCTGTGTATCCCTTAAAACTAAACCATGGCACACATTTATAGCATGACTGGCCAAGGTTGATAATATTGTCACTGGCAATGAAATAGAACTTAGTTTGTACTCGCTAACCCTGGCTAATAAAAATTATTTTTATGGGTTTGGGAGCTGATATTAGCAAAAACTCAGGATTTAAAATTAATTGGAACTTGTGCTAAAAAACTCCTCTAATTGGTGGAGGAATTGACCAGCTTGGATATTTGTATGTGTGTGTGTGTGTTTTGTTTTACCTCCCAGATAAAGGACAAAGTGAATATGCTTTATAAATTTTGGCATTTGAAATTGGGACATTGCTTTTAGTTATGTAGGGCTTAACTCCTCTGCTATAAACAAGGATTATAAAGGGTAACTGCAAAATCCTGTAGATTTTATGTATAACAGGTAGTAAGGTCACTGATCCCACCCCAAAACTAAACTCCTCTCAATAGCCCAATGAATGCATTTTCCCTCTTTCTGTCTCTTTTTGCCTCTTAATGTCTGTCTCCTTGACCTGATCAGCTTCTTCCATTAAAAGTTGCTTTTTATAGTCTGGGTAGTAATGTTAAGAGAACAAGTGCTAAAATAAAGGTTTATTTTTTGTTCCATTATACTCAGATTATCATTCACATGGTTAGAAAAGAAACGGGCCAAGATCAGGTAAGCAGACTTATTTGGCCCTGCTATAGAGAGTTCTGGTTCATTCAGCAGGAAAACCATTTGTGTATTACACTTTCTCCTACCAACAATGCTTAAAGTTTTAACTGTGTGCTTTAACACTTTCTGTTTCAGTATCATCTTTCTTCTGGGCCTATTTTTTTGATCCATGCCCTTGAAAAGAGGAATGAAAAAAAATCTATACTTTCATATATTAAGCAAGCCAAATTGAGTGCAATACCCTATGTAAGAAAGTCTTTCTTAAGATGAATTGTATTGATTAACAAATCATTTATTGTCTGGGTTTTATCCTAAATGAACATTCAGGAAATGATAGTTCTCTTTGGTTTTGCAGATACAGATGCTCTATTAGTAAATTTTTAAACTTGGTTTCAAGATCTATGCTTTACAATTTATTGTTTTCTCTTTTATTGCAAAAGCAGTTAATGCCTCTGTATTTACAATTGTAAATTACCAAAGGGACGATGAAGAAAGTAAAATCATCTATAATCTCACCACCCAGAAATAGCCATGGAAACGTTTTATTAAACATTCCTCCAATATTTTCTGTTATGATATTTGTGTCTTTTGGAAAAAAATAAATGTCACTTTATCAACACATAGCTCTTGCCACAAGACCCTGAAAGAAAAGATTAACTGAAAGATGGCTGTGGTATAATAGACTTTAAGCATTTTGTTACAGACTTTCCCACATTTTTGTAGCCTTTTTCTCCCTCTCAGAGCAACTACTTATAAATAAATTATTACAATTGGCATGAAGTGGGTAATGACAAAAACAAAGCTTTAGGCTGCAAAAAGAAAAAAAAGGCCCTTGGGTTGTAGATTTCCATCATTAAGCACACCAGATATGTTAATATTACCATGTCTGATCCTCCATTGCTTAGAATGCTACTTGACTTCTCCAGGCACTCAGATAAATATTTCTTCAATAAATGGATGCAAATTGAAATGAAGGGAAAGGAGTCTAGCTATTTTATTCTGGCTTCTTACAGTCCCTATGCATTGGAATAGGTACTGCATTCTAAGATCTGATCCATCTTTTAGCGTGGCCAAAAATAGTTTTATATAACTTTACCTTTTTGATGAAATCATGGGGATAAATTCACTCGAACTGATCTCTAAAAATAGAAAACTAGTGTTGGATAGAAAAAGCAGAAGGGAAATTAATTTCCAGTAATAAGAAGTAAATGACAAGTGCCAAGGTGTTAAGATTTTCAAAACTGTCTTATCTCTACCTCCTTTTGTTTTTGAATCTGCTTTCTCCCGAATGCATCAAGCAAGCTATATGATGTAAAGACCCCTTTTAAAGCAAAAAAAAAAAAAAAAAGTTACCACAGACCCCTAGTCTTCACTTGAATTATTTTAATATCATTTAAACATGTATACATATAAAACTAGTTGCAAGCTCCTGATATGCCTTTAGCTCACATATCATCACAAAATCTAAAGTTACATTAATACAAACAGAACTACAAAGCCAGTAACATTTCACTTAACAACACTATTAGGAGATTTTTTGTGTTTTTTTGTTTGTTTATTTGTTTTGGTCCAAACTAAACCACATTAGTAGCATGAAGGGCATGAACATGGTGCTGACTACTACGACATGAGTTTTTTGGGAGGGCAGGAGAGGAAGTCTGCACCTTTTTATTTTATTTTAAATTTACTTATTATTCAAGTATGCATAGAGAAAAGTGCACAAGTCATAAGTATACAACATGTAATCATCACCTTGTTCAATTAATAGAATTTTAGCATCAATCCTAACACCCATCCCAATCAGTATCTCTACCGTCCTTCCCCCCAAAGGTCATCTAGCACTAGTTTGCGTGTGGGCTAGTTTATACTGTGGCATCCCCCATGATTACTCAAATTCCACCACTTTTCTCTTTTTGACCTGTTGCAAAACATGTTTTTAGGGCACTCTGTAATACCATTTGCATTTCTTTTGACATAAATGTATTATTTATGTGTTAAGCTCACTTGTTTTCCATTAATAATGACTGCTGGCATTAGTTATGTGCTTACTACTTGCTGACACTGTTCTAAGTGCTGAACATAGAATAAACTTGTTTAAACTTCAGATAACACTGTAAAAAGATATTGTTATTCCCTTTGAATAACTGAAAGAATTTAGGCACAGAGAGGTTAAGTAATTGGCCTAGGGCTTTGCTAAATTGTGGGCCCAGACTTCAAACCTAAATGGTTAGGTTTCAAAGTCCATGCCCTTAATTACCTACATCTCTATGCCACATCTCTGTAAAAAAATTTAAAAGTACCCATGTGGCACCAACTTCATGAAAAATACAAACTGAAACAGAGGCATAGACATCCCCTGGCAGTATCAGTAATAAAATGATGATCCGTTTTAAGCATTCTCATACAGAAATTTGGAAGCCCCCACCCTATATATATATTTACAGAGACATCTGTGATCCCTTTTTGAGGAAAACTGAATGCGAGGAATGAAAAGCTTAAATAATCTTTTCCTTTTAAATGACAATTTACCAGGGCATTATCACATAGAATATCATCCCCATGCTTGCCCTCTACCGAATGAATACCAAATATCAGTGAAATGAATAATTAAAGAGCAGGTACTGCCTGTTTTCATTCAATATTATTTTTAAAATGTTAAATGATATTATATGTGCTGCAACTACTGACACTAAAATTAGTTGGAAGTATTATTGACTATTTCTTTCATTAAACAGAATCTATGGTTTAGAAGCATTGTTACAGGAACATACTGTGAATGAAAAAAGTTTCAAATGAGTGACCTTAGAAGCCCATTTAGAAATGTAAAGTATACCCTAATTGAGTAGATATCTTGAGAAACACAATCTGCTCTTCTCTTCGGTGAAAATTACTGACTCATCCAGTCTTTGCTTCTGTCCCTCCTGGTGACTTCAGCTCGTGTGCTGGCAGCCCCATCTCTCTAGATCAATCTTGAGCCCTACCCTTTGGCTTACAGCAGTAGTTCTCATACATGACTTTAGTGATGAAATGACAGATGGCTGGGGAGGACACCTACCTCACATGATACTGCTAGGTCTACCCTCCAAGATGGCGCTTGGAATTCCCTCTTGTTTTTGATTTCTATATGGATTCAAAAAAAAAAAAAAATGTTTTTTTGTTGTTGTTGTTGTTGTTGTTAATTTAGCAAATGTATTTCTGGCACTTATATTAAATTAAACTATAAAGACTTCATAATTTACTCAAAGAACACAGTATTTTTTAAAATGTGACTTCTTGTGAAGATGTGCTCCATTAGAAAAATTTAGAGAACCATTGATCTTATACAAGTTTATATACACCTGAACCTCTTCTCAGGACAGCTCTTATCTGTCAGTTAATTCTAATCAAATTATTACTTATTTATCACCTCCAGTTCTCTTCTTACAATACTACCATACCTGAACTTAACTTGGCTAACAAGACCCTTAAGAACCACTCTCTCTTCACTTGTCATCTCTACATTGGGCCACTCTCTTATGTGTTTCTGAGCTTGACATGCACCCTGGTCTTTCATTTTCCCCATGAAGATTAAGCCCCCTTACTTAGGCCCTTCACTGGAATACTCTGGGCTGAATGCTTTACATGTACTGTCACTCTTTTTCTTTTTTTAATCTTTCTTTCATCTCTGTGTATTTTTTAAAAACAAATATCATAGGTTCATTTTTGGAAGTTAAAACTATTCAGAAATGCAAATAAAGTGAAATTTCCCCATAATCCTACCCCAGAGAGATACTCAACATGTAAAATTCTCCTATTTTACTTTCCTTAACTTTTCTAAAAATTGTTTTTAAAAATCAAGTATAAAGAATTCAATAAACACATAAGAATGAATGTGATATGTATCATCATAACCACCAGTCATGATCCTCTACCCAATCTATGGAATGTACCATTGCCAACACCAGAGGCCTGCGGGCTGAGTTCTGATCCCATTCCCAACTCCGCTTCTTTAGAATGCTCTCTCTTCAATTTTCACAGAAATTCTCTGAGGTAGATATTATCATACCCATTTAAAGATGAATAAATTAAGACTTAGAAAGTTTAATAACCAAAGGCCACACAGCCAGTAAGTGAATCTAACTCAGGTCTCTCTGATTCTAGAACTCAGTTTCTTAGCTGTATGGCTTCCTATACCAGATTTGAGACCCTGATAACTGCTGTCCTGGCATCTAGAACTTCATCTTCATAGAAGGATTATGATTATAATTACATAATTATTTGTATACATATTTGTATAATGGAAGCCTCCCACTGGAGTATAAATTCCATAGGGTAGAACACAGATGTGTCTTATTCACTATTGTAATCCCGGCTGCTAGAACTCAGTATACATCTAATGAATGGATGGGTAGAGGGACATGGTCTATGATTACTAATTTCTTAGACATCAGCTGGTGCTAAAAATACACACACAAAGACTTGTATGTTTCCTGTGTTGCATATACACACTATAAAAAAAATGTATCCCCTTTCATTCCACCCCACTTCCCATTCACCCACCAATCATCCACTTGCCCAGCAATCAGATCTTCTATTTCTCCTTTCTCACACCTCTCAGACTGGATACTCCTCTTTTCATCATGACCTTCCGGCCTTCCCTCAAAATATCCATGTGGCTTTTACTTGAACAAAAATATTGTTAGAGGGAGGGTGACCCACTATGTGATCATCACCCCACCTTCCACTCCCCTTTGGGAGTAATCATGATACAGTTCTAGTGAAAATAGCCTGCTTACAATGTTGATCCTTACAGAGAGTGAGCACAAAATACTGAGACTATAATGCTGAACACTGTAACACAGTGAGAGTACACACTGTCAATTAGCTATGTATTGTCATTCTTCCCCTAGAAAGATGCTATATCCTTTATTGATTTTGTTTTTGCATTATGTTTAATTATGACATGTTTTCTACATCTGAGAAAAAATCTTTTCTATATAATTTCTTACATTAGATAAATTCCAAAGACATCACCAACTTTAAATAATCTCAAATAAGTTTTAAAAATGGTTTTCCAGGAGCAGATTGAATCAAATTCAGAAAGATATTTCAGAAGGTGATAAAAATTGAGTAAAATGCAGAAATAAATAAGGCATAATACATTAATTAACACAAAGCTGACCCCTGTCTGGATTTTCACCCTGAAGAAAGATAATTAAAAAGAACACTGTGAAGTCTTTTTCATATGGCTCTTGGGTTACTGAATGGATAAGGAAAAGATAATGATATAAAAGAAAATTTGAATGTGAGACTCACAAAATAAAAGCTAGAGAATGCATCATTTGATGCTGTTTTTCAGTATTTAATGCTCTAAATTGCTCCTATATTTTAAACAACTGCTCAGCGTGCTTGGATAACTTACACATTAGGGATGCATTAAGATAGAATGATGGTCTTAACTCTAGGAGTTGTTTAAGCTTTAGTATTCCCCCTTCCCCAAAACATAACATGCAAATAGCGTAAATAAAAACAGTAGATCTCACTCATGTAACAGTGCACTCTATTAAATACACCAGTACATTAGCCTATATATGAAAACTTGAAAATATCACAATGTTATAATATCTCTCTGGAGTAACTAAAGATAGGGCTATGTAACAACTCTTTCAACTCGGAGATCTCTGCAAGCAAGACTAGTGTCCTGGGAAACTGCTGTTTGCCATTCCTCTTGTATGGGGCTCTTCTCTTCCCTTTTTATCTCAAGGGTTTCATATCAATTTGGCTAAAAAAAGCAACTCTATTTCTGAAACTTTGTACTCCAGGTTCTTCTATATGCTACTGTTGTTTCAGAATTCACACCTATGATTTCTTCTTTCAAATTTTTCCTCAGCATATATTTACACCTCTTGAGGTCCATGTTTGAATATAAAATGCCTGGACTCAAACATCCTGCAAAGGCATCTGGTGCCCATTGTATTAACTACAAACTCTTTGGTGAATTTTGGAGTGATGTGCGATCATCTTCCTCATTTAATCTCAAGGCTCCCTCCAGACTTTCTTACTCTATATTTTTAGATAAACATCCTACGTAACCCAAATCTTTATCTCCCATTCCCTAAACAGTTTCAATACCTGCTAGGAAAATCTACCCTTCCTCCCTTACCAAGAACTTTGAAAGAGTTCCTTGACTGTGAGAATGAGGAACTAAGTAACCTGAACCAAACTTCTGTCTTGAAAATCTGTAAGGAATAAAGGGTTTCTTACTCTCAGAGGCTAAAAAGCAACATGTATCCAGACAAGACCCCCAGAATATACTTGAGTTCAATTTTTTGTGTAATGGTGTCAACGAAGACCCAATCATCACACTGCCAGCCATTCTAGAACATTCTGATGTTATTAGTTAACATCGTACATTGCTGCTTCAACCCAATATCTATGAGGAGATTTTTACTGAAAATAGGAATTCATGACTGCCGATGAAAATCTTTGTTTTTTTAAAACTCCGTCTGGCTGGATTTTGAGCTCCCTCTCTTTCATAAGTGTCATAATCTCTTAACAATGCTCTCAATACTTCAAACTCAAGTCACCTACATATGATTACAATGAAAGCAGCTATCAGTTACTGAGTGTGTAAAACATACCATATCCTTTCCTGAGGAATTTACAGATATAATCTCTTACTTTCACAATGGGCAAGTTACTAGAAAAACAACATATTAGAAAAATCATGAGACTTCATTTGGTATAGAATAGTGGAGTCCTCCAGCACTTCACCTAAACTCAAACACCAGTGAGCCCTGGTAAATCAGTTCCCAAATAAATGGTCTCTAACCTAGAGAGGCAAGGGTGCATAAACCTTCTACTGTAAAACTAAGTCACTTCACCATTTCATCAAGGAAAACATTGGCACTCAGACAGGTTTAAGTAACTCGTCCCAGGAATGAATATGTTTGTATATGTGTATTAGTTTCTTATTATATTCATTAATTATAAATGAAAAATGCTTTATACTTGCTTAACACTTGTAAATGTATAAAGATCTTTCATTTATAGAATCTCATTTTATTCTGAAAATAACCTGAAGACAATCCATTAGAAAAATGGGCACGAAAACTTAATCAGGCCCTTTAAAATAAAGGGTATACGAATGACCAATAAATGAAGAGATACTCTTCGGGACAAAACAAATTAAAACCATAACATGACACCACTACACACCCACAAGAATGGCCAAAATTAAAATACAGATAATACCAAGCATTGGTGAGGATATGAAGCAACCAGAATTCCCACACACTACTGGTGCAAATAGAGATTGCAAAGCCAGTTTGGAAAACAGATTGGCAGTATAGTAGGTATTAAGTGGAAGTCCTGTGTTCTCAATGACCCTGTAATTCCACTGAGATGCATAATATGATTACCAAAAGAAATGTACAAGAATATTCACATTGGTATTATTCATAATAGCCCTGAATTAACTGCACATATGCCCAGGAAGAATAGAATGGATAAACATATTGTATTATGCTGTGGGCTATTACACAGCAGAAAGAATGAAAAATTAAACTCTATGCAACAACATGAATGGACCTCACAAATATAATGTTGAGGGAAAAAATCAGATATGAATGATGTTTCTGCAGTGCTGGTAGTATTCTGTTTCTTGATCTGGGTTTTGGTAACATAAGTGTGTCCACTTTTTGACAATTCATTAGGTTGTATATCTATAATTTGCTCACTTTTCTGTGTAATACACTTCAATATAACATTCCAAAAAAAGCATGCCGAGATTGGCAAAATGAGTATGAATCAATTAAACAAACTTTTCAGAGTTTAAGACCTCTATATTTTCTTTTATATAATCTGCCAAAATTCACTAGCACCATTTATTGAAATTATCTCAGTCCTTTAAATGAAACTCTTTAAATTCAGTTGACCAATTGGCTCAATTAAAGAAATTAAGGGGTATTTATATTAATCTCCATAAAATAATGATTTCGTGCTATAGAGTAATATTTTAGAAAATTTTCTGCCTTTAGATTAAAAATTTTCCTTTTTTCAAGCAAAAAGGGTGTGTGTGTGTGTGTGTGTGTGTGTGTGTGTGTGTGTGTTTTGCATAAATGATGCCCTGCAAACTCTTTAGGCCTGGGAAGTTTTTCTCAGGGAAGTATCAGACATGTGAAACAAGAGAACAAGTATGATTCTTTCTCAAAATGAAGCCCTATGTGGTAGTACAGAATACGGAGAGGTTTTCTATAAAGTTGCTTTGGGAGACTTGATTTTTGTTTCAAATTTGAAACCCATGACAATAATAACTGCTGGAGCAGTATGTTTATTTTTTCCATTTGTTTGCTGTTGCAAACAATCTTGCTATAAGCATTCTTGTATATATCTCTAGGTGCACTTGTTGTAAGAGTTTCTCTGGTATATACCTATGAGTGGAGTGTCTTAATAGTAGGTTATGCATGTTTTCATTTTATTAGATAATTCAAAATTATTTTTCCAAGTAATTGTACCTATTTACACTTCCTTCAGGAATACACAGGATTCCTGTGGATCAATATCTTACCAGTGTTTGGCTCCTTTTGACTTAATTTTTGTCAATTTAATGAATTTTAAATGCTAACCCACTGCGACTTTGGTTTACATTTCATTTATTACTAATCACATTGATCATCTCTTAATGTATTTTTTAGTTATTCAAGTATCCTATTCTGTAAAATGCCTAGTCATCATTTTTTGCCCATTTTAGGCTTCCTGAATTGTAGGAGTCCATAATATATTTTGCAATCTAATTGATGTCAGCTGTTTGTTGTTAACATCTTTTCCTAGTTCATAACTTGTCTTTTTAATTTCTTTGTGTTGGATTTTGATGACTAGAAAGTCTATATTATAATGTGGTCAAGATGACCAATATTTTCTTTTGTGTTTCTTCTATGCCTTTGGAGTCTTGGTTAATAAATACTGCCTTTCTAGCAGATCATAAAGGTATTTCCACAAATTATCTTCTAAAAGTTTTATAGTTTGCCTCTCATATATGATCTTTAAGAACCCAGAATTAATTTTTGGTTATGATTTGAAATAGATACTCCTATTTTTTTCCCAATAAAATATCTATCCTTTTATGCACTGATCTGCAGCGCCAGCTTTGGTATATGGGGATTTTCCTTATACATGGGAATGTTTCTGCAATTTCTATTTCTTTGAGTTGCTCTATCTGCCTATCCGTCTGCCAGGATCACATCTCTTAGTTACTGTAGCCTTGTAACAGATATTGATACCTGATGGATAGATTCCCCAGATTTATTCTTCTAATTCAGTAGCATCCAAGACATTCTTAAGCTTTTGCATTTCTCTAAAAATTTTAGAATCAGCTTTTTAAATTCCACAAATAGCACTTGTTGGGATTTTTATTGGACTTAGGTGGGTTCTGTGGTTGAATTTAGGAAGAAATAATATCCTAAGGATACTGACTCTTCCTATCTAAGAATATAGCAAATTGTTCCATTTACTTAGGTTTTTTTAAATGTTTTCATTAAAGTTTAAAATTTTTCATAAAGTTCACACACATACCTTTTGGTAGATTTATCCCTAAACACTTGATAGTTTTTGTTGATATTTATTTATTTTTGCCACATTTTCTAACATATTTTTGCTGCTATGTAAATGTAGTTCATTATGGTTTTTTTCCTGTATGTCTGTAAATTTATGCTTTATCTATATTGAAGCTATATCATTCATTAATATGTGTAATTGCCTAGGGAATTAACATTGTAATCGTGTATATTGATCATTTTCATTTCTAATGTATCTAACATTTAGATCTACCTTTGTGTCTTAAGTCATCTTTCTTTTGATTGGTTTTACTTTATCTTCTCTCATCCTTTTATGTCTTTGAACTTTCATTTCTATATCAGTCTAACAATCTTTGATTTTTAGCTTAAATTTATCATGATTACTATATTATCTGGATTTATTTCTTTCACTTTATTTTATTCTTTAGATTTTTTCCACCTTTTGGGAGGAACACAATCACAATCATAGACACTGGAAAGTTAACTACTCCTTAATTTATATGCTTTTCTTTCCTCATAATTTAGTTCTATCATTTGACCCCATGGATTTTATTTTATTATAATTTTTTAAACAGTCACTGTTTACGACTGCATGCTTACCAATTGTTTTCTTTTTCCTAATAATTTTTCTTGCTTTATAGATATTCTTTCTGGGATCATTTGCCTTCTTTCTTAAGTGCATACTTAAGTAATTACTTTAGTGCAGGGTTTCTCAACATGGTGCCATTGACATTTAGGTCCAGATGGTGGAGGGCTGCTCTGTGCAACAGGACTGCTTAGCAGGATCCCTGGCCTCAGCCCACCAGGTGCCTGTAGCACTCTCCAGCTATGACAATCAAAAATGCCCTCGGGCATTGCCAAATAATCTCTGGAGTGAAGACGGGAGCAAAAATTACTTCTGGTTGAGATCCCAGCTTTAGAAATGTCATTTGTATTAAACTCTTTTAAGATATTTGTTTTTCTGAAGTATTTTTATTTTGGCATTGTTTTTGAAAGATTGTTAGCTATACAATTCTAGATTGAGAGTCATTTTCTCTCAGAAGTTTCAAGGTACATTCCACTGGCTTCTGGCTTGTATTACTGCTGTTGCAACTGTTGTCATTCCTTTGAAAATAATGTCTTGACTGGTTTGACTTTGGTGTCCTGCAGTTTTTCTATGATAATCTAGCTATGGATTTCTTTTTATTTATGCTAAATGTGATTCATTTTGATTCGTGAGTCTAAACATGTCATGTCTTTGAATACTTTTAGAAAGTCTCCAACTATTTTCTCTGTAACTATTTCCTTCCCCATTTTCTCTATTATCTCCTTTTGGAAATCCAACTGAACATGTATTATAACTTACCTTTCTAACTCTGCATCTCTTAAACTCCTCTTTAGACTTTAAATTTTTGACTCTCTAGGTTGTTTTCTGATTACATTTTCCACATCTATCTTCCAATTTAAAAAATGTAGCTGCTGTAAACTACTGCTTTACATGACTAAAGTTTTTATTTCAAGTATTACATTTTCAATTTCCATAAAACTACATTTTACTTTTCCAAATTTGTCAGCCATTTTTAAAGTCTCTGGAACTTAATTCATACTTATGGTGCATTCTTTCACTTTTAAGTGTAGTAAGCATAGTTCTTTTATGGTTTTTGTCTGATAATTTCAATAATTAGTATTTCTGAAAATATAAGCCTTCTATCACTTTTTTCTTTCCTACTACCTCTCATTCATGATGCTTTGTTCTTGAGTGTGCTTTGTGATTTTATTGTGAGTGCACAGTCATTATTTGTGAGAATATTGTGAGACCCTGGGAAGATTTATTTTCTTTTTAAGTGAGAAACATTACTTGTTGATGCCAAACACTAGGGAAAACTACAAATTTTGGACCTCTTTAAAATTAATTCTCAACTTGGAGTTTTGCAATTGACTCAATCTAACTCTTAATTTGAGCCACCACCCTACACCAGGAATGGCTTATGGTTTTGAATTGTTAAGGAAATTCTCCCCCGTCCTCCAACATGGCAGCAAGTTTAAGGCAAATAACACACTTTAATGTCAACCTCTGTTTAGAAGGTTTTACTGATAGTATAGATCATTGAGATTCCACATTCCATCTTGTCATATTTTCAATATTTGGTAAACACCAGACATTTTAACTGTGCAAGTGTTAAAACCTAAGTCCATCGTCTACATGGATTGGTAGATGCCCCCAGAGTGGCTGTCAGCTTCGGATGATAGTTACCTTTCTGAATTCCTGCTTTCCTTTCTTGTTTGGCCTCTGAGTGTTTTTCCTACTTTCTTTGTGGTTCAGCAATACAAGTAAATTTATAAGAATTAATGAACATTTTAATTGTTTTGAAGAATATTAATCAGAGGGTTTTTTCTGATACAAAGCTGACAATGGAAGTAAATTTGTTATTTGATTTTTAAATACTAGTTAATATAAATTCTACCCACTTTAGTCATCCAATAAATATTTATTGAACACCTACAATGTTCCAGCCCCTGCTTTAGGCACTACTTTTATAATGTGAGTAGGTCAGAATCCATGACTTCAAGGATCTTACTACATTCAAATTGGAGGAAAAAGACAATAAGCACAAGCACAAATGCATTAAAAGGATAACTTTGGATACCAGTGAGTGCCATGAAGAAATCAAGTAGGGATACTATGGTTTGTAATGCCTGCTTTATCCAAGGGTCTGCTTATCTAGTGGTCGCAAACAGTCTCTCTGAGGAGGTGAAATATTAGTTGAGGCCTCTGAATAATGAGAAACTAGACACTAATTTAAAGGCCAAGAGAGAGAGAGGATTCCAAGCGAGGGAAAAGCAATTGCAAAGGCCCTGAGATGCAAATTAGTTTGAGGATTGGCTGGAAAGATGGCCAGTATGGACAGTGGGGAAGATGAGGAGGATGTAGAAGAGAGATATAAAGTTCAGAGATACAGGCACAGTCCACATAGTAAAAATCTACAGACTATGGTGTGGATTTAGATATTTTAATAAATGGAATCTGGAGCCTTTAAAAGGACTTATGCCTGGGGGGTGACATGATTTACACTTCTGAAATATCCTTCTGGCTACTGTATAAAGAATGGGCTTGAAGATATAAAAACAGAGGTGTTCGGGGAAGAAGGCTGTTTTGTTTTCCATGAGATGTCAATGGATAGCTTCCATTAGGGTTGGAACAGAGGTGATGGTAAGAAAGGTTGGTTCAGTACATTTGGAGATATAATGAATAGGATTTACTAATTGATTGGGTGTACAAGAAATAGAGGGAAAAAGCTAACTCTTAGGATGGTATTTATTGATGAAGGGAAAGTTTGTAGAAAGAGCAGATTTTTTTTTTTTGAAACCCTTTGGTCATTTTGTTAATGTTTTAAGTTTGAGATGCCTGTTAGACATCCAGTTAGATATATTAAGTAGGAAGCTGCAGGTAGAAGTCTAGAACTAATGAGAGGACTAAGATGGAGATAAAATTTGGGAGTCATCTAAGTTTCATAGTGTTTTTAAACCATTGAATTGGATGACATTCTTTACAAAGAGAATGAGCATAGGAAAGGGATGAGAATTAAGGATAAAGTGCAAGAGCACTTCAGCAATCAGAAGAAGATACCAGCAAAAGAGACTGAGCAATAAAACTAGGTGTGCGTAATGCACTTTTAGGATGTGTTCCTCAAATTAAAGTGAGTCCAATCAACTCAGTTGCATAATTTCTCTAGCAGCTTTTGGCTCTAATAGTGTCAGTATAGAATGAGCTTGTAATTGGATTAACTAGAGTTGGTGTTTTATTAGGCAAGTTTGACAGTGATAGAAAGGGTCAAGGCAATTATGTTGTTTGCAAAAGAGTGATTATAGTATTGGACAATGGCATCTAGGCAAGATAAGGAAGCAATTAAAGGAAATGGATAATGAATGAGAAGAAAAGAGGTAGGCTCATGGATTGGAAGGCTCATTGAGTTCAGAGAATTGTCAGATTGGATGTGCTGGGGAAGAAGAGGTGGAAGACGAGGAGATGATTGTCAGTAAGAGGTATATCAAAGCTCATATATTCAAGGAGGTGCAGCTATTGGATGATGACAAGCTCTAGTGTGTGGTTCTGCCAAAAGAGTGGGGAGGCTGAGGAGGTGGAGGTGAATGGGGAAGTGAGACAGGATGTGATTCATCTTGAAAGTCAGAGGACCAGCAGCAGCTGAGGACCAAAGTAGAAGAAAAGATCATTGTCATTAAGACTAGAGGAGCAAAGGGGCCAAGATTTGGGATGGATCTTCTATATGTCTATACAAATTTCTGAGAACGTTGGAGAAGGAGTCAGGAGCTAGTAGCTGATATAATCAGTAAATGATGTAGAGCAACCAGATGATTAATACATGACAATAAAGAGGAGAGATAAAAGGTAGTAAAAACTGATGTGCATTAAAGGTGTTGCAGTTTATGAAGGAGGAAGGAGTAGAGGAGGTTAGAAACAGCAGTAAAGAACCAAGAGGACTATAGTTCCAGGCCCTAAGCCACAAGGTGTGTGGGAGAAAAGGAAAACAAAAACAACTGGCCCCTATTTGAAAGTGCTGCAGGGAAACAATGTCCTCAAGAGAAGGCCACGTTTCAGTAAGAGCAAGAAGATGGAAGAAACCCTTGTAGAAGAGATCATGGATAGAGGGAAGTATGCAGTTGATGCAGTGAAAATCCAAAATGCACTGTGGAAGTGCTTGAGAAGGCAAGCAGGGGAGGTAAGAAAGTGGATTTATTGTACAGAGCATTTAGAAGATTTGGAAGATAATAGATGATAATCAATATAGTGTGAGAGGATCAGATAAGGTTGGGTTTTTGATACTGTTGGGAGATGAATGGAGGCATGAGGCATGATGAGATCAGGGCTGGAAGTCAGAGCACACAGCAGTGATGGTAAACCAAGGGGCAGCTGGCCTCCCCTCTTGGCTTGAAGTTTAGTTGCCTCCTAGAACACAAGGCAATTGTGGATCTTGAGGAGGCTGGTCATAGCCCATCCTAAACTCATTCTAAGCAATAATGTCCATAAGGAGAAATGCTTGATGTGGTAGTTTCTTTTTTTTTTTCCTTAATCCACATTAAAGTAAAGATAAAATTATCAAAATGGAAAATGTTCTTCCCTGAACCTTTTGTGTTCTATTGGTAATATACTAATGCTTTGAGAAATACTGTTTTCCACATACCCTATGATGGTCACAAAAGCTTTGAGGCAGCAAATTCCATGAGATTAAGGGAGAGTGAATACACTGTTTAGAGTTAGGAAAAAAGTATATGTAAAGAAGAAAAGGCTGCCTGCATATTACATTTTAACTGAATCAGAATAAAGGAAATTAATCAGAAGATGAGATCTAAGTAGCGAAACTGTCCATTCTTGAATCATTCAGTAACAGGAAGCAGAGAGGGATAACAGCTAAAATATTTTCTTAGTAACAATTCAAAAACAAGTTGCTTCCAGATAGGGTAGCTTCTTTGAGTCATCCTCCTTTTCTTTGTTTGCAACAATTTCACCGAGCATTTGGAATACTTTTCTTTCATAAGTTTTTTAGAAAATGGCTTAATTTTTACAAATAATGAATTCAGTATTTCCCTAATTTCACTTTCTTTAGAGCTGGCCCAACATGACTTTTCATCAAGATACATTTATAATAAATATATTAGTGGGCCATATTTAAAATCTTGTGTTCTTTTTATTAGACCCTACGTCATGTTTAAAGAGGTAAACTCTAATTTGTAGATAAGCCAAAGTTCTTTTTATGAATTTGGATTTATTAAATACACCTATAATAAGAAGGAGGTGTTTTGTTTGCTTTTTACATTCAGTAGAAATAAGAAAATGAAAGAATAAAATTTATACTTTGGTATGACATCTGAGAATCTCTCTAGAATATTTAAAATCTATTATACTCTTATAGAAATTAAGGAAAGAAATGAGGAATTTCAGGTATTGGAATATGTATCAAAATCGTGAGCAAAATCCTAAGATCTTTTTCCATTTTTCCACAATGCTTTTCTAGAAATAGAAGAATACTTTCAAAGGTAACAATGGTATGACCTGAAAGAAAGAAGTGGAGAAGAATCAGGAGGCTTAATCAGGCAGCTTTTTTATGTCCTTCGCATAACCAAAAGTGGTATACAATATAGTTAACACCTGTGAATCAGAACTGGCCACAAGTAGTGCTCTGCTGTGACAAGTTTTAACTCCTTTATCGCCATGTGTTGTAAGAAGAAGAACATTCAGAGAACTTAAGACAATATTTTTTTTTAACTAGAAAATAATGTTTCAGTATTTAACAACTAGTGTTTCTATTCCACTACATTCTAGCTGAGTAACAGTATTGTCCATTATAAACTCACACCTTTATATAAAAAGATACTAACTCTGGGAGTTAAAAGCCAGAGTATAGGTTACCAGGAGTTAGAAATAGGGTAGAGAATAGGTAGATGATGCTTAATTTGTACAGAATTTTTAATAAGGTTCATGGTAAATGTTTGAAATGGGTAAAGGTGATGGTAGCACAATACTGTAAGTGCAATTAACAGTGCTGAGTGTGAGTGTGGTTGAAAGGGGAGGTCTAGGGTCGTGTATGTAACTAGAAAGAAAACTAGAGGATAAAACTTGTTTTTGAATTGTTACTAAGAAAATGTTTTAGCTGTTATCCCTCTCTGCTTCCTGTTACTGAATGATTCAAGAATGGACAGTTTCGCTACTTAGATCTCAGCTTCTGATTAATTTACTTTATTCTGAATCAGTTAAAATGTAATATGCAGGCATAGCAAAACCTGTTATGGATGATGACTGTGGTTAATTGTACAAATATAAGAAGTTCTCACATGAACTAGAACAAACGTACGTCACTATTACAAGATTTTAATAAGTTGATGTATGGGGAAAATATACCAATATACAGCAAACAATGCAAACTAAGGACTGTAGTTAACAGTAACATTGTAGTATTCTTTCATCAACTGTAATAAAGGTACTATACAGAAATTAAGCATCAATAATAGGGGGATATAAGGAGTACTAGATTTTTTTTCTCTTAGAGCAATGAAACCCGGATGGGGCTTGTTGAGATTCTGAAGAAAGAGGCACTAAACGCCAGGGTCCTTAAGCATTTATTAGGGGAACTTATTTACAGAGGGCTGCAGCTACCTCGCAATGGATAGTGAGGTGGCAAAAGTTCACTGGAGTATGTCCACACCTATGCCAACCACTCTTTGGATTATATAGGGCCTGGGAACAAATGTGACTGAATGCCAAAGGCTAACATGCAAGTTTTGGGAAAGCATCTAGGTATGTGCTCTTTTCTCAAGACCAGATGTGCTAGGGCGGGCAGCATTCACAGTCATAGCAGCTAAAGCTCAGCTTGCTTCCAGGGAGTCATGAAGAGGGATGCTGGAGGAGGGGGAGTGGGGGCAGAGTCAGTCCTAGGTCAGGTGAGAGATGCTATACGTATCATACAGAGAGTTGGTCATTAAACATTTTCAGAGTAGGCAAAAAACTCAGTGATGGTTTTCTAGAAAAGCAAACTAAACAGTTCTCTATTAAAAAGTCAAATTTAGTGATATTCAAAATCGTATTACTCTGAAAAGAAAGGAAATTAAGAGCAATTCAAGTTTACTGTCATTAATAATATATGTATTCTTCTGATCACCAAGAATTGTCATCAAAACCTATCCTAAGACTAAATATGAAGAGAAAACAGAAATGATGAAATCATAACAAGAAAAACTTCTGAAAATGGACATTTTTCCCCCAAAATGTAAAATGAAGTGATATGAGGAGGCCTGGAATCAATTAGAGAATATACTTTCTGAAAATGCATATTTAACAAACATCTGTGCATCTGCTGTGTGCCAAGCCTGTGCTATGCACAAGCTTATGGGCAACTTATTTTAACTCCACAATGACTTATTTAATGATTTTACAGTGAGTAAATGGCAGCTCAAAAGGTTATGACCTATAAAACTGCTTTAAAAAATATATGCTATGGGAATCTTTACATGGATTATTTTTAAAAAAAAGTATACTTTTTAAATATATAATATGAACATGAAGTACTGTTTTTTTTTCTTTTTTAATGCAATTTTATTGAGATATATTCACATATTCACATACCATACAATCATCTATGGTGTACAATCAACTTTACAGCACCATCATGTAGTTATGCATTCATCACCCCAATCTATTTTTGAACATTTTCCTTACACCAGAAAGAATCAGAATAAGAATAAAAACTAAAAGTAAAAAAGAACACCCAAATCATCCCTCCCATCCCACTCTATTTTTCATTTAGTTTTTGTCCCTATTTTTCCAATCGTCCATCCATGCACTGGGTAAAGGGAGTGTGATCCACAAGGTTTTCACAATCACACTGTCACCCCTTGTAAACTACATTGTTACACAATCATCTTCAAGAATCAAGGCTACGGGGTTGGAGTTTGATAATTTCAGGTATTTACTTCTAGCTATTCCAATACATTAAAACCTAAAAAGTGTTATCTATATAGTGTGTAAGAATGTCCACCAGAGTGACCTCTCAACTCCATTTGAAATCTCTCAGCCACTGAAGCTTTATTTCATTTCATTTTGCATCCCCGTTTTAGTCAAGAAAATGTTCTCAATCCAATGCTACCAGGTCCAGATTCATCCCCGGGAGTCATGTCCTGTGTTGCCAGGGAGATTTGCACCCCTGGGAGTCAGTCCCAGGTAGAGGGGAGGGCAGTGAGATCACCTGCCAACATGGCTTAGTTAGAGAGACAGGGCCACATATGAGCAACAAAGAGGCACTCAGGGGGAGACTCTTAAGCACAATTATATGCAGATTTAGCCTCTCCTTTGCGGCAACAAGCTTCTTAAGGGCAAGCCCCAAGATAGAGGGCTCAGCACATCAAGCCATCAGTCCTCAATGTTTGTGAGAACATCAGCAACAATCCAGGTGAGGAAGTCCAACAGTTCTGCATTTTCCCCCAGCTCCTCAGGGGGGCCCTGCATATATATTTTTATTTTCCACCCAAATTACTTTGGGATGTGTTGCTATTTCACTCTAGCCTATACAAACCTACCATATCGCACTTCCTGTTCAAAGTTCCACATAATTGTGGTGTTTGAACAAATTGACTGTAGAAGTTATATTATTTAGAAAATATAGATCCTACACCAAATAAACGTCTCTTCTCTTGGTCTCACATGGAAGTTGAAGTTTTAACACATAGTCAGTTTCAACCTTTACCCTTTGGCCCGATTTGCCCTAGTCTTAACCAGATCTGCTTCATTCATATCTCTAATTGAAGTCTGGGCTCTTTTTCAGCTTTTTTTTTTTTTAACATTTGCTGTAGGCATTAATACTGACATTCATATCTGCTGAGCTCTAGCTCTGACTTTCAGGTGTCACACAGATACCGAATGTTCCAGAGACCAATCAGGTTATACACAAAGGGATCAGCATCTCAGAGTTTGGAAATAACCATTACAATTCAGGAACAGATTTGACTGCTGTAAGAGCTTATAATCTAGGGACCATTACAATAATCATTTGCCTGTTAGGCTGTGCTCTAAGATTCAATTCTGAGTTTACATTTTGTAGTTAGTCCAAATTGGTGAGGCATTATAGTGTTTGCCTTTGTTTCTGGCGTACCTCATTCAAAATGCTGTTTACAGGATCCATTCACCTCGCTGAGCATCTCTCAACTTCACTCCTTCTTGTAATTGCTCAATATTCCATTGCATGCATACACCACAGTTCACCATTCTGTTCCTCAGTCGGTGTACCCTTAGGCCACCTCCACCCGTTGCAAATCATGAATACTGCCTTCATAAACACCAGTGTGCAAATGTCCATTGATGTCTCTGCTCTCAGGTCTTCCAAGTACATACCCTATATTGAGGTTGCAGGACCTTATGGCCCCCACATACTTAGCTTCTTGTGGAACCACCACACTGACCTCCAGGAAGTCTATAGCATTCTGCCTCCTCATCAACAGTAAATAGGTACATGCCTCTCTCCATGTTTTCTCCAGCACTTTTACCCCTATTTATATTTTTTCCAACAATTTTATAAAGATGTATTCACATGCCATACAATTATCCACAGTGTACAGTTAGTTGTTCACAGTATCATCATATAGTTTACATTTATCACCATAGTCAGCACTTGAACATATTGACTACTATGAAAAAGTTTTTTTGTTTTTTTGGTGTTTTTTTTGGTGAATAATAAGAAAGATAATAAAAAGAAAAATAAAATGTCATACAATACAATATAATAGTAAGGACAGAAAAAAGCACCACTACCAAGAATCCCTTATCCCTCCCTTATATCCTCCTCTTCTACACATTTAACTTTGGTATATAACAATAGCCTTTGTTACATTTAATGGAAGTTTTTTCAAAAAAAAAAAAAAAAAGATTATGACTTACCCAAGACTACACAACCGTTTTATTATTTACTGAGTGCTTACCATGTATGTGCTAGCACATTTCCTCTGCTGTGTATAATACTCAAAACTGCTATGTAAGGGAGGCCTTATGTTATTTCTACTCACAAATGCCAGCTAAGCCCAAGAGAAGTTAAAGACGTTGCCTGTATAGATAGAAAGGTATCAGAGAAATAAACAGAAACCATGTCCCTTGACCTCAACTTCAATGCTCTTTCTATGTCACATATATTCACTTATTCATTTAGGCATTCTTAGAACAAATATATATTGTGTGCCTAATATTTGCCAGACATTTTGCTAGACACTGGGCATACAGTGATAAACAATACAGTTGTGGTCCTTGCTCCAAGGGAGCTTAGAGACTAATAGAGGAAATACACCTTCAGCAAGCAAGCACACTAAGTCTATGAAGAAACCAGAACAGAATATTGAGAGCAAGAAAGGAAGGTAATCAAAGAGGACTTCTGAAGGAACTCAGTGTGAAGAGAAAGGGTAAGAACGTAGCAGCCAGATGGAAGAGCATGTGTAAATACCATGAGATAGGAAAGAGACTGGATTTATAAACTCTAAATGAACATAATGATCAAAAACACTTTTTCACACACACGGTAAAATGAGCTTATTTTAGGAAGACATCACATGAATCAATTGACTAGGATGTCTGTCATCAATTTGCTTTGCCTAAAAACAGGCTTGTTTCAAAATGGAAAAAAACTAGTATATAAAATCCACAAGAATTGGAATGAGAATAGTAAAATTAATATATTTTAGATGGTTACAAAATTTTACATGGAAAATCAGAATTTTAAATGCACCCTAATTTCCTTTCAAATGGTAAAGGAAAGAAAAGCATCATACTATTATAAAATAAAATTTTCAAAATTGTTGCTCACCTAGAACCCAGAGTGCTTAGTACCAGGACATCTGCAATCACCAAAGAAGAGATGATGCAACAGCTCTTTGGAAACATCTGTCAATGTCACTGGATCTCTCTTGCCTCTTATTTCCTTTCTGAGTCTGGAGTTTCTCTATTTTTGTAGTAGACAACCTTTATCCCATGAAATTTATGAGGTTTTCTTTACTTGAAATAGGTTATTAAAAAGACTTTTTTGATCTATTATAATTCATGGCGCCCTATCCACACCGCAGAGATTGGAGCCTCCGTGATATCAACAATTGGACATAGAAATTCATCATTTGGATGAGTGGGAATGTTTAGACTCTTGGATGAATAATCTTCTGTTATATTTAAAAACTTTTATGTAATTTGAAACACAAATAACATGATCAGAAAAATTAAAGATCCTCAGCCATATTTATTTCTGCATTGTGTTCTGTTAAAGATGTCATACCCCAGTTTCTGTTTAACGTCTCTTATATCTTTTATGAACTTTCTGTTTCACTTCTATCTTTCCTGCAATTCTGATTTCTTCACCTTTCCAAATTCCCGTATCAAAGAGCAACTTCTAGCAAACATGCTTCCTGCCTCATAGGAAAAACAATTGATTTTTGCTCTTGTTAACAGGTAAAGATCCAAAGTATTTGCATTGATAGAGCACTTCTTTGGGTGCACTGGTGAGGGCAGGTGGTAAGGAATAGACCACGACAGAGTTTGGGGTATTGGGATCATAGTATTGTCAGGTTGAATCTTGCCTATGGAAAATGTGTTTCTTCAAAGCATGTTGCAAAAAATTTTAATATTTGATAATTTCTTCCAAATTTTAATCAGTCAAATTATAAGGAAAAATAATTTCTATAAGGTGAATTTCTTGCCAAAGGAAAGGACTATCTTATTACATAGAGCTTTTTTGTCAGGAGGCCACCTGGTATGGTGGAGAAAAGACTGGAGACTGTGGAATCTAATGAATTAAATCCTTGCCTCTGTCCCACCATGAAACATTGCTGTGACTTATACAGTTTTTTTTCCCTTCTCCTAGCCTTAGTTTCTACATATACAATTTGAAAGCTTGTTTATAGACTTCATTCCAAACTCTAATGTTTCACAACGTGTGGTTTGCTTGTTTGTTGGATTTGCTTAACGGTGTTTAAAAATAATTTAATTAATTCCTAAAGCTTAAAAATTGAGAGTTTTACCTAAGCAACCACTTTCATAGTAGCGATTTGCTGGAGCTATCTAGCACCTTTAGAGAGAGTACATGCTCTCCAAATTGCCATAGTCCCCACCAGCTTTGTTTCTCATTTGGCTTTTCTGTAGCCACTTGTATTTGCAACCATTGAACCTGAGGGTTAACCACCTCTAATATTTCTTTTAAGCTAAATGTAGCCAAATAACTGTATTTATCTACCCTCACTTTTGATATTCCATAATGAATATATCACTATTCACTGCTATTGATGCAATATTCTCCTTTATTGATTTTCTACCATGTAAATAAACATATCTACCAAAATATAGTGTCCAATGAACAAGTCCTGGGCACAGTCTCAGAAAAACAGAAAGGAGAGGAAATTATTTGTAGCTCTTTTTTCCTTCCCCATCATTATCACTAAAGCAAAGTAATGCCTTTTCATCCTTCCATGAGTGCCCTTTATGCTTTCAGTTTATGATTTCTTTTCTCATAAAAATGATGGAAAAGAAGGCAGGGGCAAGCCAAGCAGGAAGAGCAACAAGAGGACTGGATTCAAGAGACTCATATCTAAACTTGCACTCCTCATGTATTGAGCATTTCAAATATATACAGACTTTTATGGTCTGTAGAGGCCATTTTATGGTCTGTATAGACAGACAATATAGACTATATAAAAAGTTGGCACTAAGTTTGCATAGAATCTTGTATTAGTGGATTTATTGTTTGTGCTTCTGTTTCTCCAGAGAAATTTGTCAGAAACAAAAAAGCAGGCATTATTTCAGACTTCCTAGACTGTATTTACAAAAGGCTAAACTATCCGCTCAAGCCTTTGAAATTCCAAAAATGAATATTTAAAATGCGTTAGAATCTTGTATTTTATGAACCGTGTTTACAGTAAGATAGAATCGTTTTTGAAGGGCTTGTTTTCATTTTAAGTGATTGTAGATGTATATAGTTGTATCTTTTTCTATGTATTATATTATTTATGGCAAATAATTGATCAGGAACTTGTTTCTATGGCAATATCTACCAAAGATGGTATTTCATTATTAAAGAGAAACATTTCTTGAGGACTATCTATGTGTCAGGCTAAGTATTTTCATAAATAGCTCAATAAATAATCACAATAACCCTATGAATAGGTGACATTATGCAGATGCAACTTTAGATTGGCAAAGGTTTCACTACAAATAAATGGCTGCTCTGGGTTTAAAACTATGCCTGGATGACTTCAAATCTTAGTGCTTTAAAAATGTTAAAATTCCATCGGTAATTTCAGTTGAGAACAGTAGAGTGTGTAAATATAGTAAACAGTAGGCAAGTGTACTTAGGTCACATAGCTTTACTTGATTGAACATGATACATTCTAAACCAGCTCTAAGCTGTCACCCTGGCCTGAATTTCACTAAAAAAAGTTTAAGTTCTGTGACTTTGGGGTCAGGCTGTCCCTTAAGCCGCAGTTTCTTCCAAGTGACTTGAATTGTAAGGATCAAACAGGTGAAGTCTTTGGCACTCAGGAATCACTCCAAAAATGGAATCTGCTGGTGTATCAATTACAAAGACCCAGATTCCTTGGCATCTATCTTTCTTCAAGTAGTCTAATATTTTAAGAGACTTAAAACAATGTTTGTTGTATAGAGAAAAGCAACTTTTGATAAATGATTATTGTTATGAGAGTATTGAAAATGGAACTAATACTTATAAAGTACCCCTAGTACATTAAATTCTGTAGTTTTTTTTTTCAAAAAATGTAATCCTCACAACATTCCTGCTAAAAGCTATTATTATTATTCCCATTTTCAGAATGAGAAAGCAAAGGCGTAGAAAGTTTGAGGGATTTGCCCAAGAATGCACAGTTAGTAAGTGGTTATGAACTCACCTAGATGGATTTTAAAGTCTTAGCTCTTGCTCCCATGTCACAACCTTAAAATTCACTGCATTGATGTATTTCTAGTTAAAACTGGAGATAATCATGAAGTACTTAAGAAACAAAACATTTTATTTTGCTTGAGATTCTGTAAAAATCATACACCAAGATATTCCTTTCCCACGTTTCTTAGGTCTTCATATTTTGGAATTGTTCTTTGCCACACAAAGTGTCTTGTTTATTTTTTAAGAAATAAAAAATAGTCTGTATGCATTTGGACAATGAGATTCATCCAAAAAATCTTCCAAAACTTTACAATTCTCCAGTCTGAGGGTATGCATTATTTCAAGATAATAAGTAATTATTTATATTCTTTTAATATGTTGTCTTTCTGTGCTTAGGTCTTTTCAGAATTTTGGGGGGAGACTATGGCTTTAGTTATATGTAGCTACCTGCTAAGTGAAAGCATCTCACTGAACCTTCGCAGGTTCCACTGCTCTTTGTTTATATGTTCATTCACTGACTATTGATAGAGTGCCTCATACAATGCAAGGATAGGAGGATACAAAAGCAAACATGGCTTCTGCTCTGGGGGAGCTTAAAGCCTAGGAGGGAAGACAGGCATCAAACAAATAATCACACCAATAAGATGAAAAATGGCAACTGAGATAAGCGAGAAATACGTGGTACCATGAGATTCTCTGACAGGAGAATTTAACCTTTTCAGGAAGGTTGGAGAAAGCGTCACTGAAAAAAATGACATTTGAATCAAGGTCTGAGGAGGGAATAGGAGTTGACCAAGTTAGGAGGGAAGAAAAAATGTTACTTGAATGGTAGCAGCATATGGCAAGCTTCTCATTAGCGTCTTTCTTACTGAATATATATTATTTCCTCAAGAATATTATTAAACGCCTGAGTTCTGAGTTATGAAAAAGACCTACTATGGAATTATAAATGAACCACTTAAGTCATAAAAAGTCTTTATTTTATACATAGCTTTACAGAAAGAAAAAGGAAATGTTTACCATACCTTCATAGAAACAATTATGAAGCATTCTGTAAACATATAAAGTAATTCTACTATATGCTTTATGATTGGGGAGAAATCAGCAAAAGCTTTGGATGTGGAATTTACTAAAGACCTCACAGTTTATTATGATGTTCTAGGAATTGTGCTAGGCTCTAAAGATTTAAAGAGATTGAGGTAATGCCCCTATGCTTTGAGAGTCCACAACCAAACAAAAGATCCCTACGAGCAATGAGCTAAATGTTGCATAAGACAGGGGTCAAACTCTTTAGCTTATTAAGTGCTAAAAGGACATAAAAGTGAGAGCAATTATATTTTTCTACACTCTTTACTTCATTGTTTGCTTTCCATAAAGTTGAAAATAATAGGAACATATTAAACATCTTATCATATGAGTAAACGTGCTATCAAATAACTATCATTAACGTAAGAATATATTGTTATTGCTCTTTAATTGTATAGATAGATGAATGTAAATGCAAATATGTTTGATTATATGCTGTTACTGACCCAACAAAGAGATAGAAGAATCCCTTTTAATTTGAAGTAAATGTTCCTGGTGGGAAATAACTTCTGAAATTCTCTCTCACGCGTGCACACTCTCGCTCTCTCGCTCCCTTGCTCTCGTATTTGATAGCAATGCATCATCAGAGAAGCCTTTCAATGCAGTGAGACGTGAGGTCAAAACTCAAGCTTTGTTCTCAGTTTTCCAGTTGTCTATTGAATTCTCATGAGGAGATTCCTTGCTAAAAGTCAGTGTCCAGAATAAGAAAACCCACAGGAGATGTGCCTTATCAGGAGAGAGTAAATATTTACATTACTTCAAAATAATAAGTGAATATGAAGACCACTGAATGCAAACAGTACTAGAAGGTTGTTATTAGAAAACTAACAGTAAAAATTGTTTTCATTTTTTCTTATGTACATTTATTCTCCAATCATTTACTACTTGTGTAGATCTGAGCTTTTCTCAAAACAAAAAGGCATGTGACGTAATTATTCAGTTATAATACCTAGGAAATCCTTAGTATACAAAAAGGCTTTGGTGCTTTTTCTTTCCAAATCCACTCATGCATAACAAAGAACATGCTCTTCCTCTGAGAAGTTTTTTTCTTGAATAGGTTAGGAGAAGAAAACACTCAGGTGAATTTATTTAATAATTGATAGTGGAAATATAGTCTTAATGAAATTTCCATCTTCCTGAAACACTAACTCTGCATTTACTACTTTTTATTATTACCTAACACTGATATGGACAGTTGCCTGGCATATCCTAGCTGAATTTCCTATCAACAATATAGAGTATCTGCTTTGGAAATTTTTTCAAGCAATAATTTCTCCCCATTAATTTCAAATGAAATCATATAAGGAGTGGTAAAGAGAAAATTTTCATGATAAAAACAAATTTTCTTGCTCAACACATTTTAAATTAAATGAGTATATGTTTCTCAATTTAGAGAATGGAACTATTAATGCTGATATTATTTCCTTGAAACAGTTATTCTTGCAAGTGTTCTTTGGAGTCATCTAAATTCTGAACTAACACTTTAAGAGTGGTTACCTTTACACCTTCATTAAATAAAATTGACAAAATAAATGTTCAGAGAAACATAGTATTTTGAAAAGTTACACAATATTAGGGCAACTCTGTTTCAACACCTTTTACTTTACACATCTGAAGACATAGGGCCTGGAAAGAAATTAACATCAGTTGCCTAATGTCCTAAAACCACTAAATCAGAGAATATAAGAAATTAATGGTGCTCTTAGCATCTCATAGTCCCAATCAAGAAATAATCTGCAATCCAGAATCATAGGCAAGTGGGCATCCGGCATCTGCCGGAATTCTGCCAATGATGGGGAGCTTCCCACTGCTAGGAAATGGTCCGTTACATTTTTAAACAACTCCATTGGTAACTCTCATTTATTGGTCCCTGTTTTTGTCCTCTGGATCAATACTAAATTTTTTTCTCTTTTGCACATGAGTCTAAAAGCTCTGTGATTAATTTTCTCATGTCCCTTTAGGAGTCTTCTCTCCTGTCCATTCTTAACACTTTCACCCATTCCTCCAGTGAACTTTTCTTGAAACTTTTAATGTTCAATTTCCCTTTTCTCTTCTGTTCCATCAGTTTCCCTCCTAAAACATTATGCCAAAAATGAAAGACCATAATAATCTGGATATGATCTCATTGGGCACTACAAAACCCAGAGGTGGTATAACCGTTCTTAGTGTGGCCACTAATATTTTAAAAACATAGGTTGAGATTGAATTATCTTATTTTAGTATTATCTTACTTCTAACATTTCTTTAAAACTGATCTTTAATAGACAGTCTAAAGTATGGCTATTAATGATAATATCCTTATCAGCACATTTTGGAAAATTCGTCTATTACAATTTTCTGAGGATTTGAGACAATTGCAGTGACCTAGAAAGGATAAATTAAGGAAAAGTAATCAATTAGCTTCTTGAAGGATTGCAGTACTTTAATATAATTGAAAATATTCTATAGAAATGTCCAACATAGCAATTATGCAATTTCCTCAGTCCAGTTAAAGAGAGTCTTTGTAAGAGCAAGATTATTGGCGCTCCCTTCCTAATAAGTAGATCAGACATTAGCTGGAAGCCACTCCAAGGCTGTTAAGCATTCATTAACTTACATGAAAACACTGCTGCTGTAAGGAAACCATACATTTCTAAAGAAGATGCCAATATTTATTAGCCACTTATTTAGGAACTTCTTTCTCCTCATTGGGAATTTTCTTGTTTAATACTCCTAGATAAAATGAACTGAGTACTTATCATGCCAGGCACCAAGCTAAATCCTTCACATGGATTATCTCTTCCATTTCTTGCAGTTCTTTGAGTTAGATATTATTATTGCACCCATTTTACAGGTAAGAAAAATAATGTTTATAGACAATAATTTGCCAAAGATCCAACTTCTGGTTAGTGATGAAGACAATACTTGAGCTAGGTATTGCCTGACTCTAAAACCAAAGCTCTTAATTAATTACTTTGCTTGCCATTCATCCAGTTATCCAGCCATCAAGCCAGCCAGCCATCTCTTACTTACTTAATGAATTAAAATAAGCATTCCCTAGTATTGGCAAGGCTCAGAGATGTTATTATAGATAGTAAGTGCTGGGTCTCAAATAACAAACAAGTTCTGAATAAAATGCAGATGTTATAATCTGCATAATTTATAATTGTTTTCTTTCTGCATTTCTTTTCCAAAAAAATTTTTTAAGAAAATTGAAGCTTTGGAAAGGAGCACCATGTGAGATTTTATGCCCTGGTTACCTGCATGTACTCATGGTCTTGCATACCTCAGTTTGAGGATAGGGGTGGTAAGAATTTCATTCAAAATTCATTAATTCATTTTTTTCATTCTTTCATTCATTTCAAAAATACATATTAGGAACCTACTTCATGCGATGATATGGACAGGATAAAGAAATTATTAAAATATAATAGCTGCCTATGAAAACCTCAAAATCATACCAGGGGATAGAGCCTAGCAAATGACACTCTAGTAGTACATGCTGTTGCAGCAAGTCTTCATGGTAATTAAAATATTAACATAGGCTCTTTTCTAGCTTTGTATTTGAACCCACTTGGGGTGTTTCAAGGCAGTGAATGAATATTGGTGCCCCTTTTGTGAATGCCATTTCTGAATTTCTCTTATTTATGATCTCTGTGGAATTTTGCTTTGAGTGTATCTCCTATAAGCAGCTCTATAGAGAGTGGATGTCTTAGACAGGTGGCCAAGTAAAACCCTCTCTTTCATTACAGCATTTCATGTATTTATTTGATGTGGTTAGCTCTTGCCCCAATATCTCTTAGTTGCAAAATTATTTTCTGTATTACAGCCTTCCATGCCGATTACAATTTGTTGATTATTTACATCCAGTACTTCTATTTGATGAGTGCTGAGGTTTTTCACTGGTCCCATAGTCAGCCATCCTACTTCTGTTTCAGTGTTCTCTGTCCTTCTTCACTGCCCTAGCATGTGATTTCAATGTCATTGACTATTTGGTGTCCTTCTAATGTTATGTTAGTGTATCTTCTGTGGTTTATCAGAGTTCTTTCAAATGATCCAGCTATTTTGACACTGTTTAAAACTTTTAAATTTATGATTTATATATGCTAAAAAACATTTAAAATCGTTAATTAAATACTCAGGAATTCAGAAGTTTCATAAACAATTTTCTATACTTTATTGACTCCAAAATATATAACACATTAATAATATGTAAACTAGGCCTAGTTTTAACAACACGGAGTAAATAAATGTCAGATATGCATATCAATTTTAAAAATTCTTACTCCTCACTTGTCACCTGCCAAGATTAACATTTATAAGTTAATAGTCATTGTTCTAGTTTGCTAATGCTGCAGAATGCAAAACACCAGAGATGGATAGGCTTTTATAAAAAGGGGGTTTATTTGGCTATACAGTTATAGTCTTAAGGCCATAAAGTATCCAAAGTAACACATCAGTAATCGGGTACCTTCACTGGAGGATGGCCAATGGCGTCCGGAAAACCTCTGTTAGCTGGGAAGGCACATGGCTGACGTCTGCTCCAAAGTTCTGGTTTCAAAATGGCTTTCTCCCAGGACATTCCTCTCTAGCAAGCTTGCTCTTCTTCAAAACGTCACTCACAGCTGCACTCCGTCAGTCTCTTTGAGTCAGCATGTTTTATATGGCTCCACTGATCAAGGCCCACCCTGAATGGGTGGGGTCACACCTCCATGGGAGTATCCCACCAAAGTTACCACCCACAGCTGGGTGGGGCACATTCCAAGCAAATCTAACCAGCACCAAAACGTCTGTCCCACAAGACCACAAAGATAATGGCATTTGGGGGACACAATACATTCAAACTGGCACAGTCATGATATTCAAGGGGTCCCTAAATATTTATGTATTTATTGACAAGAATGACATGAGAAAACCATATCCATCCAAAACCTGAAGGAACATGCCTGAGCATTTTAGAGAGAAGGAAGAGCAAAGCATTGTGAATTAAGCACTTAATAAAGTTGTAAGGAATCTATTGAAGAAACTTTAAAAAAAAGACCTTTTTTCCACCTGGAAGAATTCAGGTAGTCTTCACAGAGAAGGTGGTATTTGAATTGGGTTTAAAGTAGGGGTTGGTAAAAATAAAAATAAAATAAAAAATAAAATAAAAATAAAAATAAAAAACAAAAACAAATAAATAAAAGGAAAAAAAAGAACAAAACAAAAATAAAAATAATAAAATAAAGTAGGGGTTGGAAACTTTTCCTGTAAAGGGCCAGAGAGTAATAATTTTAGGCTCTGTGGGCCAAGAGATGAAGTTGAGGATGTTATGTAGGTACTTATTTGAACATTTAAAATGTAATCATATACAAACCATTCTTAGCTTTTGGGCAAGACAAAAACAGGTGGGGGGCCAGATTTGGCTGGGAGCTGCAGTTTGCCAATCCTTGCCATGAAGGATGACTGAGATTTTAAGAAATGAACTGGGGCAAAGAATGTTCAGGGCTGAAGATAAAGCATAAGCATAAGCATAGAAATATATGTTCATGGAATGTGAGGCAGATGGGAGGAAATAAATAGAAATAATGCTGGAAATGTATTGGAAGCCATATCATGTGGGCTTAACATGACACATTAAAGTTTAGTTAATGGGGATACACTGAAGGTAGTTGATTGAACATTTAGTATGGGCCAGTATTGTGTTGACTCGAGTTTGATTCCAGATCCTACATTTTAACCATGATGATTTCCTGCTCCTTTTAACAATATTGAATCAGCAATTTTTTATGTAGGGCCTACCACAGGGTAACTGGGATTGCCAAAGAGTTTATTGTCTAATGGACCAAAACAATGAAAAAGGATATGAATATGAAAAATCTATAAATTGTGACCACCCAAATTTAGAGATGACCCATAGTTATAAAAACAAAATCATCAAACATATTGTGAAAATTTCATGTGTAGTAGGAATAAGCTACCTTTTCTGTTGCATTGAATATAACTATCCCTCCAAAATAACATGCACACACATATTTTGCAGAGCCGTGGTTGAGGGGAGAGTTTAGGAGAGTAGAACAATGCAGGGGAGCTGGAATTCTCTCAGCAGCTTGGGCCAGGAGCTACTTAACTAACTCACGTGGTCCTGTAGACCATCAGTCAGCATACACAGCTGAGGGTCTCCCTTCTCTTTACATGGGACCAGCGGCCTCTTGACCTTGGGTAGCTATACCATTGAAGCCCTCCGTAATTATTGGTGCCACTGATAGACTTTAGAAAAAGTCCTATGTATTAGTTTTCTATTACTATGTAACAAATTACTACAAACTTAGAAGGTTAAAATAGCACTATTTATTATCTCACAGTTGTGTAGGTCAGAAGTGTGGGTGAGCTCAGCTGAGTTCTCTGGTCAGTGTCACACAAGGCAGAAATCAAGATGTCAGCTGGACTGGGCTCTTATCTGGAAGCACTGGGGAAGAATCCTCTTCTGGGCTTGTTCAGGTTGTTGACAGAACACAGTCCCTTGCAGCTGTAGGTTTGACGTCCCTGTTTCTTTGGTGGCTGTCATCTGGAGGCTGCTCTCTGCATGTAGAGGTGGTCCCTATTCCTTCTCATGTGGCCTTCTCCATCTTCAAACCAGCAACAAGACATCAAGTCCTTCTCACACTTCAAACCTCTCTGATTTCCTCTTTTCCCTCCGGCTGGAGGAGTCTCTGTTTCTAAGGGTTCATGTAATTAGATCAAGCCCACCTGGACAAACTCCCTATCTTTAGTTCACCTGTGCCATATAACATAATAAAATCACGTACATGGTAACTTATCATATTCCAGGATTTGGGGACCTCTTGGGGAAGTGGCAGAGGGGAGGAGCTATTTTGCATACACCACCATAGAAAGGAAAATGAAAAAAGCAAACTAGTGAAAGAAGAGGTGAAAAGAAGGAAGAGAGGGCCTCAAATATTACGGTGTTAGGGCATAATGTGCAAGCTAAATTAATCTTTGTCTGTGATAATGTGATGGATCATGAGAAGCAGAGGTGATTACATTGAGTTTTAGTAAAACCCTTTACTCTCTCTTACACAGAAATTCTCATTCACCAGCGATAAAGATAAAACACAGATAAGTGGATTTGCAAATAGGGAGAGCTTATGGAACTCTTCTGTTGTTTTCCTGGCTTGAAACTTCAAATGTGGCACATTTTACTATAAGCATTGAGTTGACAAAGTTAGTCCATATCCACTTTGATCATACTGATTGCATATGCTTTTATTAAGCCCCTAGAGGTTTCATGATGTTTGAAAACTGCTCATTTTTTTTCCTTTCTACAATTAGATGAGCAAATAACTGTCACTGGCTTATCAACCTGGGGTGAAATATATATACATATATTGAGAGATGATTCATGTGGGTTGAGAGATGTGTCATGCAAGAAGTTCAAATTATTTCCTGGGCATCTATGTAAAAACTTCTCTAGATATTACCAAAAATCTCAGTTTAACCTCATTTGGGAGAGAGGATAAAGAGCTTGAAGCAATGGAATACACCGGCACATTCTATACCTGTTCAATCCTTACTGAAAGCTAACAAATTGACTGAGCCTCTTTTGCAAGGAAAGTCATTTTCCAGGAGAGTAAGTGAGACACATGCATGGCCTGTTGCCTCAGGAAATCTAGACAGTTTCCTAAGAAGCTTACCTCTAAAGAGCAATGTCCTCTTTAGATTCAACAGCAATAGAGATGACAGAGTTCAGCACATACTCATTAAATTTGCAGATGGCCTCAGCCTCAGAGTTGTATCTCTCTTCCTTGATGAAAACTAAAAAGAAAAATATGGATTATAGAAATGCTTCAGTAAATATAAACCCAATCCCAGCAGAGGCAATGCAAAGTAATGCCATAGGGTTGGTTGGTTGTTTTTTTAAATAAATCTTTTCAAATATAGATTGACCTTGCTAAAACAGAACAGAAAGAGTTTTCCTAATTGTAGAGCATCATGAGTTAAATACGAGTGGGCAAAGTCGTACTGATTTTTAAAAATTAAAAAGTGAAAAATCTATTGGCTAAGTTGAATTTATGGTATTGCTATTTTATATGTTCAAGTAACCCTGTTAAAATAGACCTCCTCTATATTTTGCAGTATTAGCCTTAATAAAGCAATGCATTGAGTGTATTCTTTTTTATAAGAATATTTAAAGGTTTTTGAAAACAAAAAATTAATTATAGAATGAAGAAGACCTCTGAAGAAAGCAATTAGTGTCATTTTGTTTGGAAAACCAAAAGCAACAATGTTCTTTCCTTCTCGACATGTGACATGTTAGCACAAAATGAGCTTACTTTGAATTATAGATTTGCTTAACTATAGCTAAGTAATAACTAAAAGGAATGCTTATTACCTTTTTTATTGAGATATATTCACATTACATACAGTCATCCAAAAACATCTGATCCCCCCCATCTGCCTCTATTATTCATCTAATTTTTGTACCTGTTTTTTACTTATCTGTCCATACACTGGATAAAGGGAGTATGAGCTAGCTTTTCACAATCACACAGTCACATCGTGTAAGCTACATAATTATACAATTGTCTTCAAGAATCAAGGCTACTGGGTTGCAGTTCAACAGATTCAGGTATTTCCTTCTAGCTATTCCAATACACTAAAAACTAAAGAGGGATATCTATATAACACATAAGAATAACCTCCAGAATGACCTCTCAACTCTATTTGAAATCTCTTAGCCACTGAAACTTTATTTTGTTTCATTTCTCTTCCCACTTTTGGTCAAGAAGGCTTTCTCAATCCCACAATGCTAGGTCCAAACTCATCTCCAGGAGTCATGTCCCACATTGCCAGGGAGATTACACCCCTGGGAGTCATGTCCCACATGGGGGGAGGGCAATGAGTTCACCTGCAGGGTTGGCTTAGAGAGAGAGGCAACATCTGAGTTTATTACCTTTTAATATAGGATATTGATAGCTTAAATCCTATATTTGAGCTTTGAATAAATCCTAATATTGGTCAGATCTCAAACCATTGAAATGCCTTTTTGGTCTTATTTGGGACAGGATGGCTGAAGCTCACCATTTTGGTAAGAAAAATCTTCTAGATGTATTTCTAGATAGAAAAGCAAGGGAATTTTCTTGCTGATAAAAATGAGTAGGTCTAATGTACAAAGGAACAGGATATTTTAGGATCATTAGTCACTTAACTGCTTTATTTAGTGGACAACCTTACTATTATGTGTGTGTGTGTGTGTGTGTGTGTGTGTGTGTGTGTGTTTTAACATAGTAAAAGGACATAACACTGCCAGTTTCCTCTCATTGAAATGACTTCTTTCTTACTAAGCTTTCCTTTCTGAACCAGCAGCTGTTTGTGGAACCTGCATCCTTTTAAAGAACATAGTGCCAGATATGGTACAGTCATTCTCTCAAGGCTATCTGTCCTGAAGTTATCCAAAAGGACTTCCTCGAACACTGGACATATAAAAGGGGAGAGGGCAAAACAAACAGGAAAAGAACATACAGTAGAAAAAGACAGTGGGTTTTTCTGGGTTTAATGGACAGTTTTCCATAATGTAAATGCAATTTCATTTGTTATAAAATTTCACATATACTTTCCCTGAAGTTTACATCTTAATTTGCTGTGTAATTAGGGTGAAAATGACATTCTGCAGAGAGTTTTGCAAATGAGTACTGATAAATTGCTCAGCATGGTGTCTGAAACAAAATCAATAGTCTGAGTGATCATTAAGCAGGATCACTTAGAACCAGCCAGCTGCCCTGATTGATAACAATAACTTTGGAAGGTGAGCTGGCATAGCATTATTTGATAAAAATCACCATAAAAAACACTGGAGGGCAGTTCTTAGAGTCATTAAAATATTTCAAAGGAAGAAATCCCATTAACTCAGGGGTTTCTCTCAGTAATAGCTTGTCTGTGTACAGTTTCAAGTTTTAATTGCATAAATATTTCTATTCTCTCTCCATTGTACTCTATAAAGTATTTTTAAAATTCTGAAACCATAAGCATTCTTTCATCTTACACTTCCCCAAATGCTCATAATTTTGTCAGTATGCTTTGCCTTGTTTAACTGTTTCAGCATGACAGTAAGCACATTGAAATCTCTGGTACATTATTTGGTGTTTTTCTGGTTACTTAGTGCTACCTCCAGCCTCCTACTTATCCACACTTCATTCTATAAGAACAAGAAAACAGCTGCATGCCATTGTAGATTTTAAACAAGTGTTGTTGCAGTCCTAAAACATTTCTGTGGCTTCCATCAGACATGTGCAGGTTTTTCTGTTGCCAGGTGCTCTCTCCCTTTTTTTCTTAAAATTTTTTATAAGAGAAGTTGCGGGTTTAGGGAACAATCATGCATAAAATATAGGATTCCTCACCACCAACACCTTGCATTGGTGTGGAACATTAGTTACAATTGATAATAGCACTTTTTTGTAATTGTACTATTATTTTTACCAGTAGTTACCTTTGTTACAACTGATGAAAGATTATTACAATAGTAGTATTAACTATTGTCCATGGTTTACATTAGCTGTATTTTCCCCCATATACCACCCTATTATTAACACCACATATTACTGTCATACATTTGTTTTAATTAATGAAAGAACATTCTTAGACTTGTACTATTAACAATAGTCCGTCATCTCCAATAAGGTTTACTGTGTTGTACAGTCCTATGTTTTATCATTAAATTTTTATGCTGGTAACATATGACCAGAAGTTTTCCCCTTTAACCACATACACCTATATAATTCATTACATTCACAATAATGTGCTGCCATAACCACCATCCATTTCTAACCCTTTATGATCAACTGAAATAGAAATTCTGTACAAACCAAGCATCAACTCCCCATTTTCTTACCCTAATCTATCCACTGGTAACCTAGATTCTAGATTATAACTCTATGAATTAGCTTATTCTAATTAGTCTGTATCAGTGAGATCATACAATATTTGTCCTATTGTGTCTGGCTTATTTCACTCAGCATAGTGTCCTCAAGGTTCTGTCATGTTGTCATAAGCATCAGGATTCATTCCTTTTTATGGCTGAATAATATTCCAATATTCCATTCATATCCATTATCAGGAAATATGCCCTTTTCTTGTTCAATTGTATTCTGACTTATATAAGAATTAAAGACTAGACTTGTATATTGAGGATACAGTACTATTGGGTTTTGCATTTACCCTTTTTGTTACTCTTACTGATAATCTTCATTTCTTCACACTACTACAAGCCACTCTCTCCTGTCTTTTCCCACTCTCTCCTGTCTTTTCCCACTCTCTCCTGTCTTTTCCTTTCAACTTGCAGAACTCCTTTTAGTAATTCTTTTAAGGCAGGTCTTTTGTTGATGAACTCTCTCAGTTTCTGTTTGGCTGTGACTATTTTAAACTCTTCCTCATTTCTGAAGGACAGTTTTGCTGGATAAAAATTTGGGGGGCTGGCAGTTTTTCTCTTTCAGTACCATAAATATGTCATGCTACTGCCTTCTTGCTGCATAGTTTCTGATGAGAAATAGGAACTTAGTCTTATTGAGGGTCCCTTGTATGTGATGAATTGCTTTTCTCTTGCTGCTTTCAGAATTCTCTCTTTATCTTTGGCATTTGACATTCTGATTAGTATGTGTCTCAGAGTAGGTCTATTAGAATTTATTCTGTTTGGAGTACATTGTGCCTCATGGACATGTATATTTATGTCTTTCATAGGAGTTGGGAAATTTTTGGCCATTATTTCTTCACATATTCTCTCTGCTCCCTTTCCCTTCTCTTTTCCTCCTGGGACACCCATAATGTGTGCGCTTTCTGCTGTCACTTAACTCCCTGAGACTCTGCTCAGTTTTTCTATTCCTTTCTCTATCTGTTCTTCTGACTGTATGATTTCAATTGCCCCATCTTCTAGTTTGCTGTTTCTTTCCTCTGCCTTTTCAAATCTGCAGTTACATACCTTTAGTGAATTTTTAATCTCTTCTATTGTGACTTTCATTCCCGTAAGTTCTGTTAAGTTTCTGTTTATACTTCCAAGTTCTTCTTTATTCTTACACACTGTGTTCTTAATATCCTTTATCTCTTTCTGTATGTATTTCATCATCTCCTTGAATTGATTTCGGAGTTTTGTTTGAACTTATTTAATTAGTTGTTTCAAACCCTGTATCTCCAATGAAGTTTTCATCTGTTCCCTTGACTGAGCCATATCTTCCTGTTTTTGGAATGACATGTAATTTTTTTTCTTCTGATATCTAGGCATCTGATCATCTATATGAGTTAACTCTGAAGGTCAGTTTCTTCCTCTTATCTAGGGTTTCATTGTTGACTAACTTTGTGTTAAGTCTCTTCTTGATGCTTGGTCCAACTTAATTCTAGACCTTTAGAGTATCCTGTGTTTAACTGATCGGATTTTCTCAGCACTTCTTCATCTGATTCTTGCCCCAGATATGTGGTACAATTTTTAAGTCTGCACTTTTTGTGTAATTTTTTTCACCTCCAGGAGAAAGCTTCCTTTCCTCTGTTCCTTCTTCAGGAATCTTAATCTGTTTTGTTTGTTTTTGTGCAGAATTTTCTCCCTAGCTCCTGTGATTTGTTTAAATTCTCTCCCTCACTCAGTGCTCCATTTTCCTTACACTCTTCAGTTCTGGGACCCTCCTGTCTTAACAGCAGTTCAGTTTAACACCCCTACCCTTTCTCTATTTCTTTCTCTTTCTCTCAGGACTTTCTGCCTCTGGCTTCTTCTTCCCAGTTAGGGTATCCTGCCCTGGGGAACTACATAGGGTCAACCAGAAAGGGGGATCACTTTAGAAAAGTCCATTTTGCTCTTAGGTGATACAGCCAACAGAAACTGGATTGAGTAAGGGCACAACACTTCTTACCAGTCTTTCTACTGTGGTCTCCTCCCCAGCACCCACCAAGGGTCTTTTGTAGGCAGTACTCCTCAGTGACTTGCGTTCCGCCCTGCGTCCCTGTGCCTGGAGAGGTACTCACGCTGCTGTGTGTGCCTCTATAGTCCGTGTCCCCGGTGCAAGGTGGAGGCCAAGCGAGGGGAGGGAAGAGGACCGGCAGTCTGGGAGAAAGTTTCCTACGTAATATTTTTCTTTATTTTTGATTCAGCATTTGTGGAGAACTTCTCCGGTTTCTACTGACCTCCAGAGTTCTATGCAAGTGGGATTTGTCCCTTTATTTGCTGAATGTCTGGGGAGGTTTTTTTCAGGGGATATCTCAAATTGCCTTGTTGATGACAACCTCTATTTTTAATGTGAGCTGCTCCCATGCTTTCTCTGGCACCACCACTTCTGTGATGATTCAGCTGCTCATGTATCTTCTTGATCAACACGACTCCAGTCACAAGAAAGTTGACTGCGTCCTGCAACCAGCTCTTACTCACGGACATGAGCGCAAAGAGCACCAGGTGCTCTCTTGCTGCTTAGAGTACCACAGTGTGTTACAGACCCTGCATGAATTGTTCAAATATTGACAATAAGACACCCCCTCAAGAGCCTTCAGTGTATGCTATGCCTTTACTTTGAAAAGCACTGCAAACAGCTAAATTGAGAATCATTCAGTTAATCATATAATTAAAAAAATATGTGCTGTCAGTTTCCTGCACATAAGGCATTATAGTAGAGTCACAGAGGACACACAGACATGTGTCAGACACAAGCATTAACCTCAAGGGCCTTATGGTCAGTTTGGAGGGAAAAAACATGCAAATTAAGATTAAATAACATAAAGAATTAAATGAGACGACAGTAATGTGAAAGGTGTTGTGTTCTACCTCAGTGCCTGCATATATTGGATAATCAATACATATTTGTTGCTATGATTAATACACTAGCTGAATTGTGCAATACAAACAAATGCCTTAAGAGTCCACTCAGGAGCCATTGCTGTGGAGTAGCCACAAACCTACATGGAATTGTTGTGGTGAGGGTGGGTACGGCTTGAGACAGTAGATTTAACCAAGGCAAAAACTCCCTTACTTTAAACCTACCATTGGAAATTATTGGATTGAGGGGTCTATAGTCCAACATGAATGCTGGCCTCTGACTAGCCGTATCATTGATCTTAATTAAGAAGACAAAGAGAAATTACCACTTGGGCTTCATTCAATCTGAAAAAAAAGATGTTTAAGGTTTTCCAATAATTAAACTTACCTAGATGCCCCAGACTTTCTGATATTTTTCTGTCTTTTTTTTTTTTTTTTAGCTTTTTATTACTGGCTAATTGTAGCTTTAAATGCAGTTGTAGGAAATCAATACAGAGATATCCTGTGTACCTTCTACCCAGCTTCCGCTACTGGTAACATCTTGCAAAACTGTAATAAAATATCACAACCAGGATATTGTCATTGAAATAGTCAATATACAGAGTATTTCTATCACCACAAGGATCCCTCATGCTAACCTTTTATAGCCACAGCTACCCAACCCTCTTCTTAATCCCTGGCAAACTATAATCTCTACATTTCAATAATTTTGTCATTTCAAGAATGTTATATAAATGGAATCATACTGTATGTAACCTTTTTGGATTTGCTTTGTTAACCCAGATAATCCAGTTTTTGCATGTATCATTAGTTTGTTCCTTTTTATTGCTGCATAGTATTCCTTAATATGTATGCACCACAGTTTGTTTAACTATTCACCCATTGAAAGACATCTGTGTTATTTCTGGCTTTTGGCTATTATGAATAAAGCTGCTATAAACATTCATGTACAGGTTTTTGTGTGAACATAAGTTTTCATTTCTCTGGGATAAATGCCCAGGGGCGCAACTGCTGTTACATAGTAGCTGCATGTTTAGTTTTTTAAGATTGCCAAACTGTTCTCCAGAGTTGCTGTACCAATTTACATTCACATCAGTAATGTATGAGTCATCCACTTTCTTGGCATCCTTACCTGCATTTAGTGTTGTCAGTATTTCTGATATTAGTCATTTAGATAGATGTGTAGTGATAGCTCATTGTGATTTTAATCTGCATCTCCCCAATGGCTAATGAGGTTGAACATCTTTTCATTTGATTATTTGTTATCTGTATATTCTATTCAGTAAAATGTTCAGGTCTTTTATCCATTTTCTAATTGGATTATTTGCTTTTTTACTGCTGTGTTTTAAGAGTTCTTTATATTTTTAGATAATAACCTTTGTCAGAATTTTTATGTGGTTTACAAATGTTTTCTCTCACTTTGATGTCTGTCCCTCCACTAATACCACATAACCTTGATGACTATAGCTATATAATAAGTCTTGAAATCAGGTAGACTGATCCCTCCCACTATATTCTTCATCTGCACATTGGAACAATGCATTCATTCATTAAATAAACATTTATTGAGTACCTATTATGGATCAGGCAAAATTTTAAATAAAGAGGATACTGCAGTGAACCAAGTAAACAAACAAAAAAGCCTTTGGGGAGCTTACATTGTGATTGAAGGAGACAGATAATTGATAAATACATAAACAAATTTTTTATTGCATATTAGAATGTGAAAAATGCTGTGAAAAACTGCAGCAGGGTAAAAGGACAGGACTTGCTGGAGCAAGGGTTGAGAGTAATGGCAATTTTAAAAGGGGGGCATAGAAAGACCTCATTGAAAAGGGGCATTCAATGAAGATTTGTACTTAAAAAGACTTGATAATAAAAATACCTACCTATCTTACAGAGTTGTGAGAATTGAATGAAATAATACTTGCAAAATGCTTAGCACAGCACATGGTATGAATTTAAATTTTAGCTATTATCACTATTATTAGAACCATAATTATCTAAGAAAGATTCTCCTATTTGAAAACTGTTTAGATCAGTGGGTCTCAGGGGAGGGTGGGGACATCTTGCCCCATGCCCAGGAGACATTTGGCAGTGTCTGGAGATATTTTTGGTTGTCACAACTGAGGGGTTACTACTGGCATCTAGTAGGTAGAGGCCAGGGATGCTAAACATCCTACAATGCACAGGATAGCCCCCATAACAAAAAATTATCAAGCCTCAAATGTCAATAGTGCCAAGGTTGAGAAATGTGGATTTAGATGAATAACAGATGTCTATGTATGAATGTGCTAAAAATAGATTGCAATTTATCAGTGAATTTCTATCTCCCCTTTAGCCCTTGACTTTAACCCATTTTCTCCAAGGACCCTTCTTCAGTTGACTTCCACATATTCAGAACTGTCCTGAATCTGGCATTTATTCAATAATTTGTTAGTTTACACTCATAGATTTGAATTGGGTCCCCAGCCAGATAGTGAATGCTTGAAAGCAGAGACTGCATATTCCTTGGGTAACTCTACTCTGCATATGGAGAATCATCAAATATGTTTAATAGCTGTTCTTTTGACTTTTCTTTCTTGGTCGTGAACATCAGTTACTTTTACAATTTTACAATACTTTTTTCTTATTGTAATTACAATACCTATTTCATTAGCTTCTCAGAATTAGTGGTATGACAGTGTCTATCAGTAAGGTTCAATAACAGTGCTAGAAAAAGTCTCTTCTGCCTTCAAACTCCAGAAACTTCTTTGGCTATATGCTTAAGTCATCAATATTTTCTATTCAAAGTACCCAAACAGCAATGTATATAAGATGACCTCATCTTGATATTCAAATTAACATTAGTAGAAAAACTTCAAGAGATGATTGAGTACAAACCCTTTCCCAGGGGTACAATTTAGAGCAGAATCTCAATTTATGAACCTCCAGTGACTGTTTTGGCCTCCTGAGATGTTTGTCACTCAACACAGCACTTTTACAGTAGAGCTCCCTGGTCTTTGAACATGGAGTTGGAAATGATCAGGAGCTAGCTCCAAATCATGTTGGAACTATTACTTCAATATCAAAAATAAACTAGCCAAGGACTTTATCCTCAAGTATCATACTATAGGTAGAGTAAGCTTTTTTCAGTGATAAGATCTGAAGGGTACATTCTATTCCAAAAATACTTTTCCACAGACCTGCCATTGAGTTTCCCTCCAAGATAGTAACTCCTCTGAGTTAAAACATTATGTTTCTCACATGAGTCTATCAAAATATAATGCAAATATGAGCACTAGCTAATTAACACACTAGAGCTTTCCATCAACTCACATGTTCACTTGCATATTAATGTTTGGGTCCAAGGGGGCAACAACTTACAACTATCTCTTCCCCTCCATGATCTGATGGAAATTAAAACATTCACTTTCTAACTAGTCAAGATGGATTAGAGAACACAGTTTAGATATTTGGTCACCTAAAACTATCTGATGTGTTTCTGACACTAAGGTAAAACCATCCAAGGTATACTCTGCAAAGCAGAAACTTACCTGACAGGCTACAAGGGAACGTCTCACCCCGCAGTCCTGTTCAAGGAGACGTGAACACAGACACAGAAGGAAAGATTAAGTGGAGGGAAGAGAGGCTGAAAAAGTGGGGAGTCTTCACATGGGAACCGGATGATGGGGGTCCATTAACAAGAAGAATAGCACAATCAACTGTCAGAAGCTAGAACAGGCTGTCCAGAAGAGTGCATTTTGATGGAGGCAAAGTGATAGAGGAATGTGCGGAATGAAGAAGAAAGAAACCCAACCTTGAGTTCTTCTTTTAGAGGCCCTAAGGAATTTCCTGAGAAGGGGCCCATTCTGTAAGATCTACAGTTAATAAGAACTAGGGGGCAGTCAGGAGGCCTTGGATTAGATTTGGGGGCAGACTGGGGAAAGATGGAGCATTGAGAGTTAAACCGCCAGTTGCATAGACAAACTGTTAAGTCGGGAGTATGCATCTGCAGACTGGCTCTGCACAGTACAGTGCAGGTCTTGGGTCCCTGAATGAAATAGAATGAGTAGCTTTGTTTCTTGCCCTCTAAGAATTTATAGTCAAATTCAGTGAGATTACTTGTCTCCATTCATGTTAAAAACAAAACTAGCGAAACTAAAAAAGAACCAACTGTGGCCAGTTTAATTTAAAAATGCACTGTTTGAAGGGACATATATAATACATGATGGCTCTGTTATGTCACTGAACTTTCATTTTTAATCTTTTGTTTGACATTAAAATTTTGGAACTTTGACTCACCCAGACCTGGAAACAAAAGAGAAAACTTTTATCAAGACAGTGAGAAAAAGAGAACCAAGAACCAACAAAGGCTGATTTTGCTGGATCAGGAAATACAAGGAGAATCCACCAAGTAGCAGTAAAGCAACAATCAACACAGCGTTGGCTCTTAGGTTGACAGCACTTGGCAAGAGCTCTAACTAATGTCTAACACACAAGATGGAATGATCTAGGTAAAAGCTGGACAACATTTGGTGACAGATCTTTCTTCAGAGGAAGATGAATGTTTTAGATACATTTAAACATTTCTTCCTCTCTATTCCTGTCTTTAGCTGAGATTCTGATTTACCTCTTATGTGATAGTGCTAATTTTAGGTTATCTTCATGAAATAATGCTGCCCCATAAAATGTTCTTGGTGCCAAATAGAAAAATGTGCTAAATAAATACTACTAAACAACAATTTGGAAAGGAGACATTTTCTGTGTGGGTTATAAAATACCCGAGATCGAAGTAGGTACAGAAAGGAAGCGCTAATGAAATGAACGTAGCTTTTCCGAGAAAGGCTGAGTGAGTTTGTGTTGTGAGTAGCTAGAGAGCCCACATAGGAAGTGTATTTGATAGCTATTTTTGACAGCAAGATGCTTCCAAAAACCCCTCTGGCTTGTGGATGAAATCTCACAGGGTAGCCAGGCTTTCTTGTGTGTGAGAACAACAGGGCTTTCCAGCAGATTCTCATAAATGAGAAACTTCAAATGCTGAGTAGTAGAGAGCTAGACTGTTTTGCTGATAATTTTATCAGTGGTCATTTTGTGCAAGATGAAATGGGGAGAATTCTAGGTCAAGATTTCTTATTTTTCATTAGGTAACAAAGACAAAGAAGAAACAAGTAGATCACTCTAGACAGTTATTATCTAAAAAGAATTAGCAGAAATTATGATTCAGATCTGTGCTGCCAAGGCAGCAATTCTGGGCCTGTGTGGGTGGGTGTGAAATCAGCAATAAAATTTGCAAAACTTCAAGGCCAAAAATCAGGACCAAACTCAAAGCCTTTGGGGACAATAGATAATTCAGAGCTCCCCATACCAATCTGGAATAGGCTATGGTTATACATTTATTCAGGAAAAGAAACCAGAAACAGTACAATAATCACTTGGGGATGTATTATTATTATTATTATTATTATTCCTTATTATTATCATTAGTATTATTGTTCCCCAAATGGCACTTGCATTGCATTTCTCTCCCACTGGATTTCGAGAAACTTAAGGAAAGAGACTGTGCCTTACCTTTCTTAGTATCCCAATTCCTAGCCCATATCCTGGCATGTAGTAAGTGCACAATATTTGCTGAGGAAATGATATTGTAAAGCAAATGCAGAATATGGCCTCTGGGTTAGATGTGCTATATAAGCACTATTTAATAGAACATTCTGTGGTAATGTAAATATTCTGCACTGTTCAACATAGTAACCACCAGCCAAATGTAGCTGTTAAGCACTTGAAATGTGGCTGGTGCAACTGAGAAATTGCATTATTAATTTTATTTAATTTTAATTAATTTAAAAGTAAATTTAAGTTGCCATGTGTTGAGCAGTGCTGTGCTACATTTTCAGAAGAGGAGAGAGATCAAAAGGTGTTGGTTTTCTAACCTCTTTTAAAATACTACTTAACTCATATCTATCCTCATTCTTCCCCCCATGCAATTTATCATCTTTCATCAAGTAAGTAATCCAAATGAAAAAACAGTCTCATATGTCAGATTAATCAAACATAACCAGTCTTTTCCTTGTTTACTTTCAAGAACCAAACATCATGTATCCTTCTCATAGCCATTGACTCTGTGTCCACAGCAGAGCATACGAGAGGACTCCTAAGGACACAGACCTGTTTGAATCCTGGGGCTGTCAAGTACTTGCATCCTAACCTAGGATACTTTCTTCAAGCCCTCGGGGTCTCAGTCCTCTCATCAGTGAAATAGGGATTATAATACCCATCTGATAGCTTGTTGGGAGGATTAATGACATCATCCTTAGTCCCTATTGCAGTACCTTATACATAAGAGAGAGAAAATGGTAGCCCTTATTACTGTTGTCAAGTGTAAGATAGTGTGCCAGGTGCTGAGAGGATATTGAAGGATGTAGTATAGTCCTTGACTTTTAGGAGTGATTTCCTAGAAATTTTCATTTCTTCTACATAGGTACAAATAATTTTTGTGTTCCTTGTTAATGTGCCATAATCCTAGCTCCTGATGTAAAGATTGCAGGCTCTTCTACAGGCTCTGCATGCTTTTGAGGGAGGGATTCCTGTCTTACCTATATCTACATACTCCTAGGACAGAGCTTAAAAATGATTACTGAATTGGAATGATATAAAAATGCAGTCTTCAGTGCTGCTGCTAAAGAAATAAAAACAACCAACCAAACAATATCCTTATAATTCACAGCAACCAGCAATAGCTATAAATAGAAGATATGATAGAACAGAAGACATCTCATGAACTGTAGTAACACCCACCCCCCATATGTGGAAGGTAAACAAATAATTTAAGAAAATTATTTGACAATAAATGTGAAGGATCTGTAGGAAGAAAATTATTGAATTTTGTTGAATATGTGTAAAGAAGACTTAAATTAATGGAAAGCTATGCCTTGTTCCTGGATGGAAAGATGAAATATAGAGAAGCACAGTCCTTTTCTAAATCAGTGGTTAATGGAAAATTTCCATGAAATGTTTGAAAAATAAGAATAATGGCTTACTCTATCAACTATTAAAATAAATTATAGAGCCATAATAAGTAAATCAGTGTAATACAGGTACAAGAATAGACACAATATAAGTGGAATAAAATAGAACTCAACATGGCCTGAGTAAAAAATAGGAGTTTAATGTATAAAAAGAGTTAGATATTTAGAAAAAACATCAGTTTAGCATCTCACCTCACACTATTCATCAAAAATAAATTCTAGATGAATTTGGGACTATATGAAACAACACCAAGAAACTAGAAGAAAATACTGTGTATTTCGTATAGGGAAGGCACACAAAGCTTTGAAGAAAGTAAATCACATAGATAACAATTAATGATTATATCTCTATAGAATACTTAAACTTTTACCCTCATAAACATATAAAAAATTAAATTACAAAGCAGAAACTGCAAAAAAAAAAAATTCATAAGCACAACCAAAAGAGAGGATCACAGAACACTGCAGTAGGGAAAATTTCAATTAAAGACCTTAAATTAGATCCTGGCTGGGGCACATGTAGCTCTGCTACCTTAGGCTGCTTATTTAACCCACATTTATTTTTCTTATCTTTAAAATGAAAATTTGAAGTAATTATGCCTCATACAGTTAATTTGACAATTAAGTTTGAAAATGTATAAAATACTCAGCACCTTACCTGGAACAGTAAAATGTTTGATAAATGGTAGCTAAAAAAATAAATAATGGATTAATATCCTTCCTAAATAGTTTTACAGATTGTGAATATTAATCTTAATATATTTCTGATATATATCTTGTAAATATTATCCCCAGGGTAGTCATTTACTTTGACCTTTATTTCTCCTGTTTTTTGTAATAGGGAAAGTATTCATTTTATTTAGTCAAACCTATCAGACTTTTCCTTCATGGCTTCCATTTTTCCATGTTTTTTAGGAAATCCTTCCATTCCCTTTCAACTTCTTCCATGTGATTATAAAAATATTCTCCTATTTTTATCTAGTATTTGAACTTTCAATCCATAAAAAATTTGTTAGTATTGGGTGCACTAGCTAGTCTAATTTTATTTCATTTTAAATGGTTAGTTGATTGTCACACTATTTATTGAATACTCTGGACTGTCCACAAATTTCTAAATGCCATTTGTTCAAGCAATATTCATATTTACCTGTGGGTCTTGTTCTGGACCCTGTTCTTTTCCATTGATCTATTTATTCATCTACTTCACTGCAAACCTTCTTGTTTTAATTACTATTGATTTGTTTTGATATCTTTAAGACATTGTTCTTTATCTAAAGTTTCTTTCTATTCTTGAATATTTTCTCTTCTATCTGAATTTTAGAATCACTGTATCAGCTTCTAAAAATATAATATTTAGATTTTGATAGGAATTGCTCTAAAGTTTTTATTAATTTGAGGAAAATTGACATGTCAATAAACTGAGTCTTACTATCCTGGAACCTGATCTATTTCTCCATTTATTGAGTTCTTAATTTTTGCACCAGTCATTCAGTAAACTTGCAGTTTTCTTCATAGAGGTATCACAAATTTATTTAAAAATCTATTCTAAAGCATTTTATGCTTTTATTATGTTTATTGCTACTCTGTATAATGTCCTTTTTTCATTTAGTTTTCTAAATTGGTTAGCATTGCTTTATATATATTAAAGAAAAAACTATTGATATGAGTTTGGTGAATTTATCATCTTGCTGAATTATTTTATTACTTCCAATAATTTTTCAGCTAATCCATATGGATATTCTTATTAGACAGTCTTATCCTCTGCAAATATTAACAGCTGTGTCCTTTCTCTCCAATATTGGCACCTTCATTTACATGTCTTTTCTTTTTTTTAGATGAAGCATAGAAGAGTAGTTTTGTCCACAATATTTATTAGTGGGAATGTTTTTAATGTTTAAACTTTAAGTATGATGTGGGGGGGTGGTTCTAGTAAATACCTTTATCAGGTTTAGGGAGTTTTTTCTTCCCCTTCAAAATCATGCCTGCCCTGGGACCATTCGATTAGAGAAAAGGACATTACAGTTTTTGCCCAGGAGACAGACGCCTGAAAACTAGGTGGAGCAGTTGGTGGAAAACAGAGAGAAAAATTAGGTGCCATGCTTTTTACCAACCAACAGAAAAGGAGCACTTAGTTCATTATTTACATACATTATTTAATGGCATTTTGAAACAGAATTCCTTGCAATGCTTTAATTTTATATTCTTTTCTCAAAGTACATTTACCTTCTTGTTAATCCTCGATTAGTACTTCCATTCTCTTTGATTTCAAATTCTTTCCTCTCAATGGACTATTAATGGACTGCTTTTTCTGTGATTCATTATGATCTATTGATCTATTGCTGTTTTTTTATAGTCCTTTTTTTTTTTTTTCATTTTTTTCTTCCATTATGTTTCAGATAATCTTTGGTTGTTATAGCTATATTTACCAATATAGGTGAAACTAAAATAAACTCAGGTTATTCTATTATTCTGTGATTTAAAAATAATCATTTTTTCCCTTTGCACATTTTTCTGTAGATAATTCAATGTTTTAACAAAATCTTATACGTTAAAATTAAGGAATGGTATTTCATGAATTTATTTCAATTCGTAGGCATTAGATACCATGACTGTCCCTTGATAAGAAAAAAATTTCAGCTAAAATTTTTCTCCAACTTTTCATGAAAGACCATCTATTTTTATTTCCTTATTTAAGCTTTTATTAGACTAGCTTCTAAAATGGGAATATTATATCTTAACTATTTCTGCTGTATACAGTTATCATAGGGTGATATAGTCTTATAGAAAGATGCCCAGAGACACAGGGGGAGAAAAGTAGGTTCTCTTAATGTAAAGAAATAAAAATGCCATGTAAATGAACAGAGGTCATAATCAATGACACTCCTATTGGGAAGGCAAGCTTCTGAGTCCACAAGTCCCTACCAGGTGAAAATGCAGTTGAACGCTGTCATAGTACAGTAAATGGCTGCCAACAAATTTCAATTGCCTAAAATGCCGGGGTTGGAGGTAAATGAAATGCAAGGGCAAGCCTGCTTAGCTCACCAGCCTGGCTTCTTTGAGGCCCAGCTGTACAACCTCAATCTGCTCAGATCCAGCTATGGTTGGCACCACTGGCTAGTGGTCCTTCACTTTGGGTTTCATATGGATGGAGATGATTCTAGGTCCAGACAGAGACTTCCATAACCACAACAGTCATGCCAGAAATCTCCCAGTGTGTTAGCACCTGCTTGGGAATATTAGACTGGCAGAATACCAAGATAGTGATGCTGGTAGGTTGCCCTCCCAACTTTGTACCTTCTCTCCTCAAGAAGATTAAAACTTTAGCCAAGCTCCACTCCTGATGGGAGACCTCAGTTTTTAAAGGTCACTTTTCCATGTATACCATTATCCCGGCTGACCGAACCTTTAAACCTGCCTGGAGTCTATTACTGCATCCATAATGCTAAGCTGTGTTCAATAATTTCCTTTACTTGCTAACCTCTATAACGTTCTCAAAAAGAGTAGTCTACATGCAGTGTTTTTATAATCTCACCTTCTCATTCCATTTTCTTGAAACAACTGTCTTCTAAAGAAAAAAACAAAAATAAAACACTACTAACTGCTAAAGTTAATGTTTTCACCTTCGGCTATAATGACATTGTATTTTCTTACTCATTTTCCTGCATCTTTGTCTTTTAAGGACTCTTCTTAATATTCTTCCTTGATCCATCTTCCTCTCCCCATCTCTGAGATGTAGATGACCCTGAAGGTGTTGTCCCTAGCACACTTCTCTCCTTCTCTAACCTCCATACTCTTTTCCTTTCATCTAGGTCCATACCTTCACCTATCATAACAATGAGTATAGTTCTCAGAATTGCATCTTGAGCTTTTATGCTCTTCCAAGCCCTAGATCCACAGATCCTATGGCCATTGGCTATCTATACCTGGATCCATATAGGAACATCAAAATCACTGTCTCTAAAACTAAACTCAGTATGACTTATATCTGAGTTCTTACGATCATCCTGAATGATTTTCATGTCTATGTAATGGTACACTGGTAAATCTTTTATACCCAACTGTATTAGTTAGGGTTCCCTAGGGAAACAGAATCAATGAGAGGTGTCTCTGATTATCAAATTGTAAAAGTGACTCACGCAACTGTGGGTATGCATGAGTCCAAATTCTGTAGAGCCGTCAACAAACTGTCAACTCCAAGGAAGATGTCCGATGAACTCCTCAGGAAACGAACCGGCAACTTCGACGAACTCCTCAGGCAATGAACTGGGATCTTCGACGAACGTGTTCGATGAATTCCTCAGGAAACGAACTGGCAACTTCGACAAACTCCTCAGGAAATGCTTCACTGGGCAGCTGAAGAAGAAGTGAAGGTCCTCTATCTGTCTCACTTATAAGTCTTCAACTGATTAATTGGATCAAATCCAGCCAATTGCATTCTCTCATTGTGGAAGGCATGCCCTTTGGTGAGTCATCAGTCACAGCTGCAGTCAATTGACTGATGATCCAGTAAACCAGCCTGTTGGTTTATCAACCAGCCTCAAACATCCTCACAACAATTGTTAGGCCAGTGTTTGCTTGACCAGACAGCTGGGTCACCTGGCCAAGTTGACACATGAACCTAACCATCACAGTCCACCCCTTGTCAACTTGGCAGTTATACACATCACCTAAAACCATACCTTCAAAATGAACATTACAGCTTATGCCATATGATAAGGGGATAAGACAGAGAAGAAAGAAAAGATATTTGCTTTACAGACAAATACAAACATAATCATAACAAAATGAGGAGAAAATATTCATGTCATCATAGTCCTCATTTCTGTAACTGGTCACGTGGCCGTAGTTCATATTTATCACGACCTTCTTCCACTACCCATTCCATGTTCCCTTTACCCTCAGCAAGCACTTCAGCTGGCCGTGGTTCTTTGCCTGGTGGGGTGACCCAAACCTTCATTCCTGAAGTTTCTTGGCCATTGGTAGTCCTGCCTGGATTGGGTTGTTGCAGTTTTCCATTGACTTGAATCACAGGGCATGGTAGTACTAAGAGACGCTCTAGGGGATCTCCTGTATTCCAGGAAAACTCTTCTTTACTTCCATTGTGTAGTTGCAGTGCTATTTCCTCTTGATAGTCAGGATCATTCACCCCAGCCAGTACAGTAATCCCCTTCCTTGCCTGTTGATTCAGAGACATAAGAAGCCCAAAGTGGCCAGATGGCAGTCTTAACTTCCAGTTCAGTGGGATTATTGTTGTGTTTCCTGGTGGAAGCACTCCTCCTTTTGGAACCAAGACCTGTAGACCAGCAGAGCTTAAGCTTGCAGGGACAGGAAGCAAAAATTTACCTAGTGGATCACTAGGAGTGATAGTGAGTGGTGTCACTCCTGTTTCCACCCTTTGATTCCTGGACCCATGAATCCTGACTATGGGAGAAACAGCACCATAGAGTTGACGCTGATTCAGAGCATACACAGCCTCCTGGAGAACACTGCCCCAACCCTGCAAGGTATTGCCACCTAGTAGGCGCCGTAATTGAGTCTTCAACAGGCCATTCCACCATTCTATCAACCAAGCTGCCTTTGGATGATGAGGAACATGGTAAGACCACAGAATTCCATGAGCATGTGCCCATTCCCTCACTTCATTTGCTGTGAAGTGGGTTCCTTGGTCTGAAGCAATGCTGTGTGGAATACCATGACGGTGGATAAGGCATTCTGTAAGTCCACGGATCGTAGTTTTGGCAGAAGCATGTCGTGCAGGGAAGGCAAACCCATATCCAGAGTATGTGTCTATTCCAATAAGAACAAATCGCTGCCCCTTCCATGATGGAAGTGGTCCAATGTAATCAACCTGCTACCAGGTAGCAGGCTGATCACCCCAAGGAATGGTGCCATATCGGGTACTGAGTGTGGGTCTCTGCTGCTGGCAGATTGGACACTCAGCAGTGGCTGTGGCCAGGTCAGCCTTGGTGAGTGGAAGTCCATGTTGCTGAGCCCACACATAACCTCCATCCCTACCACCATGACCACTTTGTTCATGAGCCCATTGGGCAATGACAGGAGTTGCTGGGGAAAGAGGCTGATTGGTATCCACCAAACGGGTCATTTTATCCACTTGGTTATTAAAACCTTCTTCTGCTGAAGTCACCCTCTGGTGAGCATTCACATGGGACACAAATATCTTCATGTTGTTTGCCCACTCAGAAAGGTCTATCCACATACCCCTTCCCCAGACTTCTTTTTTCACCAATCTTCCAATCACGTTCCTTCCGAGTCCCTGACCATCCAGCCAAACCGTTAGCAACAGCCCAGGAATCAGTATACAGATGCACCTCTGGCCAGTTCTCCTTCCAAGCAAAGTGAACAACTAGGTGCACTGCCCGAAGTTCTGCCCACTGGGAGGATTTCCCCTCACCACTGTCCTTCAGGGACATCCCAGAAAGGGGCTGCAGTGCTGCAGCTCTCCACTTTCAGGTGGTGCCTGCATATCATGCAGAACCATCTGTAAACCAGGCCCTAGTCTTCTCTTCCTCAGTCAATTGACTGTAAGGAACTCCCCAAGATGCCATAGCTATGGGCTGGGAAAGAGAAGGTAAGGTGGATGGAGTGGGGGCTATGGGCATTTGGGCCACTTCCTCATGTAACTTACTTGTACCTTCAGGACCTGCTCGAGCTCTATCTCGTATATACCATTTCCATTTTATGATGGAGTGCTGCTGTGCACGCCCAACTTTATGGCTTGGTGGGTCAGATAACACCCAGCTCATGATAGGTAACTCAGGTCTCATGGTAACTTGGTGGCCCATGGTTAAGCGTTCTGTCTCTACTAAGGCCCAGTAGCAGGCCAACAGCTGTTTCTCAAATGGAGAATAGTTATCTGCAGAGGATGGTAAAGCTTTACTCCAAAATCCTAAGGGCCTGCATTGCGATTCTCCTATAGGAGCCTGCCAAAGGCTCCAAACAGCATCTCTATTTGCCATTGACACTTCCAGCACCATTGGGTCAGCTGGATCATATGGTCCAAGCAGCAGAGCAGCTTGCACAGCAGCTTGGACCTGTTGCAGAGCCTCATCTTGTTCCGGTCCCCACTCAAAATTAGAAGCTTTCCTAGTCACTCGGTAAATGGGCCAGAGTAGCACACCTAAATGAGGAATATGTTGTCTCCAAAACCCAAAGAGGCCAACTAAGCGTTGTGCCTCTTTTTTGGTTGTAGGAGGGGCCAGATGCAACAGCTTATCCTTCACCTTAGAAGGGATATCTCGACAGGCCCCACACCACTGGACACCTAGAAATTTTACTGAGGTGGAAGGCCCCTGTATTTTTGTTGGATTTATCTCCCATCCTCTGCCATGCAAACACCTTACCAACAAATCTAGGGTAGTTGCTACTTCTTGCTCACTAGGTCCAATCAACATGATATCATCAATATAATGAACTAGTCTGATGTCTTGTGGGAGGGAGAAACGATCAAGATCCCTGCGGACAATATTATGACATAGGGCTGGAGAGTTGATATAACCCTGAGGTAGCACAGTAAATGTAAACTGCTGGCCTTGCCAGCTGAATGCAAACTGTTTCTGGTGGTCCTTGCTGACAGCAATTCAGAAAAAAGCATTTGCCAGATCAATAGCTGCATACCAGTTACCAGGGGATGTGTTGATTTGCTCAAGCAATGATACCACATCTGGAACAGCAGCTGCAATTGGAGTCACCACCTGGTTAAGCTTACGATAATCCACAGTCATCCTCCAAGACCCATCTGTTTTCTGCACAGGCCAAATAGGAGAGTTGAATGGGGATGTGGTGGGAATCACCACCCCTGCATCCTTCAAGTCCTTAAGAGTGGCATTAATCTCTGCAATCCCTCCAGGAATCCAGTATTGCTTCTGGTTCACTATTTTGCTAGGCAGGGGCAGTTCTAGTGGCTTCCACTTGGCCTTTCCCACCATAATAGCCCTCACTCCAGGAGTCAGGGAACCAATGTGAGAATTCTGACAGTTGCTGAGTATGTCTATTCCAATTATGCATTCCGGCACTGGGGAAATAACCACAGACCCACTGGACCCAGTGTGAGACAGACCTGAGCTAAAACTCCATCAATCACCTGACCTCCATAAGCCCCAACTCTGACTGGTGGACCAGAGTGACGTTTTGGGTCTCCGGGAATTAATGTCACTTCTGAACCAGTGTCTAATAATCCACGGAATATCTGATCATTTCCTTTTCCCCAATGCACAGTCACCCTGGTAAAAGGCCGTAGGTCCCCCTGGGGAAGGCTGGGAGGAAGATTAACAGTATAAATTTTTGGCAGTGTAACAGGGTCCTTCCCCAAGGGTACCCGGCCTTCCCTTCATTCAAGGGGCTCTGGATCTGTAAACTGTCTGAAGTCTGGGAATTGATTAAGGGGCCATGACTCTCTGTTTTTGTAATTCAAGGGGGACTTTTGTTGACATGACCTAGAATTCTTCTGCCTATATAGTTCAAACAAGAATTTAGTTGATTGCCCATCTATTTTACTGCTTGGTACTCCATGATCCACTCACTAGCCAACGCCATAAGTCTCTGCTAGTCATATTATTTTGACTGCTGCTTTGAACCTGTTTTCCATTATGGTAGCCATGCCCACCTTGTCTGTGGCAATTAACTGCAGCCACTTGGCTTCTACCGACTCGGGACCCGATTATCCCCATTGTGTTTAAGGATTCCAACTCAGTGACAGCAGTTCCTACAGTAATATCTGACCTACAGAGAAAGGCGACTACAGAGCTCTTCAGGGATGATGGAGCTAGTCTCACAAATTTATTCCTTACAGTCCTGGTAAACGGTGTGTCCTCTGGACATTCCAGGGCTGTGTGAGCAGGTCTTCCATGATAAATCCACTCTAACATTCCAATCTCTCTAAGCCTTTGAGTCCCCTCCTCCACATTGTACCAGGACAGTTCTGGCATTTTAACCTCTGGTAATGTTGGCCACCTTTTGATCCATGTTTCAGCCAGCCACCCAGACAAACTGTTAACCCCCTTTCTAACCCCTCGAGCTACAACATTGAATGCAGAATCTCTGCTTAGTGGGCCCATATCGATAAATTCAGCCTGATCCAACCTTATATTCCTTCCACCATTATCCCACACTCTTAATATCCATTCCCACACATATTCCCCTGGTTTCTGTCTGTATAAGTTGGAAAACTCATACAGTTCTTTTGGAGTATAGCGTACTTCCTCATGGGTCACACTTTGTACCTCACCCTTTGGGGCTTGTTGGGACTTGAGCCTAGTTATAGGTCTTGAAGCAAAAACTGGTGGCGGGGGTGGGTCATGAAAAGAGTTAGAATTATCTCTCAAGCCATTCACCTCAGGACATTCTGTTGCATTTTCATCTCTTAAAAGAGGATTAATCTCTCCAGACAAAGGAGTGAGGGCTGCTTCCTCAGGGGAGGTGATTACAGGATTAGCAGGCACTGAAGGGTTAATCTCCTTAGATGGGGGTTGGGTGGCAGGCTCCTTAGGGCAGACTGGACTTAGGGAAGCTGTTTCCCCAGGACAGCCCTCTACAGGTAAATCTAACAGTGACCCAGCAGAATCCAGGGTTCCAATGTCCTCACTGCCATTATTATCAATCCATATGTCCCCATCCCAAGTTTCCGGATCCCATTCTTTTCCAATCAATGCTTTTACTTTAACAGCAGACACCCTGAGAGGTTGAGATTTTAGTTTACGTTGTAAATTTGCTACTCGCGCAATGAGAGACTCCGTCTGGTTTTCAGAAACTTCCAGTCTGTGGGCACAGGAAATAAGATTTTCTTTCAGGGCACACATGGAAACCTTTACATCTGTCATATGGCGTTTAAGTTTTGAATTTGAAGCCTTTAGCTCATCCCTTTCTCTTACAACTGTATCCAAAGTATCTAAGAGCAGCCAGCCAACATCATTATACCTCTTAATACTGCAAAACTCCATGAAAGTGTCGAAAACACTGTCACCCAGAGCCTTGCTTCATACTAGAGTATGATTAGGAGAATCAGATGGTGCTATTTTGCATATCTCCTTTGCCAACTCATGCCATGGACTGTCAGTGCCCTCTTGATTATTGGAAATAGAGTCATTAGTGCCTCTGATTCTAATCAGAGTAGAGAACAAATGTAAAAGCCCATTTTAAGATTCTGTTTCTCAAGAACCACTCCCAGTACCAAGTTGTATTAGTTAGGGTTCTCTAGGGAAATAGTATCAATGAGAGGTGTCTCTGATTATCAAATTGTAAAAGTGACTCACGCAACTGTGGGTATGCACGAGTCCAAATTCTGTAGAGCCGTCAACAAACTGTCAACTCCAAGGAAGATGTCCGATGAACTCCTCAGGAAACGAACCGACAACTTCGACGAACTCCTCAGGCAATGAACTGGGATCTTCAACGAATGTGTTCGATGAACTCCTCAGGAAACGAACTGGCAACTTCAACGAACTCCTCAGGAAATGCTTCCCTGGGCAGCCGAAGAAGAAGTGAAGGTCCTCTATCTGTCTTGCTTCTAAGTCTTCAGCTGATTAATTGGATCAAATCCAGCCAATTGCATTCTCTCATTGTGGAAGGCATGCCCTTTGGTGAGTCATCAGTCACAGCTGCAGTCAATTGACTGATGATCCAATAAACCAGCCTGTTGGTTTATCAACCAGCCTCAAACTTCCTCACAGCAATTGTTAGGCCAGTGTTTGCTTGACCAGACAGCTGGGTCACCTGGCCAAGTTGACACATGAACCTAACCATCACACCAACTCTGTGGAAAGAAAACCCTGGATATGTGACATTTTCCAATTTTTGTAGTGTAAATACTTCCACTGTGAACCAATTCCAAGCTACCTACATGGCCTACTCAATGAATGCTGTGTTGGGAAGAGCTGTACAGTCAGCTCTCAGGAGCCTAAATGAGTTGAAGTGGCTCCAGCACACCACTAGCTGCTTCTAAACATCTTTGTCCTGGATCATGGCAGATTCTAAACCCCATCAGGCCCTACATTTAACCTTCATCTGACAGCAAGTGCAGCAAGAAGGAAGCACAGTCCACTGACAAATGAGAACACAAAAATTGCAAGTTGGCTAATTCTTTACTGGTGTCTCGACCTAGTCCACTCTCTCCCACTGGAAACTTCCAGCCATGGACTCCGTTTTGCAGCTCATCCGTGGCTCTCTGAGTGTCCACTAGGATACCTCCTCCACAGTCTCCTGTGTCACTGATTCAACTGAAGCACAACCACTGGGAAACATTTACCAGAGCCTTTATCTAAGTGCACTTTCATTATTGAACAGCCTATTGGTGAGACAGAAAAGTCAATCTTGGCCTGGCTACCTTCTCTCTGTCCATGGGAAAAAAAATATATTCCCAACACATCACCATACCACCATACCAGTTCCTGACTTTATAAAAACTTGTATGTTAGAGCGGTGGAGAGGGGTATGTGGAAAGATTGGGGAAAGGCAGCAGAAACTAAAGAATCACAAAAGTTCTTTGGCCTGAAGACCCTCTAGCCCTTTTCTGGTTAATTTTGCATCTCTTCCTAGAGCAAGGGAAGGATGACAAACCTGCTCTTCTGTGGTATCAGTAATGTAGTTGCCTTATTCCCTATGATCCTGGAAAGGTACATTTCATAAAGAAAGTGAAGTTTTTTTCCCCTAATACACTCTTCAAAAACCTTTATGCTACAATGTGATATATGCCAATTGAAGGAAAGCAAATGCATTTTCCTCTCAATACCAATATTGTCATGAAAGATTATCTGTCTACATCTCGCTTATTATTCTTATACTAATGTGATTTGATGCTTTCAATAGGGTGAGCAAAGACAGTATACATATAGTATGAGACTTCCTTAAATTGTAAAGTCAATAAATCAATCATTCTTTTAATTAACAATTTCTGGAGCCCATTATATACAAGTCACATCTATAGTCTAAGACTAAAAAGGGAAACAAGATACAGTCCTTGCTCTCAAGGATATTACTCACTAGAAAAATTTAAATTCCCTCAGTGTCAATCACTCAATTAGCCAGCATATCCTTGCAATCAATGCAGTGTGACAGATATCATAGCCAGATTACTCCAGAGGCTATGATAACCACTAAACAACCACAAGTTCCAGGTCAAAGATATTAAAATTTCATTATATAAACAATGAAGTATGAAAACTACTGGTGGTCTTATATCCTACAATTTTACCTCAAAATTATTGACCCATGAATTTTAAATCTTTCCTATAGACTATGTATTATGTATTGTCTTAGTATTTATACTATGTATTATCTTAGTATTTATTATTCTTAAGCAAAGTTCGCATGCAAATTAAAACTTCCTTTTATCTCAAGTTCGTTGCTTCAATACATGTTTTAAGAACACACTTTAAGGAAATACATGTTAGTTTAACTTCAGTGTGCATTGATTTTATCTTTTTCATGCATTTAACTATGAAATTGATAAGTTAACGTTCACCTGAGTCAAACATGCTATTTTATTCACTATCACACCCTTTCTGTTGTGTCAAATTATAGTGCAGAAAGATGGGGAAATAAGCTGCCAGTCACAGACCTATCCAATAGCTGCAGCTACCTGAATCTAAAAGCTCTGAGTAAATACAGTGTTCATTGCACTCGCAGTGCTCTTAGATGCTGGAGAAATCAAGACTCCCAGGCTGAACTCCTCTGGCGAAACATGAGAGGATAAATTTCAATTTCCCCAGATATGTGAAAGAACCCATATGGCTTGGTAGCTTCTTTGCCTATGCATTCTATGAGCATAATCTTTCAAGTTGCCCAATGTGGGAACTCAGAGGCAATAATTTATTTTAAATTATTCTCTTTGATTGGTAAGAAAGAGAGCTCAGCTCACTTATGGTTTTGGAGAAATAATCCAACTTCAACAATTGAGGTTCTCTCAGCTTGTTTCCCGTATATTTCCTATATTGATAATTGTCTTTTCAACTAATTATGTCAAATGTGAACACCTGCAAGGTTTTTATGAATGGTAAGCTTTTAATTCTCATTTCTTAAAAAAAAACTGCAATTACATAAATCTTTAATAGTGATCCAATAATGGGTGTAGATCGAACTTGTCTATACATTGATGTATAGCACATATTCCTAATAATTGTGCTGCTAGTATACAATTGAGAAAAATCAGTAAATTAATCTTAGCTAATGTGACTGAATTTGTTACCTCACAATATCAAACTATATTTAGATTACCATATATAGATATACCAGTCTTTTTTTTTTTTTTTTTTGCAAGTAAAAGAGACTTTGGATATTGAATCCCAGCAAATAAATCAGTCTGCTTCTTGACACTCAGGCTTTCTCTCATTGTAGTAAATACTACAAATATCATCTTCCATTTTTAAAGTTTTTTTTCATGAATATTATTGGTATTATAACTATTTTATTATATTTTGGACGTGTATTACAGAGGTTATAAAATGTAGGTCTTACAAAAAGACTTAATCCAAATACATCAAAGCTTTCTGTGGGTACTCAGAGACTCTAAATATTTATTGTCTTAATTGGGAAATGGCTTATGTTTGCTGAAATTTTTACTCAGTTATTTTGCTCATAGTGAAAATTTTGTATTTGAGAGTGTAAAGGAAACTGCATACCATAGGTAGCATGTTTCTTTTTTTGAAAATTGGGTTATACAATCACCTATTAATATAAATAAAACTTTCCTACATACGTAACACTCCACAGTTAATTTCAAATATACCAAAAGCTTAATCAGACTATAACTAGGCTAATTCTAGCTCTGTGGTAGAATCATATTCAAATAAAGTCCACTTAGTCAGCAAGAATACTTTTTTTAAAGTTTTCAAATATGTACTAAAATTACCACAGCAAGACTTCTTAGATGCCTCTTTCCCCCGGGTGTCAGAAAACTCTCCTCTCATACCTCGCCACAAATCATTTTATATCTTTTTATTTCAATTTCTACTCATACCTTTCTTGATTAATCCCTTCCTTTCATTACTAGTTTTTCCTCTCTCAATATAAACTACACAAGAAAACCTCCAATACTGCAGTTCTTTGTACCTACTAGCCTAAATGAGTAACAGAATACCAGGAAACTGGACATCAAAGTCTTGTGTGGTGGAGTGGGACTGTGAATATTCTTACGTTGATATTTTTTCTGGTTACCTAATTCTATTTTGTAAATCTTGTAACAACTATAGAGTATCTTTTTGTTTTTTTTAAATAGGGGACATTGCTGTGAGATTCTGCCTAGAGCAGCTGTACCTCTAAAATTCTTCTCTCTCTCTCTACCCAAACCTTACCAGCTCCCACTTGCTTAAAGTGAGAAAATAGCAATAGGAAACATAATTGAAGACTTAGCAATCATGTACCACATACAGTTCTAAGTGCCGTACCTGTAGTAACCGATGTCATCGTCAGAACAACCCTATGAGGCAGGCACTCTTTCTGCCTTTTATGGATGTGAAAACTGAGGCCCGGAGAGTGGATCAAGTGACTAGTATGTAAGAGAGCCAGGGAATCAGACTTAGGAGTGTGCATGTTTAACCAGTGTGCTGTTTGCATTTCTATCTGAATCTTCCTTCAGTGGGATGAAATGAATCACTGTACAACTGACCATGGAATTAGAGAAGATTAGGAGAAAAAGCTTTAGAAATTGGTAAAGAAGATGGCAAGCCTCTCATGGAGTTACTAAAATGGTTATAATTCTCTATTCTGGGAAGGAGTATATGATAGGAGTCCATAAAACAAAAATGTTACAGCTAAAATGAATAAGGACTAGTCCAATTAATTTTGAACTATCAGAATTTAGTGAGACTGTGTAAATAAAAAGAGGGTGGTGTACTGTAATAAATGATAACAGGCCAAGTTTTTCACTGTGCACTTACAGGCATTAATGCTGTTCCCATGTTTCAATTGGAGAAATATTTGTATGGGTTAAGGATACAAATCTTGGTTTCTCTTTTCTGTTCCTATGACCCTTATCCTTTTTTAAATGCAATTTTATTGAGATACATTCACACACCATATAATCCATTCAAAGTATACAGTCAGTGGCTCACAATATCATCATATAGTTTTGCATTCATCACCACAATTTTAGAACATTTTTGTTACTCCAAAGTAAAGAAAAAAAATAAAAATAAAAAAGAACACCCAAAACATCACATACCCCTTATCTCCCCCTATTATTTATATATTTTTTGTCTTTATTTTGTTACTCATCTGCCCATACACTGGATAAAGGAAGTGTCTGTCACAAGGTTTTCACAATCAGTCACACGATAAACACTACATAGTTATGCAATCATCATCAAGAGTCAAGTCTGCTGGATTACAGTTCAACAGATTCAGGTGTTTCCTTCTAGCTACTCTAATACACTAGAAACTGAAAAGGAATATATATATTGCATAAGAAATAACCTTCAGAATTACCTCTCAACTCTATTTGAAATCTCTCAGCCACTGAAACTTTATTTTGTTTCATTTCCTTTCCCCTTTTTGCTCAAGAAGGTTTTCTCAATCCCATGATGCCAGGGCCAGGCTCATCCCCAGGAGTCATGTCCCACATTGCCAGGGAGATTTACACCCCTGGGAGTCATGTCCCACATAGTGGGGAGGGTAGTGAGTTTATGACTGAGAGAGAAATGCCATATCTGGGCAACAACAGAGGTTCTCTGGGGGGTGACTCTTAGGCATAATTATTAGTTTGGGCCCTAACTCTTAATCCACGTGTTATGTTGCCTCTCAAAGACCCCTGAAATTATTGGGTCAAAAGATAATTATAGTAGCTAACACATACATAGTGTTAATTATTTGCATATACAGTTCTAAGAATTTTATCAATGTTAGCTCATTTAATATTTATCAGAACCCCATAAGGTACTGTTATCACCAGTTTATAGGAAAGTAAGGTACAGAGTTATATAACTTCCCCAAGGTGACATGACTAATTCAAAGACCTGGGCTTTGAACCAAAGTAGTCTCACTCTGGTATCCATGCTGTTAGCCTCTGCACTAAACTTTGGTTAGGTCAGCATTTATCCACAGTATAAATAGCTCTAATACAACAAGCTTCTTTTTGTCAAGACCTATCAGATCTTTTAATAAGAAAATACATAAAATATAATTTAACCATGCATAAATTATTACCATTAGGTTAAACCATAAGAAATTGCTACTATTCAACCATTTCCATTTTAGACCTATAAAAATGGCAGTGTTGGGGTGGGGGTGGGGGGTGTGATGTGCAGTATCTCCAGGCAAAGGTTTCAGAAAAAAAAAAAAAAAAAAACATTTTAGAAGACTCTAAGGTAGTAAAGTTGTGAATGATCAACAAATGTTTTCTTCTAAGAAAAACCAATGATATGAGAAGACATCTTCAACTTTTTTAGGTTAATGTTATGGACTATCCATGCCCTAGTACAAATCACCACTTATCAAATGCATAACCCAGGAAGTTCTTGCAAGCTCTCTTGCATTTATAATGTGAGGGAAGTTTATGAGCACAAAAACTATATCTAACCATATTATGTATTCTCTCCATGTCAGCCATAAATAATTCAGGAACTCCTCTGAAACAGAAATTTACTTGTTCTTTCTCTACCTTTGGACAAGTGTTTTTCTCTAATGATTGGGATCATAGGATAAAAAAGAAGCTGGTTTGGGTACAGAACCACTTTTTATATTAGATCTCTTTAAACTCTGGATGCACGTTGAAAAAATGTTAAACACTCAAAATGTCACTTTGTTTTACAGATTAGAAATCTAAGGAACAGGATAGGCCAGGATTCAAAGCAAGAATTCCATACCAAGCACTCTATCTGTTTCCCAGTCACATCCCTTGGTGGGTTTTGATTCTTAAGGCATCTGTAATCAGGACTTTTTCTCCTTAGGAGATCTGTGACCAGTTTTATGATCAGTAACAACTGAACTCTTAGTGGCACATACATAAATAGGAATTGGAAAATTTACCATTGCATTCCAGGGGTTTAGGCATTAAGAAATGAAATTTAAGGCCTAGAAGAAAATGCAGAGATCAATACCTTCCCTAATTCCCCCCACTTCTTTTAATAAATTAGGAAATTGAAATCAGGGAGACACTAAAGCTTAACTGTTTATCCATAAATATTCTGTGTTAAGACTAAATTAATTTAGCTTCATTTGACATCTGTCATCCATGAAGGACCTGGTTGGTGACACTTGCTACTGACTGGTCATCAGAGAGTCAACAAAATAGTTACATTATGTTCAAAGAAACCACTCTATTCTGTACCTTCCATTTTGATCAGATAACTAATGTCCTCCCCCCATCTCTCACTGGCTCACGTAAGCGGTGTCTGAGTACCATCTTTGAAGGCATTGTACTGACCCAGTTTTTATTTTCCCTCCCATGAAGTTTTATATGAATGTTGTGCTGATCGCTGTCTTCAGCATGGCACAACTCCTGTGAGCAGCCGACACAGGAGTATTGTATATTTGAGAACTATGCATAAGAATGGCAGTTAATTTCCTTAGGAGTTTAATTTAAGCCTTTCTGCAGTTTCTAAAAGTAAGTGGGAGAATGAATAGAACAGAATGTTCTCATTTTGCAGAAATAGAATAGCAAACTAGATATCAAGAGAGAAATTAGACTGAATATTCTTTAAAAAGACACCCATGAGATGTGGCAAGAGGAAAACACCCTGTAATAGCAATTTTGTCTTTTGGTATTTTGGTGACTCTTCTCACAAAAAAAATAAAATATTTACACTATTCATGTAACTGATGATGACAGAGAATAACTCAAACTTGTTCTTTAAATAAATGTAACTAAATGAACTCCTTCAACTTTGCTAAAACAAGTCAATGGCTAATTTGGATACTGAACAGCCTTTTAAAGCATTGTAAGGTTTCACAAAAAATTTCAGCCTCTGGGGAAATTTAACCAGCTAATAATGCCTAACATTTTGCTTTCTCTATACATATATTCACTTTCATGGAGTAGGTACTGAATATGTGCTTGTTGAATTGACTTGAAGGCTGTGGTTTAAATATACATGTAGATCATAAGCCTGTGTGTTTTTAACCAGCCACACATTTAATAGTATATAATCAGTTGTCAAGACAAATGCATTAAGCACAAATTATTTTCAAAACCACAGAGAAGGGTGTAGAGGATGACATTGACTGTGAAAACATTCCAGCCCCACCCCCCACCCCCCACCCTGAACTTCGAAGCACAAACTGGGATAAGTGCATAAGTGCCAAGATGCAGCAAAGAAAGGGACTGTTCTCAATGGAGAGGGAAGTCTGTGTTCTGGCAGTCACTAGGCTAGAAGATAATTATCAACACAGATACATCTTTAGTATCCCCTATGCCATGGATCACTCTTACATATTCTCTGACTTTAAAGATAATTTTACCCAGAATTTGAAGCAGAAGGAAAACAGGAAATCACTCTATAAAATTAAAGATTGCCTCTATAGATGCCACAAGATTCAAAATTAGTTATGTTCCGTGGGAGTAGCTAAGAATTTGCTTAGCCAGAACAATATATATATGAAAACTCATGTTTGAAATGTCAGAGTACGTGGGATAAATTAGTTGATGGAGACATTTGGAAGCTAGGGATAAGGATGTGAGTCATTTATGTTTGGAGTGACGCTGTATTCTGATTTATTTATGAGGCAATCCCACTTTATGTCTGTTGTCCCATCATAATAAAAATAGAATCCCTTTATATTCTCAAATGTGTCCCAGTTTGGATAGTACATCATACTTATGCTGGATGTTAGAGATTTCCTATATATTCCTAGCAGAATCTTGTATGATAGAAGGTCTATCATGGGAATATTATTCTATGATTTCTTGGTACCTGGAGAGATGGGAGGCTTTACCATTTATATAGCATTAGTTGACTGTTGTTTAGTGATTTGAACAGAAATAATGAGGAGGAGGAAGAGGCCTCATAAAGAGGTAATGGGCAGAATTTAATAATTATTTTAAATTAAATATGATGGAAAAACTACCTCAAAAGTAGATATAAGCTGTAAATTTGGGGAATTTGAGAAATGATGTGTCAATAATAAGGATGAAATACTGCAAGAAAAATATTTAAGAAAGGAAATAAGGAGCCTACTATCTAACATATTATTTATCAAGGGTCAGAAAAAGCAAGCCAATGAAGTTGTGTCATTCTACAATCCACAACAGATAAGGGTCTAAAGAAATATACATTTAGAAATCAAAAACATATAGATAATTTCACAAGAATCTTAAAATTTCTGAACCAAGGTGACATTTAACTCTGTAGAGACCATGGAATCCAATACCTGAATTGTAGAGTGGAAGGTATTTAGACACAGAGAGAGGGATAGAGAGAGACAGATTTAGTTGGTCAGAGCTAACACAAATAGCACCCAATGGTTTGGCTTTTAACAGCAAACATTTGTTGTCTCACAGTTTTGAAGGCTAGAGGTCCAACATCAAAGCATTAGCAGTCTATATCTGGCTTCTCTTTAAAGGGCCTTCAGTCATACAGATTAAGGCCCACCCCGAGATTCAGTTTGGCCACACCTAAATAGGACATTTGAAGATCCTATTCACAAATGAATCCACACCCTGACTCACCTTAACATATTCAAGGATACTGTTTACAAATGGGTTCACACCCCCAGGAACAGAGTAAGATGAGAACATGTATTTTCTGGGGTGCGTGATTCAATCCCCAACAGAGAGACAGAAAGAGACAAAATATTTAATGATTGAAGACAAGATCTGCTAACATAAATCTGGGGACTGACCACAGAACTGCTAGAACTTGGGACAGAGCTCTTCATTATAATTCACCTGTTCCACAGAACAAGTAGTAGTAAAATCCCCAATACCGATAAAGTTTAAAGTTTGATAGGTATTATACTTACTCTAAATATTTACACAAATGCATCATGTCTTTTCAAAAATAAGACAGCATAATAAATGAAAGTTGATTCACATTGCCAAACTATATGTTCTGGAACAAGATGAGCTTAATTACTGTGAAGTGTCTTCCAGGATTTGGTATTTAATTTGCAGTTGTCAACAAAGTCTTCAGTTATCAGGAAATATTTAAGAGTAAAGAGATTATTTGATTGATGATAGGGATATATGTTGAATTAACTATAAAAAGGATCCTTTGGGGGAAAGACATAATTGTGTTCTTTTGTTTCCAGGTTGTTCTGGCACAGAGATCATTAATAGATCAACTATCATCTAGCATTTATTTTGGAGGATTTTCTAGAGGGAGACTAGAGAAAGAGTTGGGTTTTTGGAAGAGTTAATTATCCTGGGCCAATGAGTTAATTCTGCCTTTTGTTCCATCTTAGAGAGAATTATGAAAGATTAAATTATGAAGAGTGACTGACTGAATGAATAAATGAATGAATAGATGAATTATGCATTCAGCAAAAACTGACCAAGATTATAATATCAGATTAGAGAACCAACTCCCAAAACCCCAGAACCAACTCAGAAATCTCATCCTTAAGATTCTGTTTCTCTAGAACCATCTTAGTACCAAAATCTGTGTTAGTCCAGGTTCTCCAGGGAAACAGAACCAACAGGTTATATATATATATGGAATTGGCTCACGTGACCATGGAGATTGGCAAGCCTGAATCCTTTAGGGCAGGCTACAAACTGGGAACACAGATGAATGTTTCAATGAATTCCCAAAGAGAAGCTGGCGGGCTGAATGGAGATAGAAATCCTTCTTTCTTACTGCTGAAATCATCAGTTCTTCCTTTAAGGCCTTCAACTGATTAGATAAGACTTCTCTCACTGATGAAGGCAATCCCCTTTGTTGATTATAAGATATAATCAGCCATAGATGCAGTCAACTAATAGTGATTTAAATCTAGGAAATAACCCTCACAGGAACAATCAGGCCAGTGTTGACCAAACAACTGAATACCATAACCTAGCCAAGTAGACACATGTCACAGGCAGTTTATAAATGATTAGAGTTTGGAAATTATGATAGGTTACTCCACCTTCCCCAGTTAAACTTGATGTAGTTTTATCTTCAAATCAGTATTGTTTTTTTTTAAAATTATAAACAGTTCTTTTGTATACATTTAAACTAAAATTATGTATAATTGTGTCCATGTGTGTATCCTCTCAAGTGGTCTTTAAGATGCAGATTTCATAATGATAAATTTATTTAATGATATTGTAGGATTTGTGTTATAAAATTCATTATCAGGGATTAGGAGAATAATTTTGCTGTATCATTCCTAATCATACCACCACCAAGAACAATTGGGATTTCTCATTCACAAAACAAAGGGACTTCAGACTGTATAATAGGGGAAGAGATATATAAAACTCTTTTAGCTGTAATATTTTATGATTTTGTGACCTTATAACCATTTTAATGTTATTTTATTGTTATATTACTTGGGAAATCTAATCAATCTTTTTTCTTCGTTTCCCTGTCTGATAGGATAGCATTAATAATATACAATTCTTCACTAAAGCTGAGTTTAACTGGAAATATTATCTTCATTTCTTTTTTTCATTTTTATTAATTATAAAAATAAACAAAAGTGTTGAAAGCTCCCTAAAGCTTAGGATTGTGATTATTTGAATAAAAAAAGCTAAAATCATAGTGCCTGGTTCTATAGTTCATCTAAGAGCTTAAAAGAGAAGCATGAAATTAGAAAAAGGTATTCTAAATTATATATAATTTTAATGAATGCAATAAGGGATTTTTTATCATTATTTATAAATTGGATTTTATAGTTGTGTTTACAGGTTTTAAACTAATTCACGTTCCCTGTCAATACTTTTTTATTTTTTGTATATGAATAACCCATTTAATCATTATAAACTTCACAATAATGTTCTTTATCAGGCAAGTGTTTTCCAAACAATTTTTCTACATCTGATTTGAGACACATCAATGTTCTCAATAATCCTACTTCCAGCTCAGTTTTATATGTGTGTTGTTGTGTGGTTTTTTTTTTTTTTTTTATTTTTTGCATTTTTCTCATTTTTATAACTCAGTTAAATCTCTGTTGGGGAAGTGTTGCTTTGGTTTTCTAAGTTCTTAAAGCCAGTTGATAACCTGCCCAGGATATCAATCTACCCTGTGTTTCTTTCTCACCCTGGTTATAATCGCCCTGTTAACTAACTCACTGGCTCTAAAATGCACTGCTCCCCAGCCTTAAACTTCACCTTTCCAGGACTAGGACCTGAGAAATACATTAAATTAAAAAAAAAAAAAAAAAAAAAAAGAACAAAGCCATGAGCAAATGGAACGTCACACTGCAGGCAAATATGGGATTACTGAATCTTTCTCTTTCGAATGAAACTTGATATTTTTAAGCAGAAAAGTGTAAGTAGAATTTTGTAAATATATATATGGTACTTCCTAAGTGAGGATAAATTTTCTTTGTAATATAAATTGTACAAATTCTTTCTATCATGGTAAAGAGAAATCCCCAGGATGCATGCCAGTTCCAATGATTTTTATGAAATTTGAATTTCTGTCCTACTTCCCATCATTTTTCATCCTGCTACCCACCCCCAGTTTCAACTTGCTGTAAAGAAGTTGAGGATGAGGCCAGTTGCAAACCCAGGAAAGCTGATGGCATCAGAAAACTGGAAGTGAATTTATGCATCATACAATCTGACTCACTCATTTTACAGATGAGGAAATCAAGAACCAAGGAGGTTAAAAGCAATATTTTACCAAAGTCATACAACTTGTTAGTGATACACAAGGACAATAGTTGAAGCTTTCTGAAGTCTGGGTTACATCTCTACAACACCGGATATGATTGCTTGATTATATGTGTTTTAACTTAAAGATTTAGCATTCCCAAGAATTGTCTCCCACGACCCCTTCAAGTGTCTAGATGAGAACTATTTCAATCCATTTTAGCCTCCACATAGGTCAACCTATAAGGAATACAGGATTTATTTAATATATATGAATTGGATAGAATTGAATTTCACTCTTTTATCCCATGGATCATAAATCGAACTTGGAAAATGAAGATCAGACTATTCATAGTGATAGACTATAATGTCTGGTATCTGCATATTGTGATAGTACACAGGCAGAATCTCTGGTGTCTTTAAATAGACCTACTTTCCACTCTTCTAGTACTTAGGATTTGAAGGCACTTGAGAAAACCAGAGAATTAGCAACTCCTATCAGCAATTTTCCTCTCTCTCAAGTAACTTCTAATTTATTGTGAAGTAGGAAATCATTTTCTTAATTACTTGAAAACTAATTTATAAGCAATCCAAGAGAGAAGTTGTACTTTTCTTGCCAGTACATTTAAAGTATGGGTCATTTCTGCTTTTTGCATGTGCATTCATAATTGTAATTACATTTGCAAACATCCTCACAGAACTAGGATTTTTGCTGATCACAATTTTTAAAAAGAAAAAATACAGTAAAGCAATGGGAGAGTTTAATAACCTCATTGTTTTACTAGCTTAACAATAAATAAAATTACTCAACTCTTCATTAAGAGTGCTGCATAAATGATAAGTAATTATAATTAAAAGTAACAGTAGATGATATTACTTTCTCTGTGCACAGACTGGTAATATGATTCTCAAAGTAGGATTATGACTTTGCATTGCTACCTAGCATTTGAGAACCTTAATAAATATTTTAAGCCTCAGGAGACTCTAACAAAGAATGCACAAGTCACCCTGACCACTGAGGCAAATCCTAGCTAGTTTTAAATTGTTGAGTGAGTCCCTGAAGCGATATATTTTTAATGTCTTTTCCTTTATCTAACCAGTCAGCAGAGTACAGCAATTGTCTGTTTATTTACAATTAACATGTTTGTAGACAGTGTTTGAAGTGCTGAATAAGAATATGAAAAGCTTATGGCAGCTTGCTTCACAAGGTGGGAGGCAAAGTGATTTTGAAGCTGCATGTGACATCTCCTTTGACTGACTATAGGTATGTCTGCACAGCCGGGGCCTGGAAAATACTTGCTTTGTATAGGTGTAGGATGCAGGCAAAGGAACATGAGTGATCAGAGGTCACAGGTGTTACACTTATGCTAGCTTGAGATATGGGATGTGGCCATTAACAGTACACAATTTGAAGTTTCATGAACAATGCAAAACAAAATTCTACAAGCATGTTGGCAAATGGCAGATCCGAGTAATGACTGCTAATTTTAAAGCATATCATGATAATTTTAAACTCTCCATTTAAAATATCTTTTTTTGTGAATGACCTTTTCTCTATTTAAATTATGAAATGTGTCAAATGTACAAAAAGATATCAAGAATATAATGAACACACTTGAACACATGCAACCAAAGAAATATAACAATGCAAAATCCTTTCAAGAACTGTCTCTAATAGCATTACTTTCCTGTCCACGCGCCAAAGTAATCACTACCCTGTATTTGATGCTTATCATTCCTATGCATGTTTTTTTTATCTTCATTTTATTGAGATATATTCACATACCACGCAGTCATACAAAACAAATCGTACTTTCGATTGTTTACAGTACCATTACATAGTTGTACATTCATCACCTAAATCAATCCATGACACCTTCATTAGCACACACACAAAAATAACAAGAATAATAATTAGAGTGAAAAAGAGCAATTGAAGTAAAAAAGAACACTGGGTACCTTTGTCTGTTTGTTTCCTTCCCCTATTTTTCTACTCATCCATCAATAACTAGACAAAGTGGAGTGTGGTCCTTATGGCTTTCCCAATCCCATTGTCACCCCTCATAAGCTACATTTTTATACAACTGTCTTCGAGATTCATGGGTTCTGGGTTGTAGTTTGATAGTTTCAGGTATCCACCACCAGCTACCCCAATTCTTTGGAACCTAAAAAGGGTTGTCTAAAGTGTGCGTAAGAGTGCCCACCAGAGTGACCTCTCGGCTCCTTTTGGAATCTCTCTGCAACTGAAGCTTATTTCATTTCCATTCACATCCCCCTTTTGGTCAAGAAGATGTTCTCCATCCCACGATGCTGGGTCTACATTCCTCCCCGGGAGTCATATTCCACGTTGCCAGGGAGATTCACTCCCCTGGGTGTCTGATCCCACGTAGGGGAGAGGGCAGTGATTTCACCTTTCAAGTTGGCTTAGCTAGAGAGAGAGGGCCACATCTGAGCAACAAAGAGGCATTCGGGAGGAGGCTCTTAGGCACAACCATAGGGAGGCCTAGCCTCTCCTTTGCAGCAACCGTCTTCCCAAGGGTAAAACTTATGGTAGAGGACTCAACCCATCAAACCACCAGTCCCCTATGTCTGTGGTCATGTTAGCAACCATCGAGGTTGGGTAGGCGAATACCCCTGCATTCTCCACAGGCTCCTCAAGGGGGCACTACATCTTTTTTTCCCTTGTTTTTCTTTTTTTTTTTTTTAACTTTCCCTTCTTTTTTAAATCAACTGTATGAAAAAAAAGTTAAAAAGAAAACAAACATACAATAAAAGAACATTTCAAAGAGACCATAACAAGGGAGTAAGAAAAAGACAACTAACCTAAGATAACTGCTTAACTTCCAACATGTTCCTACTTTACCCCAAGAAAGTTACATAATATAGCAACATTTCTGTGAACTTGTTCCTACTATATCCATGAGAAATTAACAGACCATAGTCATTCCTGGGCATCCCCAGAACATTAAATAGCTTATCTGTTCTTCTTGGATTATTGTTCCCCCTTCCTTAATTGCTCTCTATTGCTAGTTCCCCTACATTCTACATTATAAACCATTTGTTTTACATTTTTCAAAGTTCACATTAGTGGTAGCATATAATATTTCTCTTTTTCTGCCTGACTTATTTCGCTCAGCATTATGTCTTCAAGGTTCATCCACGTTGTCATATGTTCCATGAGATCGTTCCTTCTTACTGCCGCATAGTATTCCATCGTGTGTATATACCACATTTTATTTATCCACTCATCTGTTGAAGGACATTTGGGTTGTTTCCATCTCTTGGCAATTGTGAATAATGCTGCTATGAACATTGGCGTGCAGATATCTGTTCGTGTCACTGCTTTCCGACCTTCCGGGTATATACCGAGAAGTGCAATCGCTGGATCGAATGGTAACTCTATATCTAGTTTTCTAAGGAACTGCCAGACTGACTTCCAGAGTGGCTGAACCATTATACAGTCCCACCAACAATGAATAAGAGTTCCAATTTCTCCACATCCCCTCCAGCATTTGTAGTTTCCTGCTTGTTTAATGGCAGCCAGTCTAACCGGTGTGAGATGGTATCTCACTGTGGTCTTAATTTGCATCTCTCTAATAGCTAGTGAAGCTGAACATTTTTTCATGTGTTTCTTGGCCATTTGTATTTCCTCTTCAGAGAACTGTCTTTTCATATCTTTTGCCCATTTTATAATTGGGCTGTCTGTACTATTGTCATTGAGTTGTAGGATTTCTTTATATATGCAAGATATCAGTCTTTTGTCAGATACATGGTTTCCAAAAATTTTTTCCCATTGAGTTGGCTGCCTCTTTACCTTTTTGAGAAATTCCTTTGAGGTGCAGAAACTTCTAAGCTTGAGGAGTTCCCATTTATCTATTTTCTCTTTTGTTGCTTGTGCTTTTGGTGTAAAGTCTAGGAAGTGGCCGCCTAATACAAGGTCTTGAAGATGTTTTCCTACATTATCTTCTAGGAGTTTTATGGTACTTTCTTTTATATTGAGATCTTTGGTCCATTTTGAGTTAATTTTTGTGTAGGGGGTGAGGTCGGGGTCCTCTTTCATTCTTTTGGATATGGATATCCAACTCTCCCAGCCCCATTTGTTGAAAAGACCATTATGACTCAGTTCAGTGACTTTGGGGGCCTTATCAAAGATCAGTCGGCCATAGATCTGAGGGTCTATCTCCGAATTCTCAATTTGATTCCATTGATCTATATGTCTATCTTTGTGCCAGTACCATGCTGTTTTGGCAACTGTGGCTTTATAATAAGCTTCAAAGTCAGGGAGTGTAAGTCAGCCCACTTCGTTTTTCTTTTTTAGAGTGTCTTTAGCAATTCGAGGCATCTTCCCTTTCCAAATAAATTTGATAACTAGCTTTTCCAAGTCTGCAAAGTAGGTTGTTGGAATTTTGATTGGGATTGCATTGAATCTGTAGATGAGTTTGGGTAGAATTGACATCTTTATGACATTTAACCTTCCTATCCATGAACATGGAATATTTTTCCATCTTTTAAGGTCCCCTTCTATTTCTTTTAGTAGAGTTATGTAGTTTTCTTTGTATAGGTCTTTTACATCTTTGGTTAAGTTTATTCCTGGGTACTTGATTTTTTTAGTTGCTATTGAAAACGGTATCTTTTTCTTGAGTGTCTCTTCAGTTTGTTCATTTCTAGCATATAGAAACATTACTGACTTATGTGCATTAATCTTGTATCCCGCTACTTTGCTAAATTTGTTTATTAGCTCTAGTAGCTGCATCGTCGATTTCTCAGGGTTTTCTAGATATAAGATCATATCATCTGCAAACAATGACAGTTTTACTTCTTCTTTTCCAATTTGGATGCCTTTTATTTCTTTGTCTTGCCGGATTGCCCTGGCTAGCACTTCCAGCACAATGTTGAATAACAGTGGTGACAGCTGGCATCCTTGTCTTGTTCCTGATCTTAGAGGGAAGGCTTTCAGTTTCTCACCATTGAGTACTATGCTGGCTGTGGGTTTTTCATATATGCTCTTTATCATGTTGAGGAAGTTTCCTTCAATTCCTACCTTTTGAAGTGTTTTTATCAAAAAGGGATGTTGGATTTTGTCAAATGCTTTTTCAGCATCTATTGAGATGATCAATTGATTTTTCCCTTTTGACTTGTTAATGTGTTGTAATACATTGATTGATTTTCTTATGTTGAACCATCCTTGCATGCCTGGAATGAACCCCACTTGGTCATGGTGTATGATTTTTTTAATGTGTCTTTGGACTCGATTTGCAAGTATTTTGTTGAGGATTTTTGCATCTATATTCATTAGGGAGATTGGCCGGTAGTTTTCCTTTTTTGTAGCATCTTTGCCTGGTTTGGGTATTAGATTCATGTTAGCTTCATAAAATGAGTTAGGTAGTGTTCCATTTTCTTCAATGTTTTGAAAGAGTTTGAGTAAGACTGGTGTCAGTTCTTTCTGGAAAGTTTGGTAGAATTCCCCTGTGAAGCCAGCAGGCCCTGGGCATTTATTTGTGGGAAGATTTTTGATGACTGATTGGATCTCTTTGCTTGTGATGGGTTGGTTGAGGTCTTCTATTTCTTCTCTGGTCAGTCTGGGTTGTTCATATGTTTCCAGGAAATTGTCCATTTCTTCTACATTATCCAGTTTGTTGCCATACAGTTGTTCATAATATCCTCTTATAATTTTTTTAATTTCTTCAGGATCTGCAGTTATGTCACCTTTTTCATTCATTATTTTGTTTATATGGGTCTTCTCTCTTTTTGATTTTGTCAGTCTAGCTAGGGGCTTGTGAATCTTGTTGATCTTCTCAAAGAACCAACTTTTGGTGATATTTATCCTCTCTATTGTTTTTTTGTTCTCTATGTCATTGATTTCTGCTTTAATCCTTGTTATTTCTTTTCTTCTACTGGGTTTAGGATTGGTTTGCTGTTCATTTTCTAGCTTCTTCAGTTGATCCATTAGTTCTTTGATTTTGGCTCTTTCTTCCTTTTTAATATATGCGTTTAGTGCTATAAATTTCCCCCTCAGTACTGCTTTTGCTGCATCCCATAGGTTTTGGTATGTTGTGTTCTCATTTTCATTCGTCTCTATATATTTAGCAATTTCTCTTGCTATTTCTTCTTTAACCCACTGACTGTTGAGGAGTGTGTTGTTTAACCTCCAGGTATTTGTGAATTTTCTAAGTCTCTGATGGTTATTGACTTCTAATTGTATTCCATTGTGGTCAGAGAATGTGCTTTGAATAATTTCAATCTTTTTAAATTTATTGAGGCTTGTTTTATGTCCCAGCATATGATCTATTCTGGAGAAAGTTCCGTGAGCACTAGAAAAATATGTGTATCCTGGTGATTTGGGATGTAATGTCCTGTATATGTCTGTTAAATCTAATTCATTTATCAGATTGTTTAGGTTTTCAATTTCCTTATTGGTTTTCTGTCTGGTTGATCTATCTATAGGAGACAGTGTTGTGTTGAAGTCTCCCACAATTATTGTGGAAACATCCATTGCTTCCTTTAGTTTTGCCAGTGTTTCTCTCATGTATTTTGTGGCACCTTGATTGGGTGCATAGACATTTACGATTGTTATTTCTTCTTGTTGAATTGCCCCTTTTATTAGTATGTAGTGGCCTTCTTTGTCTCTCAAAACATCCCTGCATTTAATGTCTATTTTATCTGAGATTAATATTGCTACACCTGCTTTCTTTTGGCTGTAGCTTGCATGAAATATTTTTTTCCATCCTTTCACTTTCAGTTTCTTTGTGTCCCTGTGTCTAAGACGAGTCTCTTGTATGCAACATATTGATGGTTCATTTTTTTTGATCCATTCTGCGAATCTATATCTTTTAATTGGGGAGTTTAATCCATGTACATTCAACATCATAACCGTGAAGGAATTTCGTGAATCAGCCATCTTATCCTTTGGTTTATGTTTGTCATATTTTTCCCCTCTGTCTATTAATATCCTTAATTGTACCCATACCGAATCTCTTTAGTACTGAACCTTTCTCCAAGTCTCTCTGTCCTTTCTTTGTTTCTCTGTGTGTAGGGCTCCCTTTAGTATCTCCAGTAGGGCAGGTCTCTTGTTAGCAAATTCTCTCAGCATTTGTTTGTCTGTGAAAAATTTAAGCTCTCCCTCAAATTTGAAGGAGAGCTTTGCTGGATAAAGTATTCTTGGCTGGAAATTTTTCTCACTCAGAATTTTAAATATATCGTGCCACTGCGTTCTTGCCTCCATGGTGGCTGCTGAGTAGTCACTACTTAGTCTTATGCTGTTTCCTTTCTATGTGGTGAATTGCTTTTCTCTTGCTGCTTTCAGAACTTGCTCCTTCTCTTCTGTGTTTGACAGTGTGTTCAGTATATGTCTCGGAGTGGGTTTTTTTGGATTTATTCTATTTGGAGTTCGCTGAGCATTTATGATTTGTGTATTTATGTTGTATAGAAGATTTGGGAAGTTTTCCCCAACAATTTCTTTGAATACTCTTCCTAGACCTTTACCCTTTTCTTCCCCTTCTGGGACACCAATGAGTCTTATATTCGGACGTTTCATATTATCTATCATATCCCTGAGGTCCATTTCGATTTTTTCAATTTTTTTCCCCATTCTTTCTTTTATGCTTTCATTTTCCATTCTGTCATCTTCCAGGTCACTGATTCATTGTTCAACTTCGTCTAGTCTTGTACTATGAGTGTCCAGAATCTTTTTAATTTGGTCAACATTTTCTTTAATTTCCATAAGATCATCCATTTTTTTATTTAGTCTTGCAATGTCTTCTTTATGCTCTTCTAGGGTCTTCTTTATTTCCTTTGTATCCCGTACTATGGTCTCATTGTTCATCTTTAGTTCTTTGAGTAGCTGCTCTAGGTGCTGTGTCTCTTCTGATCTTTTGATTTGGGTGCTTGGGCTTGGGTTATCCATATCGTCTGGTTTTTTCATATGCTTTATAATTTTCTGTTGTTTTTGGCCTCTTGGCATTTGCTGAACTTGATAGGGTTCTTTTAGGATTTGTAGACCATTTGAAGTTCTTATCTCTAATTTATAAGATCTAGAGCTTCGTGGAGTACACTTTCTCTAACTAACCAGCAGGTGGCGTCCATGAGCCACCTGTTCTCCATGAACCAGTTCTCCCCTGCTTAGCCTTTTTGGTGAGTGGGGGAGTGAGTCATGTGGGGTCCAATTGGTGTACCAAGCTTGCGTGTGTAGTTGGTGTTGCCTGCCCTGTATATGGGGCGTGTTTCTGGGCAGTCAGGGAGGGGGGGTGGCCCTAACAATCAAATCTCCCTGGTGATCCTAGAGTTTTAAAGCTGCTGCAATAGTCTAATCCTTCAGTTCAGTCCTGCCACAGTTTGTCTCTGCCACTGATCCACAAGTCCTTGGTATTGGTGTATGGCTCCTGAGACTTGCAAGTGGGCCCCTCTTCCAGGCTGTGCACCCCGGGTCCTCTGTTGAGGGATGACTGTGCTATGTGACAGGTGAGTGCCGTCCCCCCAGGACAGTTCTGGGCTGCTGGGCTGTGTAGGGAGGCTCCCAGTCTGCTGAAATGATGACTGAATGGGGCTTTGTTAATTCACACTGCTCCACCTTCCCAACTCTGGGACAATCAGCTGAGGTTGCAGGGAAGGCTAATGTCCACGCCCAGTTTTGTGGTGTGTGCCTGTTATTTGAAGCACTTCCGTCATGCTGGGTTGTCTGGGGCAGCTCTGGGCTATGGTGTTGGCGATGGGCAGGAGTGTTTCCTGTCCACCAGGATGATGGCTGTGAGCGGACACCCCCCTTTTCTTGGGAAGTTGTGGTGTTTAGTGAATTTTCTCAGCCACTGGATTATTGCGTTTTGTCTCAGAGCTCTCTTAGTTCTGCTCTTGACTTGACCTGCCCAAATTGCAAGTCTTTGAAGCTTTCTGTATTGGGCTTCTTAGAGTAATTGTTTTAGAAAAAGAAAAAAGGATTAAAAAAAAAAGGGCCCTCCTCAGAGATCTAATGGGTTATTGAAATGCTAAGAGACAAAGCAACCAGGGCCATTAAGGAAAGGTCCACAGGGTAGAGAGATCAGCTTTTCTTCGGGATTTGCATATGTGCCTCAGGGCCTGAGCTCTGCCCTTCCCCTTTCTATGTTCACCAGAACTCCACAAATCCTCCGCTTTTGTTTTGGAGTTTTTCGTGTTGTTTTTTTTCTATGCCTGTCTCCTCTCTGCTGGGCTGGCTGCTCTCAGATTCTCTGGTGTCTGGTCTCCGTCTATCTATGGTTGGAGTTTGGATCAGTAGAATGAGTTTCCGATAAGGGCTGCCACTGCAGTTCTCCCTTCTCCTTCCCGGAGCTGACAGCCCCTCCTGCCACGGGACTGAGCCTGGCAGGAAGGGGCGCGGGTCCCCTGGCTGCAAAAACTTACAGATTTCGCTGATGTCAGCAGTTCCACGTTTTCATGAGTGCTGTATGAAGTATGCCCAAAGTCAGATTGCTCTTTGGTGTCCAGTCCACGCAGTTCCTGGCTTTCTACCTACTTTCCTGGAGGAGTAACTAAAACATACAGCTCACCAGTCCGCCATCTTGCCCCGCCGCCTCCTATGCATGTTTTTAAATACTTTACTACAAATAGATTTATTCTTCAACAAAATATGGCACTATTCTGCATATTTTAGCTTTATAAAATAGTGTCATATGATACACATTTTCTGCAACTTGCTTTTTCTACTCAACATTATGTGTTTTTTTTAGATATATCCACATAGATGCATATAATTCTAGTTTATTCATTCACATTATTGAATATTATTGCATGTAGGAGTATTCCACAATTAATTTAGCTATTCCGTAGTTGGTGGGCACTGACTTAGATTCTATTACGTTTATCTAATATACACAATGCTGCTATTCTGGTGTATTTCTCCTTGTCCATGTGTTTAAGACTTTCTTTAGAGCAGTGCTCAGGTCTATGGACCAGTGGCAATCTGTGAATTAGTAGTTCTCATTTTATGATGAGATCAGTAGTTACATAGAGAGCAAGCATTTAAAAACTTTTATAGTAACTTGACATTGCTGCATTGTCCAAGCATGTGTTCTGTATTTTACAAAATGTTGGTCCTGTAGTAGATTAGACATTTAAAATATTGTCTTTAACCACAGATAGTTTTATAACTACTGCTCTAGGATATACACGTTGGAACAGAATTGCTCTATCATAGGGTATGCACAACTTCATCTTTAGGATTTGCCAGTTATTCTTCAAAATGCTTGTACTGATTTACATTGCCACCAGGAGTGTGTAAGTGTCCCTCTTCCTTTGTGTTATTGACTCTGCTTTTCCTATGCTTTTTTTTTTCTTCTTTTTTGTAATGTGATTATTCAACTTTTCTATTTTGTTTCCCTTCTAACATAGAATTTAAACCCTATTTCTGTTTAACAGTGGTCACCCTTTAAAAATTTAATATGCGTATTAATTTCAATCACCCTCACCCATTTTACATATTATTACTATCCACTCTATTTCTTCTATCTCATTTTTGCCCTTCAGATTAGTAGTTTATTTCATAACATCAGTGATTGTTTTGGATCACCCAAATTTTAACCAGCTCTTTGTCTCTTTGGAATAATTTTATCTTGGTAACTAAGAAGTTTTTAGTGCTTTAGAAGTTTTTTCATTTGCTGAGTTTCTGTTGATGGCAAATTCTTAGTGTTGTGACTGAAATACATATTCCTCCCTTTTCTTGAATAAAATTCTGCATGACAGTTATTTTCTCTTAGGATATCGAAGAAATTATTCTACTCTCTTCTGACTTTTATTAATGTTATTTAGGTATTTTAGTCACTGTAATTATAGTTCTTTGGAGAAAATCTACTTTTATCTCAGGCTGCTTTTGAAATCATATTCTATTTGATGTTTTGTAATTTTCACTATGACATGATAGCTGTGGATTCCTTTTTATTTACTTGCTAGGGATTTATTAGCCTCCGTCAAGCTGAGGATTCATACTTCTCAATTCTGGAAAATATCTGTGGCTGTTTCTTCTATTACCTTTCTCTCATTCTCTCATTCTATCCAATCTTTTTCTTTCCTTTTTTTTTTTTTACCAGAAGCTCAATTAAATATATGTTAAATCTTTGCATTCAGTCCTCCAAGTCCCTTAAACTCCCTATCATATTTTTCTCCTTACTTCTCTGTGTTAAATTATTGGTAATTTGTTCAATATGAATTACCTGTTTATTAGTTTTCACTTCAGCTGCTATTTAAATTTTAACTGCTAAACTATTTAAATTGCTATTTAAACTTTAATCCTGCTATTTAAATTTTCAATTGGATTTTAAATTTAATTATTATGTTATTTCTAGAAGTTCTTTTTTAAATTATGACTTTTTTTTTTGCTATTTTTTAAGTTCAGTTTTTTTGAGATATATTCACATACCATACAGTCATCCATGGTGTACAATCAACTGTTCAAAGCACCATCATATTGTTGTGCATTCATCATTCCAATCTATTTTTGAACATTTTCCTTACACAAGAAAGAATAAAAATAAGAATAAAAAATAAAAGTAAAAAAGAACACACAAATCATCCCACCTCCATCCCACACTATTTTTCATTTAGTTTTTGTCTCCATTTTTCTACTCATCCATTCATATGCTGGATAAAGGGAGTGTGATCCACAAGGTTTTCACAATCACACTGTCACCCCTTGTAAGCTACATAGTTATACAATCGTCTTCAACAGTCAGTGCTACTGGGTTGGAGTTTGATAGCTTCGGGTGTTTACTTCTGGCTATTCCAATACATTAAAATCTAAAAAGGAATATCTATATAGTCCATAAGAATGCCCACCAGAGTGACCTCTCAACTCCATTTGAAATCTCTCAGCCACTGAAACTTTATTTTGTTTCATTTTGTATCCCCCTTTTGGTCAAGATGTTCTCAATCCCATGATGCCAGGTCCAGATTCATCTCCAGGAGTCATATCCTGCGTTGCCAGGGAGATTTACACTTGTGGGAGTCAGGTCCCACGTAGGGGGAGGACGGTGACTTCACCTGCCAACTTGGCCTAGCTAGTAGAGTGAGAGGAGCCACATCTGAACAACAAAGAGGCACTCGGGGGGAGACTCTTAGGCACAGTTATAAGCAGGTTTAGCCTCTCCTTTGCAGTAACAAGCTTTATAAGGGTAAGCCCCAAGATTGAGGGCTCAGCATACCAAAACCGTCAGTCCTCAATGTTTGTGAGAACATCAGCAACAACCCAGGTGAGGAAATTCAACACCTCTGCATTTTCCCCCAGCTCCTCAGGAGGGCCCTGTCTATATATTTTTATTCTTTTCCCAAATTACTTTAGGATGCGTCACTATTTCACGCTAACTTATATAAACCTACCGCATCTCACTTCCTCTTCAAAGTTCCATGTATAACTATGGTGTTTGAACAAACTGACTGTACAAATTAAATTGTTTAGAAAATATAGATCCTGCACCAAATAAACATCTCTTCCCTTGGTCTCACATGAAAGTTGAGGTTTTAAAACACAATCAGTATCGTCCTTTACCCTTTGGCCCAATTTGCCCTAGTCCTAACCACATCTACTTCACTCATATCTCTAATTGAAGTCTGGGCTCTCTTTCAGCTTTTTTAACAGTTGCTATATGTGCTAATACTGACATTCATATCTGCCAAGCTCTAGCTCTGAGTTTCAGGTGTCACACAGATACCCAAAGTTCCAGGGATTGATCAGGTTATACACAAAGGGATCAGCATCTCAGAATCTGGAGATAGACATTACATTTCAGAACAGATGTGACTGCCGTAAGAGCTTACAGTCTAGGGACTGTTAACAATAAGCATTCCCTTGATAAACTCTGCTCTAAGGTTCAATTCTGAGTTTACACATTGTAGTTAGTTGATATTGGTGAGGCATTACAATGTTTGAAATTATCTTTAACAAATATACATTGTTCTTTTCCATATTTCAAATCTGTTTTCTTTAAGTGTTTGAAGTATCTTTATTTACATAGCATATTTAATAATTATTTGATGTTCTTGTGGATATAAGAATCTGCTGATTCTTCCTCATGTATTTTGTAATTGTGGAATTTAAGCTCTTGTATGGCAGGGCTTTATCTGTGGCAATCCTGAGAAGTTTCATCTCCTTCTGCCAGATATCCTGATATAATACCAATTTAGGATCACTTATGGTAATTTATATTTGGGATCTTCTGAACCACCTGGAGAGTGTAAAGTTGAACTTTAAACCCATGTGAGGGTAGGCTAATGATTACATATTTCCAGAGGAGACTTTTTCCTGTTCGAGTTAAATTACAATAGATGAGTGTTTTGTTGTTGTTGTTGTTGTTGTTGTTGTTTTTCCAGTTCCTACTTCTCCCCAAGGATCTAATCATTCATGAGACCTGGCTTTGTGTGGTGCTCTCTGCTCTAAGCTCACATAACCATTAATACTCAGTCCTCTCAGTTCCAAAATTGGCAAACTCTTCCAGGGCAGCCATGGTATCTACATAAGCTTCCACACTGGATTTTAGTACACTCTTCACTTCAATTCCTGGTTGATTCCTTTCTTTTCTTGGAAACTCAGTTCTGGGTTTAAAATGGATGTTTGCTGTATTTTATCCAGCTTTTCTAGGTGCTTTGTATTCATAGGATTTTTAAAATATCTAATATGACTCAATGCAGAAAATGGAAGTGAAATTCTAGCCTTTCTGTTAGCCACACTCTGTGCATTCCTGATTCCACATCTTTGTTCCAAACATTCACCATTCCTGCATTGACTTTGTCCTATTTGCTAAGCCCTATCCATAATTTAAGATTCAACTCAATTTCTGCCTCCTTTGTGAAGTATTCCTTTATTATCCCACCCTCACATGAATGGTTTAAAATGGGATAGGAGTCACGTATCAGTTTAGCAGTAACGTCGTCTAGATTTCTACTCAGCCATAAGTGGCTCAGTGGAGGAAATGAATGGTATTCTTGTCAATATGTATCTGGTACATTGTTCTGAGGTAAAATGAAGATTTAACTAACACTATGCTCAAATGTACAAAGAAAATAAAATTCCTTTTTTTTTCCCATTACTAATGTTGTCTTCCTCCTAACTTCACGTATTGTTTAGTTATAGAACATTAACTTAATGCCTAATCCATTCCATTCATTTTGGATATGCTAATTTAATTAGTCCCTTTAAGTAAGGTTGACTCTCTTTAGGAAAATAACCTCTTAATATCTTATTTTTCTTAGCTCACTATTCCCTTCTCAGTTCTTCCCTAGAATGACATCTGAGTACTGAAGAGTAGAGTGTGTGTTATACCACCAAGTAGCAAAGGGCAAAAGTCAAAGTCTAGAAGTGTGATGTTATCTGGCTACACATGTCACTAGAGAGAATCTCTTGTTCACTTGATTGCTGCTTGCCCTCTTAGAACTCTTAGATAATGAAAAAGAGTCTAACTCAAGACCTTCTGGTTGGGAACCTCTATGTCATTACCACAACCTCCGTTTGCCCCTCTGCCTGGTGATGGACCCCAACTCAACCATAGCAGACTGCATGCTAGGCCCCTGGCTCTAAAATTAGCATCTATGCCAAGTGTGACTAGGGATAACTTTAAGAGGTTAAACCTCAGGGCCTTCCTCTGCCTTATTTCTTTGTGTAAGTATGCTACACCCTTAATTGGTAAGGGACAGTGTGGTTCCTTTCCAGGGTCCCTACAGGGAATAGGATCTGGAATCCTCCCTTGCCTCATTTATCTACAAACCTTCCCATTTTCGGGCCAAGTTCTGAACAGTTCTGAATTCAGGTGACAGAACCTACCACTTCATTCATTTTCCTTCTCCCCTGTTTTTTCATTCCATAAGGAACAAAAGGAGTGAACATTTCTTTAGTTTTTCTACATTATATCCCCCTACCATTGGGAACAAGCCTTGAGGCTTCACCATCGTGGGCAGAAGGGAGCATCTTATCTATACTTTATAGGGGCCCTATATGAACTGCTCGCTCTGTGATCAGCCTTAGAATGTTAAATGGGAGCTGGAGAATTTGGGCCAATATTGTGTTTTCACTGAGCCTGACTTTGAAACCTGTGGTCTCACAGCACAGACTTTTATTTGTATGCATTAAATTCCTTCTATAACAAATCCGAATTCTCACCCTGTTTCTCCGCTCCCTGTAGATAGATGCCGTAGGCAAGTAGGGTAAAGGCCCAGTACTCAGAAAGGCAAAAGAGAAGCACATTACTAATTTTCAGAATATTAACCCAATTAAGAGACAAGATGAATGAAGGTAAAAATGCCAAATCACCAGTCCAACACTTACTCTCCTATACTGAGAAGATTATAACTTTGTTTGCATAATATTGGCAGAAACCTGGGGTTAGGGAAGTAGAACATATTTTATTAAATTATGGATCTCATATAAGTTGATAAAATTAGAGAATCTTTGTAATCCCCAGAAATACACACCACATAAAAACAATTTTCTAACTACTTTTATTTCCAGGATTAATGGCAGGATGAATCTAGCATTTAGGAGGTTTGGGATGATCTCCCTGAGATCCAGGCTTTGGGGAACAGCACTCCTTAGATGCCAGATTTCATGAATCTGTGATTCTAAAATCCCCAGATTTCTGAGCCAGACCTCGAAGAATGGGAACTCATTTTGCTGTTCCCTAAAGGACTTGTGCTACATAAAATGAAAACATAAATGCACCACCAAAAAGTTAAAACCAAAGTCCCAATAAGATATTGAAAAGGTATGCTACTCTGTTGACCTTATTTCCAAGTTGTGGATGATATGTGGCTGTGTTCCTTTCCAAGCTCATTGTAATGTTCAGTTTAACCCACTTTATTTTATAACAGTGTTGATGAGAGAAGTAGACACACAGTGAATCTTCCCTGAGCTTCCCATTCTCCAAAGATACTTTAGACTATGAATCCTCTTAGGGATGGTTAGTTTGGACAGCCGAACTGAATTACTTTTGGATTCATACTCCTCCAGACTATAACCTCCAGGCAGGTTTGTCCCAGGCCTAGACCAGCCCCCAGAATCATCCAGTCCTGTAAGACCCTCTCCCTGCCCCTCTGCTGATTTGAATCCTTGAAGCTTCCAGAGTCCCCATCACTGCCTGCATCTCTTTGGGGAGCTGCTAACTCCACTCTCCAATTCTTCCCTCCCTTTCCTCTACTTTCTGCCAAATCTCCCTTCAAAAGGGGGAAAAAGCAGTAAGAAGTTTGCCTGAACTTCATTTATGCATTCTTAGCACTTTCTCCCTTAACTAACTCATCTTGCCTCTGGGCCAAAATACCTAAAATACCTTCACAGTGAAATCCAAAAGAAATATCAATGAAAAGATTGGACTAAGTGATCTCTAAGGGCCCTTCCAGAGATGAGTCCTGGGACTTCATATGAGGACAACAGTGCAAAAGAGAAATCCAATCCAGTCCTTTTAAAAAGGCCAGTAAGTACTGAAAATCTATCACATGTGAAATGCTAAGTGGCGGACGACTCCAAAAAAATAGGTACATTCCCTAGCCTCAACAACCCTACAACCTCATTAGGTATATAGAAGTTCTACATGCAAGAAAAATTAAATAATATTTGAGGGATCTATTCATTTATTCATTCACTCATTTTTTAATGCATGATGGAAGGGCTCACATTCTTGTGGGGCTTTACCTACAGATGATGAAGTGAGAAATCAGAAGGGTCTGTAATAAGGAAAGTAGAGAATGCATTGGGTTCATGTAGGAAGAGTATCTAACCACCTCCCAGAGAGGAAGGCAGAAATATCTCCTTGGAAAAGTGATATCTCAGCTGAGACTTGAAGAATGTATGTGTGTAGTGGAGCAGTGGTTAAAATGAAAATTTTAATTAGAGGACAGTGAGCTGGGCAAAGGATAGCACTTAGAAAGATCCATAAGTCAGAATAAGGGCACCTCATTTTCTGGAAATAATAATAGTTCAGCCTGGCTAGAGTATATATTTAAATAGCAATATAAAGCCATACAGACATTGCTAATTGTGTGAAGTAAATAGAATAGTAAGACTGCAGAGATTGAAAAGCAGGGATTATTTGAATTAGATCTTTTGAAGTTACCTACTTTAACACAGGTAGAGATGGTAGGATAAGATAATTCCTTCTAGAGTTAACAAAGTGATCAAAGGCAGAGTCAGAAGAATGCATGGAGTTTTCAGTGGACTCTTTAAGGAAGGGCATGAATAGGGATTCACAGGAAAAGGTTGTCACCTTTAAATATACTCTCCTCAAATTGTTGTATAAAATGAAGAGCTCCCCACTTGCAAACTGGAGGGAGGGGACATTGCATTAACTTACAAAAGCAAAGGGAAATGACTGCTGAGTGCAGGGCTGTGGCTGCATTATATCCAGTGACATATCCTGGTTACGTCCCAGAGTTTGCCATTCTCCGTCCTGGGCCCATAGCATGACCTTTTAACACTATTAAGAACAAATTTTGTCTGGAGTGGAAAGTACCTGATTATGCCAGGCTGCGGTTTTTCATTAACTTCTCACACAGAGTCACTATCAGCTCAGTGCCAATGCATTCTCCCACCGGATGAGCCGCTCGCTTCAGTGCCCTATGTTAGGACATGAAAATCAAGTCCTATATTCAGAATATGGCTCAGTTGTGAGCATTCAGCCCAAGAATAATGCCCCCTACTATCCAAATACTAGAGTTGGGATCTAACATAATAGAATTAACCTAGGAAAAATAAGTATGAAATATTTATTAGATTAGAAACTGCTGAAGCAGTAATTCACATTATGTGAATTCAGAAATGTCATAAGGCAGCAGAGTTCATATTTTCAAAATCTATAAATATATTTATATCTTCAAACTAGCTGAAATTTTTTTTACTTCTGGAGGAAATCAACTTTTTTTGTAAAATCTGGTACTTTAAAATTGCATATTTTCATTTTATGATATGCAAAGTGCAAATAACTATTACACACTCAGGAAATAATTCATATAAACAATATTGTGTTTAGAATTTTCATTCAGCCCAAATAAGTCTATAATTAAGGGTATTGAAATATTAAACACATTATTCATTAATCTCCACTTGATGCAAATTAAAAACTAAGTAATAAGTTATACTTTTTCTCTTTCTTCCAAACATATTTTCACTAAGCTCAGCAACTATGCAGTCAACTTGCTTTCTGTTAATGTGCAAGCCATCTCTCTATTAATTTTCAAAAACAGTTATTTTCCTAATTGTAAAATGAACACATATTTATTGGAAAACAAAGACATAAAATAAAATAATTTGTAATCCCACCACCTTCATATAACCCAAAAAGTTTGATATGTTTAATTCTTGTCTTATTTTTAATCTATGTATACTTATTTAAATTGAGGTTATTATATATACATGTTTTATCATCCTTTTTGTTGTTACTGTTTTGGTAACATTCTTTTTGAACACTATTCCAGGTATTACGTCATCTTGAAAAACACTAATTTTAGTAGTGACATAATATTCCAAACTGTGAATGTGCCATGACTTATTTAGCCCTTCTCTGTTTGCTATAGATGTAGGCTGTTTCCAGCATTATTCCTATTAAAAATAGCATTGTGATGAAGACTTTTCCTTGCATCTTTTGTTTAAGGTTTTGATTAGTTTCATAAGATAGTTTTCTAGCAGGAGGATTACTGGATCAAAATATATAAACTTTTAGTATTATCTTGCCACACTTCTTCTCAGTAAGGTTTATTTTTTAAAGCCATTTATACTCAAGTATATAAGCCTGAAGTACTCAATGACGCTGTGTATTAATCTTGGATATCATGATAGGCAGAAAATGGTCATCTTGCTCAAATTTATAATGATATCATTAATAGTGGAGTAGAACATTTTTCTTATTCATGTTTGTAAGCGATTTGTATTTCTTAATAATTATTAACTGCTCATATCCTCTATTACATTTTTCTGGTCAATTAAATAGACCACTGAGTTAAAAATAATAATTTTAATAATTGATCATAGCAAATTTCACCTTGTAATGAAATGGCTACTTTAAAATTAATCAAATTTTAATTTACTGTCTGTTAACTTAATGAGGATTTTAATTACTATCATATATTTCTTAATTCAATTCAGTTTTTTTTTTTTTTTTTGAAAGTTTGGGTTTTACTTTTGCGTTCTTAAATCAGGCTTCTTACAGCACATATTCCAGACCATGTGCTTAAACATATTACTTAGTAGCAAATGAAAATAATCTGAAAAAAAAAAATCATGAACAAGAGAAATAAATTTTTAACAATAAAATTTAGAGCTAGTGAGAGAGATTTATTTAAATAGGATTTTCTTCCACCATGTAGTCAGCCATTGCATATAAAATTTGTCCAAAATAAAATGTTAAGCATTCTAGAAAAACTAAATTAAGGGAAAAACACTATGTGCGGAATTTATCAAGAAGGCAATGAAATAGTCAACAAAGAAGTACAAAAAGTTTTGGCAAATTGGAATAAATTTTAAATAATTATCCTGAAACTTAGTTGTGTGTGTACTATAAATGGAACCTCAGATTTTTTTTGCTAGTGGAAGTTGGGGAAATTTTCTCATTGACTTTGTCGAGGGTGTACTTCAATACCAAGGAAAGCAAATTAACCAGCTCAGTAACAGGAATGGTGCCAGGTTTCAAGGGGAAAGGGTCAACACTGAAAAAAGAAACTTTAAACAACCAGGATGTCTTTATATATTTAGAATATTTTTCATCAGAGAAATTCCTTTTGTAGAATTCATATTAAAGCAGAATTTTAATGCTCACATCTATCATCTTTGAGGCATCTAGAAATCACAACAAGGAAAATCTTTCAGAAGAGTGGAGGTTTTACTTTTTCCTATAGAGGTTTGAAAAATAAAAATGCATCTCTATTCCTTTCCCAGATATTTCCAGTTGTAACCCTCTCAGTGTATGTTTACTGCTGCTCATTGGACCATTTTAAGGTTGATAGCTACTAAAACAAGTATCCTAATCAGATGCAACAAATCTCCCCTGAAATGATTCACCTTGTCATAGCTACAGAGCAAGGTAAATTGAAAAAGCAAAATTAATCTACCTCTATAAAGGTGAACTCCAGCCCATCACGTCTGTGACAGTAATTAATGCTGCTTTAGCTTTCTTTCTATGCTCAGTCCAAAAGACCTGGTAGTAATTTAGGTATGTGGGAAACCTGTGTTGAACGTCACTCACTTTAGCCACACAGGATGACAGGAGATTGGCATGTTTGCACACTTTGAATCTTTCCCTAAAAAGCTTCGGATTGATGTTTCCTCTTTGTAGTCCTCATTTCAGTTTCATGTAAGATATTTTTCTCTTTTCTGGTAGGAAAATATAATTTATTATTGAAAACCTCTAAGGTAGTTTATAAAAACATTGATAATAGTAAGTTGATAATATTTGAGCTGGGTCATTTTTTGAGGTTATTTTCCCTTATGTGCTATATTTTTTAATACAGGTAGATAAAACAGTTTTAGCTGTTCAACAGTATATTCATTTCTGATATCCTACTCCTAACATCCGCTTTTTAATACCAAAATTAGGGGAGGGGCTCCATTCTTCTTTTGCACATAGATTTTTCGTACTTGGCAGGTCAAGGTGACTGTTCTTTTCCTGTTTTGTAATAGGTGAGAAAAGCTCAACTGAAGCCTTAACATGGAAAAAGAAGCAGGGGATGGATATGAGAGATTTAAAGCAAGTAAATTCAAAAGGTCAAAAAGATATGAGGTGAGGTGAAGGTGAGGGAGAGGAATACTTCCAGAATAACTACTCTTTCTCTGGCTTTTGCCATTGGGTAGCCAAGGATATGCTTCATCGAGACAGCAAGTACAAAAAGAGGAAGCGATTTGGCAGCAAAAGCAAAGAGGTCAGTTTTGGATATACTGATTGTGAAGTATGTATGGAATAGGCAGTCTTATACGCAGATGGGCACTCCACAGACAAGCACAGGCTTGAGAAATGGATTTGGGAATCTTTAAGAGTTAAGAGCGTTGAAGCAATAGGACTGAGTAAAATCAGCTAGGTAGAATGGCAAGGATCTACAAATAAATGCCCATTCTCTAAATGAAAAATTATTAAATTTTTCGTTTTTTGGGAACCACTGAACAATCTATTATTGAACCAAAGAATAGATTTTCTAGACCCTTCATATCTACATTTGCTATGTTCTTTTTCACCAACCCTGATTATGTATAAGCAACAAAAATTTATAAAATTCTTAAATAATGAGGCCAACAACCATGGTTCTTCCTGAAACAAACTGAGTTGGAAGAGAATTCCTAGTATAAGAAAGAACTTTATCTAGCTAATACTTTAAGTAAATTCTCCCTTTTTTAATGTTTTTTTCACTCTCATATTTTCATGTCAATGAAAGAGGGATCAAAAGGCCAAGCTTCCTTAATAATTTAAATTACAGTACTTAATGGATTGAGAATTTTTTAAGGTATACTCTTCAACGTCATCAGTATTTAACTACCATCTATAAGAAATGCAAACAATACTTGAAATACATTTTATGTTTTAAAAAACACAGTACTATTTTGGATTGTTAAAGGGAGAAACATTAGCCTATTAATTCTGAAGCTAAATAATTGCATTTTAGTAGAAGGATAGACTGAGATCAGGGTTCAAGCATATTTCACTTACTAGAGAGTACAAAAAAGTGATTTGGGAAAGACAGGGCATTTTCTGAAGACTGACAGTTTACTTGGTTCTTAAATGGAAGTATGTGGGAAAATATCTCTCTAGATTGTAAAACTCTATGATTGTATTATCTTTCTTAACAATAATGAGAAAACTGTTCTCACAACCACTTTTTGCACCTTTCATTAAAACTTCAAAATTAAACAATAGGAAGAAATGCTCACCCTATAATTAATAAAAGTATAGTATAGAGAAACAAATCCAATCTTCCAAAGCACAAGTGTAATAGCAAAATGATAATTTGAGAATGTCATCCATGCCCCCAGAGTATAGATTTTTAAAATTAAAATAAATAGTAAAAAGTACCGTGTTATATTTTGTTAGATAATAATTTATCTTCTTGCAATCTATATATCCAAAAGCATCATAAAGTGAAATTATAATTTGGTAGTCACTTAACAATGGCAGAGTCTATAGCCTCCACTTTCATTGGATTCTTGACTCCCTAGAACTCAGTAGAAATGAAAAAATAACAAGATTCTATATCTCATAAATTGTGGGGCTTAACTCCTAAACTCAACCTCAGACCCTAAGCTCTGCCTTCGGTCTGCTTCTCAAAATATCTCCTAATTATGATGATGCACTAGTCCAACCCTGTGTTGCTTCTGTTGTGGTCCCAAATTGACCCTTATGCCATCTGCAGAAACAATACAAAAAGAGATCCCCAGCTTCTCCTTATAATTCAAGGGCTTAATTTGGAAAGATAGACTTAACCTCTGCCTTTTATGACATGTCATTCAGCATTTGATCCTTAGCTTTTACCCCCATTGCTTAACTTCCCTATTTCTGGCCTCATCATTCATTCATTGATATAAACCAATACTCAAGAGTTATAAAGGAAAACACCTTAGAAGAAAGGAATAATGACTATTGGAATATTTTAGATAAAGTGGTCAGAGAGGGTCTTTCTGAAAGATGGAATATGAGCAGAGACCTCAGGAAAGTGAAGGAGTGATCCAAGACAATATCTAGGCACAGGGAGTAGAGACATGCAAAGGCCCTACGATAAGAACAATGGGCTTGGCATATTTAAGAACAGAGAGGAGGCTAGATTTCAGTGAGTGAGAAGAGTAGAAAATAAGTAGAAGTAACCAGAAGCCAGGTCACTCACACCTTGGTGACGACTTGATACTTAGCACCTTCCTCATATCTCTAACCTTAGCTCACTTGCAAACATGGTTTGGATTTTCCCACCAAATGCCTTGGATAAGCATTTTAAATGGCCTTCTAGTTCAGTTCCATCCTGAAGCTATACCTTTCTGCCTGCTTGCCTGTCAGGGTTTAGCTATCACTCAGGAGATATCTGTTACCAATTTTTTTTTTCTATACCTCCTACTTGCTTCCTCTAGCAAAACTTACTGGAATTTTTTCCCTCACCCACCTGGAAGTAGGTAAATAAACCAGAATGAAATACCATTTTACTCCAAAATATTAGAATATATTGTCCCATGTGTTTCCTCTCCCGACCCCTCCCTACTCCACACCTGTACAACAACTCTCACTTCCACAGGGACACTACTCATTCCCACCCCTTTCCCAGATGGTCTCAGAGGCATTTAATATTTTCATATCTGGTTTATAATATTTTGTAATATAATTTTTTATTAAACTCACAGCTAGATTATTCTCACGTTTCTTCTTAAATTTGACATTACTGAAAATATGCTACAAACTGTCAATTCCTTATAAAAGTTAGAGGTGCATAGCATGAAAAGGTCATTAGAAAAAATAAAGTCCATCCATGTTTAACACATGAAAGGGCGTACCCATACCCATGGATATATACTATTTGATGTAGCTCCAAGAAATAAAGTGTTTCAGAATCCTCAAAGTTGATCTGCTATGACTAAGTACATCCTTTCATGCTCAAGTAATTGTATAAATTATTAAGCTTAAAAGAAGACAAGTTAGAATAAAATTTACCATTGATGGTCCAAACAAAATGTTGACAAGCTTAATCATATGATTTGTTAAGAAATGTGACACTTAAATACAAACTGAATAATGGCAAGATTATCAAAGGCCACTTCTCCCCTGATTCAGAAATTCAGCCTGAGAAATGTAGAAACACCAAAGTTAGCAAAAAGATCAAGAAGCATTAAAAAAAAAAAATTTAGTAAGTCAGAATGGATGCAAAATACACAAATGATTGTTAGTAAAAGGAGCCAGAGTTGAATATCCTGAACACGGAAGTATAGAATCAAAGGTTTATGTTAAACGAAGGGGCCACCAATCAACTGATAGCATCTGCCCCATTTTCTGCAAACCATTGGCCACCAGTGGGTTACAAACTTTTACTGGGTCATCTTTAACACAGCTACTCTTCTCCAACTAGATAGTGGAGCAGAACTCCAAATAGTTATTGTTCTCCCAGAGGTATTGAGGTGAACAATATGAGTCATCCTTTTTATCTTTCCTTTAGGTTAACTAGGTTCTCATTGAATCTTTGAGCAAAATGGTCTTTAAAAGTCACTGAGTTCAGGGATAGTAAATCATGCATGTGGTACCTTTTCCCTTTTCTTCTGTCTTCATGGATTAGATATCTCTAATCCATGGAATGTTCTTTCCCATAAAGCCCAGAATCCACCTCACAATTTCCAGTAGAGTACTTAAGACAGCCACTTCCAGTCATTTGGGACTCTGCATGAAAACCACCCGTCACATCTGATCTAGTCCAAATTTCCATTTTACAGTTAAGGAAAGAGAGACCGGGAATTCATTTACATCTGGATTAAAGTTCAGCCTATGATCCTGAAATGGAGCTTTTCTCTATTGAAAGCTAATTGACCCATCCAAGAAGTAATACCTTATTCTCCTTTGCACCATAGTCCAGGTTCCTGAATCGAAACAAAGAATTGTGCAGTACAGATCTGGCAATTTGAATAGTTCACTTCTTTTCCATTTCTACTGTACACAAAAGTAATGGAGCATTTAGGGAGTTGTCACTGAAATCAGTTGTTTTTAAGTGGACAAAATTTTTTCCTAAATGTTAGGGAAGGTGCTAGTTTCTTGCAAATACAAAGAACAATAAAACTGTGGCAGAGGCAAAAACTTCCACCTCAAATTACCTGGTTTGTTGATGAGTTATTATCAACAGTAGGGTGTCATAATTTATCAAGTGCCCTGAGGGAAAATGCTGGACCTATCAGTCAGTGATCACTTTTCTGGATCTCCTCATTCTCATTTAACTCAAGGAGCCTTCTGTTTTTCTTTCTCTGGGGCCTAGTGTGGAAAATTAGGCAATCACCAGAATTTGAAAAGGACATAATATAAAACCATTACCCTTAAGCCCGTGACAACTGATGTTCTGCCTAGATCAGTCCTGGATGCATTTAACATCTCTGTATGTGATTGATTACCAGCTAGAGAGAGTAGTCATTAAGCTTGCCACGTACATCACATCATCAGGATAGGTGAACACCTTGGAAGACAGGCTTAGAATTAAAAATGACCTTGGCAGTTTGAAAAATGACTACAAGCAAATGAAATTGAGTTCCCTAGAATCAACCATACAGCAACACACTTAGTAAAGAGACCTCAGACTGCAGAAATTTAACTTTGAAATAGATGAATCAAGCAAAGTGCTGGTAGTTTCTTAGTGAGCCATAAGCTATTCTCTAGTCAATATTGTTTTGCTGCTTAGACAGCTACTATAATTCTAAATGGTATTTTTAAGAAAAGCAGAGCAATATGCATTTTATAAAATGTATAATCTAATGTTTTATTAAAACATTAGACAAACTTGTTAATGAATAGATGAAAATATATATTAATTATTAAGTAATGTTTTCAAAATAATTTATGAAATATATAAATTAAAAGAAGCTTAGAAAGCCTGGGAAAGAATTAGAGACTCGGGATGGAAGTAATTACAAGTGTAGAATCTAGAAAAGAATAAGAAACGTTTTTGAAAAGTAATAATTTGGAAATGTTAGAGTATAAAGCCAGACACAGTCCAAAGAAAAATAAAGAAAAAAATATATTAAGTAACAGAATAATGAATTTAAGTAAAAAATAAAGACTAAAGATCTTGAATGCTATAAACCCTAATTTGATTTCAGAGCATTATTTCTTAAAGAAAGCACCATTCCAGGTTAGTTAACCTACTGCTTTGCCTGGATCCAACAGTATGAAGACCTAGGATTCTGTGATCGTAAAAGGGTCTAATATTTATGTGGAGTTGTAATTTCCCTCTATGAAGAAATGCTGATTTCTGAGAATAGTTTAAGTTACATAAGTATTCCGAGTAAGTGATCACAAAGTTATTGTTTCAGCTACTAGGAAATTATATAATTGTCTCTAAACCTCCCTCAAAACTCTTTTAAAAAACCTAAAATCTTTAATATTATTTGATATAGATGATCACAAAGAATACACACATTCCTTGGTAATGTTGATAACACATAAATCCCTATTGTGTAAAGAGCAAAAATTGTTGTGAAATCTTTTATATTATCCATGAAACTTTAATACTGGACAGGACTTCAGACCTAGTCACATTTAATGCAACAACCCTTTTAATAATTATAAATATCAGGAGTGATGTCCACACAATGCCATTCAATATTCAGTAACACTTTTTAAAGAATTAAATTTGACCAAATCACTCAGGAAAGGAACCTTTAAACTCATTTAAATACACATAAAATACATAGCCCAAATAACTACAGCTGCTGCTGTGATTTTAAAATATTGCACTTTTTAAATGACAACAGAGGTTATTCTTTGCTACATGTGACACTGAAATAATTTCAGCAGTTATGAAAAACTCTGCATTTAGGTATCTGTAGCTTATATTCACACTACATCCTTCAAATGAGTGTATAATTAAAAGGAATTTTCTCGCTTGTGTTCTTAATTTGCTGCAAAATGACACTTTTTTGTAAGATTTTTCCCCTGTTATTATGTCCTCAGTTTATAAACAAAAGAAAAACTAAAAAGTAACTTCCAAATTCACCCCATAGGTGTTCTTACAGAATTATCCAAAGGTCTCTTCAGCTCTTACCTAGATTCTTAGCACTTAACTTGTGCATACAGTGTTGGTTTCAGCAGCTTTCCCTTTACCAAGAGAGATATTTGGGTAACTTTATTGTAGGCTGTATCCAAAGCACGGGAGTAGAAAGAGTGAGGGAGTAAACGAGGGAATGAATACAGGTCCAGGGTGAACAAAAAGACTGGAGATTGGCTGGCAGTGCTGGGACTTGATTTGAAAATGCTCCCATGTTTCTGTAGTGGAAGAAAATGAGTTTTCCAAAAATGTTACTTTGGGTTGGCCACATTCTCTTTCTCTTTTCTTCTACTCTACACCTCCCACCCCCACTCCCCACCCACCACTCAAGAAACCTTGCTTGAGTGGGAGAAGTGGGATATGAGAGAAAGTGAGAGAGAGACTGGCAAAGATTAAAAGTGGCTGCAGCATTGCATGAACCCAATGTTTCCAGGAAGAGTAGTCACTGGTCATGAAGCTCTGTGAGTTAAACTAGCCTGTTCTCTGAAAGACAGTGACAGAAATGCCCCCCACCCCCCTTGAAATTCTCAAGGCCTCTTCCAGATTACCAGTCTAATTTGGAATGTGATGCACTAACTTGTATGCCATGCAACCAGTGATGACTGCCACCAGATGAGAGAGGACTTGCTCCCAAAAGGTCATGGAAGGCAGGACTTCCTGCAGAAAATGATGCCTCTAGTGCCATGGTCCTTTCATCCCTCAAACATAGGATTAGCCACCCAAGTGCAAGACAGGAAAGATAAAACTGGAATGTGCACATGCAACATTTGAATGGCAGTGTGCAATATATGAGCCCTTGTGCATGGATATTATGAACCAATAAATGTATAAAATGACCTGTTTTGACAGTAATTTAATTCAACAATCCTTCCTTGGTTATGAGACTGAATCTTTGACAGGTATTATTAGAAATAAAGAAGGTAGGCAAATAATCTCCATTTTCAATTATAAATGAGAGCTCTGCAAATTAACAAAATGTCAAGTAGGCACACAGCCATGTTGTTGACAATTATCAAGACTGAAGATTTGGCCTAAAACGGGGGAAATAAAACAGATGAAAACCATAATATCATGTATGAGAAGTGGCAGTTCTTATTCCTGCCCAGCCTATGCCAACTTAAATAATCAAATAACCATATTGAAGATGGCATTTCAGAACTGCACAGGGTGCCTTTTCTGGAAGAAAAAAAAAAATTGCTACCAGTGTGAAATCAGGTCACATTTTTTTTCCTAGTATTGTGGGTATTTGGAGATGTATAACATCCCTGCTCTCAAAGTGAGCCCTTCTCTTCCCTCTGCTACTGACCACTGACCACTTGTCATTTCTGTCTGTTTTATTATCCCCATTATATAGATGAGGAAAAACAAAGCTATCTGATTGAAGCAGAGCAAATCCTTAAATATAATTTCCATTATTTATGCCAGGAGTAAGCAAATCAAGGCCTATATGCCAGATTTGGCCTGAAACATGTCATACACATAGGCCTGGAACTAAGAATGCTTGTTATATTTTTAAAGGTTGTTAAAAAAAAAAAATTATGTTGTGACAGAGACATTATGAGGCCCAGAAAACCTAAAATGTTTATTATTTGACCCTTTACAAAAGCTATTAACGATGTTAGTTCCTTTGAAAGTAACATAGGTGGTTGATTGTTAGTAAACTAAATGATATGATTTTGCCTGGATAGAAATGGAATGTATCTCTCTAAACCAGGAAATAGAAATAGGAGCCAGGCATTCTTATTCTATTGATGAAGTGCTGCAATTTGCTTCCAGTGTAGTAGTATTTGATGAGATGTCAAAAACATCAATATTTTGATGTCAAGAAGAAAGAAGCATTTCTATTTGTAAATTTCGACAGTGCAACAGAAACTAAATAAATTGGTAATGCAAACCTCCATATAGTCAATAGATAGGAGTCATAAGATAAATATATTTTTATTTGAACATTTGTCTTGGTTTGCCAGGGCTTTTATATCAAGTACCTCATGATGGGTTGGCTTAAGCAACAGGAATTTATTGCCTCATAGTTTTGGAGGCTAAATATCCAAAATCAAGGTTTCAACAGGCTGTGCTTTCCCCCAGAGTCTGAGAATTCTGGTGCACGCTTGCCACAATTCTTGGGGTTCCCAGTTTTGCATTTTTGCCTCTATCTCTTTGGTCTCTTCTTGTGGCTTTCTCTGACTGACAGTATTTGACTTCCCTTTGCGTATGAGGATTTTAGTCATATGGATCAAAGCCCACCTTAATTCAAGGCGTCCTCATCTAAATAAGATCTTTGAAGAGCCTTTTCACAAATGAATCCACATGTTAATAATATCTTCAAAGGGCTTCAAATAATAATATCTTCAAATAATATTTACAAATGGGCTCACACCCACAGGACCAGGGGTTAGGACTTGAACATATCTTTTGTGGTGTACATGACTCAATCCCCAACATTATTGTAATAACACAAATATACAAATAAAGTAATATTAATTTCTCCATCAAGTAGACAAAGGCTTTGAGGGTCACTGCAAAGAGATGTTATAGCATTAGCTGCAGGCAATTTTTGCAGCTTTCATCTGGCTCTCTTGAGCCATTTCACCTCAGTCTCCACACCTATTCCTGCTGTTAAATTTCTAAGTCTGCCCTTAGCCAAGAGACCGTTTCCAAAAGCACTCCAAATTTTATGGGAAAAAGAGTCATGGAAAAGCCCTGATAGAACTAGCATGCTCATTCTTTTTTCACTCTCCCCCTGCCCCACATGTCTGGGGACTATATTTACTAGGCTGGACCCTCCAGTAATTAAAGATGTCCTCCCCGGCTAGGATGGCTTCCACCCCTTTCCTTGCTGATGTACTTAGAAATGCATCATCTGCTAGCCTTAATATAACTCTAGCACTGATTGCAGATGGTGGGTGAAACCTTTGTCTATCAGAAGACTAGGAATAGATCAGGAAACTCAGCACAACTCTGAATTAAGTAACCTTTCATCTGTGGGAGACTTGAATCACCTCACCACCCTAGCACACTATTCTTAACTGTTTCTTTGTCAGTGTTTTTGTTAAATGGAAAAGGATAAGGCTGCCTTTTTTTTTTTTTTTTTTTTTCCCCCTTTGGTCGATTTAGTAGAAGGAAATACTAAAAGTGCACTGAAATCCATCAGTTCTGCAGGGGACTTTCAGCATTACTTCAACATTCAAAAATCTTTAAACAAAATTCTCAGGAAGTTATTAACTATGTATATATAATGGACTGCATTAAAACACTGGCACTAGGAATTAATCTGTAAGAGAAAAAAGAATATTCACAGGAAGAACAGATGATTCATAATAGAGTAAAAATGAAACCATGAACAGTGTGGATTTAAATTTCAAAAAGAAAAAGTAAAAAAAATTCTTCACTTCTATAATATTTAAAAAGAATGTTCCAAAAATAATTTTAATGTTAAGAATGCATTCTATAGATTTCCTTTAAGAGCCAAATACCCATGGTTACCCATTTTTGGCATAGTGACATGACAAAACTATGTGACTTTAGATTTAAAGCCACTTGATGACTCACTAAGAGTTGTTCAGCCACTTATGGGCAGCTGCTTGTGGGTTAGTTGCACCACTATGAAGACACTTGCTATTTATTTTTATGCCATCCATGGTTTCTGTTTTGCTTTATGTGTCTTCCACAATATATGTAGCTGTTTAATTCTGGGGAAAAATATTTTTGTAAAGGGTGTAATTCTGAAACAGAACAGTTAGAAATGACTAGGGGTTATTGATTTATTAAAAAAAAAAATGTTTAGCACTTGCTATATGCTTGGCACCCACTATAGGTTCTGGAGAGGCAACTGTGAAGGAGGATTCTCACATTCTGGTGTGAGAAGACAGACCAAAATAAATAAATAAATAAATAAATAAATAAATAAATAAATAAATATAAAAGAAACACACTTTGAGATACTGTGATGTGGGTAGTAAATTGGGTGATGTATAAAGAAAACTACCTTACTGAGGAAAGTGGTGTGGTTATTCAGGAAAGTCTCTCTGAGTAGATGATAGTCTGAGCTCTGAAACCTGAGAAGAGTGAGGGAAATGCTTTTAAAGGGGAGGGAGGAACAAATGCCCTTGGTCAGGAATTGGGGTTGAGCTTGTTCCAGGAATAGAAAAGCTGTTGTGGCAGATTCAGGAGAGCAGTGGTATGAGATGAAATCAGATGGTAGGGGCCCCCACCATGGTGCTTATAGGCTGTGGTTATGAGTTTGATTTTGTGTGTGTGTGTGCATGTTCATTGGAAAGGTATTAGAGGACGTTAATGACATACTCTGATTTACATGTTTAAAAGACAACTCTGGCTGATGTAAATGGAAAATAGGTTTAAAAGATGGGTAGAGTAGATTTGGGGAAATTAATTAGAAAGCTATTCCTTCATCCAGGATACAAATGATAGTCACTAGGGTAATAGTGGTGGAAAATAGGGGCAATGGATAGATTAGATATTTATTTTGGAGATTTAACCTAGAAGACTTGCTGCTGAGAGATTGTACAAATGACTTTCTGCCAATAGATTACTTGCTAGGAAGAGAATAAAAAAATGACTCCAGAGTGTTTGCCTTGAGCAACTGAGTGGATGTTAGTGATGAGGAAGAGTAGAGGAAACGGCCTTCCATTTGTCTTCCTTTGTTATTATTCAGGAATGAGGTCCCCTGTGATATGCTTCTGTGTCACTTTCCAGTACAAGTCAGGTTAGGCATTGATCCAGCAAGATCTCCATCACTCTAATCACTTCTCTGTGTTGGAACTGAAATGTAAATCACAAAGGCTTTTTCAGTTTTTATCTCCAATTGCAGTTTTAAAAATATTTTCTCTAGCTCTTTCTTGTTTGCAGCTATTACACTTCCCAGAACTTCAGGAGGTGCAGCTCTCCTCCCACTCAAAATGCACTAGGATAAATACCTCGTACAAGATGTCTTCTTTCTTGCCATGCTGCGATTGGGAACTTTCTAAACCTCTTTGATTTAGGTAGGACAAAGCTACTGTCAAGTGTATTTCTACGTCAAAGACTCTGAAAGCCATTTCTAAAGCCATTTATCTGCAGTCTCTGAAGTCACTTCCATGTTCTATAATCAAATGTCTTCTTTGTCTTCTCTGCTCCCAACTTCCATCCCGAGTTCCTCACTTAGTGCCTCTCCAGGGTTTTTGTTCCTTTAATAGCCTTCAGCTATTAAATTAAGCTGAAGCTTAATTTATGAATTAAGCTAATCTATCTTTCCACATCACATGCTTAGTTTTCCTCTTTGTCTTGAATTTTATATTTTCCTCCATTCATTTCTAAATGTATCAGTTGTCACCTTAGTATACAAAGATTTTAACAGCAATATACTGCATGCTTAATGGAACGTGTGTGCCCATGAGTATATCACAACTAACAGAGGGGCAGCAGTGATAACACTTGTTAAGTCACTTTTTAGATTTCTCAGCCAAGTATGAAATCTAAAACTTTTCTTCTTATGCTAAACCCATGATTTTAAAACTAATTTTATCAGTGAAATCCATTCTGTGTGGAACCCCACTATGTTAAGCAGGTAAGAGGAGAGCTATTCTGCTGAAAGAAGATAACTGTCCTCCCCCTTTCAGTCTCTTCTGTGCACTCTGCCATTATGCTGGAGACATCCAGGTGGAATTTGGGGCTCCATAAAACACAATTTGAAAATCTCCATGGTAAAAATTTATTCTCGATCTGTTCCTTTAAAATGCCAGCTCTCCTACTTGTTCTACTTATTATGACTATCATTCACTAATCCTGGTCTCTCTCTCTTTCTTTCTGTCTTTCTCTCTCTCTCTCACACACACACACACACACACACACAGTTTTTAATCCTAGGATCATGGTAATACATCCATGCTACAGAAAAGAATGCTGCATCCTCTGTGCCTCTTGTTAAGCAGTGAGGAGAAGTGTAGTTTTTTCTCAATAAATACTGAGGCTAGATTTCTGAACTCTCCCCAACCCTCTCCTCAATCGCCCAGATAATGGCCTCTTTTGGGGGTTGTCTGGCCCAGAAAGCCTCAGGGTGCCATGACACATTGATGCCCTCTGCACTCAGAATTCTCAGTGCATTTATTTCTATACCATCTTAGTGAGGTAAGAAGCATTGAAATCTTCAGCACAGGTTCAAAAGTAGAAAAAGTGGATCAATTTTAGGAAACCAGATTAACTATATCCATTATCTACTTATGAAAATTTGATTTGGAATGAGGCAGGATGTGGGAAAGTAACATGGCCTGTCTCACAGGTACTGGTCAGCCAAATTCTACTCCTCTGATTATACTAATCCAAGTTTAGGGTTACACCTGCCATTGATCACATGGAGGGAGAGGCAGGAGATTAGGCAGGTTAGCTGATAATTCATCACCAAGTGTTTCTGGAGGGTAAGGAAAAAATCATAGTAACAGCAGCATATTAATCTAACTACATCTAGAGTTGCTTTATATTAAATTTGATAATGCAGCTACCAGGAGCTATATCAAAGAAATTACTTATTGGGTGGAAATATCATAAAAAATATACTGTCATTTTTCCAGTAAAATAACTAAATTTGTATGTGTCCTGTTTCTTAATTGTTTCCAACTTTTCTTCCAAGTATCATAATTTGGGTAACTTTCAAAGATAGGAAGATTAGGAACTGAGTTGTCACTGTCATTGCCTCTTATATGGTAATATGTGACAGTGTTCCGTGGTCTTTTAATAGTTCTTTCCATGTAGGAGCCAGTGGGAAGAAGAAGGAACAGAGTCCCAATGTCCCATTGTGCTATTCAATAGTGTGATTCGTTTTCTTTTCTTAGTGGCAATTGCAGATAAAGGCTGTTTCCCTGGGAAAAGTTCTTTTTGGTATATGCAGCAGAACTATGTATCTCGACAGTGCTCTCCTATACATATATATATATACACACACACACATACTGAATAATAATGTATTCTTAGGGTGTGAAAAAACATGGCAGAGCTAAATGAATTTGGAACCTTATGAATACAAAAGGCAAGGCCAATGAAAGGTGATATATATTGGGGCAGGAAACAAATGTTTGGCTACTCTGTAGAAACAACCAGTCACTGCATTGCAAAGAGGATATTCTTTTTTATTTGCTGTTCATCATTATACATGCTAATGTGTTTTATGGACAAAGTTGGGAAAAGGAAACTATATAAACCAAAATAGACTAACCAGAACTCTGTATACAGAGTATGGATGACAGCATATGTGTGTATAACTAACTAAAAATAAAAGTGTTTTTGCTGCTGCTCCTGCTAGTTTGTATTAAAAAATTCTAAATACAACACGGACAAAAGCTTCCCAATAAAATTGATATTAAAAACAACCTCAGCAATTTTCTTACCATAAACCTTGTATTAGTTCTTTCACAACAAGCTTGTGATAGTTCTGGGAAGTTATGATGAATGCATGTCATATAAGTTTAAAGAGGGAAATATATGTTCTAAAGGAAAACTTATTACATTGTTTTCTAAAATTTTGTTTGGAACCAAAATTCCAATGATAGTTTCCCAAAAAAAATGATATCTGAGACTTAAAATATCTCCCCAACCAAAAAACTAATACAGTCAAATGTCTGGTAAAGCCAATAAAAATTTCCCTAACGGTAATGGCAGATCACTCATATATATGAATGAAAAAATATATAATCATAAATAAATATGAAATAGGATCATAAAAAGGAGAAAGTTAATTACATTAATTACATGCAAAAAAAGTGCAGTCACACCATGGCAATATTCATTTACATGAAGTTATATAATAACAAATGAAAGCTTTACTCACAAGTAACATTTAAGCAGTAAAATTAGAGATAGATGGATGGATAGACCTGAAGCTACTCCTTCTGTGGGAAAACTATTGCACAGTGTATGAATTAATGGAGTCTTTACAGAATTTTGTTCATGTTGATAATGGAAGAATGCAAAAATAGTCATATTATAAATGAATTTACATTTAAAATTTAGACAAATGTTTTTCTTGCTTTCATTTAAAAATGTTAATGGGTATTCCTGGCATGGTGAAAATTATGTGCACTAAGAAATCCATACAAATCACCCTCTTTCTAATTTCAGTTCACACTTAGGACACTGTTTCTGTGTTGATTCCAAAGGCCAGATTTCTATTTCTAGGGGAAAAAAGGAACCAGAGAAGAAACCATCATCATTGCATTCGTTATTTACTATGTCATTACAAACCACCTTAAATTTAGTGGCTTCAAACAAAAGCCATTTATTTGCTCATGATTCTGAAACTTGGTGCAGCTCAGATGGCTAATTCTTTGGCTGTCCTCACCTGGGTCACTCATAGGACTGCAGTCATCAGATAGATTGGCTGGGGATGGAAGGTTTAAGAGGGCTCCGTTAACGGGTCTGAGGCCTCAGCTGAAATGGCTTGGCCAGCATGTCCTCTTTCTCCATGTGGTCGATGGGCACCAGGCTTCCTCACAGCATGATGCTCTCAGAGTTCCCAGGGATCAAAAACTGAAACTACAAGGTCTTTTGAGGTCTCATCTCAAAAGTTGCGCAAAGCCAGTTCCTACACATTCTATTAGTGAAAGCAAATTGCAAGACTAGCCCAGGTGTGTGTATGGGGACATAGAGATTCCATTTCTCTATAGGAGGAGCTGTGATGTCACCTTATATAAGGGTGTGCATATAGGGATGGGGGAGTCTGTGGCCATATTTTGCAACCTACCACAATCATCAAATTAAAAGAGGAATAGTACATAGGGAAAAACTTGAAAATTTAAAATTTTATTTATAAAGGGAAGATTTTATTTGTAAAAATCCATTTTAGGTTCTGATAAACTTTTTTAAATATCCTGAGATTCTGGACAAAGTATTCTGTGACTTCATGAATTCACACATTTATTGCATAAAACCTATAATTCCATCCTTTGCAGTAACTATAGATAAGACTTGTCAACATGATTGATTCCAACACACATCTAACTTGTCTTAATACTAATCTAATAGTGTTCCTGAAAAATCTTACTCCAAGTTTGGATCAATGTGATATGCCACAGAAAACTGCATTATTTAATCCTTTATCCAGTTCGGTTCTTTTTTATTTAATCATTTATCCAATTGTTTCCATTTATATTAGCTAGAGTGTATCATTTGGTTATCTATTATAGGATATTTTAGAAATGCTTTATTAATGATTACTAAAAGATTAATTTAAATTTCACGTTCTTCTAAAATCTCTGAATTATTAGAATAAAACTCTACATGTGATAAGATGTATCCTAGTTTGGAAAAAGTGGTCTTAAGATATGCTACAGTTTTGAAAGTTGAAGATGTTTCATTTTATGTTATTATATTTTATTCAATAGAGAAAACAGCTCAACTATTGCTTTATGCAAAGAACTGTGTTAATCGTGCGGCAGAAGGAGTGAGTCCATGAGAGACAAAAAGATGAATAAAACAGATTCAGACCAATAGAGTTTATAATCTACCAGTGAAAAATATAAACACACAAAAAATACAAGAATGTTAAGGAAGTAGAAAGCAAGAAACATATGGACTTTGAAGGAGTCATATTTAAGTTTCCAAATTGGTTACTTTTAAATCCCCTGGTTGATGTTGACAGATTTTCAGGGAACAAAGTGAAAGGGGAAATGGTAATGAAAAGACTACTGCCAGCTAGAGGAACTTCTCTGCTTCTGCTCAGAGGTGTGGTGGTTGATCAGTATTCCATTACATTCTGAAGCCACTTCTCTTTTTGCTAAGCACTATTATAAATAGCGATACACTCAGTGAGACAGGTAAAACACTTGTTTTCCAGATATGGCAACTGGGAGTGAATTAGGAAAGACGATTGCCCTGAGTTAAACAAAAAATCAAAATGGAACAGTTAGGGCAAAACCATAGACCTCTTGTTCATCCCATTATCTCTCTCTCCATGAAGCAAATAAAAGTTACAATTGGTGTGGAAAAGCTTAATGTTACAGTGGCAGTTATTAGTTCACGAATACTGTAAAATACAGGGACTCTGAGCTATAAAACTGTGTGACCTTGAGATCTTGGTTCCTCATGTATCATGGGTTTTCTGTGAGGATTAAATGAAGCAATATGTGTAAAGACCAAAGTATGAGTTCTAACATATGGTAGCTTCTAAAATAACCCAAACCATCTCTTTAGGATTTAGATCATGAGGTTACCTCCTACTGCTTTGTAAAAGGGCCCTTTTGGTACTTCAAAAGTGAAACCACTTTAGGTAGTATTTAGGGTCCGTCTTCTTGGCTTACCACTGTATTAGATCTTGGTTCATTTCTTAGACAGGAGTCTGAGCCGCTCAGAAGTCATAGGACTTATTCTTGGGATTAGAGAATGCTCTACTAGAATTATTTTAACCTTATTGAAACCACTAATTAAAAACACAATGGAGATGAACTTAATACAAAAATGATATTTCCATTCCATGAAGACCATTGTGCTGTGTGAAAGTAGGTTTTACAGAATGTGAAATCAAATCATCACTCAGCATAGTGTACTAGAAGCCTATAATCTGTATCCACAGTTTTAAATATAAAAAGCTCTGAAAGCTTAAAAAAAATTAACATAAATGCTTTTGAACTCTTTTTTGCAAACTTTGACCTATACAGACATGAGACAATTTAGAGTTTTTATTTATATCGTTTACCATGAATATTTATATATTCACACATTTTGATGCAAAGATATTAATGTATTTGATTATTGGGTACTGCCCTTTCTAAAAATCTGGAAAAAGAATTCTGAAGATCTTGCCCCAAGGATTTCAGATGACTGTTAGTGTTCCCAGAGGTGTAATTATTGCAACTCTTAATCATGTGGCCAGTGCCCTATTCTTTCTTTTTCTTTTTTAATGACAGCCTTATTGAAATATTAGTACCCTATTCTTATGGATGCTAGTGTTTATTCAAGAAAGGCAGCACCAATGATCATATAAAACTGTCATTTATTTGAGTTGTGTTGTTTTCATTGTTTTATTCATATTAAATTTGTAAATGTATTTTGGTTGTAAATGTGTTAAGAACTGTGTGAATTTTTAATTCATTCCGTATTTCATGTCATTAAATACTGTAGGTCCTGCTGTAATGAAAATACTTTAGGTCAACAATGGAGTTTTCACTAGATTTTTTCTTTGCTTGTTTAAAAACAGATATATTCATCCTAGTTAAGAAACTTTGTTTAACATTATACTTAGTAGCTAAAACATGGATAACAAGGTGATAGTTTAAAGTAAATTTCAACTTATTTAACTTTACCTTATTGAAAAAACAAACTCTAAGGAAAATGTAGTTATGACCTAAAATATTACGAAGATATTTTGCTCTGCATCAGGTAAAATGATTTTTTGTACTTTGTACATCCTCATGGAAGTATACATAAATTTTCCCCCTCACAGAAAACTCATAAAAATCTCAATCTCTTTAACAATAGGAAACCTGTGTCTTTTCTTTGTAAAATGAGATGCTATTAACCATCTGGACACTTACTTAAAGCATCAAAAGATTCTGGGAAACAAAAATATCCCTAAATATATAGTAACCAACAACAAACAATTTACAGCTATTAGTCAAGCAGTCTTGTTTTAAATAGTGTGTTTTAAAACTTCAAAAATACAACCAATTTTGAAATTTAGCATTTACCACAAAGATTGTCCCCTTTGTTTTTGCCAAAAATAGATAATAGATGGCTCACTCCTCCTAAGCCACTAAAATGTAACATTTAAAATGCTATGCTCCTTGACATGGGAAGATTTATGAGCACACAATTACATCAAACTCACATTGCATCATTGTTGGTTTTACTTTTTAGGTACAGGCGTCACCTAATATAAAAGCAATGATCTGCAGACAACGTCATTCAACCCCCTCTTCTTTTGAGGTAGAAGAAAGTGAGGTTTGAGGGGCTACGGAGTTTGTGCACAATCAGACTAATTTTTGTGAGTGTCAGAGCCAGCTTCAGGTCCCCTCACTAGGAGCCCAGTTGTATGAACAGTTTTGTTATCATGTGAAAGGCTGTGCTCTAAATCTGAGGAGGAAGTGACATTATGAGCCCCCAAAGCTTGCAAATCAGTAGTCTCATAGAGCCAGGGAAGTAGTCAAGCTCAGGAATAAATGAGCATGACTCAGCCAGACCCCCTTCAGCGGGGCTGGCAGAAGCTGAGTCACTGAAAGCTATATTGCAGAGTGAACGCATAGCAGTATGCATTCCTGGTGATACACAAGTAAAAGGGCAGAAAGCCTCAGCCAAGTTGTGAAATAGGGGAGTAACCCAAGGAGACTCCCTGCCTGTCTTGGCATCATTCTTGGCCTAGTCTACCCCCTCACCTCTCAAATGGGTTATTTTTTTTAATTTTATCCCTGCTAATCCTTACTAAAGGGTTAAAGGCTAGTTCAAGTATCACCGTACAAAAGAGTATGGGGTATGAATCTTGAAGACAATTGTATGGGGATGTGGCTTGTGTGTTGGGGAGGGGGGGCGTGGGATTGGGGGGGGCCGTGGGGATTACACTCCCGTTTGTCTTTGTCTGGTTTGTGGGTGGATGGGTGGCGGGGTGGGGGAGAGAGGCGGGTGGGCAGATGGGGGCACCCAGTGTTCTTTTTTGCTTTGGTTGCTCCTTTTCACTTTGGTTGTTGTTCTGGTTGTTTTTGTGTGTGTGGTGGTGAGGGTGTCGGGGATTGATTTTGGTGGTGGGTGTGCAACTGCGTGGTGGTGCTGTGGACAGTCAGGTGTGCGATTTGTTTTGTATGACTGCATGGTATGTGGGTGTATCTCAGTAAAGTGAATGATAGATTTAAAAAAAAAAAAAGAGTGTGGGGTAATGCTCCCCAAGTTTATTTATTTTGTAATAGTAAACTCCAGAAGAACTTTTTTAATCCTAAAGAAGAATGGCAGGTTGTAGTTAATGTTTTCAGGCAGTAAGTCGTAGCTTAACATTCCCCAAAAGCAAACCATGAGGGCAGCTAACCACTTGTAAAGCCAAAAGGAATCTTACATCCTATCCCAGCAGGGATAGTTTTGACCTTTTGGAATCACCTTTCTCATAAATCTCAAACTGCAAAGTGAATTATTATGCAATCATGCTTATCCAGGCCTGTTAAAATCGCCCTTCAGTTTATCCAGCCTATTTTACTTTGCAAGCTGGTTGGTACATGGAGATTTCCCCAGTCCCTCCATCAGACACTGTGCTTATTATCTTCAAATGAGATGCCTAAGGGGGAGCGAGAGAGATTCCAACTCAGCACTTTATACTTTGACAATGATATCTCATCACTTCTTTGCATTTCTCTTCAGTTCCTTTTACAGTAGAAGGGTTTGAAAAATCTCTCTGGACTATTGCAGTTTTCTTAATTGTAATTCAAGTGAAGTGCCAATCAATTCAGATATATAACATTAGATGGTACTTTTACTCATGATAACTGGCACATTTTCCCCAATAATTGTAAATATTATTTACAAAATAAATATTAATTTTCAGTCTGGTGATATAACAAGAAACCACTATGTAAGATGAACTTTGTATCTTGGGGAAAAATCTATATTTAAATATACTTTTTGGGGAAAAAACTCTGAAAGAGTTGCAATAAAACAAAAAGTAATTTTCCATGGTTAGAAAGGGCAAACAGGGACAGTGACCTACCATGCCTCTTCTTGTAATAAGGTAAAGAATTAGTTCTCACCTCCAAAAGAATGTGACCCAAATACCTTCTAATGGATATAATAAAAAAAGATTCTATTTTTGCTATGATGTTACAGTAGTGATTGTATTGTTCAGTCATTCACATATTTCATGCAGTCCTGAAAATAGCTATCCATTGTTGTTTGATTTATTAAAGTCTCTTCCATCACTTATGGATACAAAATTTCAATTATTAGCAAAGTGAGTTGTGCAGTATTCTATGCTTGGATTGAAATTTTTTTTTAAAAAAAACAGTTTTATTGAGGTTTGGGCTCATTTTGCCTATTAACTTGTATCTGTCACAAATAAGGATGACAGCCGCTATGATCTGAAGTAAAAATACAAATTTAAATTCATCTGATTGGAAATTAGGATCATATCCAGGAATTTACCAAATTTCACTTTCCTGAAAACTGCCACCGTTACCTGTTATGGTCACCCTCCATTCTTCCACACTTGGGAAAAATCATTCTGCTGTATATCCTTTCTTTCCCTGCATCTTAATTATAAAGAAGCAATATCAACAAACACTCCATAACACTCATTGTGCAAAGCTAATATTTAAAAAAAATTTTTCAGAAATCTCTATTCATCTACTCTCTTTTCCCCATTAGAACTGTCATGCAAGTCTCTTGATACCCTGACAACATTTCTTTATAAGACTCATAGAGGAATCTCCCTATATGCTCCTCAGTTCCCACAGCTATGCTCTGCCTGAATTTGTGCTGTCTGCTTTCTACCCCAAACCAAATGCTTTTCTTTCCTTCACTGGCACTGCTCTGCTAAAAGTTATCCACTGGCACCTCTGATGGTAGGCTTGTTGAATCTCTTCTCCTAGTCAGTCCTCTTTTGTCTTACCCAGGTCATTCGTAGCTCTTCCTGGACAATTGTGATATTCACAAAGGGAACCTCCTTTCCACAGCAAAACATACAGTTCATGTTGTAATTTAAATATGTTGAGTGAGTTTCAGCAAATAAAATTCAAGTGAATTAAATTGACTTGAATGCAAAGAATGGGATGGAATGGAATGGGATATCTTAGTGCTGGACCCCTTCTCATGGAAGTCTCTCCAGTTTTTACTGTCATAGTGATCCGTTGTTCACTTCCTGGGGTGATATATCCTTCCATGCTTTGGCTTTTTAAAACATTCTTTTCTGTTAAAAACCACACTTAGGAAATATACTGTATCTTCCTGAAGGTTAGGAACTGTATCTTACTCATTCCTTGTCACTTTGTATGCACTCTGTAAAAGATATTTGTCTGAGACCCAACTTATACCATGACTAAGTGATGGATGTCCACTGAGAACCATAAATAATGTAAACAAGTTAGCACTGCCAGAGGGCAAGAGTTCAGTTATAAGTTAAAAGCCCTTCCTGACTTTGAGCTATGATGCCCATAAACACAAAGTAGGTAAGGTCATAAGAGTTGCACTATCTGAATATTTTCAATGAAATAGCCTGGAGTATATGTGGCCTGATCTATAGTCATGCCTGCTTTGAATAAAGGTGGAGAACTACTACATGAAGTGGCAATAGCTGTTCAAGGGGTGTTACTATTTTTACTTTTTCATAAAGGATCATTTTAAAAATTATTATCAGAGTATCTCACAAATCTTTGTTTCTATGTTAAGTCTTTTGTTTTTTTTTTTCTTCAGAGTTTCAGATTGTCTGCCTTTCTGGATAAAAATTGTATTCTATCTGTGATTAAACACTCTATCCATGTGTATCTCTCATGCCTAGGATTCCTCATTAAACCATCTACCCGTTGCTGTGATGAGATACATTAAGTCTCAGGAAGGCGTTTGCATGTTTCAGATGTGCCTACCCAGTGAGGAACTAGCTGAGCAGGGGCAGTTGATCTGTCAGTAACCGTGAACTGGCTCCACAATTGTTTCACTGCACCAAGGCAAGCAACCATGCAAGTTTAAACTCTGTTCTGTGACAGATATGTCAGATAGGAGGGAAATTAAAGAATCTTCAAGCCAGTCATTGAAACAGGGAAAAACAGAACTTTCTTATTAACATAGCAGAGGAACAGGAAGGGCATTACCTCCTTGGATATGTGATTGCGGTAGTTCTTTCCATAAACTTCCATCAGCCAAGAAATACTGCATCTCCCTCTACAGGAACTAATAGTGAATAAACTCACATTTACACTGATGTTCCCCTTCTGTTTCCCAGGAGGGACTGAAGAGTGGCTCAGTCCTACAAGGAAGCCAAATGGCCAATTTGATGTATTCCCAATTCCTGGGTAGAGATGAGCTCCATAATTCTTAGAAGCAGTGAAGTTCCTTTCTGCCACATTCTCTCCTCAGCCAGCACAAATAAGAAATGCCTTGGACCCCTGCTCAGATTATTGATATGACTCTTGAGAATTCACGCAGCCCCCATAAGCCTCATAAATAAGTACAGAAAAAAAAATTAAATGCAGCATATATTTTTTCTTCATGCTATGCCTGGATTTCACCAATAAATAGAATTATTTTATTACCCAATCAGTCCAAGTGTAGCCATTTCAGTAGACAGGTTATGATAAAATTGATTCCCTTGACATACATAAAATCTCATAAACCTGAATGGAAACTAATTTGTGGATTTTGGTAGAATTGAAAATGATAAGAATTTGGTAGGACCCTCATCATGGGAAGTCCCTTTGTTTTCTGAATAAACACAAAGGATGCTTATCAAGGAAAGTAGGTCCCACATCCACATCCATTTGTAAATGGCTATATTCCAACTTTCGGCTCCTCTGCTGTGAATGAGACAGCATACTCTGTCTGAGTGCCTCCTTCAGAGTCAGCCTAAGGCAAAATACTGTAATAGGCAAAGTAGTCCAATGTCTCTTTCATTATCATCTAAGTTTCCGGCCTGGTCTCCTAAGATCCTAGCTGCAGAGCCCTGCCCTTATTTGCCCTACTTGGGCAGTAAACTGGCTTCAGACACTGGCAAGAGCAAGCTGGGAATCAGAAGCCCCAGTGCATCATTAGTGGTTTGTGATATATTGGACATGGTATTGACTTTCATGAAATGGAAATAATTATACAGGGATGTGATAAGGGCTAACAGGATATACATGGAAGCACATTTGAAAGCATAAAGAACAAAGCAAATATAAATATTTAAAGACCTTGAAATAACTTATGTTAAATGCATGGCTCAACAGAAATTCATTTGCTAAAAATAGTCATTGTTCAATAAATGCTACTTTTATCTCTTCCCCATTGCTATTACCTCAGCTAGTGTTGAAGAGCCCATGGCCTTCAAAAAATCTCTCCCCCCGCCATACACACATATACACACACACATACTCCCTAGACCTCCAAGGTAAGTATTTTCTCATTGCATTCTCTCATAGGATTCATCACATTTAATTTGTAATTACTAGTTTGTCTCCTTTGCTTGACTTTAAGCTCCATGAGGGAAAGGACTGTGTCTATTTTGCTCACCTTTACCTTGCCAGGTGCTGGCATTTTGAAGGCATGCAGTCAATGAGTGACTCAATAAATGAATGAAGCCACACACACACACACACACACACACACACACGCACACACACATCACTCCAGGTCCTCTCCTATTTCCTTGATCCATGAAATTATTCCATCCAGAGACAAATTATTTCACTCCAACTAACTTAGCAACTAAATTCACACTAAGATATAAACCATTAAAAACAGATGCCTTATGAGAATCAATTCTGATAGGAAAAGATCAAAAAGGGGAAAGACCAAGGGGAAAACAGTTACAGATTGAGTCCTGGGCAAGAAGGTAAAAACCATCTTCACTTTCTTGACAATTTTGCTGAAAAATCTAGCCCACCACTTTTTTGTGTCTCTGCCTCTTGTTTTGTCCTATTCCTAATCTTTACTTCAGTCAATGTTGGTAGAGAATCTGAGTTGGCACCAAATAAATCAGTGAAAAGGTCTGGAGAGGAGAATATCCAGTGAGTGTCATTCTTTAGAGATGCAGTGGAAACACTCTCCATGAAAATGTTCCAAATCACTATAGGCACATTTGTCTTATGTAGGTATTCTAGCATAAGGACTTGTCTCAGCATTCCTTGGAACCAATGGGCATAGCATCCTAGTGGAAGAAGTAGGAATTATGGAATTAGGCAGACTTGAAATCAAATTTCTGCTCAGCCACTTATGAGCTCTATGCCTTGGACAGTTGACTTAATCTCTTTTGATGGTTCTCTATTTCCTCATCTGTAAAATGGAGATAGTCAGATATATCTGTCAAATGTCAAGAGCCTGGCACTTGGTAGATATAAATATATGAGGCTTTTTTATTCACTGAATAAGGAACTTGGGAAAAATTCTAGCAAACAGCAGTCTTTGAAATAAAATTATGCCACCTTAGTGAGGAATTGGGCAAGTGCACTACTGGGAGAAAAAAAAAGAATGCAGTATTTTATGTTGGCATGCTATTTTGCAGCTTATGAAGCACTTTTCCTAGAAATCATCCCCATCTAAGTTGATATAACTCTGTGAGGCAAGAGAGCAGATTGTATTTTCACAATTTTACAGAAGGAACTTAAATTTGGTTAAGTAACTTGGCTAAATCTGCAGGAAAGCTGGGTCCAGAGTCCAAAGTCCACAGCTCAGGGCTTTTGATGCCATATTCACCATTCTTTTCCCTATACCAACGCCAGCTTCCAGAGAAAGTGTTTCCACAGTAACAGACTTTGAAACCTACTTCATATTCTTCCCTATATGCTCCCCTCTCCTTCCTTCCCCTACTTATAAAACTAAAGATGTTAGTGATTTGATGTGACCTGAAGTAAGGGAGAGTGGGGCTAGAAGTTGCAGGAAGAGTTTCTAATAAATTACCCTTCCTGAAAAAGCTTGTGTTCAGCCTAGTTCTTCCAGATCCAATTCAAACTCATCTTTCCTTTCTCTTTCAACTCTTATCTCTTAAACTTTTCCTCTTATTTGCAGTATCTTTAAGTGAACATCATAGTACCTGTGAGCTCTAAAAATCTATGATTCATCAATCTTCTTTGTACCTTCTTCCAAACAAGTCAAGAAGGAGAGGAAAAAACTAGTAATATTTTTGTGATTGTGGTAAACTTTGGGGGGGGGGGAGAAACGGGCATGCTGTTGAGGAAAGATAGGTGTAAATAACTTCTTAACAAATCAGGCCCTCGACTTGAGGCTTGCTCTTGTGAAACTTAGGGCTGTAGATAGGAGGCTGAGCCTTCCTATAATTATGCCTAAGAGGCACCTCCAGGGAACCTCTTTTGTTGCTCAGATGTGACCTTTCTCTCTCTAAGCCCAAATCAGCAAATAAATTCATTAACCTAACTCCCCATGAGGGACATGACTCCCAGGGGATGAATCTCCCTGGCAACAGCCTGGCCCTGGCAGCAAAGGATTGAAAATGCCTACTTGACCAAAAGAGGGAAAAAGAAAGGTAACAAGCTGAGGTTGCAATGGCTGAGAGCTCCAAAATAGAGTTGAGAGGCTATCCTGGAGGTTTCTCTTATGCAAGCTCCAGCTAGATATCCCAAATGGCCACAGTATGCCAAGCTGTTACCAAAAGTAGTCCCCAAATACCTGGGCCCCTACCTGAGATTCTATAAAAGATTCACTCACTAAGTTTTATTTCTCAGAAACTTAAACCCATCAGAATGTTCCTATCCCAGACAAGTTCTAAAACCCAGAGGCAACAGCCTTTTTAAGAACAACAATCAGATGCAGCCCTCTTCCCCATACTGTCAACACCCCCTTTCAATATGAACAAGTTAGGGTGGTCACTGCCTAGAACCCCTGAAGATGGAGAAAGAGACTAAGTGAGAGGAAGAGGTAGCAACAAATAAGATTTAACAAAGGTCTATGAATATTCAAATTTTATGTAAATATATTTATATTTTCAGATGCTGGGTTGTTGGAATAGCTGGAAGGAGGTAAATGACATGGTGGAACTGTAATCTATAACATTCTTTGAAATTTGCTCTATAGCTATTATGAATTATGAATTATGCTTTGAAAGTCTTCACTTTTCTGTATATACTCTATATTTCATAATAAGGAAAGAACTGAAACTGTGCAACTGTAACCCATAACAGTTTTTGAAATTACCTATATAACTTCTTGTTGAGCTGTACATCAAAAGTTAACACCTTTCTGTTTGTATGTTATATTTCATAATAATGAAAATAGCTGAAGTTGTGGAACTGTGACCCATGACATTCTTTGAAATTTGCTCTCTACTTGTGAAATTGTACTTTGAAAGTTATCACTGTTATGTATGTATGTTAAAATTCACCATAAAAATGCATTAAAATATAGGTGCAAATAAGAGATGGGAAAAGATTAAAGCTAAACAAAAGGAAGCGTTGGCTAATTTCAATAACTGTCCCAGTCTGTCTTCTGTTTTCTGCTTTTAATAAGAGGTTCCATTAAGGAGCAGATTCCGTTCCAAGTAGTTCCCTGACTCCTTATATCTTAGTATGTTAGAATTGGAAGACATTTCATCCTCTTCCTTCTCATTACCTCCGGGTCCCCAATTTTACAAATGAGAAAATGAAAACTAGGGAGGTTGTATGACTCAACAAAGTCACAAAGAAGTTAAAGGAGCAGCACTTAATCTTGTCTCTTGCATCAAGAATTCTTAATCCTTAGCATCAAATAGTGTTGGAGAAAAAAGTTTAAGCAAAACAACTGTTAGTAAAGCCACAGGGAAAATTCCATGAGAGGATTTGAATTCTTCACAGCAATTTAAAAATACTAGTTCTTTATTGTGCAGCTATGATCTCTCCTTATGCAAAAATGGATGTTGCTATTAGAAAAATACACTTTTGCCAAATTCAAACCTCTTTAAAAATTGATGTGTTCAATTTTTAAATCAAAACCAAATTACGTGGTTCTCAAAATTGTATATACATGGCAAAAACCCATTTGCTGCAAGTGTGTCAGCTATCAGAAAGATTATTCATAATGCTTCAAGCATTGCAAAAATATTGTTTGGTTTATCTTAATTTTAGTATCATGGCCCACTGAGAGAGTCATTATATAATGTCTCTGTGAACTGGTTTTTAATTTTTTTTTTAACTAAAGTAGTGATTTGGCTTGTGTAAGGTTTTGTTCTTTTTTTTTGAGTATAGTTATTTCTCTTATTTCAAGTCACATAAACATAAGGCAAAATATAGTATTTCCTATCAATTCACAAATACATACTCCTGTTTAAAAATGGAGTAAGAAAATATTGGGAATGCCAATGAAATATGGTAGTGAAGTTACACGCAGAAGAATGGGGCAGGCAGTAGTGACCAGAACCTGAAATACTATCTCTTTACTAAGAAAGTGAGGTGCAGCTGCTGGGTCTGTAGAGTCTAGCCCATATAAAATATAACATGCACAAAACATGGCTGTAGGCAAGAGCTGGACATCCAGAATGGCATTTGTCATCAGGAGATCCAGTAGACAGGCCAAAGCACAGTGTCCCGAATTCCAGGCAGGCAGGTGGGCAGTTAGCCTTAGGCAAATCTGTCTACAGATAGCAGAGTCTCAGACATTAGACAGAGGCAGACAGAAGTCCCCTGCAGGGGACTATCCTAACGAAGCAGAGACGAAAACAAGTTACAAAGGCTGGGATTTAGACAAGGAAGTAGGAGTAGAGTCAATGTGGGAAGGAAACCAGGGTTGAGGGATAAGGCAGAAGTTACTTGTCCACCAAGATTAGGAACAAACTAGCAGGAGGTGTGACTTGACCCCATGTCCCCAAAAAGGCTTTATGAGCTCTAAAGCCTTCCACACAGGGTTAGATTCTGAGTTCTAGAGCCCCAGCTACCCAGCCTGCCTGAAAAGCCACTTAGCTAGTGAGGAGGGGATTGAGGCTGTAGGAGGCAATGCCTGTAAAGAACACATGTTTTTCACAATTAACTAAAACGTTGAATGAGTAAAAGACTCCAGTACCCAACACTTCTGCCAGCATTTCAAGTTATATGCCACAGGTCATGCAGAACTTACCAATCTCATCTATCTGAGCCTGTAGCATGCTATCTGAAAAAATATTTGGTCATGAGAAAAAACAGCAGTTAATGTTTTACTTTTATAAACCCACCTGGATAATGCTAGGTAAAGGAAAGCACATGGGAGGACGTATCGTAAGAACCATTTCTCCCTATGGACCTGCTGGGACTGGCTGTGGTATCTTTTCCACCCAGCTTTGCTTTTCTCTAGTACATACCAGGCGGGATCATCTCACAGGTTCCTTTAAGCTCCAGATTTCTATATTTTTATTCCTTAACTCCAAGGGGTAAAAGCTATTAAAGTATCCGAGGATTTTTCTTCTGGGGAGTTAATTCAGCATTCATAACATACAATGCTTAAATGAAAAATAAAAACAAGAAAAGGCCTTTGCACTCAGTAGCTTCAGAAAGTCATGACAGTCTGTTAAATAAATAGCTTCCATTTCAAGTGCATTTATACAACTGTATTAAGAGATCATAATAAAGGAATCATTACAGTGCTATTGACCCAACCCTCTAACAGGTATATGATTGAGTTTTGTTTCTCTGTTTTTTAATGCAAAGAAGAAGAAATTAAGACTTTTAAAACAAACAAAAAAAAATTGTGCTAAATGTAAAAAGAGGCCATTAAAGTCCTGAATTAATGAGTCGAGCCAGGTTCTTCGGTCAACTTGAAGGATGACTGATGAAGAGTTGGAACAAACACCTCAAATTCTCTCAGTCACACATTTGCATTGTATTAGACATTCATGTTTGCTAATCTTCAGAGTATGTAGTTTGTAGTAGCCAATGGAAAATATTACTGTCCATGCCTTAGCAATGCAAAATACACTTATATTCTGTAGGCTTCTTCAATGGAATTCAGTAATTACGGGATTTAAGATAACTAAATACCAATATTTAATATAAATTTCAAATTCTTAAAAAAAATCTATCCACTTAGTAAGACATTTGAAAATAATTTTAAGAAATGAAAAATTGTGATTCACAAATATACTTAGTTTGATCTCTGTATAACACATCGATAATTTAATTTATATACCAGTCCTCACAGGCATTTTGCTCTGGTGGATATATGTGTCAATTTTCTTGCATATATATTAAACTATGATATAACTATCTCTTTGCATTTTTCTTACTGAATTTAAAAATAGAGGCTCCTAGCCAATTAAATATACAGCAATATTTTGGTAAAATTATCAAGTACACTTTATTGAACATAACATGATGGATAATCCATCCAAAGTAGGACCTAGACTAATTTTACTAATTTTAATTTAGATTTATACAAAAGTAAACACAAAACAAAAGGTGACAGACATACTTATCTAGTGGTCTGAATAATCTTCTCTGCAGATATATTAAAATAATAAACATTTTATAACAGTTCTATGAAAATGTAATTAATAATTTAAAAATTTGTAAATTCCCAAGCAATGTAATTATATAGTTTGCTATTGTTCTAACATATTTCAGTTTAAATCTCTACACCTTATTTTTACTTATATTTGAATAATGTTATTAATATTACCTTTGTTAAATTCTTTCAGGGTGATTGTTCAGAATTTCATTTAAGGGCTCTTTTATTTCCAAATTGGTTGTTTCATTGGTTGGGGGAGCTGAAATTACAGCAAAATCTTATTAATTTGTAATATGAAGTTTGCTTTGTAATGCTTATAAATAAGATTGCTAAACTGTACCCTAAACTGTTTACCCTACTTAGAATGAAACTTAGAATCACTGCTTGACGCGGAGCACCTGCATGCAAAAATAATGAATGTGTCCATCAGAAATTGTTTTCAAGTAATTGTTATGGCCCTGAAAATAGAACTCATGGGTCAAACTTTCCCTTTATGCCACTTTCTAGCACCATTATTGTATACAGTACTTGAGAGTAACACAATTCTTTCTTGAGAAACTCACTTTTCAATAAATCAGACTGACATACTCCCTTTCTGTCCTCTCCCTTCCTACTCCACCCCCAGTCCCATTAGGATGTTTTATCACATTTAAACATATGTGCATATTTATTCCTCCACCCCCCTCATCTTACACTATCTGGAAGTAGCATTTTCATTATGTCACTTTTTGCTCAAAGTCTTTCCTGATTGTGATAGTACTGAATCTAAATGGCTTAGTCAAGAATCCAGGGTCCTCCATAAATGTTCTCCAATGCCTTGTCCAATCATGCATGCTGGTGCCCCATAGCAGCCTCCTTTCCGTCGCCCCAAACAGCAACACAATACTGTCACCATTGTTCTGTGCACAGAGTGTCCACCCAAGAAATCATGCCCTGCTCTTCTCAGGTTTATACACATCCAGTTCATCCTTCATGACCCAGATTGAATCTACTCCCTCCACAGAGCCTTAACTGGCCACTGGGATCACAGCAACCGATCTGTCCTCTGAACTCCTGCCGTGCTTCTTTTGTAGCCACCATTTACTATTAACTAGGACTGAGGCACTCAGCTAGGGTTTGTTGACTAAAATCACTGAGCTGAATTATTTGTATCATTTAATTTTTTAAACTGAGCTTATCTTGTCTCTTCAGATAGACTGAAAAATCTTTGCAAGAAAGGTCTTGTGTCTAGGCATCAAGTACAGTTTGGGCATATGTTAATTCAATGTATTGGTGCATGAATCAATGAATAAATGGCTAGAAAAATTGAACAAAAAAAATTGAAACTTTCATTCATGCATTTGTTTCTTTAGGAAATTTTGATTTAGCCACTTCTCTTTTTCGGGCATTGGGTGGGGAGGGGACTAGATACTATAGAAATAAAGAGGCTACCCTTGAGAATCTCACACCCAGTCATGCCTTGATTTCAGAACTTCTCCATCTCCTATCACAATTTCTTACTCTACAGGTAATGCCATTTAAAATATTTTAAGTTAATTTGCATAAAGTTTTTTTCTACCCATTTCACGTAGGAATTAGAATATTGAGATCAAGTCTGAATGCTATTCTGATAAATTTGTGTTTTCATGAATATTTTTCAGAACGCAATAATATGACTTCTTTTAAAATGATAGGTGTATTTATGTTAAATGTACCATATATACGAGGAAAAAAATAAAGACTTTATAAGAAGTCAAAAGAGAAATTTTTTTAAAAGTTCTTATGCTATTCGAGCTCTGTTTACAATTGGCTTCTATCTAAAATTAGTTTTATAAAAAATCCCTAAAATTTTTATATTCTCACTACCTATGTCTAGATTCCTTTCTTTTTTGTATTCCTTACATATCTTTAGAATTTCCTTTTCTTTCCACTCCATCTAATAGCTCTAACATCTTTTGATCCATAGCTATCTAAAAACATTGACTCTGTTGGTCATGCAAGCTAATGATAAATTTTAAACAAAAAAAAACAATGTTTATTAAAATGTCATTAAACTTTTCTTCATTATAATATTTTTATAAATTATTTAATCAACTGGAAATAGAAATTAAACTAAGCATTTAATTTGACACCCTTAAGGCCTCAAAATTTGTCATTGTTTCTGGTATATATTTGTACTGTCTAAATCATACTTTTTTTTTTAATTTCAGAATTTATTGTGTGCCAGGCACTGTTCTAGCCAGTGAATAAAATAGTTAAATATACTTCCTTCACAAAGCTTACATTCTAAAGGGAGATAAGCAATCAAAGTAAATAAGTGCCTTATTTATGTGTATGATACATAGCATTTCCTACCATAATCACTTGGATCCTCCATATAAGCCATACCTGCTTTCTTGCTGTGAAAAAAAAAACAAAGAAAGAAAAAATCCGGAAAAAGACTTGCCCTCATGAAGCTCACTTTCTAGAGAAAGAGCAGTCAGTTAACATTAATATATTAATGAATCACATATGATGTGTATGATGGTGGTAACATTTACTAATTCTTGCTCTTTGCCCCTCCACTCCAGCTGCTAATTTTGTACAGGTGCCTACCTTGCTAGACCCCACCTAATAGCTTTTGAACTGAATGATTCAGAAAAGAAAACTGGAATTGACAGCAGGAGTTCACTTACCTTTTGAGTAGCCCCTGACCATGGCAACTGAATCAAAAATGTTACACTTAGGTGTTTATAGATCTTGATCTCCCCTGACCCTCACTTTTGCTCCCCAGAATAGGAGTCCTTCAGTGATAATTGCGCTGTATGATTTGTCTTTGTAGCACCTAGCACCAAAGTATCTGGTCTTTATTAGGCACTTAATAAATGTTTGCTGATTACTTGAATAGCAAATAAATAATATAAATATTATTTACATGAAGAGGTAAAATTGTAATCTCTTTATCTTTCTTTCCTCGAAATTAATGACCGTATTTCCAAGACGATTCAATTTAGGCAGGTAGTTTTTGGCCACAGGACAGGTCATATTGAGCTAAGTCTATGACCTAAGCCTCATTCTCACCTTGTTATAAATAAATAACCTGGAAATTGCTACACAGAATTTATTGAGCACCTGTTAGTCCCAAACATTATGTTAGCCCTAAATGGAATTAGACTGGGACAAAATGATCATGCTTTATGCAGAATAATGAGGAAGATGTCAGAAAAGACATTATACCCAGGTAGGTGTCCTAGCTATGAAGCTGGTAAACTCCATGAAATATGGTGGAAGAAGAAAGCACAGAATAACAAACAACAGATGCCTGTTTTGAGAAGGAAAAAGACTGTTGCCAGTAGACTCCCCAGAAAGCAGTGGCTTCTTAGAACAATATCCTTTTAAGACTTTCAGTCCTCCATTGTGAGCACTCCTCCTTAATAATGGCTCTTAAATTTTAATCATACTAAGCATTTTATTGCTATTATTTTAAGTATTCCCACAAAAACCCTTTCAAATATATTATCATTGTGATTTATAGATAAGGAAATGAAGGCACAGAGAAGCTAAGTAATTTGTCCAACATCACACACCTCAGAATAAAGAAACTAATATTTGAATACAAGCACAGTGACACCGAATCTCAGTATGTTCCTAGCAATCCTGCGTCCATACTTAAAATGTATCAAGAAAAGTCTTCAGATGCTGAAATTGTGTAAAGACAGTTTCACATCCCACCTAATGATTCTTGGAGATCAAGAACTGGCTTCAAATTTGCAGTGTCCTTAGCACATGTTTGGAATCATGGAAACAATTGTCTGCTGTAGGCATCAGGACAACTTAACCACCAGTCAACAAGGGAGACTAATGTGAAATATTGGGCTCTTCCATACACCTATCTAATATTGACTTTTTTGTTTCCATCATATGTTACTATTCAAAAATTTTTCATCCTTTGTTACTTCTTATTAATAACTAAATATGTGGAGATATTTTTGTACACTACTAATTTTTCCAACTTTTATGCATAAAATATATTATGTCCCAGTGAGGGAATATGCTAAATAATTAAAATAGATTTATTAATAGCTTATGTTCTCTAATTTATGTAAATGGAGATGTTTCCTAGGACTAGTTTTTTTTTTTCCCCAAAGTAACATATTTTCACATATTACTTAAACTAGTTATAAGGAAAGAAATATATTTTATGCCACTCTACTCCAGATGTTGTGTAGAAAAGACCCAATTCAGAAAAAGCATACCATGACAACTAGACAACGGAAGGAAATTGAAAATCATTATTCATTCCTAGCGGCAATATTCAGATATGGGTGGCAGGCATTCTGCCAGCCAGCAAATGGACATATTGCAGTCCCTACTTGTTGCTATGAAATATTAGTAGTGAGGGCATAAAAACAAATTACTTTGGAGGTTAAGGAGATATGCCATCACTAATCCATCACCGAGCCGAATTAGCCTTCAAAAATAAAAATGGTTCCCAATAACATGTCAAGTCTAATGCTAGAATTAATTTAACCAGGTGTAGTTTTGGAAGGACAGTAGAAAGCTATTATGAATTTTCCAAGTACATGAAATGTGGAATAAACAGTTTGGTGCAGAAGATACATTGATCTGGGGAGGTTAAGAGTACATAGAATGGGTATCTAACCTTTAATGAACATCAGAAATAGAACCCATGTAGTAATTTTGCAGATGCATAAATATCATGTTGTACTTCCTTAATCCTAAACCAATAATCTATCTCATCCTTAATGTTACAGAGAATTAGTGGTCAAGGTAATACATAAAATATTCTCCAATATGTACTAGGGGAAAATAACCTGTATTAATGTCTCTTTAAATGTACCACAAAGGGCATGCTTTTGAACTGTTAACTATTGCTACTTACAAAATGGCACTTTTTCATGCCTCATACTTTCATATGTCATTATATGATTTCATACTGAAAATTACTCAACAAGGGAGTACTAGCTGAAATCTCATATGAAGAAAGCAAGTTTCCTCAGTTAGTAAATGGCAGAGCTTAAACTCAAACCCTGACAGTTGTCCCTGCCTGAGAGGTGCTTATCACCATACATTTAAACCAGGGAATATGCTCTTTCATTTACTGGCAACCATGTAAATGACAGGTGTAGGGCACAGGAAAATGTAGTTACCCTATGGAAGGTGACCTGTTTCCAAGTAGATATGTGACAATTTGAAGAGAGGTCAAACGTACCCTCATCCTCACACCCTGGCAATAGTGGGTAGGCTCTCCACATGGGCCAGCATTCTCTGATGCCACTGCCACACTGGCTTTTCCAGGGCTATGTTCCCTGTGATTACACTGGCAAATCCAATGATGGCAAGTGTGCACATGGCGGTAGATTCTAGGAAGACTGAGTTCATGCTAGAACCTTTAGATAAGGCTTTGCTAGGGGCCCAGGCCTAGCAGCAGGAGCAAGGCAAAGAAGGTAATATAGATATTAAAAAGCCAGTTTAAAGATGCTGTTCCCATTCTATTTGAGATTCCCTAGAGAGCTAGTTCTCTTCGGCAGAAGCCACCCTTTCTCTACTGCCTGGCAACACCCTTGGCTTCCGCAAAACCCAGACTCAGGTGAGGAGGCCCAGAGAGAGACAAGTCCCCCTGCAGTGTTCAGAAATCTGTGCTGAGGAACCCCCTCTTTTTCCTGCATGGCTAATACCTGCAATGTGTCTCCCATACCATTTACCTTCACTACAGCAGACTGAACCCACCCCAAAGCCTCTACCTGACCAACACCCCACAGGTGGCCAACCTCCACAGGAGATATGCACAGTGTACAGACAGTAGCATCTATATGGAGCTGTTCTGGTAAACTGTCAAAGCCATACCCTTACAACTAAAACGTTTCTCAATTGCCCACATCTTTAATTATCTGTGGGTAATATTTTAATGAAATTATCCATATTATTGTTAGATAATATATTTAATTACAATTTGATTAGAATTTTGTAGATTGCAAAGCAAAAGCAAAGTTTTCATTGTCATTAAAAAATAAACTATTTTAAAGATAATAAAATGCTGGTTCTTTTCAGCCACCATAATGACAGCTACTACCACTTCACAACAAAAGTAACAGCCACAGCAAAAAAAAAGAAGAAAGGAAGAAAGAAAGAAAAAGAAAAAGCAAACAAAAGGAAAAAAAGGAAAGAGTTTAAAGGAAAAGGGAAGCATACACATTATGCATCACAGATTTTCAACATAAAGTTGTGGGTTTACAGAACAATCATGCATAAAATACGGAATTCCCATACACCACCAAACCACCAACACTTTTCATTGTTGTGGAACATTTGTTAAATTAATGGTAGCACATTTTTATAATTATACTATTAAGTCAGGTTCATGGTTTAACTTAGAATTCACTGTTTGTGTAGTTAATTCCATGGACTTTTAAAAAAATTTTTTATTCTGTCACCGTATATACAATCTAATATTTTCCCTTTTTAATCATATTCAGATATATATTTAATGGCAGTTATATACAATCTAATATTTTCCCTTTTTAATCATATTCAGATATATATTTAATGGCAGTTAATTGCATTCACAATGTCATGCTACCATCACCACCATCCATTACCAAAACATTTCCATCATTCCAAATAAAAGCCCTGCATATTTTAAGCCATAACTTCCCATTCCCTATACCTACACTATCCTGTGGTAACCTATATTCTCCAAAAAGACTCTATGAGTTTGCTTATTCTACTTGTTTCAAAACCATGACAAACATACAATTATTTGACTTTTTGTGTCTGGCTTATTTCACTCAACCTGATGTCTTCAAGTTTCATCCATTTTGTCACATGTATCAGGACTTCATTCTTTTTTATGGCTGAATAATATTCCACTGTATGTATATAACAAATTTAGTTTATCCATTCATAAGTTAATGTTCACTGTGGTTGCTTCTGTCTTTTGGCAATTGTGAATAATACTACTGTGAAACCTGGTGTGCAAATATCTGTTCAAGTCTCTGCTTTCAGTTCTTTTGCGTGTATACCTAGTAATAGAATTGCTGGCTCATATGGTAGTTCCATACTTAGCTTTCTGAGGAACTGCCAAAGTGTCCTCCACAGTGGCTGCTCCATTTTACATTGCCACCAGCAATGAGAGAGTGTTCCTTTTTCTCTGCATCCTCTCCAACACTTGTAATTTTCCATTATTTTCAATAGCAGCTGTTCTAATGGGTGTGATATAGTATCTTATTGTGGTTTTGATTTGCATTTTCCCAATGGCTAATGATGTTGAGCATCTTCCCATGTGCTTTCTGACCATTTGCATATCTTCTTTGGAGAGATGTCTGTTCATGTCTTTTGCCCATTGTTTTTAAAACATAATTTTATTGAGATATATTCACATACTATATAATGCAAAGAAAGTATACAATCAGTGGCTCACAGTATCATCATATAGTTGTGCATTCACTGCCACAATCAATTTTAGAACATTTTCATTACTCCAAAACAGAGAAAAAAATAAAAATAGAAAAGAATACCCAAACATCGCATACCCCTTTTCCTTGCTATTATTTATATATTTCTGTCTTTATTTTATTACTCATCTGCACACACATTGGATAAAGGGAGTGTGAATCACAAGGTTTTCACAATCACACAGTCCCACAATAAAAGCTATGTAATTTATACAATAATTATCAAGGATCAAGTCTACTGGATTACAGTTCTAGCTGTTCTAATATACTAGAAACTAAAAAGGAATATCTATATAACGCATAAGAATAACCTTCAGAATGATCTCTAGACACGATTTGAAAATCTCTTAGCCACTGAAACTTTGTTTTGTTTCATCTCTTTTCCCCCTTTTGATCCAGTAGGCATTCTCAACCCCACAATGCCAGGGCCAGGCTTATCCCTGGGAGTCATGTCCCACATAGCAGGGAGGGTAGTTAATTTATTTGCAGAGTTGGCTGGGAGAGAGAGTTCACATCTGAGCAACAGAAGAGGTTCTCTGGAGGTGACTTTTAGGCACAATTATAATTAGGCTTAGCCTTTCCTTTGCAAGATTAAGTTTCATAAGTCTTTTGTTCATTTTTTAATTGGGTGGTTTATCATTTTGTTAAGTTGAAGGATTTCTTTATATATTCTGGATTTTAAACCTTTATCAGATATGTGGTTTCCAAATATTTTCTCCCATTGTGTAGTTTATTGTTTTACTTTCATGATAAAGACCTTTGAAGTATAAAAGATTTTAATTTTTGATCCCATTTACCTATTTTTTTGTCCCACTTACCTATTTTTTTTTTCTTTTTGAACAAACTTTTGATATTGTAAAATCCATTGGTCATTGGAAACTGCATTTCCAGTTAGTAAAAAACAAAGTTATTCCATTTCTATGTTTTAATATACAGTTGGCTAATTGTTCTTTTTCTGTATAAGAATCATTCCATTTTAACAACAACAGACAATTTTGCAGTAACTAACGTGCTGGAAAACTTGTCCCCACACTGGGTTATTTCAAGAAGAGTGAATCATGGAATGAGCCATTGCTTGAAGAGTCACCTTTTAAAGAAACTGATGACAGCTCCATTAATCTTCTGTAACACTTAGCAATATTTTTAAATCACAAATATTTGTAGATATAAAATTATTTCTATTTTGAACATACAGCTCTTGAAAGCACATCAGTTGTGTCTGGGATCCCTTCAGTTTCAGTGTTGGAAGTATGATGTAGACTTTACAACTATATAGTCTAAAACCTTTCTAATTCTTTTTCATACTTGAGTGGCTTCACTACAGTTCAAAGGCATAACACTTTTAACCCCGAGTACGCAGGTATCCGTTTATATACAAGGGGTGAACGGGCAGAGTTGGGACATAACACATGCCCTCTTTTCTATTTCTCTGTGCTCTTTTTAACCCTGGTAGTGGCCATCCAGCAATGTGCTCAGATTCCTGGATGTACTTGTTGAGTTAAGCCTAGCTGAGTGGCCCTTTACTTTCAGCCTATGGCGTCTCCTCTTCTGTGCATTCTTCTTGAGGCTGGAAGGGTGTGCCACTTTTGCTTCTGATTGATGTTATGGTTAGATATTAGCTACTTACAGAGAGTTAAAAGTTCTTTTCAGCACAGGCTTCGTTAAGCCCAGAGCATTGCATTCATGGGAAACTCTGAAGAAGCAGAGAAACTCTTCAGAAATGTAACCTTCCAAACACAAAAAAACACTTGGTTCCCTGATTCATAAATTCTGTAGTAATGAAATTTGGCATTTTAAATACTTTATTGAATCCTGGGAACACAGTGTTCTGCCTGATTGCCATGCCAGAATTATTCTTAAAGTTGGCAACCTCATTAGTTTTTGGAGTCATCCTGAAAATAAGACAACTTCAACACAAATATATGGGTCATGTTTATATGTCAGAAAATAAATATTTTAGAAAGATATGACTGGTGCCCACATTGCGTATTATTTCTAAGATGAGAAAAATTCTACCTTGTTGGGTTAAGTAATAAACTCTTTTGATGTAGTTCCACATTCTAAAGTGCATTCACATAATTCAGAAGAAATACATCTATTAAATATTATATACAACAAACATATCTCAGGCACACATCCATACCTTCTACCTGTGCAATGCCCACAGACACAACCATAGCTCAGCTATATACTCCACGCAGAAACATTTTTGTGAGCTACCTTACACCATCACTATTGATGTAATCATAATTTCATTGGTCTCATTTTTTGTTTGTTTTCATAATCTATGGTCACATCTATAGCTTCAATTTGAAAGAGATTTAAAATTAAGCCTGATGATGACAATGACTCAAAAGAACCAACTGGGCAACTTGAAGGCATAAAAATGGTAAACAGAGATTATATTGTAATTTTTATATCCTTGCTGTTAAAAGATTTTTTTGAAAGTAAAATCTCTTTGCAAGCAATACTATTAGTACTAAGATTAATAGTAGTATTCAGAGCATTTTAAGCAGTTTCAGGCATAATTCATCACCTTTATCACAAACTCTGCTTCTTACTGACCACAGCTGATTCTTAAAGTATTTTTTCCCATATTATTCATCAGGATTCTTTAATAGGAGCTCTTTGAACATGACCTTGTAATTAAAATTTCTTTAGGAAATGAGCCATTACTTTAAAGTCTAGTTTCTTCACTTTCTGAGCCTCAGATTGCTCATCTGTTGATTGAGTCTAAATTTGATAAATTCTAAGATGTTGAAATTTGATGACTTCAAGACCATTTGATGTCAAAAGCCTCCTGTGCCTTTTCCAACTTTAGACTATTTTTTCTTCTTAGATTGTTACAAATATTCTAAGAAAAGAACGTATTTTGTCTTTTAGTTTATATATCAGATCTTCACATACTTTATTCTGATTCTCTTGCACTTTCATTTTCCTTGCAATTTTATTGAGATACAGTCACATATCATGCAGTCATCCAAAGTGTACAATCAGTTGTTCACAGTATCATCATATAGTTGTGCATTCATCACCACAATCAATTTTTGAACATTTTCATTACTCCAAAAAATAATAATAAAAATGAGAATAAAAATAAAAATAAAAAAGAACATCCCAAAAAAAACCCATCTCCCCCATCTCTCCCTTTTATTCATTTACTTTTTTTGTCCCCATTTTTCTACTCATCTGTCCATACATTGGATAAAGGGGGTGTGAGCCACAAAGTTTTCATAATCACATGGTCACACAGTGTAAACTATATAGTTATACAATGATCTCCAAGAATAAAGGATACTGGGTTGCAGTTCAAAAGTTTCAGGTATTTCCTTCTAGCTATTCCAATACACTAAAAACTAAAAAGGGATATCTGTAAATGCATAAGAATAACCTCCACAATGACCTCTTGACTCTATTTGAAATCTCCATTGGAAAGCCCCTGAAACTTTACTTTGTTTCCTTTCTTTTCCCCTTTTTGGTCAGAAGGCTTTCTCAATCCCACAATGCTGGGTCCAGACTCATCCCCAGGAGTCATGTCCCACATTGCTAGGGAGATTTACACCCCTGGGAGTCATGTTCCATGTAATGGGGAGGGTAGTGAGTTTATTGCAGACTTGGCTGGGAGAGGCCACATCTGAGCAATGAAAGAGGTTCTCTGGGGGTGACTCTTAGGCACAATTATAAGTAGGCTTAGCCTATCCTTTGCAGTAACAGACTTCATAAGGGCAAGCCCCATGATAGAGGGCTTGGCCTTCTAAATTGGTAGTCCCCAATGTTTGCAAAAATATAAGGAATTACCCAGTGTGTACATTTAATATTTCCACATTTTCCCAGTCCTTCAAGGGGACTTTTCAAATACTTTTTTATCCTCTGCCCAAATTACTTTGGATATATTGGGGCCTCACACTAACCTGTTTTGTACCTTCTTTTTTTTTTTTTTAATAATTCAATTATATTGAGATATATTCACATACCATGCAGTCATACAAAGCGTACAATCAGTTGTTCACAGTACCACCATATAGTTTGTGCGTCCATCACCAAAATTAATTTTTGAATAAGAATAAAAATTAAAGTGAAAAAGAACAATTAAAGTAAAGAAGAACACTGGGTGCTGCTCCCCCCCCTTCATTTTTCTACTCATCCATTCATACGCTGGACTAAGGGAAGTGTGAGCCACATAGCTTTCCCAATCACATTGTCACCCCTCATAAGCTACATTGTTATACAAGTGTCTTCAAGATTCAGGGGTTCTGGATTGTAATTTGATAGATTCAGGTATTTACTGCTAGCTATTCCAAGTCATTAGAACCTAAGACAGTTGTCTATATTGTGCGTAAGAGTGCCCACCAGAGTGACCTCTCAGCTCCTTTTGGAATCTCTCAGCCACTGAAACTTATTTCATTTCACATCCCCCTTTTGGTCAAGAAGATGTTCTCCATCCCATGCTGCCAGGTCCAGATTCCTCCCCGGGAGTCATATTCCACATTGCCAGGGGGATCTACACCCCTGGGTGTCAGACCCCACATAGTGGGGAGGGCAGTGATTTCATCCACCAATCTGGCTTAGCTAGAGAGAGAGGGCCACATCTGAGCAACAAAGAGGCATTCAGGAGGAGACACTTAGGCACAATTATAAGCAAGCCTAGCCTCTCCTTTGCAGTAACAGTCTTCCCAAGGGCAAGTCCCATGATTGAGGGTTCAGCACATCAAACCACCAGTCCCCAATGTCTGTGAGCACATCAGCAACTATCGAGGTGGGGAAGCCCAACACCTCTGCATTCTCCCCCAGCAATGTTCACATTAGTGGTAGCATTTAATATTTCTCTTTTTGTGCCTGGCTTATTTCGCTCAGCATTATGTCTTCAATGTTCATCCAAGTTGTCATATGTTTCACCACATCGTTCCTTCTTACTGCTGCATAGTATTCCATTGTGTGTATATACCACATTGTATTTATCTACTCATCTGATGAAGGACCTTTGGGTTGTTTCCATCTCTTGGCAATTGTGAAAAATGCTGCTATGAACACTGGCATGCAGATATCTGTTTGCGTCACTGCTTTCAGATCTTCTGGGTATATACCTAGAAGTGCAATCACTGGATCGAAGGGTAACTCTGTATCTAGTTTTCTAAGGAACTGCCAGACTGTTTTCCAGAGTGGCTGAACCATTATACAGTCCCACCAACAATAAATAAGAGTTCCAATTTCTCCACATCCTCTCCAGCATTTGTAATTTCCTGTTTGTTTAATGGCAGCCATTCTAATCGGTGTGAGATGGTTTCTCACTGTGGTCTTAATTTGCATCTCTCTAATAGCTAGTGAAGCTGGACATTTTTTAATGTGTTTCTTGGCCATTTGTATTTCCCCTTCAGAGAACTGTCTCTTCATATCTTTTGCCCATTTTATAAGTGGGCTGTCTGTACTATTGTTATTGAGTTGTAGGATTTCTTTATATATGCAAGATATCAGTCTTTTGTCAGATACATGGTTTCCAAAAATTTTTTCCCATTGAGTTGGCTGCCTCTTCACCATTTTGACAAATTCCTTTGAGGTACAGAAAATTCTAAGCTTGAGGAGTTCCCATTTATCTATTTTTCCCTTTGTTGCTTGTGCTTTGGGTGTAAGGTCTAGAAAGTAACCGCCTAATACAAGGTCTTGAAGATGTCTCCCTACATTATCTTCTAGGAGTTTATGGTTCTGTCTTTTATATTAAGGTCTTTGATCCACTTCGAGTTAATTTTTGTGTAGGGTTTGAGGTAGGGGTCCTCTTTCATTCTTTTGGATATGGATATCCAACTCTCCCAGCCCCATTTGTTGAAAAGACTGTTATGTCCCAGTTCAGTGGCTTTGAGGGCCTTATCAGAGATCAGTTGGCCATAGATACGTGGGTCTATCTCCGATTTCTCAATACGATTCCATTGATCAATATATCTATCTTTGTGCCAGTACCATGCTGCTTTGACTACTGTGGCTTTATAATAAGCTTCAAAGTAAGGGAGTATAAGTCCTCCCACTTTGTTTTTCTTTTTTAGAGTGTTTTTAGCAATTTGAGGCCCCTTCGCTTTCCAAATAAATTTGATAACTAGCTTTTCCAAGTCTGCAATGTATGTTGTTGGAATTTTGATTGGGATTGCATTGAATCTGTAGATGAGTTTGGGTAGAATTGACATCTTAATGAACATGGAATATTTTTCCATCTTTTAAGGTCCCTTTCTATTTCTTTTTGTAGAGTTATGTCATTTTCTTTGTATAGGTCTTTTACGTCTTTGGTTAAGTTTATTCCTAGGTACTTAATTTTTTTAGTTGCTATTGAAAATGGTATCTTCTTCTTGAGTGTCTCTTCACTTCTTTCATTTCTAGTGTATAGAAACATTACTGACTAATGTGCATTAATCTTGTATCCCACTACATTGCTAAATTTGTTTATTAGCTCCAGTAGCTGTATCGTCAATTTCTCAGGGTTTTCCAGATACAAGATCATATCATCTACAAATAATGACAGTTTTACTTCTTCCTTTCCAATTAGGATGCCTTTTATTTCTTTGTCTTGCCAGATTGCCATAGCTAGCACTTCTAGTACACTGATGAATAACAGTGGTGATAGCAGGCATCCTTGCCTCATTCCTGATCTTAGAGGGAAGGCTTTCGTTCTCTCACCATTGAGTACTATGCTGGCTGTGGGTTTTTCATATATACTCTTTATCATATTGAGGAAGTTTCCTTCAATTCCTACCTTCTGAAGTGTTTTTATCAAAAAGGGATGTTGGATTTTGTCGAATACTTTTTCAGCATCTATTGAGATGATCATTTGATTTTTCTCTTTTGATTTGTTAATGTGTTGTAATACACTGATTGATTTTCTTATGTTGAACCATCTGTGCATGCCTGGAAAGAACCCCACTTGGTTATGGTGTATGATTTTTTTTAATGTGTCTTTGGATTCAATTTGCAATTATTTTGTTGAGAATTTTTGCATCTATATTCATTAGGGAGATTGGGCTGTAGTTTTCCTTTTTTGTGGCATCCTTGCCTGGTTTTGGTATTAGATTAATGTTAGCTTCATAAAATGTGTTAGGTAGTGTTCCGTTGTCTTTGATGTTTTGAAAGAGTTTAAGTAAGATTGGTGTCAGTTCTTTTTGGAAAGTTTGGTAGAATTCCCCTGTGAAGGCATCTGGCCCTGGGCCTTTATTTGTGGGAAGTTTTTTGATGACTGATTGGATCTCTTTGCTTGTGATTGGTTGGTTGAGGTCTTCTGTTTCTTCTCTGGTCAGTCTAGGTTGTTCATATGTTTCCAGGAAATTGTCCATTTCCTCTACATTATCCAGTTTGTTGGCATACAGTTGTTCATAATATCCTCTTATAATTTTTTTAATTTCTTTGGAATCCGCAATAGTGTCACCTTTCTCATTGATTATTTTGTTTATATGGGTCTTCTCTCTTTTTGATTTTGTTAGTGTAGCTAGGGGTTTGTCAATCTTGTTGATCTTCTCAAAGAACCAACTCTTGGTATTATTCATTCACTCTATTGTTTTTTTGTTCTCTATGTCATTTATTTCTGCTTTAATCCTTGTTATTTCTTTTCTACTACTTGGTTTAGGATTAGTTTGCTGTTCATTTTCTAGCTTCTTTGGTTGCTCCATTAGTTCCTTGATTTTAACTCTTTCTTCTTTTTTGATGCATGCGTTTAGTTCTATAAACTTCCCCCTCAGTACCGCTTTTGCTGCATCCCATAGGTTTTGATATGTTGTGTTCTCATTTTTATTCATTTCTATATATTTAGCAATTTCTCTTGATATTTCTTCTTTAGCCTACTGATTGTTTAGGAGCGTGTATTTTAACCTCCAGGTATTTGTGAATTTTCTAAGTCTCTGATGGTTATTGACTTCTAATTGTATTCCATTGTGGTCAGGAATGTGCTTTGAATAATTTCAATTTTTTTTTAAATTTATTTAGGCTTGTTTTATGTACCAGCCTGTGGTCTATTCTGGAGAAAGTTCCGTGCACACGAGAAAAGAATGTGTATCCTGGTGATTTGGGATGTAATGTTCTATATATGTCTGTTAAATCAAATTCACTTATCAGATTGTTTAGATTTTCAGTTTCCTTATTGGTCTTCTGTCTGGTTCATCTATCTATAGGAGAGAGTGATGTGTTGAAGTTTCCCACAATTATTGTGGAAGCATCAATTGCTTCCTTTAATTTCGCCAGTGTTTGTCTCATGTATTTTGTGGCACCTTGATTGGGTGCATAGACATTTATGATTGTTATTTCTTCTTGTTGAATTGCCCCTTTTATTAGTATGTAGTGGCCTTCTTTGTCCCTCATAACATCCTTGCATTTAAAGTCTATTTTATCTGAGATTAATATTGCTACTCCTGCTTTCTTTTGGCTGTAGCTTGCATGAAATATTTTTTTCCATCCTTTCACTTTCAATTTCTTTGTGCCCCTGTGTCTAAGATGAGTCTCTTGTATGCAACATATTGATGGTTCATATTTTTTTATCCATTCTGCCAATCTATATATTTTATTTGGGGAGTTTAATCCATTCACACCCAGTGTTATTACTGTGAGAGCAATTCTTGAATCAGCCATCCTATCCTTTGATTTATGTTTGTCAGATATATTTTTTCCCTCTCTCTCTTATTGTCCTTTAATGGACCAATACTGAATCTCTTTAGTAGTGAACCTTTCTCCATCTCTCTCTCTCCTTTCTTTGTTTTTTTCTGTCGGTAGGGCTTCATTTAGTATCTCAAGTAGAGCAGGTCTTTTATTAGCAAAATCTCTCAGCATTTGTTTGTCAGTGAAAAATTTAAGCTCTCCCTGAAATTTGAATGAGAGCTTTGCTGGATAAAGTATTCTTGGTTTGAAATTTTTCTCTCTCAGAATTTTAAATATGTCATGCCACTGCCTTCTCGCCTCCATTATGGTTGCTGAGTAGTCACTACTTAGTCTTATGTTGTTTCCTTTGTATGTGGTGAATTGCTTTTCTCTTGCTGCCTTCAGAACTTGCTCCTTCTCTTCAGTATTTGATAGTCTGATCAGAATATAGCTCAGAGTGGATTTATTGGGGTTTAATCTATTTGGAGACTGCTGGGCATTTATGCTTTGTGTATTTATGTTGTGTAGAAGGTTTGGGAAGTTTTCCCCAACAATTTCTTGAATACTCTTTCTAGACCATTACCCTTCTCTTCCCCTTCTGGGACACCAATGAGTCTTATATTTGGACGTTTTATTTTATCTATCATATCCCTGAGTTCCATTTCAATTTTTCTTATTTTTCCCCCATTCTTTCTTTTGTTCTTTCATTTTCCATTTTATCATCCCCCAGATCACTGATTCATTGTTCAGCTTCCTCTAGTCTTGTACTATGAGTATCCAGAATCTTTTTAATTTGGTCAACAGTTTCTTTAATTCCATAAGATCATCTTTTTTTTATTTACTCTTGCAGTTTCTTCTTTATGCTCTTCTAGGGTCTTCTTCATGGCCTTTATGTCCTGTGCCATGCTCTCATTGTTTGTCTTTAGTTCTTTGATTAATTGCTCCAAGTACTGCATCTCTGATATTTTGATTTTGGTGTTTGGGTTTGGATTATCCATATCATCTGGTTTTTTCATATGCTTTAAAATTTTCTGTTGTTTTTGGCCTCTTGGCATTTGCTTAACTTGATAGGGTTCTTTTAGGATATGTAGGCTAATTCAAAGACTTATCTCTAATTTGTCAGATCTACAGCTTGGTGGCATACACTTTCTCTAACTAACCAGCAGGTGGCATCCATCAAGGCAGTTCATCCCAACTTTGTCTTTGTGGTGTGTGGGGGTCTATTTCTTTTGGGGGTCCAATTGGTGCACCAAGTTTGCATGTGTAATTGGTGCTGTCTGCCCTGAATGTGGGGCATGTGCCTGAGCAGTTAGGGAGGCAGGGCGGCTTTAATAATCAAATCTCCCAGGTGTTCCTGGAGACTTAAGGCTGTTGCAAGAGTCTAAACCATCAGTTCAGCCTTGCCACAGATTGTCTCTGCCACTGACTCACAAGTCCTTGGTATTGGCATGTGGTCCCTGGGATTTCCACGGTCCCTGGGATTTCCGAATGCTTCCTTCTTCCAAGCCGTGCCCTCCTAGGACCTCTGCTGAGGGAAAGCTGTGCTACATCACAAGTGCACCCCATCCCTCAAGAGAAGTTCTGGGCCGCTGGGCCATGTAGGGGTGTTCCCAGCCTGCTGAAAGGATGGCTGTATGGGGTGTGTTTATTTCCTCCTTTTTGAACAGCTCCGCTTCCTAGCTCTGGGACTATTAGCTGTGGGTGTGCGCAAAAGGCTATTGTCCATGCCTGATATTGTTGCGTGTGCAGTTGTTGCTGGAAACACTTCCCGTCACATTGGGTTTTTTGGTGCAGCTCTGGGCTGTGGCACCGGCACCAGGCAGGAGCATTCCCAGCCCACCAGGAAGATGGCTGTAAGGGGTGTGGTTTTTTTCCCATTTTGGCTCACCTCTGCCTTCCTCACTCCAAGACAGATTAGCAGTGGGTGCACAAAAGGCTATCGTCCACACCAGATATTGAGGCATACCCACAGGTATGGAGACGCCGTTCCTGCCGTGCTTCACTGTGCAGTTCTCGCTGCTGTATCCGCAGCCACTTTTGGGTTTTTTAAAAAAGAACTAGTCCGACTCCAAATGCCAACCCATGGTTTCCCCACACCACAGCATGGCTGGTGGATATTCAGCAGGCTTTCTCACTCGTTTCATAACGCAGACTCCGGGTTTCACCAAGTTCATGGTCCCTGTGGATTTAGCAGACCTTGTCCGGCTGGTGCATTGCTGGAACTGGTGTTCTGGGCCACTTTCTGGCTTTTATCTAGTATTTTTCATGGAGGTATTTTTTTGCCCTGTCTCTCCTAACTGCCATCTTCTGAAAGTCCCTTGCTCCTTTTTTTTATAATGGATCAAAGCAGGGAGAAAAAGTTCAGGGTGGTACATGAATTTCAGAAATGCAGATTTGCACAACTGTTTTTATCTTCTTATGTAAATTTCCCACAACAATCCTATCACTTCTATTATTTATTTCTTTTGAAATAAATTTTGATTAAAATTTATCTAACTCACAAGATCTCTCAACTTCTATAAAATGTTTCCTTTTATTGGGCTTTAAAATTATAAGAATTTCAAAGCAGCACTTCATTTTAAAAAAACAAATTTAAGTAGGAAAGGTAATGGAGTGTTTTAAAAGACATTGTCTTTTTAATAGCACTTCTTTAATCAGTTGACTCCAATTAGTATAGCTTGATATGGCTCTTTTGCAAATTTTTCTTTTTGGACTCAAAATATAAATTCACAGCACAGTTCACCATATGTGTGTTATCCAGTGCTTTATGCTGCATAGGGTATTTGCAACTTGGGGAGAAATGGGATTCTTCTGACTGTCAGTCTGAATTGGTGTTCACTACATTTCTGGAGAAGGTAGAGGGTGGCAGAAGAAATGGTAGTTAAAGAAGTCTTCAAAAAGGTCAGAGAAGGTAGGCGGGTGGCTCAGATCAACACCACCACCATGTTAATAGAAAGACAGGAGAACCAACTGGAAAGAGTGAAACACAGCTCATGCACTCAAAGAGAATAAAACAGACCCAGCTTAGCTGCTCTGGGCAGAGGCCCTGGCAGACCCCTTGGTGGCACACAGCAGTGCTCTCGTGATCACTGCCCCCAGCCCAGGCTTCCCTTGGCCACAGACATGAGGGAGGGTGGTTGCTTTGATTTTAGATCCTCTTTATATTTATTTCCAAAATTATTCTGTAGTGGATGGGGTGGGAGACACATTTTAGAACAACTTATTATAAACTTCTTGATATGACATATTCATCAACTTAAGTAAATAACTTAGAATATAATAATTTTTAAAAGCATCATATATTATTGTTTTAATATTAGGAATCAAATGTTGTGCCAGTTTACCAGAGAAACAGATACTACAGTTAAATCAAAAGACCATTTTTAAGAATGCATTTTAAATATAAACCTGTCTTCTGAGGGATGTGCATGGTTTTTATGATTTTTAAAAACTTATTAGACTATTGAATACCAAAAACCCCACCTGTTTTATGTAACATGTTAATTAGGAAGAGATTTTGGAAACTTGAGTTTTATTTATGAATTCTATTCCATATGTGCTTAATGCTGAAAGTTAGGTTTAGAAACATTCCTTTTGTTTCCACAATACTCACTCTACATCCTCATTATTCTTTAGCTGTCTCTTCAATATGCAGCTGAGACATGTCTTGTTATGTTAAGAAAAGGAAAGGAAAAGTTCTTAAATATGGTACCTTCTTCAGAAGCAATTGAAAATTAAAACATGACCCATTATTCTTCTGCACATACATGTATCTTATAAAACTAATATAGTTTTTAATTGTCTGTACAAGATTATATAAAGTTTGAAGGTTGAACTCTAACTCCTTTGTGGACAATGAATATACTTTTAATAAGTTGCTTTCCATAATAAATAATTTTGTTTGTGATTTAAGAGGCCATTTCAAGACATCTTAGTGAGCAGTGCTACCTCCTTTTTTAAAAAACTTTTTATTTTGAAATTCTTTCAAACTTATAGGACAGTTATAAAAGTAATACATCCCCATACAGAGAACTCCAGTGTATCCTCACCCCCCATACCCAGAGCCACCAATTTTAACATGTTACTGTATTTGCTGTATCATTTTATCTATCAATCAATCTATCAACCCATCTATCTTCTTATCCTTCTGTCTATCCATCTGTCTTTCTGTCAACCTAGCAATCCATTTTCTGGACATTTGAGTATAGGTTGTATACGTCATGCTCCTTGAACACTTAATACTTCCATGTCTCCTAACAATAAGGATATTCACTTATGTAGCCACCTTATGTGAAGTTAACAAGTACAAGAAATTTAACATTGCTATAAAGCTTACAATCTATATTCCAATATTTTCATATGTCCCAATAATGTCCTTTTGAGTCTTTTCTCCCCCCTTGTTAGATCCTGTCCAGGATTTCATACTGCCTTTAATTGTCATAGTCTCTTTAGTTGCTCTTTCTTTCTTTTTTTTTTTTAAGTGTGGAAACATATTTACAACATAAACTTTCCCATCATAACAACTCCCAAGCATACCATTCAATGGGATTAGTCACATTTATTATGTTGTGGTATGCTCACCACTTTTCCTTACTAAAATTTTTCCATCTTCCCAAACAGAAAGCCTAAACCTATTTTGCATTAACTCCCCATTTCCCCGGCCTCAGGCCCTGGAAGCCTGTACTTTCATTTCTGTCTCAGTGAGCTCATATTCTCTGATATTTTCTTTGTAGTTACCATGCAGCTTAAATTTAACATCCTAAATCTGTAACAATCTTGTTTGCTTTAATACCAACATAACTTCAACAGTATGCACAAACTATGTTCCTATACCTCTCCATCGTCCTCCTTCTTTATGTAGTTCTTGTGACAAATTACATGTTTACAGAGTCCAAAACAACTTCTTTCCTGTTACATTTTATATAATTGCCTTTTAGATCCTGTAGGAAGTAAAAATGGAGTTACAAACCAAAGATGCAACAGTGCTTGCATTATATTTACCCCTGTCATTACCCTTACCTTAGATCTTTATTTCTGTATGTGGCTTTGATCTATCATCTAGCATCCTTTCCTTTCAACCTGAAGAACTCTCTTTAGCATATCTTGAAGGGCCAGGGTGGTGGTGATGAAAATCCTTAGCTTTTGTTTATCTGGGAATGTCTTAATCTCTCCCTCATGTTTGAAAGACAATTTTGCCAGATACAGAATTCTTGGTTGGCAGTATTTTGCTTTCAGCACTTTGAATATGTCATCCCACTGCCATCTTGCCTCCATGGTATCCAATGAGAAATTTGCACTTAATTTTGTTGAGGTTCCCTTGTACGTGATACAGTGCTTCTCTCTTGCAGCTTTCAGAATTCTGTCTTTGGCATTTGACAGCCTGATTATAATGTACTACAACATGGATCTATTTGGGTTTATCCTGTTTGGAGTTCTTTGAGAAACTTGGATGTGTCTATTCATGTCTTTAGTTAAATTTGGGAAGTTTTCAGCTATTTCTTTGCATAATTCTCTCTACTCCTTTTTCTTACCCTTCTACTTCTGAGACTCCCATAATGCATATATTTGGTATGCTTGATGGTCTCCCACAGGTTCCTCAGTGTTTGTTCGCTTTTCTTCATTCTTTCTTTTTTTCTGCTCCTCACACTGGAAGATTCCAGTTGTCTTAGCTTCAAGTTCACTGATTGTTTCTTCTGCCAGCTCCAGTCTGCTGTTAAACCCCTCAAAGGATTTTAAATTTCTGTTACTGTGGTCTTCAGCTCTGTCTGTTCTTTTGCCTAATTTCCATCTCCATATTGATAGTCTCTTTGTGTTCATATATCATTATCCTAATTTCTTTTAGTCTTTTGTCCATATATTCCTATAGATCTATGAACATATTTAGGGCCATTTTTTTAAAAAGTCTTTGGCTGGTATGCCCCAGGTCTGGTTCTTTTCATTAAAGGTTTCTAACGCTTTGATCTTCTCCTTTGTCTGGGCCATCACTTACTGTTTCTTTGTATGTTTTGCAACCTTTTGTTGAAACTTAGACATTTCAATATTTTAATGTATTATTGCTGGAATTTAGACTCTGAGGCATCTGTTCCTTATGCTTGTATCCATTATGACAGAGCTTTTCTTAAATGCCCAGAGCTAAGAAGAAGAAGACAGAGGAAGAAAAAAAGAAAACTCCTTTCCCAGTCTTTGTGGATTGATCTGTTGAAGTGCTCTCCTTCAGGGCTTATTCATACAGTGAGTTTAGAGAATAGTTCCAGGCCAAAGCATAGGGGCCTCCCTGTTCCTTTCTGCACATGCCTCTTGTTTTGGGCATGTGCATGACCCTGGGAATTCCCCCATTTACCCAGATAAGACTATCCCCTCTTCCCTAGGAAAGTTTCCTCACTGCCCTGGGCACTGCACTGTATGTCCCAGAACCAGCAATCCCTTGCCCCAGGCAGCCACTTGACTACTTTCTCATAGGAGGGCTCAGTATAAGCTGCCTTTTACACTCAGGGCAAGTTCTGGGATGATAAATCCTTCAGGCCACCACCAGACAGATTGGGCCAGACACACTTGCTCCCAATATGTGCACAAGTGTTACTCAGCTTCCTCCGGAACTTGGCCCAAGGATCCACACACTGAGAGCACAGGCCATCTCCCTGACAAGCTGGTCAGAGATAAGAGAGGGGCCAGCCAGGGTACTAAAAGATCCTACCACTTTTAAATAGATCTTTTCCTTGATTCAGTGCTCACCCTGTTACTGCAGTCGTCTAACTGTTTTCTGGAGCTTTGAGAAAGATGTTTCTGCCACTTCTTGCAGGTTGTTCAAAGTTTCTATAGGGTGACAGAATCCTGAATCCTCTCGTTCCGCCATCTTGATCAGGGCCGCTACCTCCCATTTTTAAGAATATTTAAAAAAAACCCAAAACCGTAGTCTTCTTTATATGAGGTGGACTATTCAGAGAAATAGTGTTGCTAAAATAATTATACACCCCCCCACACACACACACCTCCCCCCACTTCTGGTTTGAGGTCTTACAAACCAAAACAACAAACTAATCCACAAAACTTTTTACTATAAAATTTACTATGGACCTCATTATTTGTTATAAAACCTCATTGAAGATAAAGGCTAGAACTGTCTTATTCATCTTTGAATACTTTGTTCCAATGCCTAACACATAGAAAGTTCTAATAGTTGTTTGTTGAATGAATAAATTAACTACTTTAACTTGATCTAATTGCCTGTAATAGCTTGCTCTCATTCATTACACTTGCAATCGTAAAAAGGCACTTCATTGATTTACTAAGTATGTTTGAATACACATCTAGGTTAATGACAAAAATTTTAATGTTAATCATTGCTACTTTGATTTGGAGCAAAGAGAGATAAAGGATCACAGAGGAAGGGTCTGCTACGTGTTAATCTTTGCTTGTATCATGAATTCCCCAATCCATATTTAATGAGCACCTACTGAGAAATAAAAATTTAGAGATACTTAGTATATGTTCCTTACCTCCCAGAACTTTCAGTCTAGCAGTCGTGTGATTCCTATCCTGGACTATAATAGACTATTTTAGTGTACCTAATCATTTGTTGACCTATCTGTAAAGAAATTACACAATTTTGCCCCATTGATGTTGAACTTGATCCATACAACCTCTTTTTGACTAATGAAACATGAATGTAAATAACATATGCCAAATTTGAACAAGAGCTGTAAGAGCCACTATGCGGTTTGTCCATTGCTTTTTCCCTCTATTATGATAACAGCATGCCCCCAATAGTGACAGCTCTTTTAGCCTGGATCCTGTAATAAAGTTGACAGGAGGAGCAAAGTCACAGACGGCCCACACCGGCCTCACCTATTTTTAAGCCATTGTTGGTGTAGGCTATTGAGTTTTGGGGGCTTGCTCATATAATAATATATCTTCCAAAGATGACCAATATATGGACATTCAGCAATACTTTCCCAGGACAATCTTAATGTCAGGAAGGTATTCTCCCAAGGGATTTTCTGCCTGAAAAAACTGTAGCAAATTTTTACCAATTACATTGAAAATTTTCCTGCAAAGATAAAAGAAAGAGACACCATTTTAAAACTATTTATTAGATGAAGGCAACTTATTTCTCTCTTATTGTAAGCCCAGGTGACTATAGAATGATATGTCTTTTCTGGCCAATTAATCAGGGTCTTCATTTTATACTTCCTTTTGTCACTGCCTTGTTAGGGAGATTTATGTTAAAAAGGTTAATTACTTTTTCTCATAGCTTTTCCATTTGTTAAAGTGTTCATAATAACTCTTAGAGGAATCATGAAATATAAAATTCATATTCTATATCAAGAATTAGTCATTTAAAACCTGAGTTATAAACTTAGTAGTGAGTGAACCAAAAATTTACAAGAAAACTAGAAATTCATTTTTACCATTTTGAGGCTTATAGGTGACTTTTTTGCTTTACATATTAATATTAGAGAACCCAATACTGGAAATTTCTTTGAATATTAAAAATGCCACATGAGTTTATACTATTGTATGAATAAATGAGCCAATGAATTAAAATATATCAAGGAATACTACGTAAAATGATACGGTAGTCCAGTTGTACAACCTCCACATTTTGGTATGTACCCGAAATCCCAAGCCTTTTGAAGTTGTAATCAGTAGATTCATTATATACTTTTTGAAATCATTTATAATTTCATACTGTACAACTTCTTGAAATAACAAACTTCTTAAATTTACCATCAATTATGAATAAAACTGTGTTTTCTTTTAGTTTCAGTTGTTGGAATTCCTCTTGGAAACATTACGAGTGACCTCGTTCTAATTGTTAGGACCTTTGGAGGGACCCAATAAATAGCACCCTTTTCCCCACCACACACCGAGCATTGAGCCAACTGAAAAATAAGACAAAAAAAGATTTCTGGAGGAAAAGTTCACCCTTACTGCCCAAAAAAGGCTAGGATGGAGTTCATGGTCTGTGTCTGTGGGAGGGTTCAGACTTCCTAAAACTGAACCCCAGAATGAAACAGCCTTATCCCCCCAGTTAAAAGCTTGCAAGAGGAGAAAATGTGCTTCTTTGGTCAGACTTGTTCTTTACAAGTGAAAAGGATGAGCTGAGTCAAGCACGTCTAGTCATCCTGATTTTACCAACCAGATAAATCATTTAACCTCCCCAAGGACAAAGCTTGGGATAGAGAGGGGTCAGGAAAGTTCTACTAATCTAACTCCCTTGATATGAAAGGAAACATCAGGGGAGAGGAAGAAACAGAATCCTACCTCTAACTAAATTCTGAGATTGTTGCTAACACACCCTCTATATAACTCCTTTAATTTTTTTTCAATAAATTTGAGAATGCTTCCTCAATCTTTAATTCTCCAGATAAAGAACTTATTTGTAAAATGTACTTCCTAGCAATGCCTGGCTTCTTGCTCATTTTTGTTGCCAATCTGAGACCTTGTCTATCAGTTATGCATTTCTTGATGTCTAGCTAAGAAGGGTAGCTCTTCACTTTATTCTGGGTGAGCAGTAACCATATATTTTTTTTTATCAGAACTTTTGATTCTAGTTAGTTTCCAACACACTACTTGAAGATGCTCAAAAATTTTGCTAATCTTTTCAACAATAGCATGTTGAGCCAATGTCTACAGGGAAAAATGAAAATGCTCCCTATGGCAGTTTAATGAATCATAACTGCTGGTTGAGACTGATCCATCATCTTGCAACTGCCACCCGGATTAATTCTTCATAAATATCTTGCCTTCTGCCCACATTGAATTTTCCTCTGTCATTTCACATAGTGTACACATCTTAATCTTCATGATCGTATTCCCCAAAGATAAAAATTTTAGTGTATACACAAGCTTAGTTTTATTTCAAACTTGGCTATTTTACTAGTCAATTGACTGAACTTTTATAGAAATGTCAAATCTCAGTAGCTTTTGCTGTGTATTAGTTTCATAGTGCTGCATAGTAACATACCACAAATTAGCAGCTTCAAATAACACCCATTTATTAGCCTGCGCCTCTCTCTGTCTCTCAGTCTCTCTGTATGTCTGTTTTCTCTGTGTCTCTCATTTTGGTTCTGGTTGGTATTTATTTAAACTAAAAAGTCTCCAATAGGTAAAACATACCAGATATCACTTTCTTGAAAAATGATGCCTTTCCATTAACACATTATTCTCAATGGGGTTTCAGTAGCCAACAATTTATTACCAATGCCAGCAGTTTGCCTGGTATGGAAGTGCTTCCCTAATTTGTTATTCCTTCTTAAATACTTATTATGGAAATCACATAGATCAGCACATTGATCATTAAAATATAAATTGCATAGTTGTGGCACCAGCACCACACCTTGAGAACATTAAAAACTGATAATGGGAGGTGATTCATTTATATTTCTTTTGTTTAGTATATTGAATACATTCTACTTACATAGCATGGTTCTAAAACTCTGGCATATCTAATATAATAATTTTTACCTGAATTTCCTTTTCTACCCTAAGTATACTGTCAGTGAACAAAGTTGTCCCCTTGTTTAACTCCTGATTGTGTTTAATCTTTGAATAGCATGCTTTCTTAAGTAATGCTTTGAAATTGTTTGCAAGTGTCCCTCAAGTTATTTTGGCTTAATTTCTAGTTTACATTGAACCTCCAACTCTTATTAAGTTCCCTAACTCTCTTTCACACTTTCTTCATTTTGAAAAAAAAAAATCTTATTTTTTTTTGGTGGGGGGGAGCAGGGCTTGATTTCTCCATGCAAGTATCTAGTTTTGCTACTTACGCAGGATTTGTGGTCAAGTTATTTTCTTGGAAATACATTGTGATGATTTTAAATGACTTCATGGTTTCCAGTGGGATATTAATGAGTAATTTTTTTTCCAAATTTTTAAAATCGTCTGTCAACTTTTGTTGTTTCTTTTCTTTTTTTTTCTTTCTGTCATTAAGTACCTCCCTTCTGATGGGTAATTTGTAGCTCCTTCACTTCTACCAAAATGTTGAATTTGATCATGCTGTTACCACTTAGTAAATCACCATTCTTCTGACCACTGTTCAGAACTAAATCTATTATATTTCATATCCCCCCCTACGAAGTTCTAAAGGGAATTTAATCTTGGAAAGTCATCGGTCTCATCCAAAACACGAATGCTCACATTGTGTCCTGTTGAAGATTTCTGCCAAACTACATGGGGAAAAATGTGGTGCTGTATTAATATTATCTGGCCTAATCTTATAGTTCTTTTTGCCCTGTTTAGCATATCCAGTTGATTCTCAATATCCTACTCTGGTGCCTTATTGCATTTTGCCACATCTTCATTCTTTAAATATGGAATGTCTACATACTGAGATTCTACTTACTTTCCTTGTCTGGTAATATTTTTATCCTGTAGCAATCAGGATTGAAACATTTTTAGAACACTCAAATTGGGTAATTTCAGGAAAGTCTAACGAAAGGCCTGTTTAAGAAAATTTGGGGAGAAATTCAAGAGAAGCAACCAGGAATGGTTCAGTGTCCCAGGGTTGTTAACAGTGGAGAGCCACTCGAAGGGACAAGCAGAGGGAGTGATTATTACTGGAATCTTGAAACAGAACTTTGTGCTGGGGAGTGACAGCAACTATGAACTTTAGTAGGAGATCCAGCCAACCCCCTGCAACCCAGGGAGGGATGGAGTCTGGGGACTAAACACTCTGTCACTTACCTCCCTTCCTCCAATCTCTTGCTAGAAACCCCCACTGGCTCAAACTCAACTCGAAGCCAGAGAACAGAGGAGTCCTTTCAACAATTTTCTCTCTGTTCTGAGCAGGCGGAGAGGATGGGAGTGAAGCTGGAGAGGAAAATTGAAGAAATACAGTAGAGCTACCAATAGCTACTTTCACTGCCATCTCAATTCCTTCCTGGACAAGATGTGACTTGGAAGTAATTGTTCAAGGATTTACCCTCCAGCTAAGCTCTGAAGTGCATTCTCTATCTCCCTATTTTGCCCAGCATTCCACATCACCTTGACTTCTGACAATGGTTTAGAAATATTGACACATTCTCTATCAAGATGCAACTGGATGTCACCTTTCTGGGAAAACTTCCATAAAATCCACACAGAGAATCTTTGAAACACTTTTTGCTTCTCAGGTGCCTCAAAGGAGCAGCATTTTACAGAATGTCAATGAAATCAAAGATGTCAGTCTAAATTTTGGTACAAGGCTTAATGCTATGTTTCTCCAGTGTTGTTACTAGACGACCAAACATTGACTCTTTCCTTGTTCTTATTAACATTGATGCTATTATATTGTCTGCTTTCTTTACCCTAGCAAATGACAATGACAGTAAGGGGAAAGAATCTCAGAAATTAATTCTTCACATCTTAAAAGTTTTAAGCCTTTTCCTCTCAGATATAATACATGATAGTTGGCCTTGCTAGTTGTTTTATAGTATTTATTGAAATCTCACCAGTGTGTTCATTCTAATATTTTTTTCATTTCTTCTTTATCATTTGAGAGATGATCATAGTCTCCATGCAAACCAAAAGATCTCTCTTGGTGGCTCATCATAGAGCCTGAAATGTCCTCTTTTGGAGAAACTTCTCTGATATAAGACTATCTCCAGAAGATTTCTATTTAGGAGGATTAGATTACACAGGAGAGGTAACTGTTAGCAAGAGTCACTGACAGTTCCAAATCATCAGGCAAAAAGAGGGAGCCACTGATATTTAGATGGAAATTTCTGTTTAGAGAAGCTAAAGCTTAACTTCTAGCTGAGGGAGTTAACCCCAGATTTCATGTCCTACATATTTCTAGTCATGGGTAAAACCACAAGAGCATCAAGCTTACCTGCCAAAAATTCTGACATCAGAGGTGAGACTTATTCCCTTATCTGACAATTAAGCCCTATTTATCTCTTCAGTCAACAAGTGCTTAAGCAAGAGTCTGATAAATATATGGACTGGTAAATCTTCATAAGGAGCAAGACCCAGAAGAAGTTCAGAACTAGAGGTAAGGTTTGAGGAGGCAACTGTGTAGCTAGAGCCTAAGAGGACTGGGAATACAGGGTGTAGGTGGGCAGTTAGTTGCTCACAAGGTGATTTCAGTTTGCTAAAACTGCCAGAATGCAATATACTAGAAATGGGTTGGCTTTTACAGTGGGGATTTATTAGCTTACAAATTTACAGTTCTAAGGCCATGATAATGTCCCAAAAAAGGCATCAACTGGATGATACCTTCTCTGAAGAAAGGACACTGGCATCCAGGGTTCCTCTGTCAGATAGCAAGGCACATGGCCCTGTGTCTGCTGGTCTTCCACTCTGAGATTTTGTTGCTTTCTGTCCCTGGTTCCAGTGGCCTCCTCTTTAAGCTTCTGTGGGTCCTTTCTTAGCACCTCTGGGCAATTCTCTCTGTGCTCTCTCTGGGAACTTTTTCTAAGCTTTCTCCGAAGTTCTCTGGGTATTTCTTTCTGAGCTCTCTGGGCTTTTTCTGTCTTTTACCCTCATAAAGTACTCAGTAAAGGATTCAGACCCACGTTGAATGGGGTGGGACACACCTCAAATTGAAATAACCTAACTTAAAGGTCCCACCCACAACAGGTCTGCACCCACAGTAATGGATTAAAAGAACATGGCATTCTCTGGGGTACGTAACCACTTCAAACCAGCACACACATGAATTTGATATATTGTAAGCACATTTCACTCCACCTCTAATTTTAAAAATGTTTGACCCTATTTTTATCAATTAATGACTTACTGGCTATAAGCTGCAAATTTATTCTTTGAGAATTCCTTTATGATAACAATAGCTAACACTTTTTCAATGTGCAAGGTGATGTTTTAAGCTTTTGGCAGGTATTGGTTCCTTTCATCTTCATATAACTCCATGAGGTGTGTAATGTTATCATACCCCATTTTACAGATGGGGAAACTGAGTCTCAGAACAGTTAAGTAACTAATCCCAAGGTCAAACACTGGAAAGTGGCAGACCCAGGAATTCACCCCTGGCCATCTGATGCAGAGATTTTAGTCTTAACCACTGCATTCCACAGCCTCTCATAGACACAGGGAAAGAGCCTACCTGTCAGATAAAGGTACGTTGTCGTGTACACAGATCAGATTGTCCTCATCCAGCATCTTTCCCTGTGGTCTCAGCGTAACAGCTGGACCAAAGCAGTCACTACTCTCTTACTTTTAGAAGGTACAAGGCTAGGTCCTGTATCCTGGTATGGGTAAGACACAAAAGCAACAATAAATGTGGTTTGGGGTGAATGTGTAATGAAATGTCTCTTCTTCTTGTTGTGAAACTGCATTCGCAAAAATATATCTGAGGCAAGATATGCCATGGCATGGCAGTCCCTGACATCAGGCATCCCAGCAGCTGGGAACATCTGTAGGAGCCATATGCCCCAAAGACTGGTGTCAAAGCCTGGGAGACAGTGTTCTCTACCAAAGCCGTTCATGCAAAACATTTCCTATAGAAAGAAAATCCCCTGTTCACACGCATTTTCTAGGAGAGTGTTTCTGTTGCCTCTACAATTCTGTGAAAATATTTGAGTCATAAAAAATAAAAAATCCTGCCTTTCAATGGTCAAATGATAATTTTTGTTAGGTGAGAGGAGGGCTGGATTACCTTGAGAAATACCTTCAATTTCACCTTTTTTCTGTTTCTATCATTTTTGTCCCTGACATGCCTACAGGGCCTAATTTTAACCCCAACTGTAGAGAATTCTCAGAGGAGGCCTGAGCCATTTTTCGTGGCTTGTCATTTATAAACCTGCCTTGTTCTGCATTGGATGAAGTAGAGGGTGTTTCTAAGAATCCTATCAGTGTTTGTTGAGGTCTAATGAGGGAAGAATCCAGAGTCCTGTGTGGCTGAAATTGTTTATCTCACATGTAAATAAGCAGAAATAAAAGCCTCACTATATTGTGTGCAAACCCTGGCATGCATTAGACCGTCCAGATTAGAATCCTGACTCTCCCACAGACTAGCTGCTGAGTTGGGGAAAGTTATTTGTCCTTTCCATGCCTTGGTCTCTCTTCTATAAGATGGTGACATTTACTGCATATACTTCATTAAGGTTCTTATGAAGATTAAAAGAGATAAAGCACATAAGGGACTCAGCATAATGACAGGCATGTAGCAGTTGTGTTAATAAAGGTGAGTTACCAAACTGACAACTATCGGGCATAGGGGTAATAAAATTCGCTGCTCCAGAAGAGTCCATATATCACTCATTTGCCCTGGAGTCTCCGTGTTTTCTCACTGTCACACTTCTCCTTCAGCCTGAAATGCCCCACCTCCCAATTTCTACCTCTCACAGTCATTTAAGACCAGCTTTAAATGATGAGTCTTCCTTGAAATATTCCATATCCCTGACTGTAAATGACTTGTCCTCTTCTCAGTCACTCCAGTGCTCTCCCACAAACTGTATTCTCCTTTCAAATAAAGGTTCTTATTTAATTCATGCTAAATTGCCCCTGCAATATCTGGTACAGTACCTTTTATATAGTAGATACTCAATGTATGCTTGTTAATACTTTTACTCATTCTAAGGTATGAAACAGACTCACATTAGTCATGTTTGTTCCTGCTCCAAAGTTGCAAACATAGTGAGATAAAAAATGTATGGTTCCTTTCAACAATCACACACACACCATAAACAGAGCACACTATGCATATAGCCATCGACAGTCTTAGTCAGCAGTGACATCCACACAGTAGGTGGCTGGCCCAAGAACTCTGATTGTGTTTTGACCTTGACAGTAGTGCACAAATACCATAGGAATGTGCAGATTTGCTCATATTCTGCATCAGCTCAGTCAGCTCAGTGATAATGCAATTTGACTGAACAAATGGCAGTTCAGTGAAGTGGGCTGGCTTTAGGACAATTCTAGGCTTGGTAACATATATATGTCTTGTAAAAAATTTTTGAACCAATAATCAAAAATTTACTTGGGTATAGAAGTATGAAAAATTGAGACAAATGTGCCCCAAAGTTACCGATCATAAACACACACTTGGCTTGCTCAGAGATCAAGTACAGCCCTGTAAATCAGCCTCAGCTTGTTCTAACACTCATGTTTTCTAATACACTAATTCACTCCAAAGAGCTCCAAAATTAAACAGGAACCAGGTCTGTGAAGCAGGTAATCTTAATCGTATCTCTTAAGAGACAATCTGATTTATGGGTCAGACAGGGTTTAAGAGTTTTTCTGCTAATTTCAATAGTCAAATAATTTATCAGTGGTTTAGCAAATATAGGAAAACATCTGAACTTGCTTTTTTTTCAATAAACAAGTTTATAAGTATGAGGAGAACCTAACACCTGCCTAATAACAGAGAATGTGTCAGTGGAAAGGCATAACAGTCAATAAATAAAGTTCACATATAACCACATTTTTTAAATGAAGGGAAAAGAGTCCTGAGGAAACAGAGTTGAAAATATTTCCTTGCATAGGTCAGAGTTATCCCATGCAATTTTAATGGATTATTAAATTAGGGCTTTTATGTTATAAAATTTTATGTCTGTCAAATAGTATGAATTGGTAGTAGGATATGAAAACCTCTGTTATATTTTATTTTGCAATAACCTTTGAACTTAGAACAACCTTGTAGGGAAATCACTGATGCAAAATATGTGATCAAATATGACTGCTATTTTAGTTGGATTTCTGAGAGCTCAGACCAGAAACAATACCAAGCAAAATATATAGAGCTGATGAGAATGGCCTTTGGCATTCTCTTCCCTCTTCCACCCCCACCAATTGGCACCCAGGTGACCTATGGTATTTACTTTCTTCCCCCTTGGAAGGGTGTCTTTGAAACAGGGAGGGAGGTTGACACAGTTCATTGTTTTCCAAATGACATTCCAAGGAGCTAGATGTTATTGCAAATTTCTCTAAATGTGATTTCATAGTGTATTAGGGAAACAGAACCAACAGATATAACTATTACGAGATGATTTATAGGAATTGGTTCATGCAGTTGCGGGACAGACAAGTCTGAATTCTACAGGTTTTCATTGCCCTCCTCAGGAGAAGTTGGCTGGCTGAAGAAGAGTTGGAAATTCTTCATTCTGACAGCTGAAATCATCAGTTCTCCCTTTAAGGCCTTCAACCAACTGGATAATACTTCTCTCATTGTTGAAGGCAGTCTCCTCAGTTGATGGTAAATGTAATCAGCCATAAATGTAGTCAACTTACTGATGATTTAAATCCACCAAATAGCCTCACAGTATTAGGCCAGTGCTTGCTGGACCAAAAACTGGACACCATAACCTGGCCAAGTTGACTCATGAACTTAACCATCACACATAGTCAAATTTGGAAAATGCTGCATTAAATAAAGTTAATATGCTTCTTTTTTTAAAAGTTCTCAGAACCCCTAATACTTTAATGTGCACTGAGCATCTCCAAAAAGGAGACATAATACCTGGCATTTCCCAAATTGGATTATTTATGGAGAACTTTTTCTCATAGCATCTATTAACATCTCACTCTTTGGGAAACACTTATGTAGGAGAAAGATTTAGAGTTAAGCTGGGCTAAGTTCATACCCTAGTTCTACTACCAACTTGAGAAAAACCTTTAATGTTTCTGAAATAAAAATTTCTCGCATGTTATTCTATGTAGAAAATAGAAAATATTCAGGAAATAGTAGCCATGACTTGATTGTGTAGTTGTTAAGAGTAGCAGTAATAATAATATATAGGGACATGGAGAGGAAGGTCGGCACCCTTATTCTTATTAAGCCCAGAATTGATAAAAGATAGAGAGATGGAAAATGATCGTGAGTCAGAATAGGAATGAATGGATTAAAATAAAGTGCATGGCTGGAGGCAGACTGCAAGTAGATGGTGCCTTCTTTCCTGCTAAGTAGTAAGAGAAGCAAATTCTGCCTAAGTCAGGAGTGCTGCAGAAATATGCAAGACTGAGGGAAAGAAGCGGGAAGAGTTTTAGTTCTCAGGCCATCACTTACAAATAAGGGATCTTCAGAATATACCTTTTTTAAAAACATGGCATAATGAAGGAATTGGAATCCAAGCACTTTGTTCCAGTCAGTGAAAGGGGAAGGAGTGCCCCAGACTAAGAAAAAGGAAAGGTTATATGCATGGCTTCCTTTCGATCTGCATGATGGGATGATAATGGTGCCATCATCTTTAAGTTACATAAATTAAATAACACAAATGATAACAAGTTGTGTAAAGTAATTAGAACAGGGGCTAGTAGCTGACGTGTGCTCACTAAATGCTCGATGTTATCATTACCCTTCTTCCTAAAAAGTGCTTTTAAATGCTGATCATGGTACAACTATAACAAATCCAGATATAAAGATTGTTTCACACATTTCTATTACATTCCAAGTGCTACTGACTATGGGGCTTACCAAAAGATGCTGAGTTCTGCTACCGTAAGTGTTACCTGGTATATAGAGTGTGCTTTTTAAAGGCAATGGGGTGATCCACAGGGACAGGAGAAACACAGAAAATAAACCAAAGGCCTTGTCACTGCAAAGTCAAGGAGACATATTTTAGACACGAGATGATAAAAGGGCTCCCTTCCTTGCCCCCTGTTCAAATTGCTGCTTGATGCACCTTCTCATCTGCAGACAAGGCTATTAACCTGATGAGTTCACCTCTGTAGTTCCTTAAGGGTTGAATGACTCAGTTCATGCACCAATTTTTGAAGAAAGTTTATCCATTGTTTCAAGTTGAGGAACTGATTTTCCCCAACCTAGTTAATAATATTAATGACACTCCTTTATTGTCCACTTCCTAAATTTCAGATTCCATGCCAAGTACTTTACATGTATTATCTCATTTCACTTTTCCAACATTATGAGGAAGGGTGCTCTCTCTTCCTTTCCCCATTTTACAGAGGAGGAATCCGAAGCTTGAGGACATCAGCAACCTGCCCAAAGTCACTCAACAATTCATAGCAGCTCTACGTCTATCCAATTCCAAAGGCCAGGGACATAACCTCCAGGCTACACAGAACTATGCATCCAGGAAATTTACTACTCACTGGCACTGCCTCATCATTTTCTAAATGTTTCAAATAGTTTTAAATAAGTAGTAATTCAAAATAAGTCATTCATGTAGTTGACATCTCAGACAGTGCTAATACAACCAACAGAACATGAATGTGACAACCAGATTTGTGTACATTAGCTCAGTCTCCATTTTTCAAATAAATTTCCCCTGGAAATTCTGAAATTGTAAATCTAATCCCAAATTACTCCAACTATCTAAATATGTTAATGATTGTTATGATTTAATTGTGTTGGTGATTATGTTAATTCCATATATATTGGTGATTATTCTGTTAAGAATGTTTCTTTTGACCTAATGCACTGCCAATATTCTGCCAGCTCAGTACTTTTGTTTATAATGCCTCTATGTAAAGCAGTTTTATTAGCTCACGTGAGTTCCTCCCATTTGCTTTTCCTACGCTCCTTAAGATGATTGTTAAAATAAGGGACATGGGCAAGTATTAGATTGATAGCCACATGCTCCCCAAAAGCAGTCAAGTTTGACTCAGTCCAAAAGGCCAAACAGACCATATGTGCTTGTTGGAACTGGCAACTCCATTTATTTTTGTTGATATAATGTTGTGTAAGAGTATTAAACAGTCTTTCTAAATGTGTCTTCCGTCTCTTTAATCAAATAGATAGCCCCTATATCTTTTGAACCGACTTCTCTCTTCTCTAGAACTTTGCTAGTACCTAAAACTGCACAAGTTCTGCATGATCTGTACAATAAAATCCTTCTGAAGATACTGCCATACTCAAAACAATTCACTGTATCCCAACAACCAACCCAAAGACTGAATTCCAAGCTTCCTTAATAAGACATACAGGGCCATCAGGACATGAACCCAACTGCTCAACCCTCATCTGTCACTCCCCACCTCAGACTTTAGACACTAGAGTCTAGTAAAACCAAACTGTTTATGTCTACCCTGGACACAAAGGTGTTTCGTGTGTCCATTTCTTTAGAGCAGCCCAGGTAAACCTGTTAAAATATGCACCAGAGCCTCTCATTCCCCTGCTCACACCTTCCAATGACTTCCCATACTCAGACAAAGTTATTAAAATGCCCACAAGATGCTAATTCTTCTGTCCCCCTCCTCACTCCCCTGCTTGGCTACCTTTCTGGCCTGGACCTCTGACTTCTTTCCCCCTAGCTTTATCTATTTTAAACACACATCTCTGGCCTGGTCCAGCCTCTTTCCCACAGCAAGGCCTTTCCCACCCCACCCTCCATAAAAGTTGCAAACTTTCCTCAACTCCTGTCATTTATTATGCCCTTTCTTTTCTCCACAGTATTCTGTGATACCATAGCTATTTTATATATATGCATTTTACTTATTTATTTTGTCTCCTCCTTAACCCCCACTAGATTGTAAACTACACAATGACGAGGATTGAGTCTGCTTTGTTCCCTGCTGAACCCCTAGAGCCAAGAACAGTGTCTTGCATAGAATGGGTTCTGAATAATTTGTTGTTGAAGTAAAATTGGTTTGAACTGTGTGTTTGTTTCTTCTCCAAGGAAATTCCTCTTCAAGTTGGCTCCTACTCAGGCTTAAAAATTTGTGCATGTCAGTCATTTCCTGGTCTCTTACAAAAATAACACTTTGGGCATATCCAATAGCTACACCAACCACATTATACCAAAATGTTTCATTCCCATGAGCTACCATTGACCGAGTGCCCACTGCATGCTAGACGCTCAACTCTGAGATGGCAAGCCTATGATGAGTGTCCTGATTAAGTCTTCAGGCTGCCACCATACAGATTGGCCCAGATACACATGATCCCATTATGCGCACCAGGGTTTTTCTGGTCCCCACCCACACTGAGAGGATGGGCAGCTCCGCACCAAGTTTGTGAGGGAAGGGGGGAGGGGCCAGCCAAAGCACCGCAACATCCTACCACTTTGTGTGTGTGTGTGTGTGGGGAGGGGGGTGGTGAATAGTCAGGGACCATCCTACCACTTTTAAGTTGCCTTTTTCTTGATTTGGCACTCCCCCAGCTACCCAATCCTTTAACTGCATTCTAAAGCTTTGAGAAAGATATTTCTGCCAGTGCTTGCTAACTGTTCAAAGGTTCTATGGGGGGACGGAGCACAGGAGCTTCTTGCTCCTCCATCTTGATCCATGACTTCCTTTTGAAATATGTTTTTCTCCTAGCCCTGGGTACCCCACACTCTCTTCATTTTCCTCCCACCTCACCCTGTGTTCCTCTACATTCTTGGCAGTTCTTCCTTCATCTTCCTCTGTCTGATGCTGCAGTGCCTCTGGGCTCCGGCCCGGAAATTCTCCATCTATATTTATTCCCCAGGTAACTTCATCCAGTCTCATGCCTTTAAATTTAATTCATTCCTGATGACCCCCAAGATCACATTTCTGACTTGAACCTGTCTCTGAAGCACAGTCTCTTGCCTTCTCAACACTTCCACTAAGATATCTGACAGGCAATCACAAAATTAACATGTCTAAAACCATCTCTACCAGCTTCCCCATTTTAATAATCCATGACTACATTATTTCAATTCCTTAGCCCCAAAATTTGGGGTTGCTTGGAACCACTCTCATCTTCTCATATGCCATCCAACAGATCAGTAAATCCTATAAGCTTTACCTTAAAAATATCCCAAACTAACCCCTTCTCAGCATCTTTAGCTACACCACCCTGTCCTAACCACCATCTTCTTTTGCCAGGACTCATGCAATATTTTTCCTAACTGTTCTCCCTGCTTCTATCCTGGCCTCCCCTATGAGGTATTCTTCACATAGAAGTCAGAGGGATAGTTTAAGTAAACCTCTGCACAAAACCCTCCAATGCCCTACTCTCTAACTCAGAGGAAAGTTCCAAATCTGTATGTTGCCTTCCTACATGGTCTGGCCCCCGCTACCTCTGAACTTTCCCTGCTCTCCCAAGCCCACCATCCTCCACAACCACCACACTGCTCAAGTCTCACTGGCTTCCCGGCTGTTCCTTGAGCACACCAAATACACCTCCACCTAAAGGCTTTTGCACTTGATGTTTTCTCTGGCAGGTGCATTCTTTTCTTTATCCATAGAGCCACCTGGCACATTCCACTACTTCCTTTATGTCTTTGCCTAAATGCCATTTTGTAGGAAAAGTATTCCCTTACCAGCTTATTTTAAAAAGGCGTTGTCATTATCTACTCCCTTCTTCTTTCTCTTTCCTCATTGCCTGGATTTATACTTGATATATTAGATATTTATGTGTTTATTTATGACGTCTCCTCCAGTAGGGTATAAATTCCATGAGTGTAGGAACTGGATTTGTTTATTCATTGCTGGCCTTCCCACCACTATCCAAAAACCCAATATTAGGTGCTCAATCCAATATTAGGTGCTCATTAAACATTTATTGATTTCAGAGGACATAGGGCTTCCCTATAAACCCAAACCATAGAGAGGAGAATAAAACACCTTTCAAAAAGCTCAAAACAGAGGAGAATAAAACATCTTTGGAAAAGCTCAAAATGCAGCTAGACATTATGCCACCAATTTATTAATTAAGGGGTAATTTTCTTAATTATTCAGATTACCCTGACTTCGCTTGCTCCCTAGCTACAGTTAAATATTGCACATTCTAGAAACATGATTAAAATGAATCCTGTTCTTCCTAAGCAGCCTTTCCCACTTTGAGAATGTTTTTACTCAGGAGACAAAACATGGAAATGAACCTGAGTCTAACTAATATCAGTGTAATTGCATGCATAATTTTATAAATATTGAATAGTTATTGTAAATAAGCTGCTTCTTAACACTATTAATTTCATTTGAATGCAAGATTCATTTTAACAAGTTCTGAACTTTATTTTTTTTTCTGGTTTTAGTTTGTTCTCTTATTTCCTCCTTATTGAATGTGCTTATTTTTTTTCATTGTTAGAGTCATGTTCATTGGATTAATGTTTCTTGCTCTCCAGTGTTGCTTTCAAGAAAAAATAACTAGGGGCACAGTCAGATGTTCTCTTTCTCTTCTAAATTCCATGTATCTCCTTTTAATGTCTGCTTTCCAGGAGGCTATGCAAGATTAATGGAGACATTAATCCCAAGACTAAAGAAAAAATGTAAATATGACCCTTCAGTTGACTTAAGAGGAGATGTATTGCTTAACAGAAGCATGCAGGAAATAATTATAGTGGACACTAAATCCCAGATTAATTACACTTCAATATGCTATTGGGCCAATGCGTATAGCTTCACTTTTTTTCTAAACCACCATATTTTTATGATTTTTTTAGTACTAGACAGTATATTTGCAAACATTAGTATTGAAAGACATGAATTTGCCTCTTATTTCCAAAAGCAAAATTACTTGGCTCTATTAGAAACCTATTAGATCTCTATCCCCATATCTTTTATTTTTTGATTTATCAAAGATCTGTGTTAAAGTTTTGTTGTACAATTAGCAGTATACCCCAAAGATTCAAAAACTGCTAAGTAACAAATCTGTGAATTCACAATGATAACACTAAATGATCCAGGAAATGTCATTTTAAGTGATAAAATCAATATGTATTTTGATTCATTAGCCAAGTACATAATGGCTATTTCTAGCATCTCCTCATACTCTATTTAATCAGTGTATATTGTGATGCCTGGCCTGAAGCATTTCTATTTTTAGTTCTAATAGAACAGTCTTAAGTTGCTTATTTTCTGTTTACTAAAGTCATCCCGTTTGTTACCATAGAAACTATGACAAGAGCTCCAGCTAACTATTATATTAAATGGATTGAAGATATAACTGAAGATTGTGAAGGTGCAGCATGTCATTCTTAAAACATATTTTTCTAACATCTTTAGAATCATGGCCACATTTATAGAAAATATGAGTTCCAAGGTCCTCTGTATTTCAAATTTGGGGGGCTATCCACATTTGAAATCTGGATCATAATTAGCATACAAGTAACCCAGACTTATAAATGGTCTATGTTCTAAAAGTGTATTTGTATATCAGTTTCTTGGAAATTAGAACACATTTCCCCATAGAAACAATTTCACAAATAATAATCAGTTGTCTAGATCCACCCACAAAGCCATTCCACCTGTGATGTCCTCAATCTATAGCAATATTAGCAATAGCCTTTGTTCTCAGCTCTCTTAACAGGAGGCTTGGTTCAGAAAAGAGAAGGAAGGAAAGAATAGGTAGAAAGGAATATAAGACTACTTTTCTTTTTATAATAGTCAGACTCTTCCAAGGACACCATTTTGAAACATTAGTGTCTACTGGCCTCTGAGGGTGTTAGGGTTTCCTATCTAACTGTATCCTTTTGCTATTTGCCAATGCCCCTGTCCCTGGTCTCCCAGTGACCTCCCACTTTCCCGCATCTCCCTCTGCAGTCTCATACCAGACCAGCCTTGCTTCCAATCTGCTCCTGCCTCTACATTCCCTCTCCTCAAGATTCAAGGGGGTATTAAAAAGCAAACCATCAAAATATACACTTTTGCCTAAACAATTGATAACGCTCCTGAGGTTTTTGCATTTTAAAAATACAATATTTTTGAACCCAAACAAATCCCTAATCTGTGATTTTTCCATCCCTATGACTAAAGAAAATATTCAGATAACAAAAACATAAGGAAACTGCTTTGGGATAATACGTATTTCTAGACTTCAGCAACAAGAAGTAAACCTTTCAATTGCATGTGTAAATTTCACAGCTGCTTCAATCTCTCACTCTTAGATTCTCTAAATCTTGGATCCTAGGGTTTCTTTTGGAGGGTGGGTAGGGTAGCTAATTATAAACTGAATCATTCCTTTAGTTCATTTTATTTCCAGATGATTTTGGTAAAGTGTGTCTTATTAGCCTATAATTTTTCTTTTGGAAGAATGTCACCTTCTTGATTGAAGGAATCAAATTAACACAATAATGTAGACAAAATTTTGTTCTTATCTAATAGGTGACAAACCTAGGAAGATCATGTAATTTGAGCAATATGAATTTTACATAAAAATAAAAATTATTGGAAATATTTAAGAAAGGATCAATAATTTACTGTTGTATCTTTAAAGGAGAAAAGGACACCATTTGGTTAATGCTAAAATCAAAATGGCACAAATGAGTTACCTTCATTGTTTATACAGCTATATTTTACATAGATTCAGATCTTTTTCAAAACATAAGGAAAAGCTATGAATCTTTCTAGAAAGTTAAAGAATATGCCTTTTTTTCCCTTACAGTAACTATTATAGATGGTGAGTGTAAAAGCGAAACCTTAATTTGCTTGTAAATCTTTCCAGCAAAATTTGTGCATATTTGAAGTAAATATATATGCAAAAAGATATGAAGTAAAAACTCAAAATCATTTTAATTGAATTTCATGTTCATTTAGGATAGAAAATTCTGTAAAAGTTTATTATAATGTTAATATTACTTATACTTCAAAATGAAGGCATATTTTTGACCTAACACCAATTTTTCATCTCCTTAGGGTCCACTTTCATTTGTAACACTCACATAATTCCAGTGAAAAACCAAGAAGGTGTGGCTATGATGTTCATCATTAATTTTGAATATGTGACAGATGAGGAAAATGCTGCCTCCCCAGAGAGGGTAAACCCAATATTACCAGTCAAAACTGTAAACCGTAAGTAAAGGGCAAACTTGTATATAATGCTCGGGATATTGTGCTACTGTAATTATGTTCATGAATTCTTCATTTCAGTTCAGATTTCAACAGGCATTTGCATTTTAAGTAGAATAATTTTATATTTAATAAGCCATAGCTGATGTTACCCTATGGTGCCTTGTGGTACTACAGAATTTATCAACTGTTTCCAAAACCATTTGACTTGGTTATATCATCATTTATTCAACCAGTCCCTTACTGATGGCCTTTTGGTTGTTTCCAAATTTTGGCTGTTACAAATAATAACCAGAATGGATTGTGCATTTGTATTTTCATTCTTGCACAAATGCATACTCAGGGTAGGTTTCTAGAGTGGATTCCTGGGTCAAGGGTCAATGCATACGTAGTCTTTCTAGATACTCCATAATGCTCCCCCATGTGGTTTGAACCATTTTTAAATGTCATCAGCAATGTGTGAGCCATTTTTCCCACAGCTTTGTCAACACAGTGTGTCAATCTTCCCAATTTTTGTCATTCTTATAGTTGAGAAGTAGAACCTCAATTAGTTTTAATTTATATTTCTCTTATTATCACTAAGTTTCATATATTTAAGCAGTGCACATATTTCTCTTCTGTGAATTGTCCATTTTTTGTATCCGTTTTTCTACTGGTTTTTGGTTGTTTTTTCTCATTTATAGGATAAATTTAAACTGTTTTCCCAATAAATAATTTGTCTTTCATCTTCTTCATGATTTTTGGCCATGCAAAAGCTGTGTTTTTTTTGTAATGTGCTTAAACTTATTAATCTTTTCCTTTGTTGCTTCTGGATTTTGAGTAATAAGGAGAAAAACTTTCACCATCTCAAGATTGTATAGAACTTTGCTTATTTTTTTCTAGAATACTATGTTTTCATTTTTTCAGGACCTCTGATCCTAAAGTTTATCTTGGTGTACAGTATAAGGCATAAATCTAATTTTTCTCTTTCTAAAAATATCTCCAGTTGTTCTCACATCATTTGTTTACTTTCCCAATAATTTTTGAGATGGCATCTTTATTCATACTATATTTCTTTATGTGCTTGAGTCTATTTCTGGAGTTTTTATTCAATTCTATTGTTCTGTTTATCTTTCAGAATCACAATGGTTTAATTATACTGTTAATATCTGATATGGTATGCCCCCTTTATTGATCTTAATTTTCAAGGGTTTGGGCCTATTTTTCCATATGAACTTTAGGAACAACTTCTCTAGATCCAGAAAAACATCCTTTGGTATTTTTACTGTGATCACATTAACATTAGAAATTAACTTGGGGAGAAGTTAATGAGAAGATACGAGGAGGCATCATTCTATCCAGGAATATGTATGTCTTTTCCTTTTCTTTTTTAAGTCTAATTTTTGTGTCTTTCAGAATTGGTTTAAATTTGTCCTCGTTTATTTCATTTTCTCCTTGACATTTTATATTTTCTGTTGCTGCTATTATAAATTGGATCTTCAATTTCATTATTTCTTCCCCATTAATTAAAATGAAGGCATGTAGTTGAGTTGTATGTGTTCTACATTTTAAAGAAGTTTCCACTGATTTATATTTATCAGGAATGGGTGTTGAATTTTGTAAAATGTCTTTTAGCATCTGTGGAAATTTCTGTTTGTATGTAAATTTTTATTAATGGAGTTGCTAACATGGAATCATTCCTGCATCCCTGGAATAAGCCCCCACTTGAACATGATGGATTTCATTTTGGAGTATCCTGTTGAGTTCTAAACTATGAATATTATTTTAGGACTTTGACATCAAGATTCTTTAGTGAGATTGCCATGTAATATTTGTGTGTGCATATGCAATTTTACCAAGTTTTGGATTTGATTTTATAATTTCTTCATTAAAAATTTGGAGGTTTTCCTCCATATTACATTATAGTGAAATATTTAAGACACTTGGGGATTATTAGGTCTTTCAAAGGTAAGTGCAATTCCTCTGTGAATCATCTAGGCCTAGAATTTTTTTGTGGAGTACCTGTTTGACAAATTTATTTTTCTTCCCTGGAGTTGGGATGTCTCTGTTTCTAGTTACTCTTTAGGCATGGGTTATAGGTATTTTTATTTGCCCCTCCTTCTTGTCTGTGGTTTTTAGGAGGAGCCATGAAGAAATCATGATTTAGGTATCTGTCATTGTCCCAACAGAAGCTGTTAGCCTTATCACGTTATTTTAACATTTGAGAAAAGAATTTTTTACACTGTATATAAATTCAGATGGAAAAAAAAGTTATCTGAATAGCATAGGTTGTAAACCTAAGTATAACACTAAATCAGAAGTACACCAGCTGAGGTTTTTTTCATAGTATCTGTCACTTCCTTAGGTATGTCTAAATGACAGGATAATATTCTGTTAAAGCAATATTGGGACAAATACATTAATGTAATATCATTCCAATATTCTGAATGTTTTACTCTGAACAATATCACACTTGGAAAAACCGCTCTCTCAAAATCAACAACTTGTCAGTTTCCCAGGTGACATATCAGAAACAAAATTGAACTACTGGAAAAGAACTATACTAATTTCAAAATCTTGTTCGTTTAACTTGATGACTGTTTTGATTTCCTTGTATTTTCCTCTAACACATTCATTCATTATTGAATGATTCCTAAGAGTATCCTTCAGGTAATATCAGCCTCTACTTTTGCCGTGAATATGAGTAAGGTAATTTGTTTGGGGATACCTAGTTTAGTGTCTTCACTGTCTTCTTAAATTCGTCCTTCTTCCCATGGACTAGTTGATTTGCATGGTCAATCAACTTGGATGGAAGTGAAAAAAGGAGGGGTGCATCAGCACAGCAGAGAAAAGAAGGATTTTTTTAAGTAAAATAGTCATTTCCAGCTGAAATGTAAGTGGAAAATTGGAAATTTAGCTGCATGAATGGAATATAATCTGTACAGTTGCTTCCCAGGATATAATGTATAATCTGTGCAACTTTATACTATAATTTAAAAGTGATTAAAATAGCATTTCACAAGCAAGTCATAGCGAATTCAGTAGCAATTCTGTTCAGTAGAGGTTCCCTTATTCTGAAACTGTCACCCATATCAAAGAATAATTGGAGAGAGTACAGATATGCAGATAAAATTGTTTCCAGAGGAATATAAAGGCCCATTATTTATAACTGGTATACTGGCTTTGATTATAACTTTTTTTTTCATTACGTAGTCTATATTTCCCTTTACTTGGTGGCAGTTTTTGAAGAATTGATCATTGAGTCAAGTAGAAAAGTTAAAGAGAGACAAATTATCCTTGGTAGCTTCTGATACTATCCAATTTCTACTGCATATTACTTCTCGTGTTTTGAAACCCCCTTCTGATTTTTTGTTTCTTAAATTATAATTTTATTTTTAATCTTAAAAATAATTATACTAGCTATTTCAAATATGTTAATCCAGAGCTAGCCACTAAAACCAAAAAAAGAAAGGAAACAAAAATAGAAAAGAAAGTCAAATTCTGATACATCTCTTTTTGAAGAATTAACTGTATCTTAACCTAGAGTCCAACTGCAGATTTTGGTGTTGTCACTTAAAATGATCTGAAATGAAAGCATAGTTACAAAGAAGGATATATTGTATATATAAGAGCAAATCTTAAACTGTAATGTCCCTTTAATCAGTGCTTAATTTCTCATCTAAGGAAGAGTGTATAAGTGTGTGTATGAGTGTGTGTGTACCAGAATGGTGAAATTTAACTGAGGATTATGGGGAAAAAATTATCACTTGTTTGAAAAGAAAAGGATTTCCTTCAATTTAGCTGCCTCTCCCAAAATGTGGACAAAATAAAGGGAAAGTGTGAGATGACAATTCAAGATACAAGAAACACAGGTGAAAAAGTAAAATATTAAATTAGTAAGATTAAAGAAAAGAAAAAGTACTAAAGACACAATAGAAAAGAAGGATCATAAAAAAAGACTCTGATAAGTTGATCTGACTAAATTGTGGAAACCCAGAGACTTGTTTTGTATTGAATGAAGTGGTGGATTGTTTCCCAGTTGTGCTGGTTTGAATCTGTACATACCCCATAAAAGGACATATTCTCTTAATCCATCCCTGTGGGGAGAGACCTGTTGTTGGGTGGGACCTTTTGATTGGGTTGTTTCCATGGAGATGTGACCCACCCAGCCCATTCAAGGTGGGTCTTAATCCTTTACTGGAGTCCTTTAAGAGAGCTCATGGAGAGAGAAAGCTCAGAGAAGCTAAGAGAGAGAAAAACACTGACAGAAGCTCAGAGACATTTTGGAGAAAGCCAGTTTGAAACCAGAATCCAAGAGAAGAAGGACCAGGAGAAATTACCATGTGCCTTCCCATGTGAGAGGAGCCCCAGATGCCATAGGCCTTTCGTCAGAGAAGGTATCTACCTCTTGATACATTAATTTGGACATTTTCATGGCCTTAGAACTATAAATTTGCAACCTAATAAATCCCCATTGAAAAAGCAAACCCATTTCTGGTATACTGCATTCCAGCAGTTTAACAAACAGAAACACCAGTACAAATATCTTAGTTTCAGGGTCAGTAACTCTACACAAGAAAAGTGAGCAGCTTTCTCTGGGGAGACATAATTTTTCAGACTTATTCTGTGTGGATGATAGAGGACCAGCCACAAATAAGTGATTTGTGTACCCTGGAATGAAGCAAGTACAGGAGAGAGCATTATTTTGATAAATCTTACTATCAAATTGATGCTTGCTGCACAATTGTTATGTAAATTTCTATATAAAATACAAATACCAAATAAAAGATACAATTAATTTTTTCTCATTGATGGCTTTTGTCAATATTCTGCAATCTAAAAAATGGAAATGATGCAGAGAAGAGGAGACAGTTATGCTTTGTCTATGAACTAGAAGGGTACCACTTTTAAAGGGACTAATGACCATAGAAAAAAATGTGTTCTCTTTTCTCTGCTCTAATATCTGGTGCTATGAATGCACAATATGGAAGACAACCAAACTGTGTTTATATTTACACTATTAAATTCGAAGTTAATTGCCTGCAAATTTAACAAACACTTACTTTTATTATTTTAAATGCCATGTAAAGTAAAATATTTTATGTTTTTAAAAAGTTAAGAAAAATTACTGACAAGGATACTTGAGTTTCATGATTCTTTCATTCTATAGCAGAAATATAGGCTCACCATTCTGGCTTACACACACATACAGGCACACATACCTACATTTTAATTTATTAAAAAATTATTGAGGGAGGGAAAACCTCACACAAAATTCTTGATTTAATAATATACATACAAACAGAAAATGAATGCATTCTGTTTTTATCTTGTTTTTAAATCAAAGAGGCAGTTTAAGCTACTATAAAAGTGTGTCTTAAGTTAGTATCCCCAAATAGATTTTAACTAATAATATTTCCACTCCACTTATCAATTTAAAACATTTAATAAAGAATAAATTGTATCAAGTTACTAAATGATTGCACTGCATTTCAAAGCTATGCATAGGTTTAATTCCAGGGATGATGGCAGAGTAGGGAGCTCCAGGACTCAGTCCTCACAACAAAACAGCTATTAAACAGGCAGCAACGGTCTGGAACAAATATTTTGAAACTCCAGAAGCCAGAAGACCACTGCACAGCATCCAGGGAAGAACAAGAGGAAGAGGCGGATAAATTATGATAAAGAATGGTAAATTGCTGTCTACAGGGCAGCTACAGGCACCCATTCCCTGCTTTTGCAACATACCACTGCAAGGTCCGGTCCCTGGCTAGTTGCTGGTGACAGAAAGGGACATGAAAATCCTCTTCCCCAAGAACAGGAGTGGGCGTGGCTGATTGCTGATCACAGTTTTTGGTTAGCAAATTTGGATGTCTGGGTCCCGGCTCGGAGGGAAGCTGTTGTTTCAATCCTCCCCAGACAAAGGCTATGGCAGCGACTGTTTCAACCCCACACTGGAGGGGCGTAGAGACGTAGGGATTTAATGATCTAGTGCTTCCTCAGGGCCGCAGGGAAGTTAGCAGAAGGGCTACATTTGCTGGGCAGGCCAGGAAGGTGCAGCTTTAGGGAGCCATCAGAGAAGCTTTAGGAGCTCTTCCTGATCCGAGGGGACTTTGGAGACAGTCTGCGCCCCGTTCCTAGGTTCCTGGCCCTGTTTTGGCTGAGAAAGACTGGTGTAGGAAAGTCGTCTCTGGAGTGACACTCCTCCCAGAATTTGCCCTCCAGGCAAAAGCAGGGTGAGATAATGAAAAGAGTATTAAAAACTAGAGAGAGAGACAGTCTGGGACAAAGGCCTACCCATGTCAAATACCCAGGTGAGGGAGGTCTCTCTTCTGGGAAACAGAGGGGACAATCAAATACCAGTAAACAGGGGAACTCCAAAACAACTAACAAGCAAAAGCCCAGGACAAGACAGAGACCCAGAAAGACAGAGAAAACCCTGAACACTGCATTCACCTTGGGCAGACCTTCCTGATAGGAGAGCTGAAGCTCAAGAAAATCTCTGTCTTCTGACCAGCTGTTTAAAAAAAAAAAAAACAAGAAACAGACATCCTAGGAAGTAAATCACAGAGTTAACACTCTAAAGTGTTAAAAGGTACAGTGTGCAACAAAAGACTATAAGACAAAGAAACAGGAAATGATGGTCCATCTAAGGGACAAGGATAAAAATACGGAAAATGCCAATGAAAGAGATGAAAATATGGACATACTGAACAAAGCCTTCAGAAAAAGGATCTTAAAAATGCTCAAGGAATTGAAAGAAAGTACAGAGAACTAAAGGAAATCAGGGAAACAATGAATGAACAATATGAGAGTCTAACTAAAGAGATAGAAATAATAAAAAGGAATCAAACAGAGCTACTGGAGTTGAAGACCACAATAACTGAAATGAACAATGCCCAGGAGGATTTCAAGAGCAGATGGGAGGTGGCATAAGAAAGAATCAGGGAACTTGAAGACAAGACACTTGACATGAATCAGGCTGAGGAGCAGAAAGAAAAAGAAAAAGAAAAAGAAAAAAACATATATATGTAGTGAAAATGGCCTAAGACACCTCTGGAACACCATCAAACACACCAATATGTACATATGGAAGTTCCAGAATGAGATGAAACAGAGAAAGGGACAGAAGGAATAGCCAAAGAAATAATGACAGAGAACTTCCCAGACTTAGCAAAAGACATGAATATGCACATCCAAGAAATTCAGAGAACACCAAACAGGAAAATTCACCCTGTCTTATATTGATTACACTGTCAAAAAGCCAAGGACAAGGAGAGAGTTCTGAAAGCTCAAGAGAGAAGCAATGTGTTACATACAAAGGGAGTCCAATTACATTGAGTGCCGATTTCTCATCAGAAGCCACAGAAGCAAGAAGTCAGTGGGTCGAAATACTTAAAGTGCTGAAGGAAAACAACTGCCAGCCAAGAATTTTGTATCTGGTGAGAGTCTCCTTCAAAAATGAGAGAGAGACTCTCCTTCAAAAATGTCTCCTTCAAAAAAATTAGACATTCTCAGATAAGCAAAAGCTGAGGGATAGCATCACCACTAGACTGGCTCTACAAGCAATGCTAAAGGGAGTTCTTCAGACTGAAAGGAAAGGACACTAGACAGTGGCTCAAAGCAGCATAAAGAAATAAAGACCTGCAGTAAAGGTAACCATTTTGGTAATTATAAGTGCCAGTATTATTGTCTCGTATTGTTTGAGATGTGACACCACTTCTTATTTCCTATGGGTGCTCAAATGCAAATGCATAAAAAGTAATGATAACTCTAGGTTTTTAGAAATACAATGTACAAAGATGTAAGTGGTAACAAGTATAAAAAAAATGTGCATGCTGTTGGAGTTAAGTTGGTATCGAATTGAATATGTGTGTTATATATTCAAGATGTTAAATTTTAATCCCATGATAATCACAAGGAAAATAGAAGAAAAATATATCCAGATAGAAGTAAAAAGCCGCTCAGTATGGTTCAACACAAAAAAAGAAAATAATTCTAAAAGTAGGCTTTAATAGAAGTGAGGGACAAAAAAGGAATAAAACTTAGAAAGGCTAAATAACAAAATGTCAGAAGAAAGTTCTGCATTCTCAGTAGTGACTTTAAATGTAAATGGATTAAACCCTCCAGTTAAATGGCAGAGACTGGCAGAGTGGATAAAAAAGCATGACACAACTATATACTGTCTGCAAGAGACTTACCTTAAAGTCAAAGATACAAGTAGGTTGAGAGTGAAAGGATGGAAAAATATATACCATGCAAGTAGTACTCAAAAGACAGCTGGGATGGCTATACTAATGTTGGCTAAAATAGACTTTAAGTCAAAAACTGTTATGAGCAATGTTTCAGTTTGCTAAAGCTGCCAAGATGCAATTTACCAGAAATGGCTTGGTTTTTACAAAGGGATTTATTTCGCTTATAATTTTGCAGTTCTAAGGCCATGAAAATGTCTCAAGAAAGGCACCAAGAGGAAGATACGTTCTCTGAAGAAAGGCTGCTGGCATCCGAGACTCCTCTGTCAGATAGCAAGGCATATGGCCAGCATCTGCTGGTCCTTCACTCCCACGTCTCATTGTTTTTAGCTTCCATTTCCAGTGGCCTCCTCTCTGAGCATCTGTGGGTCCTCTCTTAGCAACTCTGGGGACTTTCTCTCCAATCTCTCTGTGTATGTCTCTCTCTGTATATATCTTTCTGGCTTTTTTCTGTTCTTTATCCTCTCATGAAGGACTCCAGTAAAGGATTAAGACCCACCTTGAATTGGGTGGGTCACATCTCAGTTGAAACAACCTAATCAAAAGGTTCTACCCATAATAGGTCTACACTCACAAGAATGGATTGTGAGTTAAAAGAACATGACCTCTTCTGGGGTACATAATAGCTTCAAAGTAGCACTCTCCACCCCCTGGACCCCAAAAAGACATGTTCTTTATATATGCAAAATACAGTAACTCCATCACAATATCACAAAAGTCTTAAGCCATTTCAGTAACAATATTAAGTACAAAGTCTCATCAAAGTCAGTTACGGACATGGTCTGTCCTAAGGCAAAATTCTCCATGCTCATGGATTGGAAAACTAAATGTCATTAAGATGTCAATTCTACCCAAAGAAATTTATAGATTCATTAAATCCTAATCAAAATTCCAACAACCTTCTTTGCAGAAATGGAAAAGTCAATCATCAAATTTATTTGGGGCCCTGAATAGTTAAAGCCATCTTGATTAAGAAGACTGAAGTTAGAAGGCTTATACTGCCCAATCTTAAAACCTGTTACAAAACTACAGTAATCAAAACATCATGGTATTGGAACAAGGAGAGACATTTATACCAATAGAATAAAATTGAGAGTTGAGAAATCATCCCTCACATTTATGGCCTACTGATTTTTAACAAGGTGGCAAAGACCTCTCAATTGGGAAAGAATAGTATCTTCAACAAACGGTGCTGGGAAAATTGGATCACCATTTGCAAAAGAAAAAGGAGGGCCCCTACCTCACTCCATATACCAAAATCAGCTCAAAATGAATCAAAGACCTTAACCTAAGAGCTAGAACTATCATCTAGAACAAAATGTAGGGAAGCATCTCCAGGACCTTGTGTTAGGCAGTGGTTTCTTACAGTTTACACCCAAATCACAAGCAATGAAAGAAAAAAAAAAAAAAGCTAAATAAGACCTTACCAAAATTAAAAACATTTGTACCTCAAAGGACTTTATCATGAAAGTAAAAAGACTACACAATGGAAGAAAATATTTAGAAACCGTATATCCAATAAAGGGTTGCTATCAAGAATATAAAAAGAAATCCTTCAACTTGACAACAAAAAGACAACTCAATTAAAAAAAAAAAATAGAGGACTTGAACAGACATCTCTCCAAAGAAGATATACAAATAGCCAGAAAGCAATGAAAAGATGCTCAGCATCATTAGCCCTAAGGGAAATTCAAATCAAAACCATAATAAGATACCATTTCACACACAATTAGAATGGCTGCTATTTAAAAAAAAAAAAGGAAAATAACAAGTGTTGGAGAGGATGTGGAGAAATAGGAACACCTATTGTTGGTGGCAATATACAATGGTGCAGCCACTGTGGAAGACAGTTTTGCAGTTCCTCAGAAAGCTAAGTATAAAACTACCATATGAGCTGGCAATCCTACTACTAGGTATATACCCAAAAGAATTGAAAGAAGGGACTTGAACTGATATTTGCACACCAATTTTCATAGTGGCATTATTCACAATTGCCAAAAGATGTAAGCAACCAAAGTGTCCACCAGCTGATGAATGGATAAGTAAAATGTAGTATATACATGCAATGGAATATTATTCAGCCAGAAAGAGGAATGAAGTCTTGAGTCATGTGACAACATGTGTGAACCTTGAAGACATCATGTTGAGTGAAATAAGCCAGGAACAAAGGACAAATACTGCAAAATCTCACTGTTTTGAAACATGTAGAATAAGCATACTCATAGAGTCAGTAGCTAGAATATAGGTTACCATGGGAGGGGTAGGTGTAGGGAATGGGAAGTTAAGGCTTAAAATGTGCAGGGTTCCTATTTAGAATAATGGAAAGGTTTTGATAATAGATGCTGGTGATGGTAGCCCAACATTGTGTATGCAGTTAACGCCATTGAAATATCTATCTGAATATGATTAAAAAGGGAAGCATTAGATTGTATACATAGTAAGAGAATAATTTTTTTTTGAATCCATGGAATTAACTATAGGAATGGTGAATCCTAAGTTAAACCATTGACTTTAATTAATAGAACAATTATAAAAATATTCTATTATCAATTGTAATATATGTTCCACACCAATGCAAAGTGTTGGTGATAGAGTGGCATATGGGAATCCTGTCATTTTACATATGATTGTTCTTTTTTTTTTTTGTTATCCAAGGATCCAAAGTGTACAGTCAATTGCCCATGGTACCACCATACAGCTGTGCATCACCACAATATTTTTTTCAATTTTTAGAACATTTTCAATACTCCAGGAAAGAAATAAAGACAAAAAAAAAGAAAACTCAACTCATCCCATACCACTAACCACCCCCCCTCCATTACAGTTTTGTTCACCCACCATACATTCCATCCTAAGTAAACAATCAATGGTTCCCTGTATAGTCACATATTTATGTATTCACCACCATCACCACTATCTATATAAGGACATCTCCATTTCTTCCACATAGAAGGAGAAAGAGTCAAAGGAGTTACAGAGGCAAAAGAAAAATTAAAAGAAAGAAAAAAAAATGACAGCTAAAAAGCAGTAAAAGGAAAGATAGAATTAAACTAAAGAAGAATAAAAGAGTCAGACAACATCACCAATGCCAAGAGTCCCATATCCCTCCCTTATGTCCCCCTCTTATAGGCATTTAGCTTTGGTAATTGCCTTTGTTACACTAAAGGAAGCATAATACAGTGTTTCTGTTAACTATAGTCTCTAGTTTGCATTGATTGTATTTTTCCCCAATACCACCCTATTTTTAACACCTTGCAAGGCTGACATTCATTTGTTCTCCCTCATGTAAAAACATATTTGTACATTTTATCACAATTGTTGAACACTTTAGGTTTCAGTGAGTTATACAGTCCCAGTCTTTATCTTTCCGCTTTTCTTCTCTTGTTCCACATGCTCCTAACTTTCCTCTTTCAACCATACTCACAGTCATCTTTGTTCAGTGTACTTACTTTGCTGTGCTACCATCACCCAAAATTGTGTTCCAAACCTCTCACTCCTGTCTTTTCCTATCTGTCTGTAGTTTTCCCTTTAGTATTTCCTGTAGTGCAGGTATCTTGTTCCCAAACTCTCTCATTGTCTGTTTGTCAGAGAATATTTTAAACTCTCCCTCATATTTGAAGGACAGTTTTGCCAGATATAGGATTCTTGGTTGGTGGTTTTTCTCTTTCAGTATCTTAAATATATCACCCTACTTCCTTCTTGCCTCCATGGTTTCTGCTGAGAAATCTGCACATAGTCTTATCAAGCTTCCTTTGTATGTGATTGATCACTTTTCTCTTGCTGCTTTCAGGATTCTCTCTTTGTCTTTAATATTTGATAATCTGATTATTAAGTGTCTTGGCATAAGTCTATTCAGATCTGTTCTGTTTTGGGTACACTGCACTTCTTGGAGCTGTAATTTTATGTCTTTCATAGGAAATGGGAAATTTTCATTAATTGTTTCCTCTATTATTGCTTCTGCCCCTTTTCCCTTCTCTTCTCCTTCTGGGACACCCATGACACATACATTCATGTGCTTCAGGTTGTCATTCAATTCCCTGAGACGTTTCTCATATTTTCTCTTCTTTTCCCTATCTGTTCTTTTGTGTGTAGGCTTTCAGGTGTCTTGTTCTCCAGTTCCTGAGTGTTTTCTTCTGCCTCTTGAGATCTGATGTTGTGTGTCTCCATTGTGTTTTCCACCTCTTGTGTTGTGCCTTTCATTTCCATAGAATCTGCCAGTTGTTTTTTCAAACTTTAATTTTCTACCTTATGTTCACCCAGTGTTTTCTTTATAGCTTTCATCTCTTTTGCCATATCTTCCCTGAACTCATTGATTTGGTTTTTGATTTGATTTAGCATATTTCTTTGGAAGTCTTTAATGGATTGTTTCATTAAAGTGAAACAATATCTCAACTGTATCTTGACTGAGGTGTAAGTTTCTTCCTTTGACTGGGCCATATCTTCGTTTTTCCAAGTGTAGATTGTAGTTCTCCATTGTCTAGTCATCTGGTTTCCTTGTTTACCCCAATCAGATTTTCCCAGACCAGAAGGGGTTCAGATCTCAGAATGGGGTTAGATTCAGTTTCAAGTCTCTCTGCGGGTGTGTCTTAGAGATTGACAGTCTTTCCTCTGAGGTCTCTAGCCACAGGGCTTTTCCTAAACTGTCCAGCAGGTGGTGCTGTCACCTGTTGCTCCTGACTGGTGTAAGGAGGTGTGGCCCCTTTAGTTTCTGTTTTGGCTGTTTTCCCCTAGGCTCTGGGGTCTGAGTTCTGAGGGGAAGGCAGGTAGCAGAACTGGGCCCCAGCTCCTTCCTCTTAGGGAAGATACACCCCCTAGGGAGTTATCATCTGCATTTGAATTGTTGCCTTGTCTCTCTCATTCTGCTATCTCCACCCCTGACTGGGTCAAAGCGCTGCAAACTGAAAACAGCTGAGGCTTTCTCAACTGAGCCACTCAGGTTGAGAGAGAGAAAAAGGGACAGAAAGCCCCCTTTCAGAACCAGTCCACAGCCTCGCAGTTTCACCTGTTGGCCAAAGGTGATGCATGGTCTTCTGGGTTCCCCTTTCTGGGACAGAGGAATCTTCTGGCTCTTTAAGGCCAGTCACCACTAAAAGCCTCTGTCTGCTTGTTTGGGGTTTGTAGTTTGTATTCAGAAGTCCACAATTGTTAATTAAAACCCCATTTGGAGCTAGGCTGAACTATATTCACTTGCTCAGAGAGTGCTGCTTTCTACCACAGAGGGGTTTTGCAGTTCAGCCTGCTGTGGGGCAAGAGGGCTCCTGGCATGGTTCCACAGTTTTTACTTACAGATTTTATGCCGTGGTCTCAGGCATTCCTCCCAGTCCATGTTGGTGTATGATGGATGGACAGTCACGGTTGTCCCCCAGCAGTTATTCCAGATTATTTACTAGTTGTTCCTGATTGCTTATTAGTTGCTCCAGGGGACTAACTAAATTCCACTTCTTTCTATGCTGCCATCTTTCCCCCTCCTCCCATGATTGTTCTTTAAACCCACTTCTCTAATAACAAAAGGCTCAAATCTCCACCCTACCCTCCTCTATTCCTTCAAAATCCATCCTCAGAAATGGCCCCCTCACCTATATCAGTGTTTTCTACTGGCTCCTTCTCCTTTTGCTCATACTCAGGCTGCTGAGAAGTATAGCCTATACTTAGAAAGACCCATTTGATTTGTATCACATAATTTTTAAGGTTTTAATTAGTTGGATTATTGACAATATTAAAAAAATTGGGAAATGATGCTAAAAATTAAGTTATATGGCTTATTTTGGAAAAAAAAAAACAAAAAACCTGAGTCTCTGACTACACATTCCCACATGTCCACAATAAACTGAAACACAGTGCTGACCACCTCTTTTAGATGGAACATACACTCTCCAGTTTGTAGCAATCCTCATCTAACCTTATTTTGTATTTGTACCTGGTTTCCTTCATTTATGTTATCTATCCCTTCCTGTAGGCTTTTGGAGTTTCAACCCTTATGTGCTTGTTTTCTCTATTTCCTTCTTTCCTGAACCAATTGCAGTTGAGCTATGTTGAGCTTTCTACATTGCCCTCTACATGAATGTTCCTTGTTAAGTTAAACTCCCTCTCTCTCTTCCTTAATATTCCATGGCACCACATTCCCTTGCTTCTTTCACTCTCTGTGACAGCTATTTCAGTGCCATTTGCTTGTGCCTCTTACTCTACTCTTAAATGCAGTTTATTTACCCCCCAGGAGTTGCTCTTGGTATTCTTCTCTTTTTAGTCATCTTCTTTATATGCCTGGCTTGGGCAAAATTAAACATTACCTATGAGGTAAAGTCTTCCTCACAAATCAGTATCTCTATCCTATACCTTTTGCTAGACTTTTTTTCTTCCCTAGAACCTCAGATATCCAACTGCCAACTGGACATCTCCTTTGAAAGGTCTTGGTGTTTCTGGAAGATTTAGCATTTCAAGCTAAAATTTGTCTTCCCACCTCTGATCACCATTCACTCCACTCCACCAAAAAGTCTTGCACCTCATACATTGTGAATGGTGTCATCATCCAAGCCACCAAACCCAGACCCCTAGACATCTTGCTGATCTTCTCCTCCCGAACAAAGGATGGGCAAATTCTGTCAGGCACACCTCCTAGACAATTCCCTCATACTGCTCACTGTAATTGCCTTATTTGGGCCCTCACCATCTCTTTCTTGGACAGAGGCAATGATCCACAATTGGTCTCCCTGCTTAAAGCCTCTTATCCTCTGTATTATATGCTATACTACTGCACAAACACTCCAGTGTTTATATTCTTTCAATGGTTTCTCTATTGCCTAAAAATAAGAAATGCTAAAACCCTGTGCATAAAACACAAGGGTGACACCTTGGAACCTCGAAACTGCACTACAGAATTGGTCACATCTGTTTGTCTAGTAGGCAAATAACATAAATGAATGAAGAAAGCCAGGAATAAAAATATGGAGAGAAGTACGGTCTGTGAAAAACTGGAGAATTCCTATCTCATTTAAAGGTTACCCTTCAGCTCTGCTCATGGCAGGAGTGTTGTATTTTTTCCCATGTATTCCCAACTCCCATTTTGCAAACTGAAAGTATCCAGTTTACAGTTATAGAATGTATAAATAAATGATTGAGTTAGTTTGCTCTGAATAAATAAGGTACTTTTTTCCTCCTGAATGAGCACTAGCAAGATTGTCCAAGTCAGTGGTTCTTAAAGTGTGGTTCCTCAGCTAGCAGCAGCAGCAGCACTTTGCAACATGTTTAAAATGCAAATTCTTGGACCCTACACCAGAACCACTGATTCAGAAACTGGCAATGGGGCCCAGCTATCTGTACATTAACAAGCCCTTAAGATGTTTCTGATGCACTTTAAAGTTTGAGGATGACTAGCCTAACTTAATTAACATTTAGAGAAAACTATAAAAGCAAATATGAACTGAAGCCAAACATAAGACATATAAAATAAAATTCAATTTAATTTATTTAGTATCTTATTCTCACAGCAATTTTCAAAAGTGAACTTTTTTCATTTAATCTTATTAAGAATCATAAAGGTAATTCTATTATCTTTGAAATGAATAAAATTATCCTTTCCAGAATTTCACTTTTCTGCTTACTAAAAGTTTGAACTACGCTAAAAGCATCATCTGAAGCTAAGCTAAGTCTATACACACAAAATACAGTTGACAATTTGTGTAATTAGCTAGCTAAATTGTCATTAAAAAGGTATTCATATGTATTGGGCTCAATACTCTGAATAATTGACACATGAAATATATGTTAGCCTGAATAGCTACATTACTCCCTCAAATTTATATCTTAGTTTTCAGACCTCAGGCTAAAGAACAAAGACATTTTTTGTATAGCTGGTTTCTAAAAAGGCATTCACAGTGTTTTTACTATTCTCCATTGGAGCTGAAAGTCATTCTCTAATTCAAAGATGAAGAGCTGCAGTAGTAATATAGAGTTTCCCACTCAGTGAACATTACTATAGAAACAATCTATTATTCAGATGAATTTAATTAAAGGGTTTACCATGGAACTACTGTTTACTATTATCATGTATTTGAAAGTTTCCTTTTTTAAAAGATTAAATTTGATATAGTTAACAGGAACCATGACAGGGTTGCAAAAGGAAATCAGGGGAATGTTCAGTCATAGATTGCAATGAATTTTACATCACATCCCTGCCTCCCTCTAGGATCTGGGCAACATATATATTTCTAAGAACCAGAAAATTGCTGGTAGTTGAAAACATTACCCATTATCCCTTCATTAACAATGAATGTTAATAAACTCCTAAATCAGCATAGCCACACCAGATTCCCCATGTGAGTATCATTTGGAAGATTGTGTAACCTAGCAACCCTCAAATCAGGGCAAACACCTATTCATACAGCATCTGGGTAACCGGCATCTGCATTATTTATGCCTGGAACACTCCATCAAAAGAGCCTCTTGTCAATGTGAGGACCACATGGCCATCCAGAATCAATCTAGTTGAAGATGTTATTTTACCAGCTCATGAATGGAGTCTAACTTGGCATTTGGAAAAGGAAGAAATCTATCAAAAAGAAACAAAATAACAGTATAAATAAATCATGTATTGATTTATTAAGTAGTTATCTTAGAACCCTAAATGGATATCTATTATATTGGTATGGTCTGCTTGAATTTCCAATCCCTCCTCTCAGAGGTATTTTAACCTTAGGTAGCTAAAAGCATTAAAAGCACACCACAGCTTTGTCCTGTCTTCTGCCTTTTCTCTTTATCCCAATTCCGTGTGTGCCGCTTCTTTGTTCTCATGCTCATTCTGCCAGGTTGGAAGCAGTGCCTCTCATACATCATCAGCATTTACGAACCTGATCACAAAAAGTTCTCTGCTGCTGCTGCTGCTGCAGCCTCTATGACTACTCTCACATCTGCTGCAACACTAACCTCACCTGGCCTCTGCACCTGTGCGTTAGGCATTATTAGGTGCTAGGCTCACATTACTCCAAGATTCCAATGTTGTCCCACACTTACTGCGTTATTATAAGATCTTGCTTTTTCTTTGGCTATTTATCTCCCTGTCATGGGATTCTTGCTTATCCACAGCATTCCTGCTGACATCATGCTCCTTTAAAGGGCCCCAAATATAGCTTCGGGTTTACTAGGTCAGTGGACTCCCTGGGGATCTTTCATTATGACAAACACCAGGGTGGCACTGGCTGCACTGCCCATTTGTCACCCACTCATCAGTGTAAACACTTGGTCAGGACTGAGTTCATGCTGAATGGTTCTTTTTCACAGTCTGACTGCTAACTACAGCCTTCCTGAACCATATGTTGGACTGCTATAGCAGCCCTTGGGCAGTATCATACACCTCCTTCCATATTTAGGAGTAGGAAAAATCCACTTCCATGCTGGCTGCCTCTGTAGAAATTTCCTCCTTAAAAAGAAAAGGCAGATGTGTCAATTACCTTCTGCCATTTCTCCCATCAAATTTAGCCTTTTGCTGTTTTTGACCCAGGGATTTAAGCCATGTTTCTCTGCATATCCAGGACTTTCTGGCAAGAGAGAAACCTCACAGGGTTTGAAGGCTTCTTATTTCAGGGTCATACTTGTGACCACCCTGATTTTAGAAAGGCACATTGATATAAATTCACAAATCTTTATCTTGCATGTTAATAGTTGATAGCAGATTTAATTCAGATCATATTTTTTTCCAACCACAGAGTAGTTATTTCTCCTGATCTGTACTGAACACTGTGGCACTCAGCCTGCCCCCTCCTCGGGGCTGCTGCACCCACAAGTCAGGTGCTAGGAGGATCCCTTGCTGATGACATGCAGCTCTGCCCCTCACTGGGAACTGCAGTCAAAGGCAAAGAACTGTCTCCCCCAGAGTTATGGCCCTTCCCATGAGAGGCGATAATCAATGACTGGCTGATGTGGAGATACAAAGGCAGGTACCCTGGCTTCCATTTAATATAATTCTGAAGGGCAATCCCAGCTCCAGACCTTCCGTAGGACTGGCTGAAGTTTCAGTTGCAATTGCATAGCATTTTAACTTCTTCTGCCCAGTCTTGCCTTCCTCCCTTCCCTATAAGTCTATCTCCTGAGAGCATTCCCCATTAAACTGTTTGTACAGTCTGTTTTCCAGAGTCCAATCTAAGATACCTTCCCACAACCCCAAATACTTTGTGAGGGGAAATTTCTCTGCTTTTACATCCTCCGTGGCCACCCACACAAATATGCCCTCTCCTTACACCATGTTATGGCTAATTTCGTGTCAATTTGCCTAGGCTGTGGTGTCCAGTTGTTTGGTCAAACACTGGTCTGGTTTTTGGTGTAGGTATTTTATAGATGGTATTAGCATCTGGAAGCAGCTGACGTTAAGTAAAAGAGATTACCTCAATAAAGTGGATGGGCCTAATCCAGTCAGTTGAGAGCCTTAAGAGGGACAGTTGAGGATTCCAGTGAGCAGAAGGAATTCTGCTTCAAAACCACACCCTCCACTCCTTCCTGAGACTCCAGACTTCAATATCACTCTTATCAGAATTTCCAGCCTCCACCCTGCCCATGAAATTCAGACTGGCCAGCCCCCACAATCACAATCCTTATAATAAATCTCTTTATATATATATATATATATATACTTTCCTATTGGTTATGTTTCTCTGGAGAGCTCTGACTAATACACCACAGTATATTCTCTAGTTTGCATGACTATTTCAACTTGTTTCTTTTTATTTCCATAATTCAACTAAACAGCACCAAGCAAGATTAAAATGCTTCTATATTTACATTTAATTTGATTTTAGTCTTAAACTTACTAGATAATAAAAGATTTTGTAGGAATGATGAGAAATTAAAACAATGTAACCATTGAGAATTTGCAGTTGTGTTGGAGGAAATTCAGTGAGTAGGTGGAGGATTTTTCAGAAATATTTATTTCTCTGCAAGAGAGATTATTATTTCTAATATTTCTAGATATATTCCTAAGTTAGAGGCATTGCTTGAAGCTAAAATGGATGCAATAGTGTTAATCCAAACTCTAGTAGATGAAAACCAGCTGCCAAAGTCATGAGAGACTGAGGGAATAACAGTTCAGTTTGATAAGGTCTTCTCAGTTTGGAAAAGTTTATAGTAAAACCACTTCTAAAGCCCTGTGATGGTTAGGTTCTTGTATCAACTTGGCCAGATGATGGTGTCCAGGTGTCCAGTCAAGCAAGCACTGGCCTAATCCTTACTACAAGGACATTTGTTGCTGGTTAATAAACCAGAGGGCTGGTTTATTAAGTCATCAGTCAGTTGACTGCATCTGTGGCTGATTACATGAAAGAAGGGCAAGTCTTCTGCAATGGAAGAATTCAATCAGCTGGATTATTCCAACCAGTTGAAGACTTTTAAGAGAGAAGAGAGAGAACTTTCAGTTTTTCTTCAGCCAGCCGTCCTCTCCTGGGGAGATTATTGAAGACCTTCATCAGAGTTGCCAGCTTGCTGCCTGTCCTCTGGAATTTGGACTTACACATCCTGCCCTACGAAATTTGGACTCATGCATCCCCACAGTTGTGTGAGACACTTTTATAAAATTTCATATTTACAGATATCTCCTGTTGGTTCTTTTTCCCTAGAGAGCCCTAACTAATACAGCTTGGTACCAGGAATGGTTGTTGAAGAACAGAATCTTAAAATGGGTTTTTACAATTGGTTTTCTACTCTAATTATATTCAAAGGCTCTAATGACTACATTTCCAATAATCAACATGGCACTGACAATCCATGGCATGAGTTGGGAATGGAGATAAGCATAATATCACCATTTGATTCTCCTAATCATACTCTTGTATGAGGCAAGGCTCTGGGTGACAGTGTTTTTGGCACCTTAACAGAGTTTTGTGGAGTTAAGAGGTATAATGATGTTGGCTGGTTGCTCTTAGATGCACTGGGTATAGTTATAAGAGAAAGATGAGCTGGCAGTTTCAAATTTGAAACTTAAACACCGGATGACAGATGTAAAGGTTTCTATATGTGCCCTGAAAGAAAATCTTATTTCCTGTGGCCACAGATTTGAGATTTCTGAAAACCAGGCCCAGAGTCTTATTGTGCAAGTAGCAGATTTATAATGAAAACTGAAATCTCAACCTCACAGGGTGTCTGCTGTTAAAGTAAAGGCATAGGTTGGAAAAGAATGGGAACCTGAAACTTGGGATGGGGACATATGGATTGATAATAATGGCAGTGAGGACATTGGAGCCCTGGATTTTGCTGAGCTTTGCTATATCTACCTGTAATGGTCTGCCCTGAGGAAACAGCCCCCCCTCACCTCCAGTCTACCCTAAGGAGATGGATACCCAGCTTCCAACCAGCTTTGAGGAAACAGCTTCCTGACCTGTCTGCCCTGAGGAGCTTGCCATCCAACCTCCACCTAAAGAGATTAACCTTTCAGTGCCTGCTAAAACTATAATCACCTCCCATGAGGAAGCAACCCTCATTCCTCTGTCTGGAGAGATTAATCCTGTTTCACCAGATGAATCTGAAATGGAATGTCCTGAGGTAATTGGCTTGAGACATACTTCTAATTCTTTTCATGACCCACCCCAACCACCACTCTTTTCTTCAAGACCTATAGACTAAAGTCTCAGCAAGACGCAAAGGATGAGGTACAGAGGGTGACCCATGAGGAAGTACACTCCACTCCAAAAGAACTGGATGAGTTTTCCAATTTATATAGACAGAAATCAGGGGAATATGTGTGGGAATGGATATTAAGGGTGTGAGATAATGATGGAGGGAATATAAAGTTGGTTCAGGCTGACTTTATTGATATGGGCCCACTAAGCAGAGAATCTGCCTTCAGTGCTCTAGCTCAAGGGGTTAGAAAGGGTGTTAACAGTTTGTTTGGGTAGTTGGCTGAAACACGGATCAAAAGGTGGCCAACATTACCTGAGGAGAACTGCCCTGGTATAATATAGAGGAGGGATTCAAAGGCTTAGAGAGATTGGAATATTAGAGTGGATTTATCATGGAAGACCTGCTCACACATCCCAGGAATGTCCAGAGCTGTGTGGTCCACACCTTGTATCAGGACTGTAAGGAATAAATTTATGAGACTAGCTCCCTCATCTCTGAAGAGCTCTGTAGTCACCCTTCTCTGTAGCTCAGATATTACTGTGAGAACTGCTGTCCCTGAGCTAGAATCCTTAAGCACAATGGGGATAATCAGATCCCGAGTTGGCAGACGCCATATGGCAGCAGTTAATCACCAGAGACAAGGTAGTCATGGCTATCGTAATGGATCATGTTGATCGGACCTAGTGAGCAAGAAATAGCAACTACTCTAGACTTATTGGTACAGTATTTGCATATCAGAGGATGGGAGATAAATCCAACACAAATACAGGGGCTTTCCACCTCAGTAAAATTTCTAGGTGTCCAGTGGTGTGGGGCATGTTGAGATATCTTTTCTAAGGTGAAGGATAAGCTGTTACATCTGGCCCCTCCTATGACCAAAAAAAAAGGCACAATGCCTAGTTGGCCTCCTTGGATTTTGGAGACAACATATTCCTCACTTGGGTGTGCTACTCTGGCCCATTTACTGAGTGACCAGAAAAGCTTCTAGTTTTGAGTGGGGATCAGAACAAGATGAGGCTCTGCAACAGGTCCAGGCTGCTGTGCAAGCTGCTCTGCCTCTTGTACCATATGATCCAGCTGATCCAATGGTGCTGGAAGTGTCAGTGGCAAATAGAGATGCTGTTTGGAGCCTTTGCCAGGCTCCTATAGGAGAATCACAATGCAGGCCCTTAGGATTTTTTTTTTTTGAAAGGAAACTTTTTCATTTTATTGAAGAACATATCAAACTATTAACAGCTATTAATTGAATACCTACTAAGTACAAGCACTTGCCTATTTGTACCTAAAAATTAAATGCTTTATAGGAGCATCAGTAGAACTCATTGTGAATTGGTAAAATATAATACATACTTTGTTTTTCCGTTATATCCTAGGTCAGGGTGCATTTACTACAATGTTTAGTATGCATCCACAGCTGCTATCACAGGTTGGGTTTAGCTGGTAGGAATTAAGCAGCATCTTATTGACAGGATAAGCAAATGAGCTAGGAAGTGCCAAGTGACATGACTTGCCCCTGAATAACTATCATAAAATTGTAAATAATCTATATAATTTGAAGTAAGAGCTAGCTTTTCTCATTTTGGTTATTGAAAATACTAACAGTTATTTATTGAGGATTTTGAAGTAAAGCCTTACCATCCTCTTCAGATAACTACTCTCCATTTGAGAAACAGCTTTTGGCCTACTAGTGGAGATAGAATGCTTAACCATTGGCCACCAAGTTACCATGAGACCTGAGTTGCCTATCATGAGCTGGGTGTTGTCTGACCCCCCAAGCCATGAAGTTGGGCATGCACAGCAGCACTCCATCATAAAATGGAAATGGTATCTACGAGATGGGGCTCAAGCAGGTCCTGAAGGCACATGTAAGTTACATGAGGAAGTGGCCCAAATGTCCATGGCCCCCACTCCTGCCACATTGCCTTCTCTTTCCCAGCCCAGAGGTATGGCCACTTGGGGAGTTCTGTACCATCAGTTGCTTGAGAAAGAGAAAACTCGGGCCTAGTTTACAGATATTTCTGCATGATATGCAGGTACTGCCCGAAAGCTACAGCACTGCAACCCCTTTCTGGGATGTCCCTGAAGGACAGTGGTGAGGGGAAATCCTCCCAGTGAGTGGAGCTTCGAGCAGTGCACCTGGTTGCTCATTTTGCTTGGGAGGAGAACTGGCCAGAAGTTCATTTGTATACTGATTCATGGGCTGTTGCTAATGGTTTGGCTGGATGGTCAGGGACTTCAAAGGAACATGATTGGAAAATTGGTGACAAAGAAGTCTGGGAAAGAGGTATGTGGATAGACCTTTCTTTTTTTTTTTTTTTATTTTATATCTTCATTTTATTGAGATATATTCACGTACCACGCAGTCATACAAAACAAATCGTACATTCAATTGTTCACAGTACCATTACATAGTTGTACATTCATCACCTAAACCAATCCCTAACACCTTCATTAGCACACACACAAAAATAAGAATAATAATTAAAGTGAAAAAGAGCAATTAAAGTAAAAAAGAACACTGGGTACCTTTGTTTGTTTGTTTGTTTGTTTCCTTCCCCTATTTTTCTACTCATCCATCCATAAACTAGACAAAGGGGAGTGTGGTCCTTATGGCTTTCCCAATCCCATTGTCACCCCTCATAAGCTACATTTTTATACAATTGTCTTCGAGATTCATGGGTTCTGGGTTGTAGTTTGATAGTTTCAGGTATCCACCACCAGCTACCCCAACTCATTAGAACCTAAAAAGGGTTGTCTAAATTGTGTGTAAGAGTGCCCACCAGAGTGACCTCTCGGCTCCTTTTGGAATCTCTCTGCCACTGAAGCTTATTTCATTCCCTTTCACATCCCCCTTTTGGTCAAGAAGATGTTCTCCGTCCCATGATGCCGGGTCTACATTACTCCCCAGGAGGCATATTCTGCATTGCCAGGGAGATTCACTCCCCTGGGTGTCTGATCCCACGGAGGGGGTTGGGCAGTGATTTCACCTTTGAAGTTGGCTTAGGTAGAGAGACAGGGCCACATCTGAACAACAAAGAGGCATTCGGGAGCAGGCTCTTAGGCACAATTATAGGGAGGCCTAGCCTCTCCTTTGCAGCAACAGTCTTCCCAAGGATAAATCCTGTGGTAGAGGGCTCAACCCATCAAACCACCAGTCCCCTATGTCTGTGGTCATGTTAGCAACCATCGAGGTGGGGTAGGCCAATACCCCTGCATTCTCCACTGGCTCCTCAAGGGAGCTCTACATATTTTTTTCCTTGTTTTTTTTTTTTTGTTGTTGTTTTTTTTTAACTTTTTCTTTTTTTAAATCAACTGTATGAAAAATAAAAAAATTAAAAAAAATAATAATAAAAAAAACATTCAATAAAAGAACATTTCAAACAGACCATAACAAGCGAGTAAGAAAAAGACAACTAACCTAAGATAACTACTTTACTTCCAACATGTTCCTACTCTACCCCAAGAAAGTTATCTAATATAGCAACATTTCTATGAACTTGTTCCTACTATAGCCATCAGAAATTAACAGACCGTAGTCATTCCTCGGCATTCCCAGAATGTTAAATTTACCCACAATAGCTTATCTGTTCTTCTTGGATTATTGTTCCCCCTTCCTTAATTGCTCTCTATTGATAGTTCCCCTACATTCTACATTATAAACCATTTGTTTTACATTTTTCAAAGTTCACATTAGTGGTAGCATATAAAATTTGTCTTTTTGTGCCTGGCTTATTTTGCTCAGCATTATGTCTTCAAGGTTTATCCATGTTGTCATACATTTCATGAGATCGTTCCTTCTTACTGCCGTGTAGTATTCCATTGTGTGTATATACCACGTTTTCTTTATCCACTCATCTGTTAAAGGACATTTGGGTTGTTTCCATCTCTTGGCAATTGTGAATAATGCTGCTATGAACATTGGCATGCAGATATCTGTTCGTGTCACTGCTTTCCGATCTTCCGGGTATATACTGAGAAGTGCAATCGCTGGATGGAAGGGTAACTCTATATCTAGTTTTCTAAGGAACAGCCAGACTGACTTCCAGAGTGGCTGAACCATTATACAGTCCAACCAACAATGAATAAGAGTTCCAATTTCTCCACATCCCCTCCAGCATTTGTAGTTTCCTGTTTGTTTAATGGCAGCCATTCTAATCGGTGTGAGATGGTATCTCATTGTGGTCTTAATTTGCATCTCTCTAATAGCTAGTGAAGCTGAACATATTTTCATGTGATTCTTGGCCATTTGTATTTCCTCTTCAGAGAAGTGTCTTTTCATATCTTTTGCCCATTTTATAATTGGGCTGTCTGTACTATTGTCATTGAGTTGTGGGATTTCTTTATATATGCAAGATATCAGTCTTTTGTCAGATACATGGTTTCCAAAAATTTTTTCCCATTGAGTTGGCTGCCTCTTTACCTTTTTGAGAAATTCCTTTGAGGTGCAGAAACTTCTAAGCTTGACGAGTTCCCATTTATCTATTTTTTCTTTTGTTGCTTGTGCTTTGGGTGTAAAGTCTAAGAAGTGTCCACCTAATACAAGGTCTTGAAGATGTTTTCCTACATTATCTTCTAGGAGTTTTATGGTACTTTCTTTTATATTGAGATCTTTGGTCCATTTTGAGTTAATTTTTGTGTAGGGGGTGAGGTAGGGGTCCTCTTTCATTCTTCTGGATATGGATATCCAACTCTCCCAGCCCCATTTGTTGAAAAGACCATTATGACCCAGTTCAGTGACTTTGGGGGCCTTATCAAAGATCAATCGGCCATAGATCTGAGGGTCTATCTCCGAATTCTCAATTCGATTCCATTGATCTATGTGTCTATCTTTGTGCCAGTACCATGCTGTTTTGACAACTGTGGCTTTATAATAAGCTTCAAAGTCAGGGAGTGTAAGTCCTCCCACTTCATTTCTCTTTTTTAGAGTGTCTTTAGCAATTCGAGGCATCTTCCCTTTCCAAATAAATTTGATAACTAGCTTTTCCAAGTCTGCAAAGTAGGTTGTTGGAATTTTGATTGGGATTGCATTGAATCTGTAGATGAGTTTGGGTAGAATTGACATCTTAATGACATTTAGCCTTCCTATCCATGAACATGGAATATTTTTCCATCTTTTAAGGTCCCCTTCTATTTCTTTTAGTAGAGTTATGTGATTTTCTTTGTATAGGTCTTTTGTATCTTTGGTTAAGTTTATTCCTAGGTACTTAATTTTTTTAGTTGCTATTGAAATGGTATCTTTTTGTTGAGTGTCTCTTTTGTTTGTTCATTTCTAGCATATAGAAACATTACTGACTTATGTGCATTAATCTTGTATCCCGCTACTTTGCTAAATTTGTTTATTAGTTCTAGTAGCTGTATCATCGATTTCTCAGGGTTTTCCAGATATAAGATCATATCATCTGCAAACAATGACAGTTTTACTTCTTTTCCAATTTCGATGCCTTTTATTTCTTTGTCTTGCCGGATTGCCCTGGCTAGCACTTCCAGCACAATGTTGAATAACAGTGGTGATAGCGGGCATCCTTGTCTTGTTCCTGATCTTAGAGGGAAGGCTTTCAGTTTCTCACCATTGAGTACTATGCTGGCTGTGGGTTTTTCATATATGCTCTTTATCATATTGAGGAAGTTTCCTTCAATTCCTACCTTTGAAGTGTTTTTATCAAAAATGGATGTTGGATTTTGTCAAATGCTTTTTCAGCATCTACTGAGATGATCATTTGATTTTTCCCTTTCGAATTGTTAATGTGTTGTAATACATTGATTGATTTTCTTATGTGGAACCATCCTTGCATGCCTGGAATAAACCCCACTTAGTCATGGTGTATGATTTTTTTAATGTGTCTTTGGATTCGATTTGCAAGTATTTTGTTGAGGATTTTTGCGTCTATATTCATTAGGGAGATTGGCTGGTAGTTTTCCTTTCTTGTAGCATCTTTGCCTGGTTTTGGTATTAGATTAACGTTAGCTTCATAAAATGAGTTAGGTAGTGTTCCATTTTCTTCAATGTTTTGAAAGAGTTTAAGTGAGATTGGTATCAGTTCTTTTTGGAAAGTTTGGTAGAATTCCCCCGTGAAGCCATCTGGCCCTGGGCATTTATTTGTGGGAAGATTTTTGATGACTGATTGGATCTCTTTGCTTGCGATGGGTTGGTTGAAGTCTTCTATTTCTTCTCTGGTCAGTCTAGGTTGTTCATATGTTTCCAGGAAATTGTCCATTTCCTCTACATTATCCAGTTTGTTGCCATACAGTTGTTCATAGTATCCTCTTATACTTTTTTTAATTTCTTTGGGATCTGCAGTTATGTCACCTTTTTCATTCATCATTTTGTTTATATGGGTCTTCTCTCTTTTTGATTTTGTCAGTCTAGCTAGGGGCTTGTCAATCTTGTTGATCTTCTCAAAGAACCAACTTGGTGATATTTATCCTGTCTGTTGTTTTTTTGTTCTCTATGTCATTTATTTCTGCTTTAATCCTTGTTATTTCTTTTCTTTTACTTGGTTTATGATTGGTTTGCTGTTCATTTTCTAGCTTCTTCAGTTGATCCATTAGTTCTTCAATTTTGGCTCTTTCTTCCTTTTTAATATATGCATTTAGTGCTATAAATTTCTCCCTCAGTACCGCTTTTGCTGCATCGCATAGGTTTTGGTATGTTGTGTTCTCATTTTCATTTGTCTCTATATATTTAGCAATTTCTTTTGCTATTTCTTCTTTAACCCACTGATTGTTTAGGAGTGTATTGTTTAACCTCCAGGTATTTGTGAATTTTCTAAGTCTCTGATGGTTATTGACTTCTAATTGTATTCTACTATGGTCAGAGAATGTGCTTTGAATAATTTCAATCTTTTTAAATTTATTGAGGCTTGTTTTATGTCCCAGCATATGATCTATTCTGGAGAAAGTTCCGTGAGCACTAGAGAAAAATGTGTATCCTGGTGATTTGGGATGTAATGTTCTATATATGTCTGTTAAATCTAATTCATTTATCAGATTGTTTAGGTTTTCAATTTCCTTATTGGTCTTCTGTCTGGTTGATCTATCTATAGGAGAGAGTGATGTGTTGAAGTCTCCCACAATTATTGTGGGAACATCCATTGCTTCCTTTAGTGTTGCCAGTGTTTGTCTCATGTATTTTGTGGCACCTTGATTGGGTGCATAGACATTTACGATTGTTATTTCTTCTTGTTGAATTGCCCCTTTTATTAGTATGTAGTGGCCTTCTTTGTCTCTCAAAACATCCCTGCATTTAAAGTCTATTTTATCTGAGATTAATATTGCTATACCTGCTTTCTTTTGGCTGTAGCTTGCATGAAATATTTTTTTCCATCCTTTCACTTTCAATTTCTTTGTGTCCCTGTGTCTAAGATGAGTCTCTTGTATGCAACATATTAATGGTTCATTTTTTTAAATCCATTCTGTGAATCCATATCTTTTAATTGGGGAGTTTAATCCATTTACATTAAACGTTATAACCGTGAAGGCATTTCTTGAATCAGCCATCTTATCCTTTGGTTTATGTTTGTCATATATATTTTTCCCCTCTCTCTATTAATATCCTTTAATGTACCCATACCAAATCTCTTTAGTACTGAACCTTTCTCCAGGTCTCTCTGTCCTTTCTTTGTTTCTCTGTCTGTAGGGCTCTCTTTAGTATCTCCAGTAGGGCAGGTCTCTTGTTAGCAAATTCTCTCAGCATTTGTTTGTCTGTGAAAAATTTAAGCTCTCCCTCAAATTTGAAGGAGAGCTTTGCTGGATAAAGAATTCTTGGTTGGAAATTTTTCTCTCTCAGAATTTTAAATATATCGTGCCACTGCCTTCTTGCCTCCGTGGTGGCTGCTGAGTAGTCACTGCTTAGTCTTATGCTGTTTCCTTTGTATGTGGTGAATTTCTTTTCTCTTGCTGCTTTCAGAACTTGCTCCTTCTCTTCCGTGTTTGACAGTATGATCAGACTATGTCTCGGAGTGGGTTTATTTGGATTTATTCTATTTGGAGTTTGCTGGGCATTTATGATTTATGTGTTTATGGTGTTTATAAGATTTGGGAAGTTTTCCCCAACAATTTCTTTGAATACTCTTCCTAGACCTTTATCATTTTCTTCCCCTTCTGGGACACCAATGAGTCTTATATTTGGACATTTTATATTATCTATCATATCCCTGAGGTCCATTTCGATTTTTTTGTTTTTTTTCCCCATTATTTCTTTTGTACTTTCATTTTCCATTCTGTCTTCTTCCAGGTCACTGATTCATTGTTCAACTTCCTCTAATCTTGTACTATGAGTATCCAGAATCTTTTTAGTTTGGTCAACAGTTTTTTTAATTTCCATAAGATCATCTATTTTTTTATTTAGTCTTGCAATGTCTTCTTTATGCTCTTCTAGGGTCTTCTTGATATCCTTTGTATCCCGTAGTATGGTCTCATTGTTCATCTTTAGTTCTTTGATTAGTTGCTCTAGGGACTGTGTCTCTTCTGATCTTTTCATTTGGGTGTTTGGGCTTGGGTTATCCATATCGTCTGGTTTTTTCATATGTTTTAGAATTTTCTTTTGTTTTTGGCCTCTTGGCATTTGCTTAACTTGATAGGGCTCTTTTAGGATTTGTAGACCAATTTAAGTCCTTATCTCTAATTTATCAGATCTACAGCTTCGTGGAGTACACTTTCTCTAACTAACCAGTAGGTGGCGTCCATGAGCCACCTGTTCTCCACAAGCCAGTTCTCCCCTGCTTTGCCTTTGTGGTGAGTGGGGGAGTGAGTCTTGTGGGGTCCAATTGGTGTACCAAGCTTGCGTGTATAGTTGGTGTTGCCCGCCCTGTATATGGGGCATGTATCTGGGCGGTCAGGGAGGGGGGGTGGCTCTAACAATCAAATCTCCCTGGTGTTCCTGAAGTTTTAAAGCTGCTACAATAGTCTAATCCTTCCGTTCAGTTCTGCCACAGCTTGTCTCTGCCACTGACCCACAAGTCCTTGGTATTGGCATATGGCCCCTGAGACTTGCGAGTGGGTCCCTCTTCCAGGCCTTGCACCCCCTGGTCCTCTGTTGAGGGATGTCTGTGCTATGTCCCAGGTGAGTGCCGTCCCCCCAGGGCAGTTCTGGGGTGCTGGGCTGTGTAGGGAGGCTCCCAGTCTGCTGAAATGATGGCTGAATGGGGCTTTGTTAATTCACACTGCTCCACCTTCCCAACTCTGGGATAACCAGCTGAGGGTGCAGGGAAGGCTAATGTCCATGCCCAGTTTTGTGGTGTGTGCATGTTATTTGAAGCACTTCTGTCACACTAGGTTGTCTGGGGCAGTTCTGGGCTATGGGGCTGGCGACAGGCAGGAGTGTTTGCTGTAGATTTCGCTGATCTCAGCAGTACGATGTGTTCATGAGTGTTGTATGAATTATGCCCAAAGTCAAATTGCTCTGCGGTGTCCAGTCCACACAGTTCGTGGTTTTCTACCTACATTCCTGGAGGAGTAACTAAAACCGCCATCTTGCCCCGCCCTCAGATAGACCTTTCTGAGTGGGTAAAAAACACGAAGATATTTGTGTCCCATGTGACTGCTCACCAGAGGGTAACTTTTAATAATCAATTGGATAAGATGACCCATTTGGTGGATACCAATCAGCCTCTTTCCCCAGCCACTCCTGTCATTGCCCAATGGGCTCATAAACAAAGTGGTCCTGGTGGTAGGGATGGAGGTTATGCATGGGCCCAGCAAGGTGGACTTCCACTCACCAAGGCCAACCTGGCCACAGCCACTACTGAGTGCCCAATCTGCCAGCAGCAGAGACCCACACTCAGTTCCTGATATGGCACCCTTCTCCAAGGTGATCAGCCTGATACCTGGTGGCAAGTTGATTACATTGGACCAGTTCCATCTTGGTAGGGGCAGTGATTTGTTCTAACTGGAATGGACACATACTCTGAATATGGGTTTGCCTTCCCTACATGCAGTGCTTCCTTGGACTTACAAAATGCCTTATCCACCATCACAGTATTCCACACAGCATTGCTTCTCATCAAGGAACCCACTTCACAGCAAATGAAGTGAGGGAATGGGCACATGCTCATGGAATTCACTGGTCTTACCATGTTCCCCATCATCCAGAGGCAGCTGGGTTGATAGAGCAGTGTAATGGCCTTCTGAAGACTCAATTATGGTGCCAACTAGGTGGCAACACCTTGCAGTCCTGGGGCAGTGTTCTCCAGGAGGCTCTGTATGCTTTGAATCAGAATCCACTTTATGGTGCTGTTTCTCCTGTAGCCAGGATTCATGGGTCCAGGAATCAAGGGGTGGAAATGTCAGTGGCACCATTCACTATCACTCCTAGTGATCTACTAGGAAAACTTTTGCTTCCTGTCCCTGCAGCCTTAAGCTCTGCTTGTCTACAAGTCTTAGTTCCAAAAGGAGTGCTCCCACCAGGAGACTCAACAATAATTCCATTGACCTGGAAGTTAAGACTGCTACCTGGCCACTTTGGGTTTCTCATGCCTCTGAATCAACAAGCAAGGAAGGGGATTACTGTACTGGCTGGGGTGATTGATCCTATCAAAAGGAAATAGGATGGCAACTACACAAGGGAGGTAAAGAAGAGTTTTCCTGAAACACAGGAGACCGCATGTCTTCTCTTGGTACTACCTGCCCTGTGATTAAAGTCAATGGAAAACTGCAACAACCCAATCCAGGCAGGACTACCAATGGCCCAGAAACTTCAGGAATGAAGGTTTGGGTCACCCCACCAGGCAAAAAGCCATGGCCAGCTGAATTGCTTGCTGAGGGTAAAGGGAAAAAGGAATGGGTAGTGGAAGAAGGTAATGATAAATATAAACTATGACCATGTGACCAGTTATAGAAATGAGTACTATGATGGCATGAATATTTCCTCCTTGTTTTGTTATGAGTATGTTTGTATTTGCCCATAAAGCAAATATCTTTGTTTCCTTCTCTATCTTGTCCCCTTTTCAGATGACATAAGTTGTATTGTTCATTTTGTAGTATTTAAGTTATAGGATATCAAGTTTAAGAATGAATGTTATCCAAGGACTTGTATCCTATTCTGGAGAGATTTAGTGCATTTCTGGTTGTACACAGGACAGCTGAGTATTGTTAGGTGAAACATATGTCTGTTATTGTGTTCTATTTAGAAATTAAGTATGGTTTAAGGTGATGTGTATAGCTGCCAAGTTGACAAGGGGTGGACTGTGATGGTTAGGTTCATGTATCAGCTTGACCAGGTTAGGGTTAGGTGTTAGGGTTAGGGTTAGGGTTAGGGTTAGGGTTAGGGCTAACACTTGCTTGCCCAGGTGTCTAGTCAAGCAAGCACTTGCCTAACTGTTACTGCAAGGACATCTGTGGCTGGGTAATAAACCAACAGGCTGGTTTATTAAATCATCAGTCAATTGACTGCATCTGTGGCTGATTACATCCACGAAGGGCATGTCTTCCGCAATGAAAGAATTCAATCAGCTGGATTTAATCCAATCAGTTGAACACTTTTAAGAGAGAAGAGAGAGAACTTTCATGTTTTCTTCAGCCAGCCAGGCTCTCCTGGGGAGTTCATCAAAGAATTTCATTGGAGTTGCCAGCTTGCTGCCTGTCCGATGGAATTTGGACTCATGCATCCTGCCCTATGGAATTTGGACTTGTGTATCCTGCTCTTTGGAATTTGGACTCATGAATCCCCAGTTGAGTGAGACACTTTTATAAAATCTCATATTTACAGATATCTCTTCTTGGTTCTGTTTCCCTAGAGAATCCTAACTAATACATGCCCCATACCATAGAAAATGTAATTCTAGCCTTTAATTTTTTATAAGAAATGTGACTGGCACCAATCTGGGGGCAAGAACCTCAAAAATGGAGGAATATTAAGAGTTAATTAATCGGAGAGATCCCAGGGAAAGTCAATGGAAGGAGACTAGTGGAGAAAGGATAGTTAGCCTCTGAATCATTAGCAAAGTTGTGTTTATTTATCTACATTGATTTAGAGAAAAGGGTCCTGATTTTCATCAGATTCTCATGTGGATATTTGTGACTTAAGAAACCACCAAACCTTGGGTAAAACTGAAACTAAATCAAGGAAACTGCTGTTTTATTCTGACTTTACCCTGATTTTCTATTTGACTTTGGGCCAAGTATTTCATATCTTTTCATGTATAGATTGGATTCATAACACCAGATTTTCAAAGAGAAAAGTGATGGGAACATCTGTGTGTCTTCTCATTTTAGAAGTGAAAAAGTTCTTAGTAAAGTATGGCCTAGGATACATGAGATGCAGCTTCCAAAATTATATTCAGCAGATTCACAAATGTGACATGTCCTAAAAAATAAAGACATTATAGTAGTAATTAATTATAATTTGGGGTATATTACCAACTATTTTACCTTTTTGGAGGAAAATGATATGTTTATGGTGATATGTTTATATAAGTTATTTATCAATATTTGTAATTCTTTCTGGGAATGTGTGAAAAATGTGTGAAAAAACTTAGTCTGTTTTTCTTATATATTTTAATTATTCCAAGTTAAAACAAATACAATGAAATATGAGACCTTAACTTTTAAGGGTGTTTTCCAGTGTTAAGAACCATGATGGTATTACCCTCATCTGTGCTTTATATTTCATGCCTGAAAGTGCTGGCAGGGAGCAAAATTCTCAGTGTGTATTCTTTATGGATGAACTACAGTTAGACAACTAAATCTTTAATGGAGTATAAAATGGTCAGATTAACCTAGTGAAGCAGGAAAAACCATCTGTACCACCTTGAAAATGACTAAATTGTAGGAGCAAGCTAAATGCCTTGAGTGGTCATTAATTTAAGAAAGCAGTGAATTGTTTTTAAAGGAAGAGGGCACCGCAACTGATGAAAAATGAATACAAGCAGGCATTGACCTTCAATGCCTTGTAATAAGCTTGCAGAATTGATTTGTAAACTGCTTTATAACTCAGTTTTGAGTGCATTAAAAAGTAATCAAATGACTTCGATGTAGTTCGCTGGTTTTTAAGTTGGCAATTTACTTGAGCATATAAAAGTTGTTAAGAAAATATGTAAGAATCCTTACAAAATGGTTGACATGATGCACTGTTTTTAATCTTATTTGAAGATTGGTTACTCCCATCTACATCTTATTAATCCAAAATTTAACATTGAATAGACTTGGGGTTTGTCTGTGCATTGTCTCATGTCTTTTACCAGAAATAAATTCTATTTCAATTATATTCAACACTGTTAACTACTAGCCCACAAATAAAAGTTTACAATAATAAATTAGTCTGCTTAATTCTAAAATTTTTGTAACATATTTTATTTTAACTTCACTGGATGATGTGGAGTTTGAAAACACTCTGCATACTCTCTAGAATCAGAATGGCAGGAATTCTTTCTCTCTGCCAAAAAAAAAAAAAAAAAAAAAAAAAAAAAAAAATTAACTATAAGGATTTCAACAAGTGTAGAGGGCAATGTATCATTTACCATTTCCATAAACTGTTGGGTTCTAAACATCATTTTTACTAAATATAGGTCAATGTTAGTCCACATTCCCAGAGACTAAGATTCTCTAATTTAGATAGAACCAAACTGAATATTCTAGTTTTTCCAAAGTCAAAATTGAAGCACATTATAGTTTAGAATCTGTTCACAGAAATTAATTTACCATTCACCATGCTCAGTCATTATGTTGGGATGGTGTTTTCATTTCCTGGGCTGCTTAAAGCAGATACCATGAAATGGGTTGACTTAAGCAATGGGAATTTATTAGCTTACCATTTGAGACCTGGAAAATATCACAATCAAGGCATCATCAAGGCGATGCTTTCTGCCCAAAGATCGACTGCTGACAATCCTTGGCTCCTCTGCCACATGACAAGGCACATGGCGGCATCTGCTGGTCTCTCCCTTCTGTTCTGGTTTCTTGGCTTTCAGCTTCTTGCTTATGTGGCTTTCTCTTTTTGCCTGAATTCCATTCTCTTATGAAGTATTCCAGTAAAACAATTAAGACTCATTCTGACTGAGGTGGGTCACACCTTAACTGAAGTAACCTTATCAACAGGTTCTACCTACAATGGATCCACACCCATTGGAATGGATTACATTTAAGAGCATATTTTTCAGCTTCAAATCACCATAGGCATGGACTCAATAGTGAACAAAATGGACAGGACCCTGCCCTCATGAGGCCTGGGTGGGGGTGAGGGTCGGGGAGGGGAGGTGGTGGGGAGAAATATTAATCAGAAAATCAACACATGTACAATGTTTATTAACTGTGGTGAAAGCTATGAAGAGGTGCTAACCTAGTTGAGACGGAAGGAAAAGTCTCCCTAGGAAAATAACTTTCTAGCTAATATCTTCAGGATGAGCTAAGTAGGCACAGTAAAATGTATGAAACAGAAGGAATCCCTGAATCTAAAAGAAGCATAGGTCTTTGGAAGAATTAAAACATCCTGTGTGCCTGGATCTTAGGGAGCAAGGAGAGATGACCCCTAGAGGGAAAATAGCATGGAAATAGTTTTTTTCTTTATCCCTAAAGCAGGAAGTTATTTAGCAATAGTCTAAATAATCAGAAGTGAATTTTTAAAAGAATGATTTTGAAAGGGTGGACAAAAGTATGCAAATGTAGGAAGTGATTAGCTCACTATTGCAGGAAAGCAGGTGAACTGTGGTAGGAGCTTAGACAAAAAGCAATGGAGAAGTGTAAAGTGGATTGATCAGATATAGGGATGGAGTGAGGGAGAGAAGGGTATTTAGAAAGGACGGTGAGGATCAGACTTATGTGACTGGATGGATTGTGGTGCCAGTCACTGAAGTAAAGGGCTAGATTCAGGGGGATAGAGCATGAGATTGGCTTACACTATGAGATCTTGAGGTTTCCTGAAGACTTCTCAGGGGAGATGTTGATGAGGTCATAGACATACATGTTTGGAACTCAGAGGAGAGGTCTGATCTGGAGATATAAATTTACCATTCATGGATTAAAGATGGCAATTGAAAATGTATATGTAGATAAGAACATCCAGTGGGAGATTTTGAGAATGTTCTTCCATGCTTTAGACCATCAGCAGTACACTGAGGAAGAGCTTATAGTAAATATATTAAAGATAATGGTACCCATGACATTTTAAAAATATTGATAAGTAGATAGGTAATATTGCAGCCAAAGTCCAAATTAATTGACTAGGAGGACAATGTATAATTATAAAGCCATGGAGTGATGTGGACCTATACTATTGCACTGACAATAGAAATTAGAAACTTTGTGTTTTCTTATACATAATACTTAGGGAAGCTTTGAATTACAGAATACTGTTCGGATGCTTTCTCTTATCTTTCCATCTCTTCTAGGAGTAGAACTCTTAATTTGTTGTTTTAAATTTATGAAAGAATTCACTCTCACCACCAAAGTATCAGAATGCTTGCTAGTGTTCTTTGTCAGCACTAAATGCTATGCTTCATTTTGTTTACCTCTAAATTGAAGATTGGAAAAAGATACTCTCTTGTTTTAATTTGCATTTTGACTACTAGTGAGTTTATGTATTTATTAACTAATCTTTTGTTATATATCCCTTAATATTTATATTTAATTGCCCTTGTACATCATTCACTCTCAGATATATCATAAATAACATTTAATATGTATTCTCAGATTTCAGAACAAAAATAAATGAGGTGAAAGAAATTCTTACCTCTATAATACCTCTCTCCCTGAAAGAATACCAAATGGAATGACGACACTATTATACTCAGCTGACCCTACTTTTCCCCTCCAAATTCAATTCACAGTGTTATCCAGTTATAAATAGTTAAATCTTTCAAGCTCCTTACCTGACCTTATTCCCTTCATTCCTATTCCCAATGTGAGAAACAAGCACTATTCCTAAAAAGGAATAGACACTCACCCAATTGTGGAGAAGAAAAGAATTTATTCACGATCTTGCAAGAACGGGCGCCCAACCCAAATGTGGGGGGTTGGCGCACAGAACAATAGACCCAGCAGTATTTATTCCCTAGGCCTAACCGCAAGTCCCTCCCCTGTTTCTCCAGTGGCTGGATACTTCAGAGGTTACATTCTATTTGACAAGCCTAACTAGCCTGTGCAAATTTGAAACATGCAGCCCACCCAAATTGGAAACATTTGGGAAAAAAGTCTCTTGCGCAAACTTTGAACATTTGAAAGAAGTCTCCATCCCTCTTTCCTTTGTTCTTTAACTGCAGAGCCAGTCTGAGCTAGTTTGTTAACAACTTATGAAGCGATTTTAGGAACCTCTATTACCCCCACCCCCCAGTCTCCACCTTGCAAGGACAATGGGCAGATAAACAGGAGGACCGGCCACCAATTATAGCTTGGCTTCTTGACCCTCTGCCATTCCCCTGAGCTGCCCCCACCCTGTGTGAAAGCTAAACTTAATCTAATTCTCACACCAGTATGTTATACTCCCTCACAGACACACACTATACACATTCCTGTGTCTATATCTTTACACATAATTCCCCATCCTTTTTTTCCTTTCCCAATTGTGCTCATCCTTCAAGTTCTCTAAAAGAATGGATGTATCATGGGTATGTATTTTTTTTTAATTTTTTAACCATTCAATAATCTTATTTATTTTATGTAACATATTCCTGAATGTAATAGTGCTATAATACTTATTTCAAATTGCAAACCAGTGAACAACATTGATCACTCACAGCTTCAAAGTGGCAGAGTCAGAATATATAGTATAATAACTAAATATATATCCATATTTATTCTCTTTTTGTAAAAAGAACAAAAAAAAGTCACTGAAATCTGCAGTAAAACACAATGATGCCACTTATAAACCATATTTATGACTGGGTTTTATTGTTATAGGCATTATAGAGAGAAGACTAATTGAAGAAAATGAGAAACATCTGAAGATGAAATTTATTCCAGTAATGAATGCAATCTAATAGGCATACTTAGGATAAAATGAATAGAGAAATCCCAGATGTAAGACAAGTTGGTTAAGTTTCACTTCACCAAAATAGATTGCTATTTGCCTAAAATACATTAACCATGGTAAAGAAAGTTAGAACTCAGGCAATGATTTTTATTTTAGGCCCTAAAGTAAGGCTCAGACTATAGAACTCAGCCAATTGCTTCAAACAAACAAATAAATATATTTTAAGCTCATTATAAGATAAAGTATCTTTATATAGACAATAGAAATTATGAACCTGAAAGCATTATTGTTGCAGCCCAAGAGGGCCATGCCATTCCAGAGGCCAAAGAAGACAAGCATTTTCTGATACACGAACTTTTATTCAGGGCTTACTTACAGGGTGAGAAGTTGTGGAGAGATCATGACAGCTCTCATATGCCGGGCAGGCATCACGTTCGCAGGGAAGGCAACTGAGCGATGCAAAGAGGACAGAAAGCATTTATAAGGGTTTAAGACAAAGGCCTTCCTAAGTGTGGGGGGAGCATAGATGCAGGAACAGGTCACTCTGACCTGGGAGGTGGTGCAGGAAGGACTAGAATAACACTTGAACAATTACATTTTGCTCTTTTTATGAGACTAAGAGCCTCTCACTTCCTGCCTGCTTCCCATAAAGTTACATTTCAAGGTCAATTTACCCTTTTTCTCTTTACTGGCTTAGGAAGACAATAGGTTAAACATTTAGCTGCCTAGGTCATGCAGAATGCTGTGCACCAAAGATCTGCAGGCCTGTTTTGCTCAGGCCACGGGTTGCCACAATTATGCTAATATTTCACTGTATAAATGATTACCGAATACAGGAGAAGTCTAATGAGCATCAATTGATGTTGCTTAAGTTAGAATGGTTCACATTACCATGGATGTTAAAAAAATACTTTAAGCTTAGCTCTTTTCTGTTGATGATGACAGCTGTAATCTGTTGGTCCATAAAAATTAGAATAGTACAAAGCAAAGCTGGAATAATAGCTGCTATTACTGTCCACCATGGATTTGGACCTAAAGGTGTAACCAACCAGCCATGATCATCTCTAGTGGGTTGGAAAACAGTTGGGACTTGTAGTTTTGTAGATGGAATTCCAATGGCATTGTCAATTAAAACCATACACTGAATTGTAAGAAAGATAGCAAAGTCACTCACTATGGATCGAAACTTTTGGAAAATACCAGCTAGTCTTGAAATGCTTCAAGGTGGCTGACAGAGTAACTGTGGAAAAGAACAGGATTGCTGTCTAAAAGAGAACATCTGGAACGTACGGGTAATCATGGCCACAGACTGGTCCAACATACTTGCCATGCAGTGATTTGCATTCCAACACAGTTAAAGTCTCCCAAATTATGTCAGAGGCAGAAATATTCGAATCCCTCCATTCCTTCAATGTATCATTACTGGGATTACACAGGAGAATTTTCCCAGTGGCGGCTGATTGAGAAATGGAAGTCAATGATCTGCTAATGTATTTTTAATTTAAAAAAAGAAAACACCTTATGTCATCTAAATAATGTTTTCATGTCACTAGAGTATATCTGACCATTAGAAAATTGATTAAATCAATTTATTATTACTACTTCTGTGGTAATTTCTATTGGTCTCCAGGAAATTTTCTACAGTTTCTACACGATTCTGAAAGTGCTGATTCCCAACTCTTTTTACATGGTGTTTGAGTTAACAACTTTTTTTTTAAGGGATTTATCCTTTGTTTTATAAATCTCTTTCCTGTCTCTCTTTGTAGGCAAACTTTTTGGGTTCAAGTTCCCTGGTCTGAGAGTTCTTACCTACAGAAAGCAGTCCTTACCACAAGAAGACCCTGATGTGGTTGTAATCGATTCGTCTAAGCACAGCGATGATTCAGTAGCCATGAAGCACTTCAAGTCTCCTACAAAAGACAGCTGCAGCCCCTCTGAAGCAGATGATACAAAAGCCTTGATACAGCCCAGCAAATGTTCTCCTTTGGTGAATATATCTGGACCTCTTGACCATTCCTCTCCCAAAAGACAATGGGACCGACTCTACCCTGACATGCTGCAGTCAAGTTCTCAGTTGACCCATTCCAGATCAAAGGAAAGCATTTGCAGTATACGGAGGGCATCTTCTGTGCATGATATAGAAGGATTCAGCATCCACCCCAAGAACATATTTAGAGACCGACATGCAAGTGAAGGTATTTTTGATTTTTTTTTAATATGGAAACATATATTAATGAATAATGAAAAGGCTTTTTTCTTGTAGTTTATTTTCAACATTAATCCTTATGCTTTAGGAGAAGAAATGTGATAAAGGCTATTAAAATTGTGAGTCCTACATGCAGAGACAGTATTAATTTCCTCTTTGAACCCTAGTGAATAACTTGATATCTTCTGCCTTCTATACTTGTGTTTCTGAAATAGGATGATAACCATTATCTGCTACCTCGTGGGGTATTAATTAATTAATGCTTATTATGAGATGCTCTTAGGTGATGAACCCCATTATCTCAAGTATAATTCATTTTGCTGCATTAGCATCAGTCACATCCTGGGCGGAAAGAGTTGTGTGCCATCACAGTGATATTTTCTTATTTTACTGACCAACTCTTTCCAAAGGCAGGGCACATTAAATATAGTGTACTGAGTGTTCAGAAACCCAGTAACCTATAGGAGTGGGGAGGGAAGGGGAAATATCAGGAGGAAAAAACCATGGAAGTCATTATCTCAACCAAAAACAACTTGAAAAGCAAAGTCAGAATTCATTTATTTCTCTCTGACCTCTTTATGTTTACATGCTTTTATTAATCAGTAGTCAAAGTAGGGATACTTAAAAGGCAATGAAAAAAAATGATTCAACATTTACATGATAATGGGTAACATTTGTTGGGTATTTATAATGTGTGAGTTAATGTAAGTGCTGTATACCTATTAACTCACATTTAATACTCATAATAACCCTGTGAGCCAGGAAGCTTTTTTTATCCTGCCTCTGCCAACTAGATATTTAGTTGCATTCTGCATGCAAGGAAAGAGAAACATAGAAGAATAAGTAGTTTTCTTCAAATCACATATCTATTCAACAATCTTGGCTAGGATGTAGACCCAAGGTTTTGTTTTTGTTTGTTTTTTTCCAAAACAGAGAAGTTGTGCATTTACAGAACAATCATGCATAAAATACAGGATTCCCATATACCACTGTCTTAACACCTTGCATTGGTGTGGAACATTTGTTAAAATTGATGATAGCACATTTTTATAATTGCCTTATTAACTATAGTCCATGGTTTAACTTATGTTTCACATTTTGTATAGTGTAGTTCCATGGATTTTTAAAAAAATTTTTATTGTTACCATGTATATGTATAATCTAACATTTCTCCTTTTAAATCACATTCAGATATATATTTAACTGCTGTAGTTCTGGACTCTGAGGAACCATTTTTAAGCCCCATTTTATAGATGAAGAAACAGAGACTTAGATACGTTAACTAATTGGCCCAAGGTTACAGAGCTAGTCAGTGTCAGAACCTGGATTCAAAGTCAGGGCTCTACGTCTCCAGAGTCTACAGTCAATCCATGCATTGCATCCAGGATGCTTTTCCTCCCTCACTTCTGCTCCTTGAAACTTCATGGGAGCAGAGGTCTGATGAGCAACTGAATTTTCCTCAGGGAATCTGAGAATCACAGAACCTGTTGCAGGATACATGTGTCCTACTTTTCTGAACTCCATTGATTTGGGTTCTTGAGATGCCTACTACCCTTTTCTGTGGAATTCACTTCTAACACTGTCATCATCACCCATGCTGCTGCTAGTTTTCTTTTTAAGACACAAATCTCATCACAGGACTCCTTAGGGGAGGGATCCAACCACTTTATCAGCTGGCGCCAGTTATTTTTCAAGCTTTCTTTCTAGCCCCTGCCAGCCTCCTTCCCCTACTATATACTCTATTCTAAACCTGCAGAAAGATAATTGCCTTTTCCCAAAAGTGTGTCATGCATTTTACTCTCTTTATTGCTTTGTTCATTACTTTGTTCTGCCTGGAATACTCTTCCCCACTTTGCGCCTTCTGGCACAAATACTCATAGCTTAAGACCCAGTTCAAATGCCACCTTCTCTCCATAGGGGCCCATTCTCCTACCCAAACCAGAAGAACTAAATGATTTCACACTTGAGTCTGTAAAGCAGAGCTTACTTATATTGCAGCATTTATTACATTACATGTTCATTGTTTGTTATATGTCAGCAGGCCCCATTAGATAAGCAAACAATTATGTTGCTGTGAGCTTGTCCCACTCAGGAGCTCAGGCTTAGTGCTGCATCCTCAGTATCCGGCAGAATTGCCAACTTCATGGCAGGTACCTGGTAAATGTTCATGTGGCATCAAGAAGACCATGATGATACATTGTGTTCCAAAATCACACACCTCAGAAAGAATGAGTCAACTGCACCATAATACCCTGAAATGTAAACTGGAGTCTTAGGAGTGAATCATGTGGAAGATCTTTATTTGAAGGACACAATGAAGTAAAGAAGACAAAAGAAAATGAGTTGGCAGAAAAAAATTCAGATAGATAAATCAATGTCACCGAAACAGAAGGGACAGCTTTCTATAAAACAAATTTGAAAAGCTGTGTATGGTACAGGAGCAATTAGTGCATCCAGTTTAATCTGTGATCCAAAGAAGGTCAGAAATAAAAAGGAAAATAAAAAGACAATTCCCAAACTGGCTAATCATCTAAGACTCTGTGCCATCTAGTAATGGCATGGTCATTAGCTGCTGATAGAGCAAAACCTCTGTAAATTGATCTTTACACAATGAATCCTATGGCTGAACAACAATGACAAATTCAACACAGTAATTCAAATGGGTGGCATAAATTTTAGTTAGCTAGTCCAGTTAGTGCAGTCATCTTTAGCAATGATAATGACTTTTCAGAGATTGGCCTCAATCCCTAGAACCTGAGTTGCAATATAGTCACCTTCAGAAACAATAAATTTGAATCTCAAACAGATACATAATCAGAGCCTGTGTTTTGACAGTGATGCTGAGTAGTTTAGATCAAATTTCATGATTTAACTTTGTTTTCAATTTATATGGCCTCTATTTAGTGTGCAGGTACTGTACAATTAAGTGCCAAGGATGGGAAAGGATGATTTAATATTTTAGATTTCTCAGCACAGGTACACTCAGTACTAAGATCATTGTCAATTTCCCACCTCCACCCAAACTGTGTTATTTTCAGAAAACATCACTTTCTTGCAGAACTTGCAGTCAACATGTGGTTACAGATTGATAAATTCAGAGTATATTTTGTTCTTCCACTTTAGAAGAGTTTTAGCAGATTATTTTAGATTATTGATAACTGATTATTTTAGAAATAACTGTACTTCCATCACTACAAACACTGATACATTTTAGAAACGGATCTATTGATAAGGAGAAATGGAGAACTTTTAAAACTGATTTCAGTTTTATGAATCCATGTAACTTGTTAACAGGTTAAACCCTGTGCTGGTTTGAATGTATTATGTCCCCCAGAAAAAGCCATATTCTTTGATGCAATCTTGTGGGGCAGACATATTAATGGGGATTAAGTTGGAATGTATGGATTAGGTTGTTTGCATGGAAATGTGCCCCGCCCAACTGTAGGTGATAACTCTGATGAGATATTTCCATGGAGGCATGGCCCCACTCATTCAGGGTCGGCCTTGATCAGTGGAGCTATATAAATGAGCTGACAAACAGAAGGGACTCAGTGCAGCTGAGAGTGACATTTTGAAGAGGAGCTACAGTCAAGAGGGACACTTTGAAGAAAGCACAGGAGCTGCAGATGAGAGACAGTTGGAAGGCAGCCGTTGAAAGCAGACTCTTGCTCTGGAGAAGCTAAGAGAGGACAAATACCCTAAGTGCAACTAAGAGTGACATTTTTGAGGAACCACAGCCTAGAGAAGAACATCCTGGGAGAAAGCCATTTTGAAACCACAACTTTGGAGCAGACATCAGCCACATGCCTTCCCAGCTAACAGGAGTTTTCTGGACACCATTGGCCATCCTCCAGTGAAGGTACTCAATTGGTGATGCCTTACCTTGGACACTTTGTGGCCTTTAGACTGTAACCGTGTAATCAAATAAACCCCCTTTTATAAAAGCCAATCCGTCTCTGGTGTTTTGCATTCCGGCAGCATTAGCAAACTAGAGCAAACCCCAAATGCACCAGATTTTCAATTCAAATTGTTGTCTCTTCATTCAAGTAGAGAACATTTCATCCTATATAGGCTATACTTACAGAACTTCAAATATTTTTCAGATACATAGTGTTTTACATTATGCTCTCATTTGATCACATTATCAAGTACCATGGGACTGTACTTTTCAAACTATCTGTAGTTAAGGACCGGATGTTTTTTTCCTTCTGCTTCATCATAAAGCAAAACATTTGTAAATACAATAAAAATGCACTACTAGAAAAATGAAATTAAAGAAATAGACATACAAAATATAAACCCCAGTTTTTTAATTATTAGACTCAAAAGACCTAAAATTATTCTGTCAAATTGCTCTATAAGATTCTAAATGCTTCCTCTAATTTCTGCACTGATGTTGTCATGTCTGTCAAGCAGATTTCAGCCAGCTCCAGTGCACAGACCACACATACTGCATTAGAATGTCAAAGTATACTGCAACTTTTTGATAGGTTCCTTGGAATTTGTAAATTTGTATGTAGCAATTCCAGATTTGGTGAGTAGATTTATAATTTTTAAATACTTGCAAGCAGTTGTTACTTTACTAATGATTTTTGGACCCACTTTCTCATGAAGGTATTAATTCTGTATAATCAAGAGCTCTCCCTCTGTGATTCCCCTACCCCTATTTGCTTTTCACAAGCCCTTAAAGAAGAGAGTTGTCATGTAAGGCCACAGTTTTATTTGTGCATCTTTGTCCAAAGCTGTATCTACAGTAGCAATCCAATAGGCCACACTATTGGAATTGCTTCAATTGGAAGCTCCGAAGCAATTATGATATACCCAAGATTTTAAAGATGCACAGTGTTAGCATAGATGCCAACAAAATGTCAAACAGATTTTTCAAATCTTGGATATATTTGAATGGTTTTTAACATGACTTCATTTGTTTTAAGCTCATTTCTTTTAAGCCTGTTTGTCTCAAAACTAGTAATGCATGTTTTGTTGGTAGCAAATAAGCACCAAAGAGTCAGACTGAGAATCTCAGAATAAATGTGAAAACACAAAAAAGTCTGAGATTTCAAAACAGTTCATTTTAGTATAAGCAAATTTCCTAAATATTCTAGGTACTACACTGAGGTACATTGTCTTAACATAAATAAAATCTCTTGCTCCTTTTAAGCAGTCAAACCGTTTGCAGATTTCCTGCTATTATTTTTGCCTAAGAATGAGTTTTTGAGCTATATTCACTATTTTCAAAATATGTGTTGAAGAACATTTGGGGGTACAGTTAATTTAATTGTGATTAATAATGCAAATTGTTTTCTTAAGGTAATCTATTGTCTTAGATATAGTTTCCCTTATTAGGTACTAGGTTAAATTATATGAAAAAAATTACTTACACACAAAATGTTATGTAGTCTTCCCTTGTGTGTATTTTAAGCAGATGTTGAGGAGATGGTAAAATTGACTTCTGACAAGTTTGAAATTTTTTTATCACAATTGCAGGCAGTGGAGGATGTCTTTCTCCAAACTGTCTTAATTGTAAAATCTGTATGTTGGACTCTACTTAAATTAAGTATGATAAGCATTTCACATATTTAAACATGAATGTTTATTATTCCAGATATTATTTTTATATGTGCATTTTCCTTTGTTTGAACCATGCAAAGTATATGCATTTTACTTGGTTGAATGGTACACAATGTTGTTAATTTCAAGCAAAGATAAATTTAATCATTACATGCTGTGTTCTCACATTGTTTTTATAGAGGTATTTCAGTGTATTTAGAACATAATTTTAGTTTTCTTTTTATATTTTTCTCTTTTTTGTCCTCATATGCTCAAAACAGATAATGGTCGCAGTGTCAAAGGTAACGTACAAGCACAAATTTCATCACCCGATGCTCAAATGCCCCGTTACTTGGCATGTTAACTTGCCTGCTGTGTGCCCTGTTCTATGCAACATCATCATGCTGCCCTTAGCTAGTCCAGGTGCCTGGTGGAGACATCATGGCTTGATTTTGTTGGAGGCATTCTTAATTTAGCTGTGTCACCAGAATGATTATGAACTCGTTTTTCCTGGAAGAAGCATAAGCCTAGGTTAACAATGAACCTAAATATTAAAACCATTTGGAAAGAAACGAATATCAAGCGAAATATATGAAAGAGGCACATAAGCCTATTTCAGCCAAATAATTTTGAGTACGAGATTAAATAAAGTTAGCAAAGTGCTACATGACAGCATCTCTTCACTTTTTCCTCTTTTGTTTCCTTAAAACTAGTTTCACGTTCCTGGATGGCAGGGGGTATGGTTTTAAGCTTACCGTAGTAGTAAATTGTACATGCATGCGAGTCATTTTCTATATCCCATTTTAATCATTTTAAATTGTGTCCTATATTAGTCTGAAATCACTAGCATGACCTGCAGCTACCACAGGGTAATGATTAACTAGGACAATATCTCTGGATAAATTTGGATTTGGCTAAATATTTGAAATTCATTTCTGTTTTCTACTATATCGCAGTAGACACAAGGAAATACAAAATATAATCATTGCATTGTTCTCATCAAATTGAAAACTGTTGGCTTAGTCTTTTAACATAAGACCATGCATGTTGCTGTGGGTTTGCATATGGTGATAATGACTCATTCTGTGCATGTGTTTTGCATGAACATGTCTCCACCAGTAACCATCAATACTTAAAACTCACTGTTTTGGCCTCTTCTGTATGTCACTGGTACTCTGATCACTGTGCAGTTCTGCATATCGATTTCTCAATTGTTTCCTTCGTTAATTCAGAGCTGATGAAGGCTGTGAATTAATAGCACTGGAGACTGAATATGTTTCCTGGTCAGCAGCCCAGGATAATTTGAAAATAAGGAAAATTGAGCAGCTCCCTCCCCCATTCCACCTTTATTTTGTAAGAACTTCAAAAAGGGTGTATGTTGGTTATCTCCAATTGTGAGATGGGATTTCATCTACATGATTATTACATCTTTGGCTTGTCCACTCAGCTATCTAAAAGGGAGCAAATTAGTGTCAGCTGTGGGTGGTGGCTTTTATTTTTGAAAAACAGCATTTATAAATTAGAATAAATTAGTATACACGAATTTTCCAGTGATTTCTTAAATAAAGCAGTGAGAAATGAATCTGTTTTTTATCAATAAATAGAAAATTGCATTTGCTTACCTTCCAAACTGATAGTTTGCATAGTTGTCACCCAAGTACAGTATTTTTATATTTTGTCTCATAAATTCTTTCCATCTCCAACTCTTTTTTCCTCAACCCCTCCCATTTTTAATGGCTGTAATCTTTGAATAAAAATGTCCTTTTTCTTAAGTAGGTTTCAGATCCAGTATCAATTTCATAATCACGATTTAAATTATACAGTAGAATCGTTGTCAGAATTTGGAATTAGGAATCTCTAAACCATTGTAAAAAGTTTTCACATAGTAATATTTATGAAGTTAAACCCCAAAATTGGATAAAACATATGCAGCCTTAATAAAACTTAAATATGTTCATCATTTGTTCAGCCTCTGATTTTGAAAACTATTAAATATGTGTCTACCTCTTTGAGATTTTCACAAAGTGATTACCATACTATTTAAATATGGAAAATCATTAAGTGTGTGTGTTTTTTTAATGTTTTGATATTGTTTCCAAACCAAATTTAAATATAAGGTTAAGAAATAAAAGATATGCCTTTTATACAAAATGCTTAATTACAGTTAATTATTTCAATATCTAGTTCAATAAAAATTATATCTTTACCCAAATAAGTAATTTGGGAATGCATTTGGAAGGTCTTCAAGATATGGTTTATTCCCTTCAGGTGAAGTGATATCTAAATCCTTGCACAAATGGTGTAGGCATCTTCGTCTCCAGCGGAAGCCATTCTTTAACTTTATTGGAAAGTCCTTTTTAGTGCCTCTTATACAAAGAGCTAACCTAAATATGCCTTGCTGAAATGTAATTTTCTTTCCCTTCATCTATACTCAGTGGAAATAGATGCTAGGGAACTACTACTAATCTTTATGTACTATCACACTCACTCTGTTAAGACAGCAAAATTGGTTCTCACTCATTTCTTCTAAAACTAAATTTCTATTTAACCTCCTTTCTTAGGATCATTTTGTTTCCCTTTAATAAATTCCTTTGGCACTCTGACTCATTTAAAATAACAGTTCAGAGTTCTTTATAAAAAGTGCTACCCATTATCAAAGAATGAAAAAGTTAATTCAAATAAATCACATATGCTCCTTATGTATATGTATGTATTATAATTTTAATAATTTATCTAATATGTGATGGGTGTTTCTAAACACTACCTCATTCACTCAAACTAATTAGCACCTCAAACCTGCTATTTTTTTCTGCCTATTCTACTTCCCAAGTCATTGATAAAAATTTACCCACTTAAAAAATTCCATTAATACAATTGTAAAACTCTATTGCATCCATCTCATTTTCCCAAATAATCCTGCACCTCTCTGACGATGGTATGTTCCGTTTCCAACTTGTCTATGAAGTTGTCATATAAGCCATACACAAAACTCCGCTGAAGAGTTATTACATCTCTCACCTCCCCTCCAGCCATAAAACCTATCACTGACTCAGAAAGGAAATCAGTTGATCTGATATAACTGTTTTTCATAAGCTACTCTGACCATTACCCAATACCTTTGACCTTATAAGCATTTGCACATTAATTTTCAATGGTGACAGTTTTCTTCTGTAAATTATATGTCAAATACTATAGAAGACAGCATGGATATTCAACAGAAATAATTTGATGATTACTTCTTACAGTATCTTTTGAGGTGTTAAACTGGTTACCTTATACTCACTGGCAGTGTTCTTTGCAAAATTTATTTCTAAACCCTGCGTTTGCATTTTTAAAGTTAAGGCACTTCAGCAATTTGTTTTATTAAACTTTACTCAAATAAATTCAGTGCCCTAAGATATATCGTATCTGATGATTTGAAAATGACTTTAATCCTATTTGGTTTCCTTGTTTTTTCAATGCATTTGTCATATGCCTCAGGAGCCATGATCTTTTTTTTCATATCATTACTTAAAAGCAAACAAACAAACAAACAAAAAACACCTCAGACATCTCTATGTTTCCAGCATCATCTAAAGGAGAATATAGTCTCCTTTTGCATCTTGTAACTTATGACAAATTACAATAGCCTCATCATATAAATTTTAAATATCTTTCATCTAAATTCTTCCCAGACTAGAGATCCTAGCTTGATCTCTAAATATAGTATATTTCTTTGTAGTTGGTACTTGGTCCCTGGTTTTCCATTTTCTCCTAGTATATTGGAAAGTTTAATTTGGTCATTCATATAGCAAATGCTTCTCTAAAGCACATGAAGTCCTCCTATATATTTTGGAGTTTTACTTTCCTTTCCATTGAATCTATTATTTCCCTTCATTTCTGCCCATTCATTTTCTTCAAATTAATTTACTTTGTTTTTTCAGATTATTCTCCTTTCTTTCATTAGAATCCTAAATCCCATATGCTCATGATCACTCTCAGTGAGGCTGACTTTCACATTTAAGTCCTCAACCCAGGCCTCTCTGTATATAGATCTAGGAGGTAGAAAACACTATATTCTGATTTCTAGCTCTGGATTCTTATACCCTTTTGGCCTCTATTTTGTCTATTATAGAATAATAATTAGGTGAAATACAGATATTGCTAATATCTACCTTAATTAAAGTGATGGAAAAAAATTTCATTAGAATATAGATAGGTTTTAGAGGAACAACCTAAACCAACACTGATCTTCTTGCAGACTCTAAAATACATCTACATCTAAACATCTGCTTCAAAATCTGTAGAAAGAAGTGTAATAATCTTTGTTTTACATGATGAAATACATTGTAAATGCCTTATCTAAGTAGCATGCATAAACAATTTTAGGAAGTTTTTTTTTACTGAATTCATTAAACGTGTAGATTTAAAAGATATTTACATTAGATCTGTAATATTGAGAGCTTTAAAAAGATAGACTAACAATTTAGAAGGTCTTTCCACCAGTAAATAAGAGAAGCTAAAACAAAAACTGCAATGAAGATGCAGTAGTTTAAGAGCAAATGTAAGTATGAAGTATTTTGACCAGTGGTTTCTCAACTCTATCAGATCCAATGTCCCTGTTTTCAATAAATACTGGTATACACACTTTTATATCCTGAAATTAAATTCAGAGATAATTTAACCACCTGTGTACACTACTTCTAAAAGATCAACATAATTGCCTAACTATAATAGAAAGGATAAATAAAAGGAAAATAGTTTATAATAAAATGATATTTCAATACGTTAATGTTCAAATATAACTCACTAGAAGACATAATTCAACAGTCAGACCTACAAAAAATCTGACTTTAAGAGGATTAAGGACATGAGAAAACATTCCATACAAGTACCAGATAAAATGATAGAGCAGGAGTATGGCTGGACTACAGAATAAAAACACCATTGGAATAAACAATAGTAGATCAAACTTATTTATACATGATATTTAAAAGCCGGATATAAAAAAAATTGAATTATGAATAGTATACAAGACAAATTAGAGAGAAAATGAGAAAAAATGAATAAATTGGTCTTTACTCTTAAATGTAGTGTCAAAATGATTCCCTGTGTGATGACAGACAGTAATAATGAATTGTACCTTCACTACATGTCAGAGCATATATTCTTCCTCAATACTTAAAAAAGACCTTGTGGAACAGTTGTTTTGATAGATAATAGAGAATAGAAGATGAATTGGAAAAAGAAATGGAAATCGAGAAATTATAGAGAAGTTGTGGTAAGTCTCCAGAGAATTGTTAGAGTGAGATTGACCAAAAAAACAGGCAACCCCAGAACAAGTACTTTCACATGTTTAGTTTTTACTACCTGAATTTCTTTTCATTATATCATATAGCATTTTACTTATATAAGAGGACACAAATATGAACTATCTTTGATAGAAATTTCGTTAATGATTTTAGTGTGATTCCTAAAATTCTCTGCAAATTTAATAATATTTGGTTCCACGATTGTTAAAAAGGTTAAATATATATGCACATGACAGCTACAAATAAAGACTGAAACCTGGAATCTAAATTTTGTATTGGCAATTCTAATGCCACAAGCAATATGCCTCTAGGTGACAAGATTTTCAAAAATAGTGAACAACTTTGGGTAAAATTCTGAACAGACAATGTTTAATTTTCCCTGTATGTACACACTAGTTGCAGCACTGGAAAATTCGGTATATATTAAAATCATGTAAAAAGTATATTGTGTTGCTTTGTATGTGAAATGGTTACTTTCAAGGCTTAGATGATTACAAACAGCTTTTCACCTGTATTAATGTCCATTGGAACATACAGGACAATTTTTCAAGGTGAGGGAAAAGCAATCTTCCATCATTGTAGCAACCCCAAAATGCTCCCACAAATGTCCAGTAGGATAAACTGTTGTCATCATTGAGAACACATACTTATCAGTACAGCCAATTCAGAGGTGTTTATTGGTATTAGTTACGAGGACAATCAAATTAGATTAATGGTAAAGATTTTTGTCTATTATGCATCAAAGATGATCTGTGCCTTTTATTCCATTTCTTTTTAACAAGTCCGTATAACAGTTTGCTGCAGAAATCCAACACAGAGGATGATAAAGAAAAACAACTGAGAGATGGGCTGAAGGGTTTTAAATACAATTCCACTATATATCTGAATTCAACAATCTACAATCTCTAGTCACTATCCCTGTGTGCAGTGAAATTCCCTAAGGAGTAAAAATGAGACGTTGGAGTCAGGGAAAAGACAACATGCAAGAAGTCTGAGGTCTGAAGTCCAAGCACATTTTACAGTTTTGAAATATTAAGATGTAGGCCTGGAATACAGCCATATAATGCTACCAAAAATAAGCACTATCTATACTGTGTTACAATAATAAATTATTATTGTGAGGACTGTTACAAAGGCCTGGAGTATGAGGTTTCTGTCATACCTACCTAAAGGCTCTTATTTCTATCCTTATCTTAGAAATTGGAAAGAGGATGAGACTCTATAGCAAAGGAGAACATTCCAGGCCATAAATGGCAAGAGAGCGCAATGGCAGGTATCGCCTTGGTGGACTTGGTTATCATCACAGATAAATCTCAGGAATGAATGGGAATGCCATCAAGAAGCAAAGTATTTGCTAAATACATGGAAATTGTCTTAAAACCACACCAGAAGTCTATAAATAAATATAAATGTTTATAAACAAATGTAGTGTGATTTTCCCCACATATAACAATAAATCACGTGATGGCTGTTGTTCTCTTAGCATTATATCTGACAGGAGTTGACTGTTCAGCTCCAAAGTACACAACCTGAAACTGTAATTATCAATAATTCAGTGATGTGTTTGTACCCTCACTTGGTGCTTCAAGTGTATTCAGTGCCATTCTGAAGGGGGGAGGGCAATGTGCTGACCAGCAAATTCATTCTTGCAGTATGGTGTTTTAACCACTCCCTGAGGCACAAAGATAAATGGTCTGTAACACCCATAGGCTTAGGATTCCTTAAAATTCTTCCTGAGGCTAATCTTTAAGATGAAATAATGATATCAGTAATGTTGCCCATTTACACAAGAAACTCCTAGGAGTTTCCTACTCTCCATAAGCAACAGGCAAAAGGTTCCATTTCAAAAGAAGGTTCCGCCTGTCAGTTTATAGACTCAGCCTCCACGAGGGGGCCGGGCTTCCTGACACCTTGTCATGTTGTCTTTGCAGGAAGGGAGTGTGAAAAGCGACCAGGTACCACCAGCCCCAGACATGTGCTGTTCCCTAGCTATGTCACCGCTGCAGTGAGTTATGTTTGCCAGGGCAACCATCTGGTATGGATTTATAGAAGCTTTTTTTCCCCTCAAAATGTCATCAGTCTTAAATCTGAACGAAGGAGATGAAGAAAAGAAAGGAAAGATTAAAAATACATATATAGGATCCTAGAATTTTCAATAGATTGGCCCTTTGCCTATCTCAGACTTATCTGTAATTCCTCCACTTGGTCTTAACCCCACTAGGACACTGTGGAGCAGCTCATAGAAAATGTGGAAGCATTTGAAGGCCCCAGCTGACTTGTCACTTCCCAGTCAGAGGCTCAGAAAGGGTAATAACACAAATTATAACAGGGCAGACAGCCTGAACAGAAATTACGAGACCAAATGATTTTAACCATAAGCAAGTCCTTTCTTGAAAAATCCCTAGATTATGAAAAGAACTTCATGAAAAACTTGAGGGAGGAATTTGGTCATTAGCAGGGAGTGGAGTTCTTTCTTTTATTCCAGTCATTAAGGAAAGAAGCAGATTAAGAGCTAAAGCCACCATCCACTCTCTGGATGCACACCCTGGACCAGTTTTATCCCTGGATACTTATATGCAGCTCGTGTGGCAGAAAGTGATGCCAAGCTCTATGTCCAGGTATCAGCTGGCTGCATTTAGCCGTGGCTGAATAAGGGTTGCACTGGCCGTGGATCACTGGCAGGTCATTCAGGGCCGTCTCTTTCTTTTTCTGTTTCTTCTGCTATCGCTTTTACAAATACTTTCCAATTTTTTTAGGGCCTTTTAATCATATCAAGTCAAGCCTTCTGGGATCCACGTCGGATTCAAACCTCAACAAGTACAGCACTATTAACAAGATTCCGCAACTCACTCTGAATTTTTCAGACGTCAAAACTGAAAAGAAAAATACATCCCCTCCTTCTTCAGATAAAACCATTATTGCACCCAAGGTTAAAGAACGAACACACAATGTGACAGAGAAAGTTACCCAGGTAGGATATGGCTTTACTATCGATTGCCAGTTTCTGAGTTCTTTTATGGAGCATGAATCACATTTTTTTCCTAAGACAATAATGAATGATTATCAATAGAGGTAAGGCTTTTATTTCACTCCTATATATCCTGAGGTGTCAGATGACCCCCTAAGATAACTGATAAATAAAGCTAAATGCTGTGATTTTATTTATTATGAGACTAAGTGAAAATGGGCTAACTTGTTATTATATTTCCTGTTGTTGTTGAGGTGGTTAACCTGCTGTTCATCATATTTGGACATTTATTGTTTTGCTGCCTACTAGTACATTATTAAAGCATGCTTTTCAAAATAAAATGGATGTGTCTAATGAAGCTTTAGGTGACTAATTAGGATAAGCTCTTAACTGTGGCCTCCTTTTTTGTACTTTATTCTCCTAAATAGAGTCATCTAAGTCAATCGACTTGGGAATTAAGAGCTGTGATAGATGATCAAAAATCATAGGGAAGCAATACATCTTACAGGAACAATATTTCATTGTTTTCAAATAAATATTGCAACTTTAACTGGGTTAAAAAGATACTGTCAAGCAGGAGTCCTACTTTAAAATGATTTGTACTTATTATATCAAAATACCAACCTAAGCAATACCCAACTTTTGCTTACAGTGCACTTACATTGTTGGGAATGCATGACTCTAGAATTTCTGTTAAGTAAACAGTTCTTTTACAAACAATTTCCTTGGTATATTTGCTTGAGCAAACTTTTCATAAAATATCCACAGTATAATGGTAAACTTGGCCCTAATCTGTGTCCCAGGCATTGAAGATTTTGAATTAATAAAGTTTTTCTGTAATTTTAATCAGTGCAAATAACACAATAGTACCATCTGTATATAACTCCTATGTGTGAGCTGAAATAGCTAAAGACCATGGGTAAGTTGTAAATATGCCTAACAATCTATATTTATTTGAGATGAAAAATCATACATGCCATACTTGAAGTATCCCTAGTATAAGTTTTAATGTTTAGTGTAGCTTTGAGGCTTTCTCCCCTCAGCATTTCAGTTTCCCTAACTTGTATTTAGTAAACTGGGTTTATTAGTGGTAAATAGTCTGCTGTTGTTCATGTTGTATTGACACCATTTTGATAGCTTTGAATTTTACTTGCAGTTGTTTTTACTTAAAAAAATTATATGGCTTATAGAAAGTAACTATCAAGTAAATATATAGAAATTAAGATATTTCAGGTATGGCACACAAGAGAAGTTTCAATTATTACCAGCAGGACTCTGCAAGTAGCATAAGTGAATAAAGTGGGAATGGTAGGCAATGGGGAGTGGAGGGGACTGCGGTAGAATGTAGAATGCAGGCCTCCTCTAAAGCAGATAGCTGATGCTCAGCTTCAGCCAATGTTTGCCGTACAGGGGTGCTTAGCCAGTGTTCCCAAATTTTCCAATTTTTCAAATAAGCTTGAAATCTAGACTTTAAGACAAACTCTTGATTTCACAATGTTGGTAAACTAATTCAAAGAATGCTTTTGAATACCTTTTAGGCCAAACAAAACACCTTCAGTCCTGTAGGCAGCCAAGTATGGTCTCTACAAAGCTTTCAGGCATTTGGCCCACCCCACCCCACCAGATACGGCAGATCCACTGTGCACAGGGCAGGTGATGACGTGGATCAGAGGTGACACCTGTTCTGGGTTCTTTCTGGGCCTGGTGAGAGAAGATACACAAGTGCAAATAGTCACAATGAAATGTATGTTAATGAAGAATACAGGAACACAGGTTACGTAGATGGTAACTGCTTTGAAGAAGAAAGAGATAGGATGAGACTTTCCAACTGGATTTAGAAGATTATCAATCCGTGTGGAAGGTGATGTTTAAGAGCATAACTCAAAGTCAGATGGGTTTGTATTTTAATTCTGGCAAAGTCATTTACTGCATGCCAAGGAGACAAGAAACATTTATTGTGTGACACTGAAGCAAGTTTTATGGATGCCATCTTATTTCTTACAGTTGATTTAACAATTAAAGATTAATAAAAAATGTATGGAACATGCTCATGATAGTGCTAAGAACGTAACACACAATGTCAATCATTATATTTAGTTCATTAATGTTCTTGTATGGCTTTGCCCTGCCCTCCTCACCATCTCTGCAGGGTTCTTTTATCCTTACATTCTTAGGGCTTAGTGGAACACCTGGCAGAGAGTAGAGTTCACCAAAGGTTGAATAAATGAGGAGTTGGCCAGTTGTACAAGAGAGAGGAGTGGAAATCTAAGTGGAGTAAACAATGTTGGAGTGAACGATGTTGTGGAGGCTCAAAACTCCATGTGTCTTCTGGGCCTGTAAGGGGACAGATAGGGAGGGGCCTGTTACAGATAGGGGAGATGCTGGAACTTTCCCCACTAGGTGGTTTTTACCTTTGTCACATAAATACTTAGGGGTTTTAAGTAAAATGCAGCAGCTCCTATCAAAAGCATAGCATTATTTCAAGGTCTCATGCTTTATCTTTAAAATCCCTGTATCTTTCATATTTGGCCCCATAATATTATAATATTTATTTTAATATTTTAAAAATATTTTAAAGAACTTATCACTGAGTTATATGGAGGTCCACAAAAAGGCCCTATGTTTTTCCTATAGTTTTTCACACTCCCCAAAAGTTATGGAGTACCTGCTCTCCAAAGTAGCCAAGTCAGAGAGGTATGATGCATACAAAAGGTTTGTTTTGTTTTTTAAGGTGGTAGAAGATTAGAATTGGATCTATGGTTTATGAAGGGCCATTTTTTTTACAATGTGAAAGATATAGTGAACAGAGAAGATTCTGGAGGCAGATAGAACACTGAAGAGGCTTTAGTCCTGACCAGAATTGATGAGAGACAGGATCAAAGTTGAAACCAAAAACTAGAAAGAAGAGGATCAGTAGGAGAGCTCTATCTTCTTTTTAGTTCCCACGTTAGTTCTTATTAACAAACCTTCCAATAGTCCAAGGCAGAGATCAAATATTGAGAAATGCTTCCTACAGACACAGCCTCTGGAAATTTCTTTCAAGCACTTGAAAGCAGGACTATCTTAAATCTGTTTTCTCATTTAGTGTTTGTTCCTCCATAATCACAGCTATCTCCCAAATTTCCATATTCACAACATCTACTTGTTCTCTGGGCACTAAAAATAACTTGGTAATAACCCAAATGCTTTACTTGTCCTCTCTATATTACCTTTGTTATGCCTGTGTGGAAATTCTCCTTGTCAGGGAATTCTCAAGGTGTTTGTTGAAGGCAGCCAGCAGTATTTTTTTAAGCTTAAGTTCTTATTTATTTTATTCCCTTAATAGATTGGTATGCTTATCTTTTCTTCAGAAGAAATCATGAATTTGTTCATAGATCATTCAACAGTAAGTTTTAAACACTCAGAACACAAACAATAAAGCAGACATCATAAAAGAAGGGGACAATTAATATCCGCCCATGTTTCCTTCCTCACCATTTTTATCTTGCTGACTTATCTTACAATTAGCCATTCCCCTCCCAGCCAGAATGCATTTCTTCAGAGTAGGGACCACAGTGCTATTCATTCATTCATTCATTCATTCAATCATTTATGTTTTGCCTGTTCATTCAACAGACACTTATTGAGAGCTACTATGTACTGTGCTAGGTTTTGGGAATTCAGCGTTAAAAGACAAATTCCCTGCCTTCAAGAAGTAAGGGAGTCAGAGAAGTTCCATGCGTAGGCATTACTTCGAAGTGTGAAGTACTGCACTACAGGGACCCTCAGGATGTAGAGGGTCCCAGGGGAGGAAACCTTACCTAGCTTGGGACTTGGAGTGGTGGTTAGGAAATATAAATTCTTAGGTCAGTTCAGAAACTTGAAAAGTTTCCAAGCTAAGAGTAAGAGCCTGTAAGGTGGCACATTTGGGGAATTGTGGGTACCAAAGAATGGCTGAAGTATGAGATGTCTATATCACTAGTGCCTAACATGATACATGACATGCAGTAGGAATTTAGAAAGATTTAGAAGTGAATCACTGAAGATCCTGGTAGGAATTAAGTCATACTAAATCTGAAGATCAAAAATCCCCAAGGCAAACGCCAGCCTTCTAAATTCCTGCCTTAGGCAAGATTCCAGTTCTTGTTGTATTTTGGTTCCAGAGACTCCTTTAATTGGCTGGTCTTATAGCCTCAATTCTGGAACATATCTCTTTTTGCCACATTCCATCTGACCTTCTCTATTCATTTGGAAAAAGAAAAAATAGCTCTCTTAAATCTCCTCTCCCCCTTAATTACAATAAAGCCAGTAGAGGCTGGTATACAGTGGTGCCCACCTGGGGGAGTCCAGGCCTTGGCTGGTCATTTTTACCAAATTCTAGAGTGGAGGAGAGAAAACAATGAAATGGAAGAAAAGTTGGGGCAGAGAACAAAGGTATGCTTTTACTATGTGACTGCCATTCTTGATTAAGGATCAGATCCTTGGCTACACTGCTCCCTTTTAAGTAAAAGTAAACTAAATGTTTGCACTGTTGTATGATTTCATTATTGCTGAGTCTAGTTTAGTTCATGTTAAAATCTTATGCTAATTTTAGAGTGAAGTGTGTAATCTTGTTTTCATGTTCTACTTTTAAAAGTTTTGTTTCTATTATTTTCCCTGAGTATGTATACGTAAGAATATCTGAAAAGTTTAAGAAGATGGCACTGCGGATTCCAAATTTTCACTGGTCAGTCATATCAGACTGGATCAATTAATGTTCCATGTGCCGAAACCCAACTCAAACCACCCTAAGAAAGAAATGAATGTGGGGAGAGGGTATATTGGACCACATACCTGAAAAGCCAGCAGCAGATCTGTCTTGGGGCATGGCTGCTTTTCAGTGTTTGAACAACTGATCACATTCTCTCCCCGTCTCAGCTTTGTGTTCTTTAATTGACTTTACTCTTCTCCCTCTCCAGTTTTACATTATGCTCACAGTTAGTGATCTGAGCAGAAGAACCTTCTGTCTCCCAGTTCCATTCCAATCCCAGAGAAAGAGAATTCTGATTAGCTGGCTTGGGTCCTAGGTTCATTCTTGTGGTGGAGGAAGTGTAGTCCCTTGACTGACAAGACAACAGAGGTCTATGTCAGATAGTAAGATGGGAATTCAGATTAACAGCATCATTCGCTGCCACACACACACACACACACACACACACACACACACACACACACACACACACTTACTAAATACCCATTGTTTGCTAAGTAGACACTAGAAACCCAGAAGGATAAAACCCAGTATCAGCCCTCAAAGTATCACAGCCTATATGAAGAAATATTACATAATGATATATAATAATAACATTTATAAGTGCTATTGTATATAATAATTGTTAAAAGATCGTATTAAAGGTAGTTTAAATTTCCTTTAGACTCAGATTAGGCTCAAATTATGACCAAATAGTTGTACAAGTTGGCCTTTGTTACTTAAGAGGAATGCCAGTGAATTTAGTGGAAACTCACATGGGGATGATCAGAAAATAAAACATTTGAAGGGATCTAAATTAACCAGGAGATTTTAATCTGGAGAAGAGAAGATGGGAAAGAGATTTACTACTACTCCACAAGAATAGTTTTCCTATGTTTTAGGTATAATCACAAAGAGACTTAGGTAGCAAATAAGAAAGAAATTTCTGGAAGTTTAAAGGACTATATCATCCTGAAATCCATGTAAAATTATAAAGCCAAAATATATTCCCATTATTTAAGATCCATTTGACTATATTTTTGGCAAGAAAATAGAATTATGGTAAATTGAATAATAGCTGATGATTGAGCATTTACTATGTACCAAGCTCTGTGCTAAATGGTTTAATAGATTACAAATTCTATGCCACATATCAGCCCTATGATTTGGTACTATTATTATCATCCCAGTTTCCTAGAGGAGGAAACAAGCTTAGATAGAAGAAGCAACATGGCAAGGTCATATGGTAAATAAAGAGTGGGAGTAGCCGTAAAACCAAGGTCATCTGACTCCAAAAGTGAAGTTCCTCATCTCTAAAATATACCTGCTCTATGTTTTTATCTATGTTTATTTATTTGTCCCCCAATTTTCCTCAGAAGTCATTGTAGCATTCGAACATCGCTGTAACATTTAGCCATACACCATATTATTGGAATCTAAATGTTCAGTAATAACGTATCAGAGAGCTGAGGCTACAAAAAAAAGGAAAGAGAACATAACAGATTTTTTCCAAAACTCCTCAAAACTTCAAAAAAGCCTACCAGAAACCAGGCATTATCTTTTGTTTAAATTTAGTTCCTGTCTATTTTAGGTTAATTTTAGAATAAGATAGGAGGAAATGTCCTTTCATTTTTTTGTTAGTGGTGTGTCACTTAGTTGCAAGAAAAGCAAAATAACATTACTACTAACATAAAGAAGAGCTCAAAGATTATGTTTTTTTCATTTCTGCTGAACTTTGTCCTTTGTGAATATTCTCATTATCTCTCCCTTGCATTTCAGTACTTCTCAATTTATACCCATTTTTGACAAAAATCCAAAACAAGTATTTATAATTCAGTACTTCTTTAGAAATGAAGATGCATAACATTGATTTCATCTTATTAGCTAATGTTTAGGATTATTTATCATCTCAGGCTTAACAGTACACAATTTCTTAACACTTTCTGGAGCTTCCCTCAAATTGTGTAAGTTAATTCCTTCAATGCAAGTTTTAAAAAAGCCTTTCAGACACACCTACAAATTTTATATATATCAGTACTCTTCAATAATAATTTCATAGGTTAAAATTACACTTAGTTAAAAAGTCTAATTTTCAAAAGTTATTTTTATAAACTCTCGTTGATTCTTCATCCTTGAAATTACCCAACATGAAATCACCAAATTCACATTTCTTCTACAGTATGATTAGAATGTTTTCCTAAACTTCATTTCTTGTCTAAACTAATTTAAATGTCATACAAACTTCAACAACACAGTACAAATCATCTTGACTTGCCAGAAATAATAATAATCATAAAATTTCAAATTAAATTTGAAATGCAATCTAGGAGTTGACAGTTGCCTCTGAACATTCCAATTTAATATGACATTAGTTTTGCATCCATTAGCTTGTTGTTTTTAGAATACTGTCAAACTTTATTCAGCACAACAGAAATTCCCATCCAATGTTTTCCACATATTCTGAGTTTGGTCCATAGGCTATGTCTGTACACGCAAATTGATATGAAGAACAATATCTCTGGATGCTACAAGTAGGAGTAAAGGATATTCAATTGAAATATCAAGATAATTATGAATTCAGTATTTGTGAGTGCTTACTAAATGTAAGTCAAAATGTTGCTTACAGTGGGTGGTGCAAAAATGTATAAGCCAGGGTCCTTAACTTCAAGGGCCTTTGATTGAATACAGAGCTTTGGGGTCCTTGGTAATCTTTTCTTGTTTTCTCTAGGCAGATAAAAATATTCTACAGTATAGTCAATACTGAGGAAAAGATAAAAAAATAACTATAGACTTTTGAGTAAGAATTGATTTCTGTAAGAATGTTATATGCTTTTTACATATTGAATATTAAATAAGGGTGTCTGTTATTTTGAAAAGGATATATGGAATTTCAAAATGAAACAAATTAATTTTCTATTTTGCTAAATATTATATGCATATCATTACTGATAATTACTAGCTGACATGTATTCTAAACTAAAATAAAGCTTTATTTCAGTTTAAATCACCTAATTTGTCCATACAATGTGCAGTGAGTCTTTTCTGGACATTTTGGTATTCCAGAGAAGATCACTGCATGGTAATGTAATAGGAACTAAGATATTTATGTCTCTGTTGTTTTTCCCTGAAATTAAGTTTTGAAGATTCAGGATGGAACAAAACTACCTCGAAAGAGAGACTTCATTACTTTCCCTACACACAATTTTTTTCCTTCTCTACCTTAGTGATTTCAAAGGAAGGATTGCTTTCAAGATGCAGTCAGACTTGAGGAAATCGATATAAAGAACACATTCAAAATCTTAAAATGACTAATCAGAAGTCTAAGCCAAGGGATTATTTTGATCTATTATATATATTTTAAATATAAAAATATCATAATACTCTGTGCCAGTTAGAATGTATTATGTCCCCCCAGACACCATTATCTTTGATATAATCTTGTGTGGGCAGACCTATCAGTGTGGTGATACTCTGATTGGATAATTTCCATGGAGGTGTTGGCCCGCCCATTCAGGGTGGGTCTGAATTAAATTATGGAGCACTATATAAGATCAGACAGAAGGAGCAAGCTGCTGCAGCCAAGAGGGACACTTTGAAGAAAGCACAGGAGCTGCAGATGAGAGACATTTTGAAGACAGCCATTGAAAGCAGAACTCTTGCTCCGGAGAAGCTAAGAGCAGGCAAATACTCCAAGTGCAACCAAGAGTGACATTTTTGAGGAACTGCAGCCTAGAAAGGAACATCCTGGGAGAAAGCCATTTTGAAACCAGAACTTTGGAGCAGACGCCAGCCACGTGCCTTCCCAGCTAACAGAGGTTTTCCAGACACTATTGGCCATCCTCCAGTGAAGGTACCCAATTGCTGATGGTTACCTTGGACACTTTATGGCCTTAAGACTGTAACTGTGTAACCAAATAAACCTCCTTTTATAAAAGCCAATCTATCCCCGGTGTTTTGCATTCTGGCAGCATTAGCAAACTAGAACATACTCTAACTCAGTAGGTTTATATTTTAGTTTTAACTCATTTTCAAATAATAGTCTGTGGAATAGACAGAAGCAACACTTGTTCTTTGGAAACAACTTAATTTTCAGTTAACTTTTTACTGAGAACTCACACTTGAAGTTGTTTATGAGAATTAAAGAATGTGCTCTGTTCATCAGGCTTTCTTCATTAATTTCTATGAGAAGGAACTGGAGACTTCCAGAAATCTGGCAGAATAGGTGAGGCAGAGCAAACTTCTCTTCCACGAAAGAAACTAGAGAAAAGCCAGAGAATGCCCAGGACACCAGTTTCAGGGAGTAGGCAGCCAGAAAGGGACTTCTACAATAAATGGTGGGGACTTGGGTGAAAAAAGTGGAGAAACTACATCTCAAAAGTTGGGGTGAATTTATTCAGCCAGGATGAGGCTGGCAGCAGAGATGGCTGCTGAACAGGGGAGGGAGCAGCTCTCTACTCCCATGCACCCATCTCAGCAATTAGCTGGGAAGATAATCCTCCTCAACCCTATAGCCAGGAGCTCCCTTGAGGGAACCCAGGAAACAGCTAGCAGACCAATGTTGACCGCATTTACCGCCCCCTCTATGGAAGTTTGTGGTGTGTGTGGGCAAGAAACAGTGATTGATAGATGAGGGTGCTACATAAAAGTACCAGGATCCCTTCCCACACCCCAGAGGCTTGTGGGTGCATAGCAGACAGGGAACAGGACACATTTGAGCTGGAGGGTGAGAAGACATGCAGCCCCACAACCTGACAGTGATCCACTCATGGCCCGGGAATCACAAGACCCATGGTGCCCTTAAGCAAACTCCCTGCTGAACTGTACAGGGCCCACACCACATCCCCCTGGGCTGGCAGTCCCCAGTGCACACAGAGAACTGGGGTACAGATTGGATTTCCACCTGCTATGGACCCCACTGAGCACACAGGCAAAGTTGGGGGAGAGCTGGCTTGAGGGTGAGAAATGGTTCAAGAGGGCCATCTGCTGTTAAGAAGGGAAAGTGCACTCCAGCAAGCTGTGGCTCTGCCAAAAAATGTATATGTGTTCAAATAATCCTGCATTTCTCAAAATAACCTTATCAAGAGAGGCAGATGCCCTGAAGCCAACAGAAAATCACAAAGCACATGACAATTCAAGAAGATATGGACACACCAAGTGACCAAGTTAAAAAGCCAGAGGAGACACAGAACTTGGAGCAATTAATCAAAGAAGTACACACAAATCTCCAAAACACAAGAAACAAAGGACATCAAGAAGACTCTAGAAGATGGCTCTCTCTCTCTAGCTAAGCCACCTTGGCTAGTGATCTCACTGCCCTCCCCCCTACATGGGACCTGACTCCCAGGGGTGTAAATCTCCCTGGCAACACAGGATATGACTCCCGGGGATGAATCTGGACCCGGCATCGTGGGATTGAGAACATCTTCTTGACCAAAAGGGGGGTGCGAGATGAAACAAAATAAAGCTTCGGTGGCTGAGAGATTTCAAATGGAGTGGAGAGGTTGCTCTGGTGGACATTCCTATGCACTATACAGGTAAACTTTTCAAGTTTTAATATATTGGAATGGCTAGAAGTAAATAACTGAAGCTGCCGAACTCCAACCCAATGGCCTTGACTCTTGAAGATGGTTGTATAACAATGAAGCTTACAGGGGGTGACAGTGTGGTTGTGAAGGCCCTATGGACCTCACTCCCTTTGTCTGGTGTATGGATGGATAAGTGGAAAAATGGGGACAGGACCTGAGTGGGAAATGGGGTGCGATGGGGGGGGAGGGTGATTTGGGTGTTCTTTTTTAATTATTATTATTTATTCTGATTCAAATTCTTTCTGATGTAAGGAAGATGTTCAAAAATAGATTGGAGTGATGAATGCACAGCTATGGGATGGTGCTGTGGACAGTTGATTGTACACCATGGATGGTTGTATGGTGTGTGACTGTATCTCAATAAAACCAAACTTAAAAAAGAAAAAAAAAGACTCTAGAAAAGCATAAAGAAGAATCTGAAAGACTAAATAAAAATAGCAGCTGTTATGGAAATAAGAGATACTGTTGATCAAATTAAAAATATACTAGAGACACAACAGCAGATTGGAAGAGGCAGAAAGTAGAATAAGTGAACTAGAGGGCAACAATTGAATGGGAACACACAAATGAACAAATGGTGAAAAAAAATTGAAAAATTGAAATGGATCTCAGAGGGAAATGGTGGACAACATGAGGTACACAAATGTAAGAATCATTGGTATCCCAGAAGGAGAAGAGAGGAGTAAAGGATTAGAAAGAGTATTTGAAAACATAGTTGGGGAAAACATCCCAACACTTCTAAGTGACATAAATATGCAAATCAAAGATGCCCAATGAACTCCAAATAGAATAAATCCAAATAAACCCACTCTGAGACATATACCATATTATATTGTCAAATGCTGAGAAGAAGGAGAAAGTCCTGAAAGCAGCAAGAGAGAAGTGATTCAGCACATACAAGGGAAACCACATAAGACTAAGTACTGACTACTCAGTGGGAACCATGGAGATGAGAAGACAGTGGCATGACATATTAAGATTCTGAAAGAAAAATTGCCAGCCAAGAATATTTTATCTAGCAAAACTCTCCTTCAAAATTAAGGGAGTTTAAAATTTTCACATGCAAACAGAAGCTGAGAGAATTTGTTAACAAGTGATCTGCACTGAAAGAAATATTAAAGGGATTTTTACTGGCTGAGAAAAAAAGAAAGGACAGAACTGAAGAGTACTAGTAAGGGAAACTTTAAGGGAAAAAAAGAGAGAACAGGGGTGGGGGGGTAGATCAGACAATTTAAAACCAAAAGATAATATGGCTGGTTCAAGAACTGCCCTCACAGTAGTAACTTTGAATGTGAATGGATTAACCTCCCCAATTAAAAGGTACAGACTGGTAGAATGACTTGAAAAGTATGATCCATCAATATGCTGTTTACAAGAGACTCATCTTTGACCCAGTGACATAAAGAGATTGAAAGTGAAAGGATGGAGAAGGAATTATAGCAAGGGAAGAAGAGAATTCCTTCTTCATTGAAAACACAAAGGGAGCTGGTAATAACTGATGATGGTAGGGAAAAAAATGAGAGGGCATGAGACATAATATAGTAGTGAGTTTTGGAAGTAATTCAGTTTCCTGCAGGTAGGAAGATTTAAGGGCCTGGCATCACTATTTTCCAATGCAAACCAATGAATAATGGATATAGCTGTGGGCATAATTTACAAATGACAGCTTATCCTGCAACATAATTGTATAGCTCAACTGACAGCTGTCAATCAACTTAGAAACATCACTATAGTATTGCTTTCTATTAGTTTTCTTTTTTACCCCTTTTGATTTAGTAAACTCCATCTTACTGCACTTTGTTTCCATGACCTGAAAATTAAGACTGTGTTCCTGACAATGGTGTAGAAATTTGTCAGCTTGACTCTTCACTTCAAATGTGAGAAAAATTAAAAGGTATCATAAGGAAATAGACCTGTCTACAGAGCATTTTTCAATATTTCCTTCTATACCTGTAAAAGAAAATCAACAGGAAATCAAGAAGCTGAGGAAATGTGGAAAAATAGTGTGGTTATGTGACCTGGTTTTCCTCACATCATTGGCTGTAGCACTGACAGAAATTGGGAAAAGAGGTGGAAAAAAAGATTCTCCATATTCTGCTCTATGGCCACTAAAATGTTGCAGCAGATCAGTTTTAACTACAGTCTTCTCAAAAGAGAGAATTGGACCCTTTTAAATTATTTTCTCCATTACCATGAATCCCACATTTTCCCCCTTCTATCTAAGTGATCTGTTACACACCTATAACAGATATAGTTAAAACATAAAAGGAAATATAGATGGTATTTTCTTCAGCCCTCCCCAGCTGAGTTCTATATTTTGTACAAGGGTAGAAAAGAAATCTAAGTGGCTTCATTAAAACATGGAGGAATAACGTATTTCAATTATGCTCTGCCTCCCCCCACACCTGACACTATTACCCTATGCCTTTCTCAACCTTCTTTCTCTTAAAAAGCTTTAAAAAAACACACATTCATGATCATAGAATCCTCACAGTTGTCTGTGGAAATGCATTTTGTCTAGACCAGTATTTCCTTAAGAATCTTTTCCCAAATATGAATTCCTAAGGATATCAATAGGTATTATATATAAAGAACAATTAAAAATTGTTTCCTGTCACCAAAAATTTAAAGAACAATTGGGTAACGCAAAATTTTATAAATTTCTTTAATTCAGAACTTTTCAAGACCTTTAATATGCTAATTTCCCATGTTAATCTTGGGTGGAGGGGCAGATATTATTTGACTAAGAAAACTTTTTTTCTAGGAAAATATTGTGAGTCTAGTGTTCTAAGGAAGACAATGTCAAGCGCTCTGGACTAGGCAAAATCTCTTAAATGGAGATGGTTTCTTAGGGGGTTTATACAGTAGTTCAAAATAGCAGTAGCTTATCCTCTAAACTCCATAGCTTTACTCTGAAAATAAGCCTGTTTCTCCAATATGAATTCCTTAAATAAGGATTAGCATGCTTTTTTTTTAAGCAAAATTACCTTGTAATTAAAATTTCACAAGAATACCTAACTGGGAGAACTTCTGGGGAAGAATAGGGAGCTCCAGGACTCACTCCTCTTCCAAAAACGGCTAGTGGACAGGCAAGAACTGCCTCCAAATAACTGTTATGGGGCTCTAGAGGCCAGGGGAGCACTCTACAGCATCCAGGGGAGAGGGAGATGAAACAGCTGAGAAACTGCCGTAAAGAGCTGTGAGTAACTCATGCCACAGTGGCTGCCAGCACCCATTCCTCACTCTCAAGGCAAGTCACCTCAGGTCTAGTCCCTTCCTGGCTGCTACAAATGTAGAGGGACATGGAAGCCATCTTCCCCAAGAACGGGGTGGGGAGCATGGCCTAGTACTGAACACAGCTTTTTGATCAGTGAATTTAGATTGCTGGGTTCTGACTCTGAACCACTGTTTTAGCTCACCCTGGACACAGACCGCTGTGACCATTTCAGCCCTGCCCCCAACAGGGGTAAAGGTGGGAGACATTCAAAGGTGCAGGGCCTCATGAGGGCTGCGGGAATAGTTAGCTAAGTGCCATATGCTCAACAGGCCAGAAAAGTACAGCTTTGGGGAACCATCAAAAAAGCATTCTGGTATCTTTCTTGACCCTCTCCCCAGAGCTCTTTGGAACTGGTCTGCACCCCTTTGTGGGTCCCTGGCCCTGTTTTGACTGGGAAATACTGACTTGGGAAAGTTATCTCCAGGGTGACCCCCCCCCCCCCCCAGAGTTCACCTTCCAGGCAAAAGGAGCTGGAAGCAACGAAAGAAGAGTAAACCAAATACAAACAAACCAGAGCAGCAAAACAAAAATACAGAGATTAAGATTCCTAGAGAAGGAACAGAAGAAAGGAAGCTTTCTCCTGGGGGAGAAATGATTGCACAAATGGTGCAATCTTAAAATTTATACCAACACTGAGGGCGAGACTCAGATGACAAAGAGCTGAAGAAATCTGATCAAACATGGGCAATTCTAAAGGTCTAGAATAAGTTGAACCAAGTGCCAAAGAAGAGCCTTAAACAAAACAAAACCACAATAAAACCCTAGGCGAGGGAGAGAAACTGACCTTCAGAGTAAACTCACCAAAATAATCAGATACCTAGACACCAGCAAAAAATTACAAGCCATTCTAAGAAACAGGAAGATATGCCCTGTCAAAGGAACACAGAATTTGGAACAACTAATCAAAGATGTTCAAACAAATCTCCTAAATCATCAGTAAGATGAAAGAAAATATGGCTAAAGAGATAAAGTATATTAAGACATTGGGTGAGCATAAAGAAGAATTTTAAAGTATGAAAAGAAACATACCAGAACTTATAGGAAAGAAAGGCACAATATAAGACATTAAAAATGCACTAGAAGCATACAGCAGCAGATCTGAACAGGCAGAACAAAGAATCAGTGAACTAGAAGACAGGACAATTGAAATCTTACAGACAGAAGAGCAGATAGAGAAAAGAATGGAAAACATGGGCAAGGTCTCAGGGAATTGAATGACAATATGTAGTGCACAAACATATGCATCATGGGTGTCTCAGAAGGAGAAGAGAAGGGAAAAGAATCAGAAAGAAGATTTGAGGAAATAATGGCTAAAAATTCCTCAACTCTTCTGAAATACATATACATGTCCAAGAAGCACAGTGTACTCCAAACAGAATAAATCTAATAGATCTATGCAAGACATGTACTATTAAAAATGTCAAATGCCAAAGATAAAGAGAGAACCCTGAAAGCAGCAAGAGAAAAGCAGTTTGTCACATACAAGGGAACTGCAATAAGATTAAATGCTGATTTCTCATCAGAAACCATGGAGGCAAGAAGGCAGTGGTATGATACATTTAAGGTATTGAAAGAGAAAAACTGCCAGTCAGGAATCCTTCATCCAGCAAAACTGTTCTTCAAAAATGAAGGAGAGTAAAATATTCACAGATATGCAGAAACTGAGAGAGTTCATTAACAAGAGACTTGCCCTACAAGAAATACTATAGGGAGTTCTCTAGGCTGAAGGAAAAGACAAGAGAGGGAAGCTTGGAGGAGAGTGTAGAAATGAAAATTATCAGTAAGAGTCACTAAAAGGGTGAAAAGAAAGACAAAAATAAGATATGACATATAAAAACAAAAGGATAAAATGGTTGCATTATAATAATAGCATTGTTAATGGATTAAACCCCCCAATCAAAAGACACAGAGTGGCAGAATGGATAAAAAAAAGTATGGTCCATCTCTATGCTGTCTATGAGAGACTCAACTTGGACCCAAGGATACAAATAGGTTGAAAGTTAGAGGTTGGGAAAAGATATGCCATGCAAACAGTAACCAAAAAAGGCTTGAGGTAGCTATACTAATATTGGACAAAATAGACTTTAAATGCAAAGTTATTTAAGACACAAAGAAGGACACTATATATTAATGAAAAGGTCAATCCAACAAGAAGAAATAACAATCAGAAATATTTATGCATCTAACCAGGTTGTCCCAAAATACATGAGACAACACTGACAAAACTGAAGGGGGAAATAGATATCTCTATGTTAATAGTTGGAGAATTCTGTATACCCCTCTCATCAATAGATAGAACATTTAGACAGAGAATCAATAAGGAAACAGATAATTTGAATACTATGATAAATGAACTATACCTAACAGACATATACAGAACATTGTTCCGCAATAGAGCAGGATATACATTCTTCTCAAGTGCCTATGGATCATTCTCCAGAATAGACCACATTTTGGGTCACAAAACAAGTCTCAATAAATTTGAAATGACGGCAATTATACAAAGCACTTTCTCTGATCATAATGGAATGAAGCTGGAAATGAATAACAGGCAAAGAATTGAAAAATTCACAAATATACGAAGGTTAAACAACACACTCTTAAACAATCAGTGGGTCAAAGAAGAAATTTCAAGAGAAATCAGTATCTTTATTTAGATGGAAAAGAGATCACAGTATTTCAAAACTTATGGGATGCAGTGTAGACAGTGCTGAGGGGGAAATTTATAGCCCTAAATGCATACAGTAAAAAAAGAAGAAAGAGGTAAAATCAAAGACCTCTAACTGCACACCTGGAGGAACTAGAAGAAAGAACAGCAAACCAATCCCAAAGCAAGCAGAAGGGAAGAGATAACAAATATTAGAGCAGAAATAAATGAAATTGAGGAAAAAAATAAGAGAATTAACAAAACCAAAAGTTGGTTCTTTGAGAAGATCAATAAAATTTACAAACCCTTATCTAGCTGGAGAGACAATGCAAATAAATAAAATCAGAAATGAAATGGCGGCATTACTACTGACCCCCCAGAAATAAAGAAAGTAATAAGAAGATGCTATGAACAACTGTACGCCAACAAATTAGACAACCAAGACGAAATGGACAAATTCCTAGAAACAGATGAACAACCTACACTGACTGTAAGAAGTAGAAGAGCTCAACAGATCAATTAAAAGTAAAAGGATTGAATCAGTCGTCATGAACTTCCCATCAACAACACAAAAAGCCCTGGACCAGACGGCTTCACAGGTATATTCTACCACTCATTCCAAGAAGACTTAATACCAATCCTCTTCAAACTCTTCCAAAAAGTTGAAGAGGTGGGAACACTCCCTAACTCATTCTATGAGGCCAAATCACCTTCATTTCAAAGCCTGATAAGGATACAACAAGAAAAGAAAATTGCAGACCAAGTTCTCTACTGAATATAAATTCAAAACTCCTCAACAGAATCCTTGCAAATAGAATCCAACAGCACATTAAAATAATTATATACCATAATCAAGTGGGTTTTATCCCAGATGTGCAAGGGTAATTCAACACAAGAAAATCAACTAATGTGATCCACCACATTAAAAAATTGAAGGAAAAAAAACCATATGAGCACCTCAATTGATGCAAAAAACACATTTGACAAAATCCAGCATCTTTTCTTGATAAAAACACTTAGAAAAATAGGATTAGAAGGAAACTTCTTCAACATGATAAAGGGCATAAAAGAAAAACCCACAGCTAATGTCATACTCAATGGTGAGAGACTGAAAACTTCCTTCTGAGATCTGGAACAAGACAAGTATGCCCATTGTCACCACTATTATTCAGCATTATGGTAGAAGTTCTAGCTAGAGCAGTTAGGCAACAAAAGGAAACAAAAGGCATGCAAACTGGAAAGGAAGAAGTAAAACTTTCGCTATTTTCTGATGACATGATCCTACATACAGAAAGTTCCAAAAAAAATCAACAATAAAGCAACTAGAGCTAATAAATGATTTCATCAATGTACTGAGACTCAAGATCAACATGCAAAAATCATTAGGGTTTCTGATGAGCAATCTGAGGAGTAAATCAAGAAAAAAATTTCATTTACAATAGCAAGTAAAAGAATCAAATATCTAGTAATAAATTTAGCCAAGGATATAAAAGACTTGTTCACAGAAAACTACAAAACATTGCTAAAAGAAATCATAGAAAACCTAAATAAATGGAAGGACATTCTGTGTTCATGGATTGAAAGACTAAATATCATTAAGATGTCAATTCCACCCAAACTGATTTACAGATTCAAACCACCATGATATTGGCACAAGGATAGATAGATTGACCAATGGAAACAAATTGAAAGTTCAGAAATATACCCTCATGTCTATGGACAATTGATATTGGACAAGGCTGCCAAATCCACTCAACTGGGACAAGAATAGTCTCTTCAACAAATGGTATTGGGAGAACTGGATATCCATATGCAAGAGAATGAAAGAGGACCCCTATCTCACACTTTATACAAAAATTAACTCAAAATGTATCAAGACCTAAATATAAGAGCCAGGGCCATAAAACTCCCAGAGAAAAAGGTGGGGAAGCATCTTCAAGATCTTTTGGTAGGTGATGGTTTCTTAGACTTTATACCCAAAGCGCAAGCAACAAAAGAAAAAATAGATAAGTGGAACCAATTCAAAATTAAAAACTTATGTGCTACAAAGGACTGTCATGACAGTGAAAGGGCAGTCTACACAATGGGAGAAAATATTTGGAAACCACATATCCAAGAAGGGTTTAATATCCAGTAAATACAAAGAAATCCTACAACTCAACAATAAAAGGGCAAACAACTCAATTTAAAAATGGGCAAAAGAATTGAATAGACATTTTTTCCAAAGAGGAAATACATATGGCCACAAAGCACATGAAAAGATGCTCAATATCACTAGCTATTAGGGAAATGCAAACAAAACCACAGTGAGATATCATTTCTCACCTACCAGAATGGCCACTATTAAAAATCAGAAAACTACATTTGTTGGACAGGATGTGGAGAAATAGTTACACTCATTCACTGCTGGTGGGAATGTAAAATGGTGCAGTCACTGTGGAAGACAGTTTGATGGTCCCTCAGGAAGCTAAATATAGAATTGCCATATGATCCAGTAATCCCATTACTAGGTATATACCCAGAAGAACTGAAAGCAGGGACACAAAGAGATACTTGCACACCAGTGTTCATAGCAGCATTATTCACAATTGCCAAAAGATGGAAATAACCCAAGTGTCCATCATACAATTAATGAATAACCAAAATATGATATATAATGGAATATTATTCAGCTGTAAGAAGGAATAAGAACTGATGCATATAACAGCATGGATGAACCTTGAGAATATTATGTTCAGTGAAATAAGCCAGACACAAAAGGATAAATATTGTATGATCTCACTTTTTTTTGAACTAATTATAATTAAACTCACAGAGTTAGAATCTAGAATATAGTTTACCAGGAGAAAGAACAGGGATAGAAGTTGGGGAGCTGATACTTCATTTGTGCAGCAATTTATGTTTAGTTTGATGATAAAAGTTTGGAAATGAATAGTGGTGATAGTACATTATTGTGAGTGTAATTAGTAGGGCTGAATTATGTCTGTGAATGTGGTTGAAGTTGTGGGTCATCAATGTTACTGGAAGTAATGTTAGAGGAAAAACATGGGACTGTATAACACAGTGAACCCTGTTGTGGATGACAACTGTGGTTAATAGTACAAATATAAGAATATTCTTTCATGAATTATAGCAAATGTGCATCACTGTTAATAATATGGTGGTATATGGGAAAAATACACCTAATGTAAACTATGGTCCGTAGTTAACAATAATATTTTAATATTATTTCATCAGTTGTAACAAAGGTAACACACCAATGCAAAGTGTCAATACTAGTAGGTTTGTTTTATGGGAGTTTTTCAGTTTGCTAATACTGCTGTTATGCAAAATACCAGAAATAGACTGGCTTTTATAAAGGGGGTTTGTTTGGTTACAAATTTACAGCCTGAAGGCCATGAAAATGTCCAAATTAAGGAATCAACATGAGTATACCTTCACCGAAGAATGCCGATGGTGTCCAGAAAACCTCTTTTAGCTGGGAGAAGACGTGGCTGGCGTCTGCTGATCCTGGGTTGTGTTCCACCTCCTCTCTCAGCTTCTGTGCATTCTTCAGAATGTTGCTCTTGGGGTGTTTTGTCCTCACTTAGCTTCTCCGGAGCAAACTCTGGGCTAGCATCTCCAAAGTTTCAGCAAAAGTCTGCTTTCAGTGACCTTCTCCAAAAATGTCTCTCTTAGATGCTCCCCAAAATGTCCCTCTCAGCTGCTCTGGGGTCCTTCTGTTTGTGAGTTCTTTTATAGGACTCCAGTGATTGAATCATGACCCACCCTTAAAGGGTGGGGTTCACATCTCCATGGAAATAATTCAGTCAGACCTTTCACCCACAGTTGATTGAGTCACACCTCCATGGAACCAATCAAAGGATTCCAACCTAATCGACACTAATACATCTGCCCTCACAATATTGCATTAAAGAGTACGGCTTTTGGTGGAACATAATATATCCAAACTAGCACAGGTGTGTTGTATTTTTCACATGACTTTTATGTAAACCTACAACTTCTGTAATTAAAAGAAAAAAATATTTGTAAAAAAAACCATTATGCTAAGTGAAAGGAACCAGATACAAAGTAATACATATGGTATGATTCCATTTGTATAAAATGTAAATATTAATAAGTCTACAGAAACAGAATTATATTAATGGCTATGTAAGGCTAAGGAAGAATAGAGGGATTGAGAAGTGACTGCTAAGGGGTATGGGGGTTTTTTTTGGAGTAATGAAAATGTTCTAAAATTTATTGTGGTGATGAATGTACAACTCAGTGATTATAATAAAAGCCATTAGTTGTAAACTTTTGATGGATTGTAAGGTATGTGATTATATTTCAATAAAACTGCTTTAAGAAGAATATATAATAGAACTGGTTAGCTTACTAATAAATCTATAGAAAGAGATAGCAACTTAAAATAACAGTAAAAAAAGAAAATAAAACCCAGATCTAAACCACATTCTCTTTTCAGCTTCAACTGAAGAATGAAAGGATTGGGCTACATCTATATAATTTCCCAAGATTGCTTGATCTTAATGTGGGGGAAGAGATTATGAATGGGGCAGGAATTCTAAACAACTCAGAATTCTCAACCCCCACTGCAACATTTTGAATTTTCAGGGGAGGGAATGAGAGAGAGAAACTGTGTATCTGTATGTGCATGTGTTACCAGTGTTCCAGGGGATTCCATCCATCAGAAGATGGAATAAGATGGGTAAGATGATATATAAGGTACTTGGAATTTTAAAATTCTGTAAGGATTAACTGCATTTTAATGAACTCTTTGGAAGCAATTGAATTTTAGAGGGTCTGTTATCTAACTACGTATTTCTCATCATAAATGTGATTTGCAAAATACAGAGAAGTAGCTAGAGGGGGGGGGATATAATCCACAATCTCACCACCTCAGAAAATCAATGGGACCATTTTTTAATATTTTATTTTACTGCCTTTCCTGGGCTTTCCTTTTAAATAAGATTCCACAGTATGTTAAAATCCATTGCCTTATTCTCGTGCTCTGAGACATGAAAAATTACTTCTTCTACCCACTGTCCTCATGCAACCCACCTTCAACTGTTTGCTTGTTCCAACCCCTAGACAATGAGGGCCAATGAGCAAAGAAACTCTCCCACCAGTGCTCTTTCTCTACCTCTGGATATGACTTTGACTCAAGGCACACACTAACTGGGAGAAACAAAATGAGACAGCTTGGCAACAGATATCCACAATCTTGTGTGCCTCAATTACCATAGCAACCAGGCTATGGCTATGTACTAGAAGCCAAATTATTTTTACCTGTCACTTCTGACCACTCATATTTTACTTCTTTCAAGCACATGTTTTCCATCTTATTTCTTTGTCTGGCAGAATTTTTAAAGGAGGCAATGTTTTTTTTAGTCCCTTCACTTTAAAATATGTGATGACCTTACTAAACCAAACAGGTCCTTTTTAAAAGCAATTATACACAAATGTTTCCCCACACAAGATATGGCTTTTAGTTGGTGGCCATCAGGGTTTTGTATGGATATATTTTTCCTTCATTATCTAGTGTATGGAGAAGAATGGTTTTTTAACTAATTAAGGTGCTTTAACTTGAAATAAAACTTTATTTTAGTTTAGAATATATGCCAGCAAGGAATTATCAGCAATGATATGCATATAATATTTACAACACTCTGTGTGGCTTTATATATTGGCTTTCTCTTAAGATTTTGTAAGTGTGTACGTGTGTGTGTGTGTGTGTGTGTTTTAAAGTTTGAAAGGCTTAAGTGCTCTGAATAAACTTCAGTCTGGATTTCCTATTATACTGTCCTTTCCTTTATCAAAATTGCTTAGTTTTTTTTTTAATTGATTCTGGTAAAATCCTTACTTTTAGAGTGAATTTTAGTTAAATGAATTATCTACAGTACCACAAATTGTTAATGCCCCACACAAGACTAGATTCCTCACTTCCAGTCTCCAAGTCCAGTGATCTTTCCACTCCTGACGCTCCCACTCGAGGTCATTTTAATTCTTTTATCCTCTATTTTCCAACGAAGGCGGCACAGTTGCAGAATTCCATTAGCCTTCAAGCCCTACTTCTCCTAGCCCCAATTCTCTTCTCTGCAAAATTAATTGGTCAAAAAGTACAGGGTCTCTGAGAGAAGCGAGTTTTCATTGCTAATTAAAACCATGTGAACAAGCTACTTCTCTGAAGATGAACATTCCATCTGCCTCAAGAATAGGACAGAAAAGTAATTTTGTGGGAAAGTAAACAACTTTTTTTTAACACTGTCACTAAAATTTAGATTGTTATTATTCATTTGTTCTGAGGATATTCTCATAAAGAGTCTGAAGCTACTTTTCTTCCAACAAGTTCAAATGTGGATTCAACATTGTCAAGCAGAGGCATATTATTCAAGAATACGAAAAAGGTTCATTAAGAAATTACTTTTGCCATTGAAAAAAATAGATTTCTGATTGTTGCCATGAATGGTGATTCCATACTGTGGAATCCCTCTTTCATTCTATATGAAATTGAAATCCACAACCAAAGACCACAGAGCAAAACACAGCCACACATGCTCCACAGGATGGGGAAAGAGCCTGAAACTTGACTAGGCTAGAACAGCTACTTATCAACAATATCATGAAGAGTTTATAATGGAAAATTTTGAAACTGTTGGTTTAAGGTAAGATTTTAAAATATTTCCTATGGATTTAAGATAATACACACATCTCTGTTACCCACTCATATGGAAAATTAAATTACCTGTTCAAAATTTATGAAATTCAAGAATGAAATTGAGAATTAAGATCAGAAATTTATTTTGTGATTTATTCTGCATTTGACTTCATTTTCATGTCTTAGGAAGAGTTAATTCTTTATTATGAGGAATCCTTCCCCATCCTTAGCCCTTGGGAATGAACCCAGAACACAATTACTAGTGCATATGAATTCCAGAAATTTTCAGTTACAACAGGTGAAAATTAACCTGCTAGTAACTGGGATGCGATTATATTCAGTTGCCATGACATTCAGCTTGTATTCCAGAAAACATCAAGGGTGGACTTTGAAGTAGGTAAGGGAAATTTCTTTTTGTTGTAGTTATCCAGTAAAAGAAGGCAAGACTCCTGATTAATCTATCAATATTAGGAGAACTTGCTTCTACCACATTTTCAATTTCTCAAGATTTCTGTAGCTATAAGAAGAAGCAGACACTAATGATCCTCTTGCTTTGGTTTAATGCTTAACCTGAGTCACCTGCCACACACCTTGATTCTGGTTCGACCAGTAAGCTTAATGTAACCATTTAAAGTATTGGTTTTGTTTGAAACAGTTATTTCCAACTCTGCCTTGCAGAGAAAACTTTTTTGTTTTAATAGGTTATTTCTTTCTTTGTACCGTCACCCTCATGAACTCAATTTAATGTATCCTTTCGAATCCATGCTTCTCATTTTCCTGGAAAACACGCACACACCACACACACACACACACACACACACACACACACACACACACAACTACAGAATACACTTGGGTATTTTCTCACACCCAAGGTGCTCTTACTCTATGCATGCTTTCCCAGTCACACATATTCTCACTTCTCATCAGTTCTTATTCTGCTCTGGGAAAACAGGCTCTTTTAAGTTGTCCTTGTCCTGCTCACTACAAGACCTGGACGTTTGTACTAGTACTGTTGCCCCCCTCTTTTCTATACAGCGTATCAAACCCTACCCATTTCTGAGCTCCAGATCATCTCCAGGTAAATGTGTCAGGCTTCCCAGCTTGTACGGATCTTTCCCATCCTTGACAAAGGACATTTAGTTTATTTTTACAAAAACAACTTATTTCCATGCTGCTTTGTATCTCTCCGCAGATGGATATATGGATGGATAGATGATGATAATGGATGTATGGATGGATGGATGGATGGATGGATAGATAGAGATAGATGATAGATGGTGGATAGATATAGATAATTGTGTGTATGTGTGTGTGTGTTTATGATGATTTTCTTTTATCTTACCAACTGTGCCTAGACAGATAGGATTATGACATTTAAAAAAATACATGCTCCAAAGCACTTAGAATGTAGCACAGTACTCATTCATCAGTTGATAATCAGGCTAAATAAAATGCCAATTTCACATAGCATTTTCTTGGCACTCATAAGAGGAGGTTCTAACTTCTGATAATACTTCTTTGGTAAGAGCAAATAGGGGCCTCATGGATCCATTCATTTAACATTTATTGAATTCCTGCCAGGCAGCTTGGCTGGTTTCAGATGCCTGGTGAAAAAACACACATGAAAGTCCTTTCTACTGCCCCTTTTACATACTCTGTACTTGCCTTCTCCTTTTCACCAATGTGAAAAGAGATGGGAATCACGTGGAGACACTGTGTGGAATACAGCAGCCTGGACTGAACTGTAAGAGGTTAAGACTCTGTTTCCATTAATTTCCAAATGGAAAGATAGCAGAATATCTCATGGATTTAAATCCCCGTGGCCATCGTTGGATGCCATCATTTCCTTGGTGACATTTTTTTCTCCTCCTTTATCTCCTCCCTAATTTGTTAAGTAAAGGCAATATCTTCCTTGTGGTGGGCACTCAATAAATGTTTACTCTCAACACCAAGGCAAATAGCAATTTATTCACTCATTCTTTGGGTATTTAGGGAGTGCCTGCTGTGAACAGAACACTGTGTTAGAAACTGCTGACAATGGTGACATGATTCCCTGCCATCTAGGACCTCAAAGTCTGGTGAGAAAAGATAGATTAACAGAGCTTTTTAAAAAGTGAGATAAGACCATACTTTAAAAGAAGAGGTGATCTGTGAGCAGAGAAAGAACATCTAACCCTATTGGGAGGAGTCAGAGGGAGAGATGGCAACACTGAAACCTGAAGGAGACAAGAAGGGATGGGATGTTAGCCAGGAAGAGACATGAGCAGTGGGTGCTTGAGGAAGGCCCAAATACCAGCACAGGGATTTTCAAGCCAGTTGATTAGGGGAGGCAAAGTCCCAAAGGCAGTTGTGGGAAGCATAGTGAAACCATGGTTTGGTCATGAGACAGTTTCCATTTCTGAACTATTTCCTATTGTCCTATTTCCTGCCTCCTCTTCCTTAACCTCCTTGCACCTAATAACTTCTTGCTCTACAGGTAAATCATTCTACCAGGCCTGTATTCCACTCCAAACTGTTCCCTCCCTATCACGGGTGACTCTATCTGATAGACAAGCCAAGTGTCCTAAGGTAATATAAAAAATTAAAGAGTTTATTTAAAAATAAATTCCCCCAGTTCTTCCCATCCCAATAAAAATCCATGTTTTCTGATTGCTGCTAATTTTATTAGAGTATTTCATAGAAAAAAACTGCAGGAAATCTGGGAATTTTGTTCTCTCGCTGGGATACATTTGTATTTTGAAGGAGAAGCTCATGAACTCAAATGAATCTTTTCTTGATAGAAACACGGGGGAGGGAGGTGAAATGATGGCAAGGGAAAGAAAAGATATTTTTAAATAGCAGGCATCCTGGTTCTATTTGCATCCCCCCCAAGTTCTCTGCCCCACCACCTGCCCCAGGTACAACCCAACCCCATTGCTACCATTGTCTTCCCTTCCTTCAACTTCAGGAGTTAGGGGCTTGAGAAAACAGACAGCTCCAGAAGAAGCATTAGTTGTGACTCAAAAACTGTGAAACATTAATCTGTGAATATGGTGGGCTTCATATATTTACTCTGTATATTCCCATAGACTAAACCATTTATAATCTAGTAATTGGTGAGGAAAACTAAGAAAAATGCATACACTACAGGTGTCTATTTAAAATAGTTGAATTTCAATAAACCTTAGATAAAAAAAAAAGAATTTTTATATTAACTAATCACAACTCCATGTTTATAACCTAATCAAATGCCTGCCTTCACCTAGAGATTTTCTTTCCTCTCCTAAGGTCCTAAAATAGCTTCAGTACACCCTTGAGAAATTATGGTCTCCTTGGCGAAATCATTCTTCACAGAATACAAGTTTACATTTGCAATACCTTCATATAAAGTCTAAGATGACATTGGCATGAAGTAAAAATTACAATAAGTTCCATTCCTCTACCTCTATCTTGATGATTTGCCCATGCTTATTTCCATTCTAAGAAAGACTGAAAGTCAGTGATTAAACTGTGGGGGTGGGGTCAGATATATGGGAACTCTATACCTCCTGCATGATTTTTCCATAAAACTACAACTGCTCTAGTTTTTAAAAATGAATAAAAAAATCAGGGATAATAGAGTTATAAAGAGCAGTAGGAGGGACCCCAGACAAGGCATTTCCAAAGGCATCCCTGGGTAGGTAAAAATACTATTTTTCCTTTAGCTCTTGAGATATAACTCCACGCTATATTCTTCCGTCACTATGGAGTTGGAGCAATTGTCACAACCCCCACACACAGATTCATTTATGTTGTATCTCACATTCTGCTTCTGTCTTTAGGAGACCTCATTTATTGAGCACCTAACACATAAAACACTACCCAACTGCTGTGCACAAGCAGTGTGCAACAGTGGCTTCCCCTGAGAAGTCTAAAATGTGGAGACTATTTATAATATATGCCATACTTAGAAATACACCACAGAACTGGCTATAATTAAAGAGTAACAGGTATGGGCCAGACTGATGCAATAAGCATTCAGGGAATGATTGTTTCAGCGTGGTCAGGAGAAATTTCATGGAAAAGAGAGGACTTATTCTGGCCTTCAATGATGAGCATTTTGGGCCTTGAATGATAAACATGATTTAAACATGCAGATCAGAATAAGCAAAGACCCAGAAGTGGAACTGAGCAAGAAGGACCTGAGAAAATGCTCCTGGTATCATAAAATTTGTCCTTATAACCCTGTAATTTTCATTCTTCATATCAAATTATCTTAAACCCTTCTGAGTTTGCTTGGATGAATGCTTCTTGAACAAGGGGCAAAATATGTGCTATTACTTGGTTTATACTTAAACTGTGAAAGATAATTGCTTGGTCAGTTTAGTTTTGAGTTGTATTTTCAGGACTGATCATTCACTGTCAATAATAAATATGCTTGCTCGTAATTTACAAAAATATATAAAATTCACAAGCCTTCCGCTTCACCAGAAATCCAAACTCTGATAGTACTGTAACATAAAATAAGACCTTTGATCAATACATGAGGGTGTCTTTAGCCAGTAATGTAAGCATTGTTTTTGAAAGATAATTTATCTTCAATTTACCAATAAATATAAGATATAAACTCAAGACATTGAATGACCTTTCATATAATTTTTAATGAGCCTTTTAAATCTTCACACTTCCCATTCCTGTTTAGAGGGCTCCATTCTGCCAGTCAGAGTAGCATTTTGTCCAATAATTGAGTCATCCCCACTTACCTAAATTTAGAGTGTAGTAATTCTCTCCCTTCCCTTGTGATTGCTGTGCACAGATCTGAAGCTTTTAAAATAAGAATTTCCCTTATGTTTTATTTGTATCAATTCTGCTTCCTTCTCACAAAGCACCAGGAAAGCCCAGGGAGCTACAGTGATTAATGACCTGTTCTGGAGTTTAACCTGGTCTGTAAAATGTGCTGTATTCCAGAGCATAAAAGAAACTCTGAAACAGGTCAGGAGTTTCAACTGCCTGAGGTCCTACCTTAGACCAAAGGCAAGCACAGGTTTGGAATTAAATTCACGCCATAAATTTCAATGGATCATGATTCTGTGGCTTAATATTGGACTGGAAGGTGGAGAACTACAATATATAATAACACCTTAAAAACGTCATTCATTCAGACTTACATAATTATGAATTTTCATTAGTTCAGATGATGACCTGGTTCACAATAACCTTGTGTACTCTCTGAAATGGGTCAAGGTGGAGTGGAGGGGAGAATTTGCAAAATGAATAAGGGAAATATTTACCTTCTGAGATCAGAGACCAACAAAATACTTCTAAGCATTATTTTAGAAGTGCTAATTACCAATGATTGTTATTCAAGTTAAAACTTTTCATATCAAACAAGTAAACTTAACTCTACAACACGCTCACCACTGAGGTAATACGTGATGCTCGTGACTTTAAACAGGTCACTCAACTTCCCTGGAGTTTCCTTTTATTGAAAATGATAGATGTGCTTGTTGGAGCATCTCTTGGCAACTTTCAGCTCTAATAGTTGATAAAACTATAATCCATATGAGAAAACCACCAAAGTTCCCAAAGCTGTAAAGTGCAATTGAATGCCAACAGCTGGAGTATTTGGAATTGCCATGGGAGACAGAGACAGCTTCTTACAAGAGGAGCCGAGATTCCTAGGTCAAGGGCATGCTTGAGACCTTAAGGCAGATATTCCAGGTATGTGAAGGCCTGGCCAAGGCCCTGCTGGTTGAGCCCCACCTGTCGCTCTAGTCTCACCTGTATGTGCCCACTCCCATACGTGACCCACTTCAGCCTATATACCACTTCCTCAACAGTGACTTTCTTCACCACCACCACCCCCTGCAGACTAAGTTAAATTCACCCAGTTTTACATTCTCATGGTACCCTCTTCTTTTCCTTTACTAAACATATCATGATCATAATGAAATCCATCTTCATATAATTGTGTCATGCCTGTCTCACCCCACTAAAACATAAGTTCCATGAGGACAGGGACCGTGTCTCTTTTGTTTGTTGTGACTTTCCCCAGTGCCTGGTACAGTTTAGGTGCTCAATAAATGTCAGATGAATGGATGGGCGGATATGTATCAGTTTCCTCGGACTGCCAAAGTACCATGAACTGGGTGGCTTGAAACAACAGAAATTTATTGTTAGCAGGGCTGGGCTCCATCTGATTCCTGTAGGGGAGAACACTTCCAAGCCTCTTCTGGCTTCCGGTGTTTGGCAGCAATCCTTGTCACTCCTTGGCTTGTAGATGCCATCAGTCACTCTGATTCCTCCACCTTCACATGGCCTTCTCACTGGTGTCTGTCTGCTGAATCCTCTCCCCTTCTTACAAGGACATCCAGTCATATTGACTTAGGACCCATCTTCAGCCTGTCTGGCCTCATTTCAACTAATCACAACTTCAAAAACCCTATTTCCAAATAAGGTCACATTTTTGAACATATCTTTTGGGGGAGGGAGGAGGCTCAATAATTCAACCCATAACAGGATGGATGATGGATGGATGGATTGGCTAAAAGGGTAGACATATGTTTTTGAAGAGGCATGTTAGAGCCAGAATCTACCAAGTTCCCTCACTAAATCTAATATGATATTTGGCTTTTAAGAGCTGAACAGGATTTCATCTGGTAATATTATGAAGAGACTGGAAAATAAGAAGCATAAGAACACAATATTTTGTCGTAGAGCTTATAATATTTTCACTTTGTGCATCAGTATTATTCCCTGTGAAGATGGAAATGACAGCCTGCTTTTTTTTAGGGCCTCCCTGCTGGAAAGACAGCAACAACAGCAAAAAAAAGAAACCTGCCTCCGTTTAAAATACCTCCTTCTCTATCCTATCTCTGAAACCTGCAGGGAAGACCCTGCTGACTGGGGAGATAGACCAAGAAGGGAAGCAAAAGGAATGAGAAGGCGTGGTCAGTGAGGCTGCCAGGCAGCTTTGTGCTGCGAGTCTCAGGTCGTTGCTTTGCCTCTTGCACCTCCTGTTCTTTTCCTCTCCAAAGGCATGTTAAAGGCTGAGCACTTGTGATGCCTGCTGGTTCTCAATCTCCTGCCAAGTAAGTCCAGGCTAGTAGGTGAGTTCTCCCGACCCAGAAAAGATACCATCATATCATCACAGGAAAATCTGCAGAACAGCAGGAGCAATCTTAAACCTCTGAAGTTTCACCATGCTGCCTTTAATTGTTACTAAGTGCCAGGCAAGAATTTTGCACTCTGCCTTTCACTCTGTCTTCTCACTGCAATTAGGAAACGTCTCTTTAAAAATTAGTTTTAATAGGTGCTAATGAATGGCAAGGTTTATATGGCTAGCTAAGCCTTAGATGTCCTATTTCCTAACTCCTGAGGTAACTGAAACATAAATAAATCTGCTTTCCGGAGTATGTCTTCTGCTCATGACCAATGAAGATTTTTACTGCTATAATAAAAGCTTTTATTGCAAATGTGGGACTTAATCATATGTATAACCCCTTATAACATTGGAGAAGCTATGTTTCTGCTACAAATAGCAATAGGATCTTTTTTTTGTAGCTTCAAATTTGCAAATATTCTCTGCAAAGGTATTCTTTTGTCAGCTCATTAGAAACAATGTGTGCTGTTTTCTGCTCTTATCATTTACAGATTATAGTACAGAGCTTAAACTTCTGTTTCATTGACTATCTCAATTTAAGTTATATTTAAAGATATTTAAAAGTGTATTAATGAACCTATACACTTAAAGACACAGAGCAAATGATAAGTAGCTTAGTAAAATGAAAGTAATTTAAAATGAATTGGTAAGAAAACCCATCATTAGTTTAAGATTCATAACCTTTATTTTAAATATGTTACATTAAAATATAAAATCTACTGTAAAACTCACCTTGTTACAGCAACCATCTTCATAACATGGCAAATGATAGTTCCAAGATGAGTTTTTTCTGAATTAGGTACTGTGAGGCATTCTTATCTGACAGTAATACCAGACAAATATTAATTTTTTGATACAGCCTCTGGTATAATGAGTATGTCTTGAAAGATTAACACTGGAGGTTTGCTCTGTGCATATATTTCCAGTGTAATTTTGACCAGAAAGTTTAAGGATGTTATTTCAGGAGGTTACATTGAGAAAACTGAGGATTAGTTGATTGAGTTTTCAGAAAAGGGTGCCAGGCTCATTTAATGAGATGCCAGGCCTCAGAGGCTTTATTTAAGTTCTAAATGTTTGAGACAAGGCTTGACAATTCGTTTTGCTGAAGGCACAGAGTGTCCCCACCACAGGGTCTTCTCCAGTTGCAGTATTCTGGGCTGAATTATCTCACCCATTGATTGCTGCCCTGGGAATTTCAGCGTTCATACAGCTAACAAACGTCCACCAGGCAAGCACCAGAAATGCCCAGCTGGCTCTTTGTCCCATATGGGAAATTTTCTCAGTCAGAGCCTGGTAATTGTTTAGTGCAGCTGCTGCAGTTTCAAGGGTGCTAGCTCATCTGAGCCAACTGTATGCACACAGCCCATGACTCATGTGACTGAGAAGATACACATTGGGGGTGGATGGGGGCCTTAGAGGGCTCCATTTTAAACTTGCCCTCTTCTTTGTCGTCTGTTTGAGGGACATTACGAAATGAAAGGCAGTTATTTAAAGAGTATAAATATCCTATATAGTCAGGAAATTCAGCTGTAAGTGTAAATAATCTCATCCTTATCAAAAAGCATTTGCCATATGTCTTAACACTCACATTGCTGTACTGTATGCATTACAATAACAACTATATAGACCTGGGTTTCTTACATAGACACAGATATGGGGTAAAGAGCTGAATAATACCAAGAGTGAGGGGCAGTCTGGGTGGAGGCTGGGAATGCCAGTCTATTCACTGGCCTCATGCCATGCTGGCTGGCATGAGTGTTCACTATCAGATCTTCCAAAATTATTCCAGAATACCAAAAATATATTTTGTGAGAAGCATGAACAAAAACAGATTATTATAAAGCAGTTTGCATTCATTAGGGATTTCTGTCAATTACAGGCATTATTAAACAGTATCGACCAGCCACATATATACCAAGTTTCTCCAGGGGCTTGTGGCATATATGACAATTAGGATGAGAGTTCTTTATGTATTAATTATGTATTGTTGCATAACAAATTACCCCAAATCTTAGTGGCCAGAAACAACAAATATTTATCATCTCACAGTTTCTGTGGATCAGGAATCTGGGAGTGGCTTAGCTAGGTGGTTCTGGCTTAGGGTCCCCTACAAAGCTACCATTAAGGTATTGGCATGGCTGCAGTCATCTCAAGCCTCGACTAGGGGAGGTTCCGCTTCCAAGCTCAGAAGATGCACTTCCAGGCTCACTTAACTAGGCCTCCCTGCAAGGCTGCCTCACTCCTGACACTCCTGTCACTCCTGACAGCTGAATTCCTCCAGGGCGGCAGTCCAAGAGACAGTGCAAGATCATACCCAAGACAGAAGCCACAGTCTTTTTATAACCTGATATTGGAAGCGACATCCCATCACTTCTGCCACATTCTATTCAGTAGAAGCAAGCCAATAAATCCAGTTTACACTTAATAGAAGAGGACTACCCAAGGATAGGAATAGCTGGAGGCAGGAATCATTGGGAGCCATCTTAGAGGCTGCCTCCCACATTAAGAGATCACCTTAATTCAAAGCTTCAGCATTTCTCTCTGGAATTGTAACAACCCCATTTAAATGGTCTCAGTGCCTCCAATTTTGATCCCCTCCAAGCAAACAATCTTTGCTATGGCAAAGTGGTCTTTAAAAACTGTAAATCTGATTATGTCATTTAACAACTGCTAATTATTCTCAAAAGAATGTCTAAGCTTCTTAAGAGGACATGCAAGGCACTTTTTTTTTTAATCTTCATTTTATTGAGATATATTCACATACCACGCAGTCATACAAAACAAATCGTACATTCAATTGTTCACAGTACCATTACATAGTTGTACATTCATCACCTAAATCAATCCCTGACACTTTCATTAGCACATGCACAAAAATAACAAGAATAATAATTCAAGTGAAAAAGAGCAATTAAAGTAAAAAAGAACACTGGGTGCCTTTGTCTGTTTGTTTGTTTGTTTCCTTCCCTTATTTTTCTACTCATCCATCCATAAACTAGGCAGAGGGGAGTGTGGTTCTTATGGCTTTCCCAATCCCATTGTCACCCCTCATAAGCTACATTTTTATACAATTGTCTTCGAGATTTGTGGGTTCTGGGTTGTAGTTTGATAGTTTCAGGTATCTACCACCAGCTACCCCAATTCATTAGCACCTAAAAAGGGTTGTCTAAATTGTGCATAAGAGTGCCCACCAGAGTGACCTCTCGGCTCCTTTTGGAATCTCTCTACCACTGAAGCTTATTTCATTTCCTTTCACATCCCCCTTTTGGTCAAGAAGATGTTCTCCATCCCACGATTCCAGGTCTACATTCCTCCCCGGGAGTCATATTCCACATTGGCAAGGCACTTTTAAATACAGCATTAAAGGACCTTTAAGGGCATGGGCTGTAATCCTGACTCCACCATTTATCCATTTTGTGTCCTTGGCAATTTATTTACCTCTTTGGGCTTCATTTTCCTCATTAAAATCTGAAATGATAATATCTAGTTCATAGGATTACTGTGAGAATTAAAGGTGATAGTCCTGTGCAGCTCTTGGCACAATGATTAGTACATAGTATGACCTCCACAAGGGGGCTTTGATGGCAGCCACAACCACATTAAAGTGCTGAGCCTGTGGTGACCGCTTCACCTCCTTTGCCTGGAAAGCCTTACTTCTTTACCTGAAAAATATCCATTTGTCCTTTCAAACTCAGTTCAAGAAGTTCAGTTTTCCTCTTAGAAGCCTGCCCTCAGACACACACACACAATCCTGGGTTAGGTAACCCTTCCCTATCCACCCCCAGCTCAGGTGACTCACTCCATTATGGCACTTATCATACTAGATTCTAATTGTTCAAAATCCATGTGGCCGCTATTAAAATGTAAGCTGCTTGAGAGAAAGAATAGGTATTTATTTCTTCACACACAGGCCCTAGCTCAGTGCTGGGCACATAGTTGGTCCTCATTATATATGGGTTGAATGAGCTAATGAATGAAGACTTAAGGGATTTTGGATTCAGCCTCTTTCCTTCTCCATTTCTTGATTCCCCTTCTTACCCCCAGGTCCGTGTTCTATAAGGATAACTTAACAATGGCTTTAAAGAAACTGCTGCCCAAACTAGAGTAGTTTATATCAAAGAGCATGCTTCTCTTCACTTGCTGTTCATATAACACAATTTAGATAAAAGTCAGTTATTTCCTTCACTGAAATCAGTGAGCAATTCATCCTGTTATTTGGGGTTTTGAAGTCTATCACTTTGTAGTAACTGCATTACTTCACAAGCCTAACTCCTCAGTCATGCATTGAAGACTCCACACAATCTGCTCCCACAGACCTCTCCACCCACACCATCTCCAAGCCCCCATCTTCTGTGGCCCGCTCTCAAACAAATACACACACAAACATACACTCGTGTACAAGTATGCAGACATCCACTAAACATACACATGAGTGCACTCAAGCACACACACATATACAGGAGACAAACTAAATGCATTGGATTCTGCTTAGAAGCTTGTTAAAATTCAGACTCCTGGCCACCATCCTAGACTCAGAGGGCAGAGGGTAGGAAATCAGCCTTTTGCCAAGCTTCCTAGATAGTCCTTATGTATAAAAAGGTTTGAAGACCACAGCTTTTGGCCCACTGACAACGAAACTAATAGTGTCAATAGTGTCAACTATTCGATGAGCAGGTCTCTAAGTTTTGCTAGTGTGGCATCTTTCTGAAAGAAAGCATCTCATTTCCAAGTGAAAAACAAAACCCCACTTACCCTTTAATGCTTAATCAAGTAGCACTCTCTCGTCAAGCATCCCTCAATGACCCCACCACAGTTGACTGATCCTGCTTCCCTAGCTCTTATCACATGTAAAAATTGTTTGCATGTTCACTCCCCCCAGGTCAGGTCAAGAGCAACTTGAGTTCAGGGACCACCTTGGGCAGCACCAAGAACTCAGTTGTTGCTCAGTCAGTGTTTCCTATGTTTCTTGAAGTTTTAGTCAAAACATTTAAATACGCTTTTACTTTCAATGATGTTGGCTTCTGTGAGTCCATAAGACTTTTCTTTTTCAATATAATTCAAAATTTCATAACAGCATATAGCCATTGCATGCCGTCGTATCTTGTCATAAAAATTGTAATAAAGTATAAATAGATAAAAATAGATTCATAAAGATATTTAAATAGGACACATAAATTAAATTCTTCTGCCAAGACATTTTACTGATAACCTTTGCATGATTTGGGTAAATGGCTAAAAACCTGATAATGTGTACATTTCAGTGGTGTTGGCTTGATCAGTTTATATCCCTTATTACAAAGGCATGATGCCAGTTTGTGTTGGGATTTTTATTTATATTTTGGTTTTGCAATTATTTTAATACTTTGATATTGCTGCTGAATTTTTCTTCTCTAATTGGAACTTTGGGGACATCAGGTGCCTAGCAATCAGACTCCTCCAAGTTAAGACAAACAGATGCTAAGATTCATAACCAAACACATTTAAATGGAACCACTGCTGAGTCCATCACTGCCGAGGTGACTACTCAAAGAGAGAGCAGACCAAGGGGAGTGAGTGCCAAAAACACTGAGCAGCTGACAAAGTCAGCTTCTGGCACATAAATGTAAGATTTCACCAACTGATCAAGCATGGTGGATTGCATTTAGAATTCAGCTGACATATTGATTTCACAACCTTTGGTGAAAGAATCACTTCCAGCTTCTCTGTGACATAACTTCTGCTAACTAAGCTCTTCCCTAAAGCACACACTTTACACAAATTTCCAGCTCTCAGTCAGTGTGGAATTCATTAAGCTGCATGGTTTTTCTTTTAATACCTTGTGAATTTCCAGAACAAAGCTTCCAACTGTTGTAAAAAGAAATACAAAACACCCTGCAGTCAAGCAGAATTATTTAGAAATAACATGCTGGTTATGATAATTTACCCCTTTCCTCCAAGTGCAGACATAAACAAAGGTTGACTAAAACATCTTTTTATTTTTAAAAATGATTTCTCCTTTTGAAATTATTTACTGTTATTCTCTCTGTTTGACATTTTCTATATTTGAATCACGTCTCCTCATTCCACAGCAACTTTTTATAAATGTTATTGCCTGGCTAAATTATTCCAAAATTTAATGACAAGTACAAATTTTGAGTACTTTAGCTGAGAAACAGTCGTTAAAGCCCATTATTATTCTTGTTAAATGTGGAACTGAAACCAGTTACCAATAAAGTAATATTATTCAAGATGGCAACCTGAGCTGGCACTTGCTTTACTGGAGAATTAATTATTCTGATTATAATCTGAATCACAGAGATGAGTTTATGGTATGTTCAAAGTTTTCACTCATGATACAGTATTGCCAGGCAAGTGTTCCCTGGCACATTTGATATGCAGTTTTTCTCTTTTGCTGTTTTCAGACTCTAGCCAACATAACAACATGGATAAATGTTGTATTTTTATACTTATTTGCAAAACCATTTTAGGCTTACCCCTAACCACTGAGCTTATATGGCAAGGAAGTTGATGCATTCAATAAAAAAGAGAGAGAGATAAGACGAGACACTAAGGAAGATATTAAATTTGACTTTATACAACACTGGGTAAATTCTGATTCACTTGAGAGTTTGAGTGTACTTCAAAAGAACCCACTATAAAATGAAATCTTGAGGTTGCTTTGAAAAATAATTGAATGGTGGTCAATCATTTATGAAAATAGTTGCCTCCTCTGGATCCACAGTTACTTCAAAACAATGAATAGAGAAAACATGAAAAATGGGATAAGAGGATGTATGACTGCATGTCAAGAGGAACGTGTACATGATACTTAGTGGATTTTTTTGTAAATGTTTAATAGTAATATGCACAGTTAACTATAGTCAGATCCTAACTAGACGCTCACCAAGAATACAATCACCCGGTTACTCAATATGACTCCCTGGATTGCCCCTGAAGGAAATCATATCCTGGTGACCAAGATGACTGATATGGTACAGTTTTCACTCTTGGACAGTTGGATTAAACACAAAATACACACAGCCAGGAAATCTTTGTGTTTACTCTGCCTCAGTTCCTGCACTACCACAGTTGCCTATCTAATAAATGTAAAGAATGAATCTTTATGGTCTAAAAAATGACATACATTGGAAATTTGAGTAGATTTAAGATTTATTTTAATAAGAAACTCCCTTTCACCACAGAGCTTGAATTCAACATCACCACCACGGTCATCACTCTTGACTGACGGAGTAATGTACAATACAAAAAATGCAGCAGCAATCAAACTAATCAGTATATCAGGACTAGAAGGGACATTAGAGATCATTTGCTCAACACATACATTTTATAAAATCTCAGATTATAAAATTTCAACAGGGGAAAAACAGGGGAGTCTAAATCTTTCCTGATGCTATGTACTCTCTCTGATTCATTTTGTTACTGACTACTCTTTCTGATAGACAAAAATACAGCTAGCCTATTAGTTAAGTGCAAGTCCCAAGTAAGGGATAAATAACAGATGAGCAGTCTCTACCAACACCTCAGCATGGTGTTTAACGGTTGCCAAAAGAACTGTATAATCTTTTGGAAAGCTTAATCGTTCCCTATTGCCCTTCTGAAAAGAGAAGAGTAGTTATTAATCCTGGTGTTCACACAAAATTTTCACAGTAGACCTTCATTGAATAAATAGTGCTGTTCGTATAAAGATTTTGGTTTTTTATAACACTTAACTATTAGAGGTTAAACAAATAGCAATGTGCTAGCAAGAAGAAAAACTGTATTTGGTAAAGAAAACCATATTTTAGGCTGTACTAAACGGTACATTTAATTGGTGGTTTGAAGAAAGACAAAATAGAAATGTACTGGAGACCATGGAGTTTCCCTTTTTTATACAGTTAGGGTTTTTTTCTCCCCTTTTCTTTCACTCTAAAAAAGAAAATACTTATAATAGTTCAATTAATCATGTTTTAGTTTTCTAAAGTATGTTATTTCTCAAACATGTGGGAGAATTTGGCTCTCTTATGGAAACATAATGGACCATGGAGCAGCTTTTTTCTTTGTAATCATTGCCCCCCCATCCCTCTCATGTGTTAAAACTAATGTTTATCTATCTAATATTTCATTTCCAAAAGAACACTTCCAAAGCACGTTCATGGTTAATTTTAACATTTTTATAACTTAAGATCTATATTTTTATAATTTATGATCTATATACTTATCCTATTTCCAAAGAGAAATGAGGTGACAATAAAAGATATATGCATTTAGACCAATAAAATGGAAGCAGAATGATTAAAACAATGTAAAGCGAAGTAGAAATAAGCATACTGCAATTCTAAACTGATACATATTCCTGAAAAAAAGAAAGCTATAATTAAGGAAATAACTCATATTGTCAGGGTTTTAAAAAAGAGAGAGAGAGAAATAACCTTTTGGTTCCTCAAGCGAGATAAATTTTTTCCTAGAAATGAATTCCAAAAAGAAATATATAATTAATATCTTTACAAAAAGGGCATTAAGCAACATAAACATTGCATTTAGTGAAAATTTTGTAGAAAAAAAAGGAAGAAACATACTTCGTCAATCCACAATGGAAGCTTTACAGTTTAACATGAAACTTGCAAAATAGAAGTATTTTGCTAAAAGGCCTAGCCTGATGAATCTCTGAAATGTGGCTGATTTTTAATCGAATTTGATAAGGCAATGTACTAAGTATACTCAGAAATGGGCATCTGCAGACTTAGCGTATCCTTGGACTTTCTTCTTGTAATATGATTTGTCTCAGCCACCAATTTGATGGAAATCTGATGGCAAACAGTTCAAGACCAAGCAAAGTCATGGTTGTTTACAGTTTATGCGGCTGAAAGAAAGTCTACATAATGTGAATTAGATGTGCACAGAGAAGAGTAAACGTTCTGCTGTGTGATCAGGAATCCATACTGCCTCAGAAAGTAACCAACTCAGTTCTGATGAGAGTGAGCCCTGTGATGTCTGGAGACTGAGGTATTTGTTTGTTGCCATCTAGAAGTGGCTTTGAATTTCCTCATATATCTTAGACATGACTGGCTGAGAGTCCATAATTCTTTTTTTTTTAACTTTTTATTGTGAAAATTTTTAAACATAAAAGTAGGGAGAATAGTTCCCATCACCCCGTTTCAACAACATACGGTCAATATGGATGCATATAGCCAGACCTTCTTTCCTCTCCTCCTTCACCTCACTCTGGATTATATTGAAACAAACCCAAAATATTTATCCATAAATATTTCACTATATATACCTAAAAAGTAAGAACTATTATTTTAAAAACATAACTACAGTATCATTTTCACACCTACAAACAATAACTGTCAGTTATTCCTCTGAGAGATTGCCATGAAGATGGTCACAATTGATTACTTCTGTTCCCAAACCTGGACACACATGTCTTTCCCTCATCAAAAGGTGGAGAGTGTTCCTCCACTTTCTTGTATATGGGCTGATCTGCAACTGCTTTGACCAACAGAATTTGGCAAAAGTGATGCTATGCTAGTTCTAGACCTACACTTAAGGAAGGCTAGACATTTCCACTTCTCTCTTGGGAGTACTGAGCCTCCACACAATAAATCTAGCTACCCAGCTACCATGGAGAAGCCCTATGAAAATGGACTATATGGAGAAACCATAGGGAGAAAGAGACTGAACCTTTCCAGTATCTCTCCTGAGCCCAGCCTTACAACTATTGTCATCAAGATGCCAGACATGTGGGTAAAGCCTTTTTGTATTCTCCACACAAGTCCAGACACCCCTTGCATTTCTCTGAGTGACTCCATTTGATGCCATGTGGAGTGGAATAATCATCCAGCCAAGCCGTGCCTACATTCCTGTCCCATAACATCTGAAGCCACTAAATTCTGGCTTACTTTGTCACAAGCAATAGACAACTGAAACAATTCCTTAACCGTGTCGATGTATAGTCGGTGTTCAAGTCTCCCTGATTGATTCATAAATGTTTTGGTTACAGTCGGTTTGTTTAAATCAGGATTTAAACAAGTAACTATAGTTCTCTAAAAAATAATGAAAATACTTTATGTACATGTGCATGTTCCACATTTTATCAGATACCTTTACGTAAGTTAGTTCATGTGATAAAGTAACTGCATACATAAGTAGGGAAAACATTGTTGTCCACATCCCACAGATGATTAAAACTGAGATTCAGAGAGATTAAGTGACCTGCCAGAAAAATTGTATTTGGGATTCACTCCCAGATCTTCAAATTTAAAGTTTAGTGTTCTTTTGCTTATTCCAAAGTTGTGTGTTACCATGGTTGGCTCTGAAAAGACTCATTATTATTGGAACCATAAAGACAAAATGCCTCTCCTCATCCTTATGCTCTGAGATGCATTTAGTTCTCAAATGGATTCCTTCCTCTCCATCTCCATTATCTGGTCCGTAGTGCTGGCTTTCATCATCTCTTATAGAACCAAAGTCCTAATTGGTCCCTAAGTCTCTGATCCTGCCCATTTTGGGTTCCTCTTCCATTACACTGCCAGAAACACCTAAAACAAACGAGACCCCTTGCTTTCTGCCTAGTAATCTTTAACAGTTATAAAACTGATGTCCATGGAAAGGAATATTCTCAAAGTTCACTTCAAAAATCTTACAATTTCTTTTATCCTGATGAAAACTTAAAATGATGCAATAATTTTCTGAAACAGTCAGATGAGTCCTTAATAACAGAGCACTGCCACCTACCTGACTTCAGTGCTCATAATTGCATTTGGATTTAAAATGGTACCTCATGATGTTAAAGCAGATTGCATAAATAAAAGTTTTTTAAGTCATTTAGCTAGTAAAAGTGGTAAGAGAATTGGGTGATTATGTAACGTGCATATAATGAAAAACTAAAAAGGACCTATACCATGGCATTTGGTTCTATACCAGTTACAACAGACATATTATCAAAACACACTCCATTGTCGTACATACCAAATCACAATTTCCTTTATCAATAGATATGTTGGAATGTAAGCAATAAACTAGCTTCCCAATTCCAGTTCCAGAAATAATTAGATTTGATAATCACTTAATACAGAATACAGCAATGCCCCAAAGCTAAACTGAACTTCAAAAATACAGAAACTTTTATAGAGTTATCATGTAACACCATTTAAATTGACTTGCAAAGCTTAGCAAGGAACAGTTTTCGTTAAGATTGGGTTAGCTTATCCTGAAGTAGCAATCAAACCTTTGAGGGTTCTTTACTGTTTTGACAACAAACTTTTGCAAATAGTTTTTGAAGTTAGAATATAGAAAATATTTTATCTATTCAGGTAAACCATATAAAACTGCCAATGTTCAATCATTTTTGACCTACAAAAATGTCAGATATTGAATTTGTGATGATACTTTCAATTCATCGGTTTTGTAAATATTTTTGTAATTTATTTGTTTTCAATTTTAGTCTTATTAATAACTATAAACATAAGTTTCAATCTAGTTTGGTTTCTATACATGTTTAACTAGCATTATAAATAAAAATGATAGAAATCAGCATTGAAGTTCTGCAATAACTGTCTTTTCCTATAAAAAGACTCTATATATTACTCAAATGTGAGAAACCCTGAACTACAGGAGAAAGTTTGAGCACCCTATCATGTCACACAAGGCTTCAGCCTCCTAGCACTGCCCCCTCCACCACCATTCTCTACTGCACTTTCCCTTGCATTTTATCCTTCAGTGACATGTCTGCTTATAATTCCTCAACAGCCACCACATTATTTCATACCGCCCTACTCTATCTTTGTTCATTTGTTCCTCCTACCTAGAATATCCTTCCCTTTCCAACTACCTCATCTCCCAGTTGCCTCCTAACTCCTACTCAAAGTCTAAGTTCACCTGCCATCTTCTCCTGAAAGTTCATTATGAAGACTACCTCCTTTCATTGCCTTCTCAGTCAACCCAGGCACTGGCCTAAGTGTACTCTGCAGGAGTCCCATTATCCTGCATATTTTTCTCTCACACTAGACCATAAATTCTGTGATGTCAGGAATAGTGTTTTCCCAATTATTACATTTTTCTAGCTCTCCAGCTCTTAACACAGTAATCATCTAAATGTTAAATGAATATCTATGTGCATGAGATAGAAAGGGTTCCATCTATGGTTTCCACTACTCAGGATCAGCTCTAAGGGGCCAGATGCTTTCTAACCTGTACTTTTGCTAAGATAGAAATTCCAATTGCTCCATTTAGAAGGTTGGTACCAGAAGCATGTAATTTAAGCAGTGAGCAAGCTCACGCAAATATCAGTCTTTTGTTCTGTCTGGATGGACACTTACCCTTTTCCGTGATAGAAAAATTTTTGTGAATTTAGAGATTTGGAAAGATCTGAACAGCTCAAATGTGGTTGTCTGGTTTATCTAGAGGATGTGATGGGAATAGAGGAATCTAATGAGACAGGGCTCAGGAATGAGAGAAAGGAACCAAACTCTGGATGACTTTGAAAGCCAGAATAAGGTTTTGGGTTTTCATTTCTGCCTACTGAGTAGTCACTGTTGGTTTTTGAGAAGGGGAATTTGCATGATTCTGCCTTAAGAGATGATCTAATTCCTTCCAAACCAAAATGTCCTACACTAGTTTTCTGCACTAAACCTAACAGGATCAGAGATCTATTAATCTGTACTTATCAAATGAAAGGTAATCCAAATATTATTCCTACTTGGATTTGAAAATCTTGTACTCATATATACATGTATCTTGGGTTCTGAGGATTTTTAATGTTTCAGAACTAATGAAGTCACTTTATTTCCAAATTTTTTGTTTGTTTGCTAGTAATTAACTCCAGTCATTTCTCATGCTATCTTAAAATAAAGCCCTGTGTCCTTCATAAACTGATTAGTTCCAGTTTACTTGTAGCCAGTTATAAATGGTTTGGGCTTTTTCTATTATTTTTTTTTCAAATCCAGTTAAATCAGTTTAGCTGTTATCTAAAAGTAGCTTTCCCTGTTGTAGCCAAACTCTTTTGTTCTATTGAAAAGTCTTGCTGTACCTCATGTGGAGGTGTTAATTCCTCAAGTCTTTTTTAAACAGGAGTGGTAACTCGTTATGTGTAGGGAAAAAATAAGTTTTAAGATATTACAAGGAAAATAAGATTTTAAATTGAAATTTGCCTGAGATAATGATTTATGATGATCAAGTTAAATGTATGTGGAAATAATTACCTAGCACACAGAGATAACAGTCTCAGACTAACCTTTGGGATTACCTGAGATTAAAACTGCAAAGATGCAATATATTAACTGTGTTTAGAAGAATCCAGTATAAGAAAATATGCTTAGTGAAATTAACTTTGCAATAGAACCATTGCATATGTGAGGTGTTCATAATATAGGATTACAACCCACTTTTCTCTTCAATAATGCCTATAGAATATCATTTGTGGAGCCATGAAATATTTTAAATTCTTTAAAATCCATATATTAAGGCTAATTACATTTACTGAGTAGCTAGATAACGTTTTTGTTTTAACCTTTGTTTTTGAAACTCAGTCTAAAATCACAAAGGCATGGATTTACCTACCTAATAGGACCATAATTAAAATTTAACTTTTTCAAATTAAACTAAGTCTCTAAAAGTTAAAATAAGTTTAGTTTACCCCATGACTTATTATATAAAAAAATTCTAGAGTTTAAGCATCCCTTGGTAGCTAAGAATATTGCAACATTTTCAGATCAATATTTTTAACACCTCCTTACACTGTTCTCCTTTCACAATTCTTTAAATATGGATGGAAGAGTTTGGGTGAAAATTTATTTGTCCCAGAATATAAAATACTCTAACTTCTTTAGGAAAAAAGAAACGCTATGCATTTTTTTAATCTCATTTGTCTTTTTCAATGTTAAAAACAGATTGCACGTGAAAAATTTTGCTTAAGTAAAGATTTGAATGAGTTAGGTTTAATTTATCGAGACTTAATTATAAATTAAGTATATGTAAATTAAATATGACTACAAATCCTAGTAGATTGCTTCTATTCATTATAGCCAATCCTTTCTTTGGTTTCAAAAATGAATTACTCAGGTATTAAAACTGATTTATGATGTTCTAAGAATAGCCATGAATTTATATTTCTGAGTAGTAGTATGTTCCAAAGGAACCAGAAACCATTCCTTGGTATCTCAGTCAAGTAACCATTATTTTTCAGTGAAACGCATATTTATCAATAAACGCCAGTGAGATTTGCTTGGGCCGAACAATTGGGGTTTTTATAGATTTAAATATAAGCGTGTTTTTTTCACATGTACTACAAAATTACATGAATCCTTTCTAATAAATTTTGCTGTAAAATTAATTACCTAAATGGTTTTTTTAGGTTTGCCAGGTTAAATAATGACATTTTTATGTAGCGTATGATTTTCTTTTCTATACTCAGGTTCTCTCTTTAGGAGCAGATGTCTTGCCGGAATATAAACTGCAGACGCCACGCATAAACAAGTTTACAATATTGCACTACAGTCCCTTCAAAGCAGTCTGGGATTGGCTTATTTTGCTGTTGGTCATATACACTGCTATATTCACCCCCTACTCTGCAGCCTTTCTCCTCAATGACAGAGAAGAACAGAAAAGACGAGAATGTGGCTATTCATGTAGCCCTTTGAATGTAGTAGACTTGATTGTGGATATTATGTTTATCATAGATATTCTAATAAACTTCAGAACAACATATGTAAATCAAAATGAAGAGGTGGTAAGTGATCCTGCCAAAATAGCAATACACTACTTCAAAGGCTGGTTCCTGATTGACATGGTTGCAGCAATTCCTTTTGACTTGCTAATTTTTGGATCTGGTTCTGATGAGGTAAGAGCTGCTTAAAAATCTTATTTTCTGAATGATTGCAATTATAAAAGTGAATTTATTTTAACTGCAAAAAAAAAGAGTTGCTTTACAAACTTTCTATGTCCCACAGATGAAATTCTTTTTCATTGGGAAATGTTATGAAATGAAATGGAACCATTTTGCCATTGCAGATAATTCACGTTTCTTTCTGTTGTTGCTAGGAGATGCAAAAGATACACATCCTCTAACCTACAAATTAAACTTTAAGACAAGTGGTACATAGCACACAGCACATTCCCAGGGTGTGAAATCTCTACATAGAAACTCAAGAAGTATAAAACTGTCAAACATCAAGGATCACTGTTTCCTTACATCACTGTGGTTTGAGACAGCAAAGACTTGTTTTTTTTTCAAGATTATGTGGAAGGGGACACCTTCTGAAATGTCTTGCTCTTAAGTAATAACCAGTTTGGAAAATACTTCCTGTGTGTTTCCAGTATTTTATAGAGTCAGAAGCTTTAGGGAAATACACAAAGTATAAGTATAGTGCATTTTGTGGCTGAAGGGTCATAACTTTAATCAGATTCTCAAAGGGAACTTTGATCCAAAGAAATTAAGATCTCCTAAAGTCCCCTCTATTAAATTGCCACTAATTTTTTTCTTTAAACTTTTTATTTTAAAATAATTTCAAATTTACAGAACAGTCACAAAAAATGCAAAACTCAGAGAACTGTATCATCCACCACTCCCCAAGATAACTAGATTCACCAATTTTAACATTTTGCCACATTTACCATATCATTCTCTCTATATATCCATCTGTATATCAATCTATCTATGTATCTATCTATCTAGCTATCCATCTATCTATCTATCTATGTATATCTGTTTATCTATAATCTATTTTCTGAACATTCAAGGATAGGTGTAATCATCATGCTCCTTATATACGTCCATGTACATTTCCTGAGAACAAAGATCTTCGCTTATGTAGCCACCTTAAATACAGTGCCACTAATTTTTATTGTAAATAGCTTCCTGGATGCAATAGTAGAAAGATTTACAGAAGGTGAGAAAGTATTGCAAAGAGGGTAGGTTGAGAAAGATAACGTCAATGTGTTTAATTTTTAAAATTCATTGTCCTTTTCTGATTAAGACCCCCTCTCCACTTTTTATTGTTTATTTTTTCCAAACAGAGACCAAAGCACAAAAAATCCCCTCTTCAGATAGTGTCCCCTGGCCAATTAAGACTTCAGGCAAGAGAGCTTTCCCAAAGGAGAACCCATAGGTTTAGAAGTAGACTCTCCTATAAAGCATACCTGTCAAATTGTTGTGCAATTAAGAGAAGGACAATGGAACAAGATATTCTTCCTGGATTTCAATTGTTATTCCACTACAAACCTTACACAAAGTCTCAAGCCTTACTTCCTCATCTGTAAAAGGGTAATAAGACCTTTCAAGTTAATATTTTTGATTTGAGACTCCAATGAGACTTTAATGAGATAATAGTCTTATCAAAATACCAAAAAAAAAAATAAGCTGCTGCTAAACTAGTTAAATTTATAAGGTTAGATTCCAAACTTTGGGTTCCAACTAAAAAGCAAGAAAATGAAATACTTCTTTATGAAGACTCATCTGTATGAAGTCCTTACAGTAAGTCCTTATCAATAAGGTCTTATTGATAAATAATAAAGTAATATCTCACTTTTTCAAAATTAAAATATATGCACCAACAACTAATTGAATTTCAGTTTGGTGAAATGAAAGAATGGGTAAGCAAATGAATAGGCAAATAGGAATGTATTTATGATATTTAATGAATAACCGTCAAACCAATAAGTATTTGGATAAATTGATTTTAGCCACTAAAGTGAAATTCTAGGATGCAGTACTTGGTTGGTTTAATTTCAGTTACTATAACACATAAAAATAATAATAAAATTGCATTAAAATACGCCATTCAGATTATTGCTATTTCAGATAGGTCTTCCTTCAAGTAAACTGACACAAGAGAAAGTGTGTATGATTCACATATGTGTAAGATGAAGCAGTCTTGGGAAAAGAGGGTGTCCAGATTCAGCTTTATCAAGTAGCCTCAAGGAAAAGGTGAAGCTTGCCTCATAGGAAGCAATGCCAGTTCTCAGCAACTAAATGATTTCAAGGATTCCCCTCATATTCCCAAATCTGTCCCTCAATCTGTTTAAGATGTGATGTGAAAAGGAAGGATACCGATTTTGGAGTCAGAAAGACCTGGGTTTGGTTCTCTTCTGTGCCACTCACTTGGAGTATTAAGCAAGCTATTTAACTTCTTTAAGACTTCATTTCTTTTTTTGTAAAATGGTGAGAGGTGGCATCTTGTGATTTTTTAAAAAAAACACTGTATATGATACCCAGTACCAAGTATATAATGATTGATTGCCAAAGGTTACTTCTCTTCCCTTTCCTGTCTCTTTGAATTAAAGTTCCTGTTTCCTAATGCAATCTTCCTTCAAAAACTAATATATTACTTCATTAATCCATTAATATTTTAATTACTCATTTAGTCAACAAATATTTATTGGGTATCTTTTATCTTGTGGCAGTTATAAGATTAGATAGTTGCAAATTAAAGAGATCCTGAAGAAATGGGAGCCAGAAAGGAAATGTTTTGATGATAGTTATTGGGTTGCAAAGCACCAGAACATGGGGTACCAAGTAGGGGAAACAAGGGAAGGAGTGAGTCTGGAAGGGGCATGAGGGAATCAGATATTGGATTGGATCAGCTATTAACAGAAGCAACAAGATTAGTGATAAAAAAAATTTAGGCTACTTCATATATTTTTTCAGGAGGGACAATGAGAATACCCCATTTTTATATAAATTATATTAAATAACTATATTGTAATAGGCTTTTCAGTACATGCAGAGTGACGCTAGAGAATAAAATTTTTCTGTAAGTGTATACTAAGTCATGTGATAATAGTATTACAAATATTCAGCATCCATTTTTGTTTCTGACAAAAAAGAAAATAAGTACTTCCAGAGTAAAGATATTCTATATCCAAATGGGCTATTTGGGGAAGTTTCATCATATGCATATGAAAAAAAATACTTCTTTGGGATTTTTTGACACAAAATTAAATATCAAATCCTAAAATCATCAAGCAAGAGGTCACTCAGATGAGACATCATCTTGACAATGGTTTTCAAACCGGAGTTTCATGGAGGTGACCCAGACAGTCTTGGAGGCTGTCAGAGGTTGAAAGCAAGACAAGCTAGTAAGTCTCAGAGCCACCCACCTCCACCATAAAAAGAGCAGCTCAGGGTTTATCTGCTTTGCCTGTAATGATTCCATGTAAATTATCTGAAAATGTTAACAAGACTTGGCCTAATTCGTTTTCTTATTTCCAGAAAGAATTAAGGTGACCTTTTCCCACATAAGTCCATTCACTCTATACACATTTTTTGAGAACGTATTATGTGCCAGTTAATATGCTAGTTATGAGTTTACAGAGAAAAGACAGACAAAACCCCATTGTCTGGGAGCTCAAAGTCTAGAAGGGGAAACCAGCACATAAGCAGATAGAGTACTATTTTGTAATTACTTTAATATCACCATGTGCAAGTGGCCATGTGAGCATAGAAATTCTTGATTACCGGTGAAAGTTTTCTGGGTAGAAAATGTAGGAAGTTCATTTTAGTTAGAGAGGAAGCCCATTAAAGGAATGGAGCTGTAAAGTATTGCTACCCAGCCCTATCAAACTCAACACTCTCTTTGATAGCAAATATTTGTAATGCCCCCTTTTACCATTGTTAAATCGAAGTGATACATAATGTAACCTATTTATGCACCTAATTTCACAACATAATTCCCTACCCTTTATGTAAAGGAGAAATAGATGTTATTTATAATAAAATATTTATTTCAGCATATAACTTCTTCAAGCATGTCTACATTAATGATATAATGAGGTATCTAGAGTATTGTACATAGTTATAATGAGGAAGTTTATATTTAAACAATAAATTCAATATTCAAATGAATATTGTTGCACTTTCTTTATATTTGACATTTTGGCATAAGGGTTGAATTTATACATACACACATATGTATATGTATGTGTTTATATGTGTATATATATAATAAATTCAGGCATATATACTTAAATACACACATACATAGAGAAACACTGTTAATGTGATAGCTACAAGTAGTCTGGTACAGCAGTTTTGTATTGGTGACTCAAACATCACAAGCCTTGTTGTCATCGAAGATGTAATTGTCTGAAACAGTGAACAACTAACTCAGTTAAGGTCCAAACTGAATGAGTTAATCATCCTTCAATTACATGTAAAGCACAGGTTCAAGACTCAGTAATAATAAATTGGTTTTTCACCTATACAAATGACTGGCAGGACATTGAAAAGTTGTATAGGACATGGGACAATTTTTGTTGTTGTTGGAGACTGTTCCAGGCATCGTAGGACTTCTACATGCCTCACTCTAGGAAATGAAGGAAAATTTCAAGGAGATATCAAATATTGTACAGATGTAAACCATGATGAAAACTGAAAATAAGTCACTAGGTGTGTCAGTTTGTTATGTATTGATATTAATTAAATAAGATATTGGCCACAGTACCAAACTGAGGTGGCTTCAGAAATTAATGGGAAGTGAATTCCCTTGCTAGAATCTTGGTAACAGAGCAAAATTTCTTAGAAAAGGAAGTTTTGGAAGGCTAATCATGGTAAAGAAAAGAGTCCCCCATCGGCACCCCTCATCTCTTAGCGTGATTGTTGGCTGAAAAGAAAGAGCCATAGAGGATATAATGTTAAAGATTGACAAGTAAGGCTATTGGAGTTCCCCAAGAATGTGGGATGGAATGGAATCCAAAGCATATGTAGAGGGGTTAGTCTTGTGGGCACTGTTTCCTCTCACACAGGAGGAAAAGCTGGTGCTTTTATGGATAAGCTTAAAGGTAGAAAGAAAGAAGTTTAAGGATTTCCCACCATTTATGTCTTCAAGTCTAGGTTTTAAAATACTCTGAGAAATTCTGAATATAATGCAAGCACTACTACTGAATTAAAACCTAAATCTGCCTATTAATCTTAGAAAGCATCTAGTTCAGTCCCCTGCCTAGGAAATTAGAGTATTGTTATTCCTATTTTGCAGATGAGGCTATTGAAACCCAGAAATGTTAAGTGATACACTCAGGCCTACTTTATGCCCTACCACTATTTAGTAGTATATTTTATTCATTCAGCAAATATTGATTGCGTATCATTCAAAGCGGCAGGCATTATTCTAGGATCAGAGATTCAGAAGTAAACAAGACAAAGACTCTGATGGGGACAGAGAAGAAAAAAGATAAGCAAACCAACAAATAAATGACAAAATGATTTCAGAAATGGGTAAGTGCTGTGATGAGAACAAAAGCAGGTGGATGTGATAGAGACTGATGGCTCATTTGGATTGGGCAGTCAGGAATGTCCATTAAGGAGGTGCATTTGAGTTGAGACTTGACCAGTGGATCCTGCCACCTAAATCTCAATGCAGAGCATTTTAAGCAGAAGGAAACTCTAGCAAAATGTCCCAAGAACAAGCTTGGCATGTTAGAAGACAGAAAGAAGGATAGTGGCAACCAGGTTGGAGCTCAGTGAGGGGGGTAGAGTGCTAGGATATGAGGATGCAGAGGCAGGGAAAAAATCGCATCAAGTCATTGGGTTTGGAGTTTATTTTGACCACAATGAGAACCTTTGGAGTGGGAATATCTGACATTTTGAAAGATTGCACGGGTTGATGTCTGCAGACTGGGTAGTCAGGGTAGAAGCAATGGAATCAGTCTGGAGCCTCTGCAGTAATGCAAGAGGGACAAAACAATGACTTGGGCTACATGGTAGCAATAGAAATGAAGGGAAGTAGACAAATTTAGGATATATTTTGGTTGCTGATGGCTAAAAAATTATATGGAGGAGTAAGAGAAAAAGCAGAATTGAGGGTGGTTTCAGATATCTTGCTGTTTGTTTTTTGTTGTTTTTTGGTATGTTTTTGTTTTTGTTTTGTGTTCTGGTGTAAGCAAATTTTACAGATGGTGATATATTTATCCAGTTGGGGGAAACCTGGAGAGATAAAGGTGTATTCTGGAGGAGAAATACCTGTTTTGCCCATGTTAAGTTTGAGATACTTATTAGTCATCCAACCACAGATGGCATGTAAGCAATTGGATGTGCAAGCTGGGAAATGCATGGACAGCCAGAAGTACATATATGAATATGAGAAAGTGAAATGAGATTCATAAATTAAAAATTAGATATACTCATAACAAAGATTGGTTTGGATCAGTGCTTCTACCTTAGGACCGTGCACCAATTTCCCCGTGGCTCTTTTAAAAGGTTCTTGAGATTCATTTTTGGTAGATCTCAAGAATCTTTTAAAAGAGATTTACTTTTAAAAGTGTCATGAATGATTCTGCTCTTTAGATATACAAGATCCAACAGCCATATCTGGGTCTAAGGGGAAGTCCAGGATACGGGTTTTATGTCCTCACAGGTGGAAATTTCTTTAAAATAAATACATAATATAAATAAACAAAAAGAAGTGATTTTCAGCTAAAAGGAAGAACGGTTATGATTTCTAAATTTCTTAATATTAACTGAATTAGGAAGATGTTTTCTTCTCTTCATTGCAATGTCATGGATTACCTTTGAAAAAAATATTTTGGTCAGTGTCAATTAAACATGATGTCTCCCTTGCCAATCACCCTAAATTATAAGTTACTTTAACATTTTCTTTTTATGTACATTCAACTCTGAGGAAGGAAAAATATTTGAATTTTGGATATACATTATTCTATCTATAAAATGTATAATTAACAATGCTAAGAGAATAGTTTGCATATACACTTCTATAAAGAAGACAAAATGTAAGCAAAATTGTTCTTATCAAATTAATCATTTAAATTTTAGCTTGAGTAAATGGAAATTGCCTATTAATAACATGTTGAAGAATATGAATACTGGCAATAACTGGGCTTGCCAATGTCATTAATATCTTCCTGATATTAGGCATCCAGACAGACTAAGGGAAAGATTCTCTACTTCCTAATTGTTGCAGCAGCAACACCATGACACCCATGGAAAATTACCTCATATCATTGATAGAAAGAATCAGTATTATTGGTTCAGTATTCAGAAAGTCAGCTTCTGATTATCTGCCTCAAAATTTCCCCTATATTGCCTATCTATGGCAAATCTTACCTTCAGATATATGCATACTTAAAACCCAGACTACTCTGTTTAGTCACATACTTCATTAATCTCTTTCTTTCCTGAAAATTAGTATTCCTTTGATTAATTACTCGCTCTGGTGGTCTCTTTTCTCTCATAATTTACTGCTATTTTTCATGACTCCTGAATGCAAGCAAGAAAGTCCTCTAATACCTAAGCAACTACAGTGCTTTTCTAGGGAAAATTCTGATAGAAAAGAGGCATTTCTGCTCACATTGATAAGCTTTCTTCATTTGATGAACAGTGAAATGGATTCAAGGAAAAACTTAGCAGACATCTAAATAGGAACTCTGATCATCTTGTTAGTGTTCTTTCTGAGCCTGATCAATAGATATCATTAGTTTGTTGAAGTAAATTTCTAAAATATCAGACATAAATTCTCTCATTCTCTCTCCCTCTCCCTATTACCCCCTCCCCCCCCATATATTTCCTGGAAGTTAAGGCAAAAGTTTCCATTGGCTTGGGTTGGAGCTGTTGGTCATGCCTTAAAAAATCTTTGGCATGACAAGTGAGTGACACAAGGGTATTGAATGGCATAACTTATGGAACTAAGGAAAGTTAGAGTGCTCCATCAAAAAAAAAAGGTTTTTTTGCTCTCAGTTAATCATTAATTCATTAGTTATATGTGATCTATTGATTATATTTTGATAAAGATGACATAAGATACAATTTTTTGTTAAATATTTCTCAGTACAAGCTTAGTTTCCATTTAAAAAACACAGCCTCCATGTATTTGTTTATTTCCTGTATTATTTTCCTAATACTGTTTAAAATCATTGGATGACCAGTATTCCATCTCACTCTAACTCTCTTACTAATAAGGAAAATTTGAGTTCAAATGGCAGCATAATCAATGACAAGTTATTTAAAAAAAAAAGACCCTCAACAGTAAAAGATGTCAAATATTGGAATGAGTTTCTCAGGGAGGTCATAAAATGTCCTACTCTTTAAAAACCATAGTTTGTCAGGGAGTTTATAAGGTTTGGTATGAATAGGGAATAATAAGATAGGTGATTCCCCAAGGTTCTTTCACATTTATAATATATCTCTTTGATTATATTAGAGAATGTGTCCTTAGAAATATAGAAATAGTGTGATTCAAGCTGAACAAAGAACAAAAAAGTAGTTTTAATCTTGTTTTTCAGTTTTATTGAGAAGGTAATTCATTGAATGGTGTGGACAACAAGTACCAAAGCTGAAAGGGAATAGAAATGAAATCTAAAACAAAACATGAGTATGGATTCATACAATTTGTTGCTCACTAAGTGTTGTTCCTATTTCCCTATTTGTAACAAAGTATTTCTTGACAAACAGGACAGAATCATGGATTAAATAGAAGGTTTCAGTGATGATTTATTCTATCAATCCTGTAGATGAAACAAAAAAACTGCATATTTATAGTTTCGAATTTATAAAAAAGTATTCTATTCACTTAGTTATGGCAAAGGTTTAGAGAATTAACCTCTGAAATAAAATATTTTAAGTGTAAGAATCTTGAAAATGCTTACTAAAAATAAAGTAGAATTACTTTTCAAAATTATTTTTAAATATAAGTTTCTTTCTTATTCATGAGGCTTTCTCAGTTTGTAGCCAGATTTATTCTTGAAGTGGAGTTGTTTAATACTGAAGAAATCACCTATTCGGATTGTAGGCCTTCAAAAAGAATTCCACATGCACTAAGAAAGAATATTGCCTGATTTATTTTTAAATGTCTAGTAAAACTAAAAACAGTCTTCTTGAGTTTGGATCTACTATCTAACATATTTATAAAACTTTAATTGTTGAGGATATATATTTTAAAATAATGTGCAAAAAGTCATAAACTTAAGAAAGGAACCTAACTTTTATTTCAAAATAAGAAGGTATCTAGGGCTTTTATAAACTATGAATGTGGATCACTTTTTTTAAAAACCTTTAAAATTGGATGAGATTCATCAGCCTCCCAGAAATATGACATAATTGAATTTCCGGAGGAAGAATCATTTTACATAAAAAGCCAATCCTGACAAAAGCCATTAAAAATCAAAGTCTTAAATAAGTAGTCTTACATTACTGTGACATTCTGGCAAAAAAACTTTGAAATATCATTCAGTCACAATAAAGGAGTTGAGTTCCAAGATGGTGCGGGTGCTTGTAAGGTAGGGACTTGATTTGACCTCTTGGAGTTCATATGCCTCCTTTGTACTGTAGTGCAGGGGCAGCACTGGAAACAATATACCTTGCTTAGGTCTGCTGCAACAGGCCTCACCTCTTTTCTTTTCTTTTTTTTTTTTTTTTTTTTGATCTTTCACTTTTTTAAATCCTTAACTGAAGTAAAAGATAACTGTTTTAAGTAATAATATTAACAAAGTATTTGCAGAATATTTATTATGGATAAGTGAAATGAATGACAACAGTCTTACCATGGACATGATAAATGATTTGGGAATACTCCATTAGGTACCTGCAGTAGACGTGGAGCAGGTAGATTGAAGCTAGACTTAGGTTTGTTAAATATGTATAGTGTAAACTCTAAAGCAACCACTAATCTTTTTTATGTGTATTTAAATTTTTATGCACTTTCATTGTGAACTCTAACATATGTACATAACACCGATAACTTTCAAAGTATGATTTAACAAGTACTTAGCAAATTTCAAAGAATGTTATGGATTACAGTTCCACAATTTCAGTTATTTCCATTATTTTAAAATATAACATATATACAGAAAGTTGTTAACTTTCAAAATACAGCTCAACAAGTAGTTATATAGGTAACTTCAAAAAATGTTATGTGTTGCAGTTCCACAGTTTTAGTTCTTTCCTTACGGTGAATTATAGGATATATACAGAAAGATGAAGACTTTCAAAGCACAATTCAATGAATAGCTATAGAGCAAATTTCAAAGAACGTTATAGGTTACAGTTCCACCATTTCAGTTATTTTCTTCTAGCTATTCTGATACCCTAGCATCTAAAATACGTATATATATATTTATTTACTTATATAAAATTTCAGTATTTGTAATCCTTTGTTAAATCTTATTTTGTCTGTTGCTACCCCTTCCTCTTGTTTATTCACGTTCTCGATCTTCGGGGTGTCTAGGCAGTGACCACCCTAATTTGTGCATACTGAAAGGGGGTGTTGACATTATGGGGAAGAGGGTGGCATCTGATTGTTGTTCTTAAAGAGGCTATTGCCTCTGGGTTTTAGGACTTGTCTGGCATAGGAACACTCTGGTGGATTTAAGTTTCTGAGAGATAAAACTTAGTGAGTAAATCTTTTATAGAATCTCAGATAGGGACCTAGGTATTTCGGGACTACTTTTGGTAAGGGCATGGCATACTGTGGCTATTTGGGATATCTAGCTGGGGATTGCAGAAGAGAAACCTCCAGGATAGCCTCTCAGCTCTATTTGAGATCTCTTAGCCACTGTAACCTTATTTTGTTACCTTTCCTTTTCCCCTTTCGGTCAAGTAGGCATTTTCAATCTCTCACTGCCAGGGCCAGGCTCATTCCTGGGAGTCACGTCCCACATCGCAGGGGAGATTCATTCCTCTGGGAGTCATGTCCCATGGCTCACCTCTTTTTATACCTTATTTATTACCACTATATCTTTGTATTTCGTAATAATAATCAGACTTTACCATCTTGTGAGTTTTACACTTTTTTTTTTTAGTTTCTACAAAAAGCAACAATAAGCAGATAATATTTTTCTACCACCAGTGAAAACCTCAAGAAATGACATTTAGGAAAAGAATTCTTCATCTTTACTGAACTCCTTTAAAAATTGTTTTGAATAGTTTTGTGAATAATTTCATTTATGATATTTTTAAAAATCAGAAACCACAAAAATAGGTTTCCATAATAGTATGGCCATATATTACCATGAAATTATATATGCTGCAAGATAAATCATGCATCCTGAAAACAATTCTACTCAGTCAAATGCTGATGTTAACACAATCAAATTATATGGTAGTTGTTGGTCCCCTTTTTCATCTGTAGGTAATACAAAGATAACCCACTGAACTAAATAATGGGGACTAATGATTCCCAAAGAATCAGCAAGAGACTCGTAATTCTTTAGTCCACTCTCTGTGAGATATTGGTACAATCAGTTCTCTCTATTCTGTAAACTGGGGCAAGACACAGTAAGTGTTTAAAGAGACGTTTAAAGTCCTGAAGAAGAAAAGAGCTATTTCCATGCTAAGTGCCATGCTGTACACAACTACAGCTAACAAAGAATGCCCAGACATGTTAGCACCAACCTGATAACGAAAGAAATAAGCGAAACACATTTGTAACCCTGTCCAACTAGCACAAGTAGTTGCACTTGGGCCCACATTGCAGACTAACACCAAGATGGTACTGACTGTTGAAGTCAAATTTCACTGATCCCTTGATTGTATGATATATGAACATATCTCAGTAAAACGGAATTAAAAAAAAATTCACTCATCCTTGTAATACAACTGAGATAAAACAACTGCTTAGCCTCTTCTCCCTCTCTCTCACTTTGGCTGTCTCTCAGTCTCTTTCTCTTCCTCTCATTACCTCTGTAATTATTTTGTATGAATAATAGCAATTTGGTTGAGATTTCATCCTGAACCATTTTTCTTAACCTTTTTTCTTTAGGAAAGTTGTCACTTATGTGTTATAGGTTTTACATTGCTTTATCTGCTGAGTATAAACTTTCTGCCATCTAGGTTTTATTTTATTTTAATGTAATCCTAGAAGGAACATCAGAGGTTTATTTGAGGGGAGGGCAGAAAGGAAGGTGGCATTCACAGTGGATTTGATTCCTTTTCTCATTGTAATATCTTTTTTGCTTCACTATCTTCAAGCCTGAAGAGTCATTAGAACTTATTGTCACAATATGTTACAGTTGTGTACTCATTTGTTTTGAAGCATTTTAGTTCATTAACCAAATGCCTAGAGAATTTTCATTCTATTTCATTTATTTGTGGGTTCAGAGAGAAATTTTGATCCAAATAATAGAACAATAATCCTCAAATATTTTTGAATTCTCAACACAAGTAAATAGGTAGCAGAAAGAAGAAGGAAAATAAACACATGAACTTGAGGTGTGAAGTGTAGAAATAGTAAGATATTGAAGCAGGGTGATTTCAGTTATCAGTCTGAGCAGTTAGTGCTCCTAAATTAAAAAAATCTTGTCTTTCAAAGTCCCTGCTGTTTCCTGATGGGACTTCCAGGCCATTGTGAAAGCTCTCCAGTTAGGATTCCAGAGATCTCAATTGTGTATATGGAAAGTGTGGAATGTCTATCAACCCCACAATATCAAGTTCCTGCTACTAATGGAACAAGAACATATGGAACCTTCAAATAAAAACATGAAAAGCTACCATTTACTGGGTATTATTAACAGCCCTGTAAGGTAGGCATTTTTATTCCCGTTTTACAGATGAAGAAACTGAAGCTTAGAGATTAAATAAATAACTTGTTCAAGGTCACATACTGGTATGGAAGCAGAATTCTAAAACAAGTTTGTCTGTTCCAAAGTCCCTACACATAAGTGGTAGGCTAAAACTACTGATGCGACAAATAATGAAAAGCTGAGTTTTCTCCCAGGGAATCACCCAACACTAACTCAAACTCTCCATTCATTCACTGAGAAGATTTTAAATCTGTGAAAAACAATCTCCTTCATTTTAGTCTGAGAATAATAATTCAGCATTGTAAACAGAGAAGACTCGCCTTATAAAATGGAGTCCAGTTGCAACAAACACATTTCAATTCCTAAAAGCTCCTCTAACCTCCAGAAGGTTCCAATACTAACTGGAAAAATTTCAGGGGACACTGAGGGATCTCCCCTTCCCCTGTGATGACTGTGGCGCACAAGGGGAAAGAAAACTAGAATACATATGATAGCATTTTAATGAAAAGGTTTTTCTTGATTTTTAGTGCTCTCTTTTCGCCAATCAATATTAATCAATATGGGGTGATAGCTATGCCATGTGTTATTTCTTTAATTAAGATATCTATTCTTAACCCAGTTGGATGTACTTTGTGAAATAAGCACCGACAGTGAACAGATAAAATGACTCAATAATTGATTGGTAAACACCATGTAACTATGGAATAATTATATGCCCTTGTGAATTATATAGTACTTAGAGTTGACATTATTTAAGGAACCTAAAAAATGAACTCGTAATTTGTACTTATCAGATTTCGAGTCCAAACAACCAATTAAGTATCCTGTTATTATATGAAGTGTCCTATCATTAGATACCTGGTCAGTAATAATCATGCAATTAGTTATACAAGTCACACCCGAAAGCTACAATACAATTACAATATCATTGGGATATCAAGAAACAATTTAATCAATGTAGGAAATTTAGGAAGAAAAAAGAAAAATTGCATTTAAATGTAGTGCCTAATACATGCATACAGTCTTCCAATAAGTGTTCCCACAGCTGAGGCTTGACCAGCCCCATCTTATTATTCAGCTCTCTCAACTCTTGTCAGCTCCTCAGCAAGGTCTTCCTTGACCTTCCATTCTAACATGGTGCCCCACTCCAAGCCACATCCCCATACACGCTTCATCATATTAATCTGTTTTATTATCAACATTGTTCTTTTCACTACTGAAATTATCTTATTATTGTTTGTTTTAAAAACCTCTCTCCCCATTAGAAAATGAACCTTGTTTCTCTTCTTTAGAGAAGACAACTCTCTCTATTAGAAAAGACACCTTGTTTGTTTAACACTATAATCCCAGTGTTGCACTTGCTATGTGGCACTTAGTAGGAATTTTGGGGGAATAAATGATTTATTGAACACCTATTATGTGCAAGGCACTTGGTTAGAGCATAAAATAAGACAGATCTTCTGGCCCATGGTTCTTAAATGCCAAGATATTAAATTAATTTACCACATGCTTGCAAAGTATTTTCCAATCAGGAGTAGAATCTTAAAAAAGAAATGTCTTTTTTGCATTGTTTTAACCTGATTCTGCCTACTTTGCTTCACGGGAACATATTGAACTGTTTACCAACGGTTTCTGATCATTCATGTTTATTTCCACAGACAACAACGTTAATTGGTCTTCTGAAGACAGCTCGACTCCTTCGTCTTGTGAGAGTGGCCAGGAAACTTGATCGATACTCAGAATATGGCGCTGCTGTTCTAATGCTCTTAATGTGCATTTTTGCCCTGATTGCTCACTGGCTGGCTTGCATTTGGTATGCGATTGGTAATGTTGAAAGGCCATACCTGACTGACAAAATCGGATGGTTGGATTCCTTAGGACAGCAAATTGGGAAACGTTACAACGAGAGTGACTCAAGTTCTGGACCATCCATTAAAGACAAATACGTCACAGCACTTTATTTTACCTTCAGCAGTTTAACCAGCGTAGGATTCGGGAATGTGTCCCCTAACACCAATTCAGAGAAAATCTTTTCGATTTGCGTCATGTTGATTGGCTGTAAGTAGATTTCTCTTTTGTTAACTATTAGAATAAAATAACACCACAAAATTTTTTATCTCTAGAACATCTAGAGTAAGACAAAGAGAAAATTATAGAAAATTGTGGAGATGCTGGATTACATATATGAGCTATATATTCTATCAAATCTGATTATCTCTGTGAAGGAGAGACACCAACGGTCTTTCAGAACCTCAGCAAACCACGGGTGTAAAACTGGAGTGAAGCAGGTCTGTCTTGGGATTCAGGAAAGCCCTCACTGAACACCCGGGGTATTCCGTAGACATCCCAGAGAGAGGATGCTAACCTCGCACTAATGAAGCTTTGATGCTTAGTTCTTTGATCTTTGTTTTGTTGCTGTTAAGGTTCATTTTTTTGTCATATAGATACCTAGTTTTGCTGGCACCATTTGTTGGAAAGACTATTCTTTCCCCATTGAATCACCTTGTCAAAAACGAATTGACCATCTATTTGTAGGTCTATTTCTGGCTTTCTATTTTGTTCCATGAACTGCATGTCTACTCTTGCACCAATACCATACTGTACTGATTAATGTAGCTCTCTTGAAAGTTGTAAAATCAGGTATTAGGGTTGCGAGATTTAGCAAATGAAAATACAGAACACCCAGTTAAATCTGAATTTCGGATAAACAACGAATAATTTTTTGGTAAAGTAGGTCCTGTGTATTTTATTTATCAATCCAGCAGGTTGTGTAAGTTCAAATTTGATCTTTTACAAAAGTGTTTCGTAGGAATGTTTTAATTATGAGTTCAATTTAATAAATATTGAGCTATTCACATTTTCTATTATTTTGTTTCAGTTTGGGTTATTCGTGTAATTCAAAGAATTTGTCCATTTCATCTAAATAGGAGATAATCTTTGCAACCTGGGAGTACACAGAGATTTTTTAGATGGAACACAACAATCCTGAACCATAAAATAAAAATTGGTAAATTGGATTTCATCAAAATTAGTAACTTCTGATCTTTGAAACAGTTAAGAAAAGGAAAAGGCAAATGAAAGATTGGAAGAAAATATTCTCAATACTTAGATCTGAAAAAGGACTTGTACCCAGAAATACATCAAGAACTCTCACAACTCCAGATTAGGAAAACAAACAACTTAAGTTTAAAAGGAAACAAAAGATTTGAAAAGTTACTTGACAAAAAAAAAAAAAAAGATATGGATGGCTAATAAGTGCATAAAAATATGTTATTAGTCATCAGGGAAATACACTTTAAAAGCACAGTATCACTTCACATCCACCAAAATAGCTACAATTAAAAAGACTGACAGTACAAAATGTTAAAAACGATACGGAAATGTGGAATGACCAGTGCTCTCATACATTGCTGGCGGAAACGTGAAATGATCCAGCCACTTTAGGAAACAATTTGGCAGTTACTTATGAAGTTAAATATATACTTACCATACAACTCAGCCATTCCATTCTTGGTGTTTAACTAAGGGAAATGAAAATATATGTCCATGCAAAGGTGTGTATGTAAGTGTTCATCGCAGTTTTATTCATAATAGCCAAAAACTAGAAACCAGTTTCCATCAACAGGAGAAGAGACAAACCAACTCTGGCATTGCCATAAAATAGAATTTTACTCATCAATAAAAAAAGAACAAATTACTGATACACACAACAGGATGAATCTCTAAACAGTATGCTGAGCAAAATTCAGATATAATCAGTACATACTTTGATTCCATTTATATGACATCCTAGAAAATACAAACTACTCTTTAAGAACAGAATGGAGATCAGTGATTGCTAGCATCTGAAATGAATGGATCAGAGAGCAAAGGGGGGCATTTTATTATCTGTAAATAATGGAGGCATTATTTACAATGGAGGCATTTTATTATTTGTAAGTTAACACCTCAATGAAATTTATTTTTTTAAGTTACAAATTTTTTAACATTTGTGTAATAGGTAGAAAAGCAAAGTGTATTTGTTCCGTCAGCATGTTTCAGCTAGTACCCAATGACCAACCAAATGTGTTAGTTAACATATCAGATTTTGGGTATGTTGTGCTGAAGAAAGCTGTAAGACATAATCTATTTTATATCTATAATACCTAAACCTAAAGCAAACCATTCTGATGAATTAAGAACTCCCTATTATGGAAAGCTAAATAAAATATTAAGTTGAGGAGAGAAATGCCTATATACATAAACAATCTGCAAACTTATTTTTGAGTATTTTATGCCAGTTGATGGGCATTAACTAAATGTATAGAGAGTATAATCATTTTGTGTTTCTCTTTAGCCTGCAGCCTTTAGCTTCATTTGCTTCCTTTAAAAATAGAAAAAAAAAATTCATGTCTTGATTAATTTTAAACAGTCATCAACATAGAATTTCCTAAGAGAAATACTTCAAATGGTCAGTCATGTATTCAACTGTACTTACAATCTAGATTTTACCATCTGGTCAATGAGTGAAAAATACCTACTTAGGAACCAAACTGAAGTTTTGGCTTGTTTTGACAGCAATATGAACATAAAACTATAGTATTTATTAAAAATGAAATAATTGTTTCCTAACTCTTCTCCCTTGTATAATTATGTGGTTTAGCTAAAATAACTAGCATTGATTATATGTCCTCTGATTGAATCAAGTGAACTTAATGTACACTAACTAAACTATTTCCTAAGAACAGAAGAGCACACATAAATATTTCCAACATTACTTGGGAAAGGTAAAATATATTTCTCACATAAATCTCCTTGGATCACAGGAATCAGTTTCAGGCAAGTATTGCTAATTCCTTTCTTAATCAGCTATTCATTTACTCAAATTAAGCTCTCCTCTTCTTCCTGTGGAGCTTGTCTACCTTACCAAGAAATACGGTCTCTCACATGTCCCAGTTCAGCCTCATTACAGGTCTTCCCAACTTTTGTCCCCTTAAACAGATGAAACAAATGCCCACTTCTTTCTCTAGGACATTCTTTTACATGAGGTATCTATGGCAAACAAAGATCGTGCTAACCAAGAGACAGAGATAAGGTAAAACAGAATACAAATTCCAATTAAGGTAGATTATTTTAAAACAGCCTGAATCTGGCCAAAAGCTACTTTCAAAATGGTTAGGTGGTTTATATGGATAATGGTTTGTAAAATGTGTTTGAGAAAAAATATGCATTGGTTGAATATAGTTTAATCAAACTGTTCAAGCTGTTTTTCCCCCACCTGCTTGGAATAGTGCTTTCCACTGACTTAAATGTATGTTACCTCCTTTCTAAGGTTCCGGCACACTCCCAAATATCCATACACAGACCATGCATCACAATGTGACTTTCTGTACAGAGCATAGCATTTCTTTTTTGAATTATTAGAAACTGAATACAAATGCAAAAAGGAAAAGAGAAGATACTGAAAGAGCTTATTTTAAATCATAAAGATTTAGCCCAGGAATTAGTAATAAGAATATTCTCAAGTACTGCGTGTATAGCAAGGGATGTCATAACTGTTTCTCCTTATAGATGAAAGAACAAAAATGAATTCCAGTTTTCTCTATAAAATAAAATTATTTTCACACTGTAATCCAGAGCTATCTGTTTCTCATGCAGAAATATAAAAATAAATTTTAAGATTTAAAATTGTATACAGATTAACACTGTATGGAAACTATGATGAGTTCCTTAAAACAATTTATTATTTCTTAACAATCCAAAGTATTCAAAAAAATCTTAGGATTATAATAGATTTTGAATATTGCAAGGTTAGATTTAAGGCTGAGAAGCAGTGATGTCACAATTAAAAAAATAATTATTTCAACCCCAATTCAAATATTGGTTTTAAAATCCCTGAAATATATTTTTGCTCCATGCAATTTTTTTCTAGAAAACATATTTATGGTAACCCCATGACATGCCTTTTAATTACAAATGAACCAGTTTATTCTAAATGTATTTTACCTCTAGTCAGTACCCCAGGCCACAGGTTGATATTGTAAACAATCTGAATTTTTACTTTAATTTAGAACCCATGGTGAATTTGGATAGAACCTGAATAACTTTCTTTCCAGATTTATCATTAAAAGCATAAAATTTAAAATAGTATTAGCTTAGCTCCTTTTTCCCCATGGGCAGTGGTAAATAATCACAACTGTATTGAGATGCTTGAAATCTACATACCTGAGATTCTGACAAGATATGATATGCCCAAGTGCAGTTTTCCTCCATAACTTTGTGTTTTTTTGGTCCAATCCAGCATTAATGTATGCAAGCATTTTTGGGAATGTATCTGCAATTATCCAAAGACTATATTCGGGAACTGCCAGGTACCACATGCAAATGCTGCGAGTAAAAGAGTTCATCCGCTTTCACCAAATTCCCAACCCTCTGAGACAACGGCTTGAAGAATATTTCCAGCATGCATGGACTTACACCAATGGCATTGACATGAACATGGTATGTGTTTCTGTTTTTCACAACTGAAGTGCCACAGGCATTACAGCTATAGCCAAAACAGAAAAGCCGATCTCACCAGCTTTAAACCCCTTGCTTTTGTTTTCCTTTCTCAGATGTTTATTTTCTCCCCTGGAGATAGTCTCTCATTCTCAATTCATGGCATTGCATGGTGCTATATCTAGTTATACTGTGTGGCAAAGGCATTATAACGTAATGCAAACTGATATAACTGTGTGTGGTAGAGTTCCCACTTCTAGTTAGAGACATTCATTGCTTTAGCTGGGACTTGGGCTTTCACTGCTTAGCCTAGTTGCCAACACTCAAAAAAAAAAAAAAAGGACCCATGGGCATTAAGATTTGGCAAGTAAACATTAACAACTCTGATGCCCCCAAGCTGATATCATTTTTAATATTGATGAAAACCAAGCTTAACACTCTTTAAAAGATAGAATGTTTTCAGGATTTGTGGTAGCAGTTAGGGAATTGAAGTATGTTGTAAGCGTTTTACGATACGAAGTTTCATGCCTCTTTTAAGGACATTTTTTCTCTATTGTAAACAATTAACTATGTGCCCATTTACTGTACCTGGTTAATGCATCTTTCCTTTCAAGGGGGAAATATGGTTTCCTTCATACCTTTTAAGCAAATGCGACATCAACAAGCACTTTATTGTAATCTTTCCCTCCTTTATCAATCACTGCTCACAGATCAACACAATTAATAATATTACCACGGTCCAAAGAGGTCTTTTTACTATTAGGAGAATTACTTACATTCTTTTGACCTTGCCGTTTGGTTGCAGAGACTGATTGCTAAAGATAAATTATTTGAAAAATCCAAATTCCATGGCATATCATAGAGATATAATAAAATGATTAAAAATATGATGCCCTCCCCTCTGGCAACTCCACTGGGCAGGAGCACTGTTTCTAAGAATTCTTCAGAAAGTAAAATCACGTTTCAAGACATCAATAGCATAACACAAGTTTTGCATAAGTGACCCTGTACAATTTAGAGTGATAATCTTTGAAAGTAATTGATAATTTTTTGTTAGTAACATTCTAACAGAAAGCAAAGTTCACAATTAGCAGAGTGCAGAAAGCATTGTAAATATTACCTAACTCAAAAGACATATTAATATATGGATATGTTTATCAGAGCTGTCTGTGATTTATTTGAATCAGTATTAAAGATATGCCATTATAAAAAAATTTGAAGAGCTAATCCATGAATACATTTCATATAAAACTATAACTGAATTCCAAGAGTTATTTCCAATGATCTCAAAGCTTCTTGTGAAAAATTCATTTGATAAATTGATCTCAAAAAAGGAAGACTTTAGTCTCACGAGAAAGAGTGCCTACAAATACCTTTTAAGCAAATACCTTTTAAGCAAATTCGACATCAACGAGCACTTTATTGTAATCTTTCCCTCCTTTATCAATCACTGCTCACAAATCAACACAAGTAATAATATTACCACGGTCCAAAGAGGACTTTTTACTATTAGGAGAATTACTTACATTCTTTTGACCTTGCCATTTGGTTGCAGAGACTGATTGCAAAGAATTGTTAACAAAGAATTTCAGCATTCAGAAACTATTGGGTAATCTCTAAAGTTGGGTTGGCTGAAGCAGTGACAAGGATTTTTAATCAAAACATGTCACCCAATTGTGTTGTTCCATATTGCCAGATTATTTCAAAAACAGTAATAAAACAACAATCATTTATTGTACCTCCTCTCTCCATATAACTCTAGTTTTGTGACCATTTTTTGTGATAAAAAGTCTATTTTGTGACAATTACTTACCTTTTATTGTGTGCCTCTATTACCTATAAATATGGTTTATATACCACTTGCCTATTTACAATGTACTTATGAAAGATTTATCTCTTTCCTGTCTGCTTCACACCTTAATACATGGAATCACAACACCCACCGGTAAGAACAGGAGGTATTTATATCCAATTTAATTCTCGTGTAAATTGTGGAGAACACCCTTGTTATCTGTTAGGTTTAGAGCTTGTTAAATGATTTCCACTGTTAGTTCTGATCTTCTTTTGCATGATGTAGTGAAGGAAACACAAAGTAAGAATCTGGGGGAGATAACCTGAAGGAGGCCAAGTACAGAACAGAAACCCTTAATTTTAACAACAGCTTGACCTCCAGCAATATTTATATGTAGTTTCCCACTCCCATAAAAATTCACTACTTGGCCCCTACCCCCACTCTGATAAGGGTTTGGGTATACGGTTTGCATTAGAGAATTGTCATAAAGAAAATGTCACTCTCTTTCATGATCCTCTATTTTCATGATATAGGTGCTTTTTTTCCTCTCATCTGCATGCCTGTGTTACATGATCCTGGAGTGTGTGAGCTCTAAACCATGTGCTGCTGAGTTTTGCATGTGGTTTTGAGAGCTTGACTTTGCACGAACTTCTTGTTAGTTCACAGTGTCTACATTTCTCATCTTGTGACTACAAAGTGAGTAAAAATCAAAGTGCAAGATAACTCGGCAAACTTGGCAAATGGAAAATGCCTGCTTATTAAGTATGCTGTGCAAAACAAAGCTGATCAGAGAAAAACAACCACACCCTTATATTATCGAGAGGTTAAAAAAAAATCAAAGTAGATTGTTAAAATCCCTGGGTCTTGCTAGTTTATTAACTAAACTGTAATTAAAGAATGGCTTAAAGTGATTTAATGTATGCATTGTGATACATACAAAGACATCAAACTGTTGTATTTGCATTCCATGTTATTTCATTTAAGTATAACATTAATTATAATTTCTCATGAAACATTTCAGAAGGTCATTTTTACTTTTACTATTAGACCATGTCCAAATGACGTACAGTGTCCAATCACAAGTATTAATTGACCTAAAATTATTTTTCATGACTCAAAATATTAAATTGTTAGATCATACATAGATAAAAGGGGGAGAAAAAAAGAATACAATTGACCTTTAAAAAATGCAGCCATACTGCTTATTCCCTCCATCTTTTGGTTTTTGTGAAAAAGTTATTGCCAGAACAGTCCAAAACTGAAAGCATCCTGGAAACACTTATGGACTCCTTTTCAGATGAACCAAATGATTCATACTACAAAAGCAAACAGCCAGTGAAAGGAAAGTGTTCTTTTGAGTCTGATTTCAGTCTTATGAATAATAAAATTACTGGAAAGATATCTACATGTCAATTCTGAAGAACCCTTTCCTTCCCACCCCCGTAAATTTAACTGGTTAGGAATAAAGAGAGGCTTACTCAGATTAGGACTGAAAGCATCTCTAATACTCAGAAAAATAATTTCCCTAAACCAAAGCTGACTTCTGAGACAGTTTGAAACCTTCTAAGGATAGCTGGCATTGATTCTAGTTGCAGAATCACCAAGAATGGAAAATCATCTTCCATGTCAATGTAGAATCAAGTTTCCTCACACAAAGAGCCTGGCATGAATGGAGAAGGGCTCCAATAACCCTGACGTACATTTCATTCTGGATGGTGGGAGATAAACCATTTGGGACAGAAACCAGTCCATAGTTTAATACTGTACATTGGCATGGAAGAAGAGCTTTTACAACCCTTTAATGGAAAATTTCATTCCTTATCTGAAAATGCCCCCTCTTCTCGAGTAGTGCCTGGCTAATAGAAAAAAAAATGCAGAATAGAGATTCAGAAGACACAAGCACTAGCTCTCAATCCGCCACCAATGTTGGACAAGTCACTTAACCTTTCTGCACTTTGTTTAAGCCAGTCATTTTCAAATATTTTTAAAGCATGAGAATTAAAATATTCTAAATATGTAAAACAGTTATTATGGAAGCTTTTCTGGTTGAGGATGGAAATTACAACCTTTCTGCTGCTTGCCTGCCCCCTCCTGCTCCCCCACCCCCGGCCTTCGCTGCGGTGGTCTCTGAGTCTTCTTTATGGAACATCTGCTCCTACATGGAACACCAGTCAGAAACCACTGGTGTGGGGGGTGGCCAGGAGTTTTGACATAAGAGAACGAAAGGAGACCATTTCAGGTAAAGGCAGTGGCAGAAGTAGAGGCACTGGGGGAGAGTACAAGGCAGAATTAAGGTGGGTAATCCAGAAACCACTTCAATTTATTTTAGGAAGAAAAGGGAACAACTGAGTACTTTTTTAGCCTGGGTTCTAGAAGACAGATATAGAAAAGAGTTGGGATAAGAGTCTAGGAAGAGGGATAAACTCTTCAGCAGGATGGATAGTCAAGTTTTCCTTAAAGGCAGGCAAGGAAGAAAAGAGTGACAGTGAAGCCACTGACTTTGAGGAGTAAAGGAGAAAATTGGATGGCACTTCCAATCTTTGGCCCAGTTTCCTTGATCAGAAAGAGACTAGATTAATTCCTCAGAAAGGAAGAGATATAGGATAGGAGTGGAGTTAAAGATGGTGAGAAGTACTGGAACAGATACCTTGGAAGTTTCAATTGAGTCACCCAAATAGGCTAAAAATACTTAAAACTGAAGTGGACTTTGAGGGGAAAAGCATATAAGTTTAATGGATCTGATGAACAAAGCCAATGAAAATGGAAAAAAGAATAATAAAGAATGATATTCTTCAATAGAAATTCTTATTTCTAGGAGCAGATATGATTTCTAAGGAGCATTTTCATGAATATCTTATTTTCTTTACTTCCACAACTGTTTTCTGGTTCATCAGAGCAGCCTCTGCTACTAGCACTAACCTTATTTCTACATCCATGATCTAACTCAACTCCATCAAACACTTTATGCCCATTCTCTCCATTTATTTAAATTACATCATCACTGGCAAACCTACACATTCAGATCTATGCTGCTCAAAATATAATGATGAGCTCTTTCAGTTAGCAATTCAGATAAAAATGATCCTTATGGCATTAAATGTCATCAGAAATGTCAAAGCCAAGCTTACAAAATAGCATGGCTATTTTTACCATATCATTTTTATCCCTCCTTACCTTTTTAAAATGATGCTTTTTGTACTGAAGTAGATAAATGTGGTCAATGAAAAAACATTGAGTAAATAGCATCTCCCCCGCCCCAAATCCAAACACCTTGACAAGTCAGTCCACACATTTAAAAGGGGGCATGCAGATTGGGGAAAAAAAAAACTTCATTTAAATGATGACCCACAGGGTGGTGACACCTTTTGATTTTCCATGAAGAAATGCCTAGTTTTTAGGTAGGAGTTGCATTAAAATTATAGATTTCCACAATGCACTTTAAGAGATATTTTCATCTGCATGTTTGATTAGGTTATTGCCTTGCTCTGAAGAAACTGGGTAGGTAGTACAATTTTGCACTGGCAGGCAGTTGGTCACAACCTTGTCACCCCTGATAGCCTACTGCAACCAACACCTGTACAACAGGTATTTAAGAAAGGGCAAGTTTCACATGCCCTTCCTATTTCCTACCAAAGCAATTTACCCTAACACTCTTAGAAATACCACAGAGAACTGTAACTGCCATCTGAAAGCTCCTGACATGAATAATATCAAACTTAAGACAGGCATTTGATATTTTCAGGTCACAAATGGGACCTGCTCAGTTATCTTTCACAGGTGATGATGGTCACTTCACATTCATCTTCAGCCATCAAGAAGGACTTATTTACAACCAGAATCATGCTCCTTCTTACAAAGCTAATTCATTCATCAATGGTAGAATCTGACCTTTCACATTTCCTGAGCTGAAAGAAATAAAGATACCATGGCCTAGGCTTTACTCAGAATAAACACTGATTGTGAAATGCCACACTGAGGCAATGCACATAGTTCTGTGTTTGGTTTCTCTATTTATTAATAATTTTGTTCTTTTACAGTAATAGGTAGGTGCAAATGATCTCTCAATTTGTATTTTTAACTCCTTAATATAATAGTACCATTTGAGCAGGACTCTAGAGTCCAATTTCTTATGCTGAAAGGTGTGATGTGTTTCAAAATACTTTTTTGGAGTGGTAGGAGTACAGGAGGAATTAAACCCAATTCATCTTAACCAATAATTAAGCATTTAATAAGCAATTACTTATTAACCAATTAATAAGCAGTACAGCTTAAGCCAGTAGTACAAAGAAATAGAGGGAAATCATCAAATTTCCTTTGAAAAATACACTCGGGAAATATGCTTTTAATTCTCTTTTAATTCAAATACTAAAGTAACTCAGCATTTATCAAATCAAATTTAATTGAGCTAAATCATCCACAATTTCCCCTAAAATAAAAATGCAACATTTTCTTCAATGGAAACATTGTTTCAAACATTCCCAGTGGACTGGAAATTTATATTGTAAATGGATATGTAAATGTTAAACCCAATATGTCAGAATTTTTTATCATTTTTTTTAAAAGGTTGAAATAAGCAGAAGTGGTTTATTCAGCATAATCTCTCATGTAGCCTTAAGGCAGCAGAAGCTCTGGAAATTTAGATACATTTTAATTGTTTGACTTGGTTTAGATATATTGCTATCCATGTGGTTGAGTGTGGGTGGGAAAAATGCATAATCATTACATCCCTCATGCCAGATATACCTAAATAAACAATTTTAGTTTGCATCTGGGGCTCCTACTGACCAGGGGTTGCCGTCAGCAGAACTCTACACTCACCTCCAAGACTATCTGACATGAGTCTTCCTCGCATGGGCGTCTGCCACCTCTAGTGACACATTTTTAACAGTCCAGAGTTATGCTAAATCATTCACATATTCTGTAATTTAAATGTTGCCCTCTCTATAGTAATCTTTTTAGATCAGCATGCTCTACAGAGTGAAGCATATCTGTGGTTATCAATGCCTAACCATCGTGGGAAGAAAGGCAAAGCTCACTCCACATAGGTATAATTACGTTATTTGAATTCTGGAGGTCCATCTCTAGCCATCCCCTAGTTCTGTGCTGTGACTCACAAAGACAATGTGTGGAGGCATAGAAAGGGGGCCTTAATAGTGTTTTTCAACATGTGGGCTTAGGCTGGAGTCTAACTCTCCAGCTACTCTTCTTATCTAATTTTATCTGCTTTACCTATGAACTTTTCTAATTTAACATCAGGTTGCACCAGCCGTAAGGTCAGAACATTGTAATAAAGCAATTCCCGTTGATTGGATATCCAAAGAACAGAGGGAGGTATGATGCCACAATGCTAAATGGTGCAGATTTTCACAAGCAGGACAGGTAAAAGAAATGAAAACACATAGATTGGGCTAGAGTAAAATAATCAGAGATGTTCTTGAGATGGAGAGAGAGACAATCTTGACAATAAGAGATGGAGACAATCCCGGGATAAAGATATATAGAAGGTGATTGGATAATGTTCAGAATCAAGAAAAAAGCAAGGGAAGCATTCCATTGCACCCAACAAGAGAAAAGGACTATGGTATCCTCATCGTTCTTAAATATAAGAATGGCATTAAGTAGATTTAAATCAATACATTTATATATATATATATCCCTCAGGTCATAGACTTATCATAACCTGATGATAATCTTTGCAAATTAGGAGCCGTCTTCTCTGTTGGTGCATGAGTCACATACACACACACATAAGTGTTCTTGTACACATTTTATATATATGAAATCATAAAACAGGTGCTAGTTTACAAGGGGTTCTTAATGCAACTTTTAAAAAATTTTAAAATGTAGTAGCTATTATGAAATTGCATCCTAAAGTGTTGAAACAATTTTCATTTCTACCAGCGATATTGGTACTTTCCCCACCCTTTACTAACAGTGAGTGTTACCATTCTTTTTAACTTTTGCCCATCTAATGGATATATGAGAACTTGTGGAGTTGATTTCCCTAACTAGTACTGAGTTTGAGCATCCTTTTCACATATATGTAGTGATCATTTGGATTTTTTTCTTCTATGAATTACCTGTTCATAGCATTTTTACATATTTTTGTTTTTCTTATCATTTTATAAGAATTCTTTGTAAATTATAGATATTAGTGCTTTATCTTTACCCTTTATTGAAATTTGTTCCTATACGCTATTCGATATGTTGGTTTTATTTAGGGTATCTTTTGGATACAGAAGTTGCTTTTTGTAAAAAATATGGTCTAATTGATCAACTTTCCTTAGGTTCCACCTAGTCTCTGGATCACACAGCTTGTTTCCTATATTTTCTTTTAAGTTTTGTTATATGATTAGAATGAAAATTCCAAAAGCTGTCTGAAATGTATTTTTGCAAATTATTTTCTTAGAAGGTAGTATTGGAAGAATTTATTAAATGAATCATTGAATTGAAATACCACCCTAGTCAAACAATAAAATTTCAGCTACAATTGGGATATATATCCAGACTCTGAAGTCTGCTCTATTTGTCCATTCCTATGGCACTATAATAATGATTTTCACTAAGTGAATTTAAATTATGCTTTAATATCTGATAAGGTAGGTCAACACTTACTAATCTTGTTTTTCTTATTTTTCTGGGCTAATTAGGAGTATTTACTCTTTCATATAAAATATATTACTTTTAATTCAATTATAGTAAACACCATGTTGGGCTTTTGAGATAACCCAAAGATCAGGTTGTCAAATCAGACACATGTGAAGCAGAAATTATAACCATTTGAAAATTTGCTAATAATTTAGTATATCTGTAATCATGAGGCATGAGCTAAGCAATGAGATCCTTCCTTCTCATATTAGCACATGTTCTGGCTCAGATTTAACTTAGGAGGTCCCTGAGATGTATGTGATGACATAATACTTAAGCAGAGAAAAACTCTGTAGGTCATTAAAAATCTATATTTTATACTCATAGTTCACATAGCTTACATGACATTTTACAGAAAGCCATGTGCTGTAAATATGTTGATGAATTTTTTTTACATAAGCAGCTTAGACCAGATACACCTGCTAAAAACACTCCATAGATAAAAGCTCCCCCACTAAAAATGCCCTTGTGTTTGCCAGGAGCTAGTCCCTAAAGTTTGTCATGAGCAGGTCACTTTTTTCCCAATGGGGTTCCTTGGGTAAGATAGAGAATGGACCGTAGCCTTGCTGCTAATCCTTTCCTTCTTTACTTGTACTTAAAATTGCATTGAATTTTACATTAATTTTTGGAAAAATAACATTATTACAATATAAAGCTCTCATCTTGCTGCACATTAGAATCATCAAAGTATTTTTAACAAATTTCAGTGCTTCAGACCCACCCTATGACAATTCAATCATATAAGAATTGCTCATTGTGAAGTCTAAGCACCAGTATTTGTGTGTGTTGTTTCAGTTTGCTGAAGCTGCTAGAATGCAATAGACCAGGAATGGATTGGCTTTTACAATAGGGACTTATTAACTTAAAATGTACAGTTCTAAGGCCATAAAAATGTCCCAATTAAGGCCTCAACACAATGATACCTGGGCTCTGAAGACAGGCTGCTGGCATCCAGGACACCTCTTTCACATGGGAAGGCACATGGTGATGTCTGCTGGTCCTTCTCTCCTGGGTTCTGGTTTCAATGGCTCTCAGCTCCTCTGGGGGCTTTTTGTCCTCTCTAAACTCTCTCCAAACTTCTCTGGGTGTTTCTCTCTGAGTTCTCTTGGCTTTTTCTGTCCTTTATCCTCTATAAAGGACTCCAGTAAAAGGATTAAGACCCATCTTGAATGGGGTGGATCACATCTCAGTTGAAATAATGTAACCATGAGCTCCCACCTACAACAAGTCCAGACCCACAGGAATGGATTAAAAGAACATGGCCTTTTCTGGGGTATATAAACAGCTTCAAACCAGCACATTTGTCTATTTTAATATACAACCAGAGTTGAGAACCACCATTTAGATCTTAAAACATAAGATCCCCTTCAATAAGAGTTAATAATTTTCTTCTCAGCAATTCTTAAATTTCTCATTAAATTTATTCTTAAATTTTGTATGGTCAGCCTAACAAGTAAAATATATTACTTATTTCCACTTGTACCTCCTTATGAATAATACATAGTAAAACTATCTTTTATCCAGTCACCTTAACAAATTCTCTGCCTCATTCTAATAGAACTTTTCATTTAGTTTGATTGAATTTACTTAGTTCAGTTTCGGTTTCACTTGGTTTGGGGAGGGTTTACTCTTGAGGATTTACTCTTGGGTGTTCTAGGTATATAATCATATCAGCAGGGAAAAAAAGATAAATTCATTCTCTTTTTTTGAATACCTACTACTTATTGTTTTTTTTTATTTGCTAGAATCTCCAAATCAATTTTGAATAATAGCTCATTTTAATAAAAATGATTAACCAGTAAGACTAATATTTTTAAAATACCCTTGCATTCCTAAAATAAATTGTACTTGGTCATAGATGTTTTAATACATTGTTGATTTTTTTTTTTTTTTTTGACCAGTACATGATTTGGAAATTTTGCATCTATTTTATAAGTGTATTGGTCTACAGTTACATGATCTTTAAATGTCAGGGAGAAATCAGTTGTAAACCATTTGGCGTTTTTATAGTAGATCTTTAATCATCTTTTCACTTCTACCATGGTAATAGTTTTATTCTATTTCTGCCTTGGTCAATATTGGTAATTTATGTTTTGTCAAAAATTCATTCATTTCTTCCAGACTTTCAAAGTTGTGATAGAATTGCATGTAGGATTCTCCTATAAGTCATTTAATTTTTTCTATATCAGTGAGTACATTCCATTTCTCATTCTTAAACTCATTTTCTCTCTCTCTCTCTCTCTCTCTCTCTCTCTCTCTCTCTCTCTCTCTTCTTTTCTTAACCAGGCCTTTAAATGATTTATATATTTCATTGGATTTTCTTTCAAGAAAGTATCCTTTGCAATTATTTGTTGTTGCCATCATTCTTTTCATTTTCTGCATTTGCCCTATTAATTCTCATTTTTATTTCTTTCAATTGTTCTATTATTCTTAACGTTTGTATTGAGTTATTTTATTGTTTAAATCTTTCTTCCTTAATAATGAAGGCATTGAGACTATACATTTTCCTTGGACTACAGATCTTCCTGTGGTTCCATGGGTTTTGGTATGAAGTGTTCTTTCATAGCTTTCTAAATTGCTGCTTCTTTGATCCAAAGGTTATCATAGAGCATGGTTCTTAATTTACAAGTACTTCTGATTTTGTTGTCACATTTTATTATTTTGTCTTTTTTTTTTTTTGTATTATAATCAGAATTCATGGCCTATAAATTTTCTACTTTTAAATTGTTTAAAAGCACACAGCTAATTCAATAACAATCTGTGGTTGTATTTGTTTTAAATGATGCACCTTTACAAAGGGTTTCCAGAGCATTTGGCTTTATTTTCTTAGGAAAACAACAACAACAACATCGCTCTCTTTCTTTACGCAAAGTTTCGTACTTTTTGGACCATGTGATTGATTAATGTAGTTCCACAGACAAGTACAGTTGGCATAAATATACCCAGCTGGTTTATAACTCATTTGACAGTAGTATAAATGTCGGGATTCAACAGTATCTAGAGCATTCAAAATGCAAGTAACAGTAAATACATTTCACAGGAGGGAGATCTGTTAGGCGGAGGAAAAGAACTGCTACTTTGAGAGCTTCTACTCTTGTGAAAAGTTGGATGATTGCTGATACGGTCATACTTTCTCTAGAAAACAATTATATTGTTGTCTAGCCTTAAAATTTCTGAGAAACAAACTCTTACTGGTACAAAATAAAAAGAGCATCTATGCCAGGTTTATATCCTTTGTTTCTTATCTATAAGACCAATAAACCAAATGAATGGGGGACATTTTGTGTCTTGCCGTACTGGAAGCAATTTCAGAAATCCATCTTGGTGGACAGCTTTGGCAAGTCAAAATAGTTAAAAGAATACTGAGCTAAGTTTGGAGTCTTAGCTCTTACACAAATAAAATCTCTTAATATATTTATGATTCAGTTTTCATGTTTAGAAAGTGGGTGATCACCACTCTATTTTCTTCACATAAAGCTGATAACGCAATTGAAAGATTTGATTCTAAAATAGTGTACAAGAAAAATGTTTCTGAAACCATAAAACTCAATTCATGTGCAAGATATTTCAATTGCAAAGTGGTAATTTTAAATTTTATACTATCACCTGGCAGATTGCGCTTCCCCTTTCCCTACATTTTGAGCAAACTTGGGTCATCTGTAGTCAGTCCATTTGGGAAGAACTATTTGCAAAGCATCCAGCAGTCCCCACCATAGTTATATTCTGTTAATCCCAGCCCTCCACCCCCTCAAAAATTTGAGTAAGGAAAAAGAAAAGGTCCTGAATGCAGATTCCTCCAGCCGCCATTAGAAGACCTGGTGGGTTTCAGGGTCTCCCCTGAGACCTAATTTCAGAAATCCTGAGGCACCCTTTTAAAGCCAGGCTTTTGCTAAATCAGAGAGGACTGCAGGGCCTGGGTAACGAGGACATTTATAGAAGCACTGAGTCTCCTCTGCCCACACATCATCACCCACACTCCAACTCATCCCTGAACCGGATTTAATTTGGGTCAGTTTGAAGTTTGAATGTTCTTCTGAAAGGAAGGACATATCTCACAGCCACACTATTAACTGGAAAGTTAGAAAGGAGGGGAAGGAAAGGAGTTCAGGAAGGAGGATTCTGTTTCATCTTTCAAGGAATTTTTACTTGTACCAAAACTGATTAAGGATTTATGACATTGTTATCCATGTTTATATATACATGTGGCAGGTTGTGTTTGCCCAAATGTTTTCCCCTAAATTATATAAGCATATGCTAAACGTGGAAAATTACATGCAGAAAATAGTTAATTCTCCCATCGCTCATAATGTCCCTACTATCTTAACTCCATAATACTTAGCTTTGCCAACAATCTGGCCAGATATGATGACCTACACAATAAAGTAATTCCTTATTCTTACCAGCTAGATGAAGGTCAAGTAGATGACAAGGCAATATGAGCTTCAGGCCAGGGCTGTGTATATTTGTATGCTTAAAACAACAAAAGGAGTCCACCTATCATGCTCAGTGGTTAAACATGGGATACTAAATATGTAATCACCAATGAAACAGGAAAAATATGTTTCCTATTCCTTAATAGCTAAATCATAGAAACAAATGTGATCTGCGATGACTTAAAAATCATAGAAACCATTAAGGAAGGATGTTAGCTTCTAGGAATAACAAAAAGTAATGTTCTCTATCTTTACAAGTGCTAAAGATTTGTCAAAAGCTGAATGTCTTTATGGCAAACAATGATCCTATCAGAATCAGGAAATACTGTGAAATATAAAGACTGTACTCAAGAGCAAACTTAAGATTTAATATATTACTTGCATAGACTGATTATCATGCTCGAGGTTTAGTGCTTCATAGGGAGTGTTAATTTGTGTTTTGATTAATCTTAATTTGTCAAGATTTAAGTATATTTAATGACCCAGAAAATTTCCCCAGAAAATTTCCTAATGCCAGTTATTACAGCCACCAAAGTAGCTCATATGATTAATCTATTTAGGAAAACCATTTGCCACACTCAGACTGTTCTTTCTAAATGTGTCCTGTACAGCCTGCTTTGAGAATGTTCCCTTTGACAGCCACACTAAATTAAACATATTAAAAACCACTCATTACAATATAGATCAACTCTCTGATACTATCTGAATATGGGTATCTATTAGAGATTACATTTTCCGATTCTTTTTGGAAATCTAGTACAGGGATTTAAAACACTTTGAAAGGAGTCTGGAGAGAGTTTTGGTACAAACTTAATTATTTTAAACTCTTCCAATCAGAACCTAGAAAGTGTACCTACCATAAGACAGTGTTTTGCATTCCAGGCATAGAAGGAACAAACATTGAGTCTTGCATCTTAAATCCAAGGAAGGAGAAATAGAGTTTATCATTAATATATTGTAAATATTTAACTTTATTTATAAATCCCTATCTATCAACTGCCAGGCAAAAGTTGAAAAAGTGAATAAATTCCTCTCTTGCAACCCTCATCTTTCTTTACTTGCATGGATGCGGGACCCTGGCTGTGTAGAGGTCATCTCACGGGAACAAAGGGAAGCATTCTGGTTGGAGAAGAGAATTCTGGCTTTGAGACAAAATCAACTTTCTCTGCCTCGGGACTTGTAGTTACTGTGAAATGAGAAAGTTATATTAAAATTTGATTACAAAAGAACTTTTCCCAGAGCAAAATTCAATATAATCCAGGCCCATCTCAAAAGATGATAGAATACTGGCATGTAAAAAACAAATGAAAAAAATCATTAATTAGAATACTCCCCCCTCAGACCCCACTGAATGAAGCCCAGGATACATTTCTCTAGCTATAATCTGTCACAGACCTGGTTCAAACTTCTTTTTCCTTTGAACCACAATACATAAAATAGACAGTATAATTCTTTTATTAGTGTAAATTTATTTCACAAGTTTAAATGTAAGGATTTACATATTGAAAAGTTAGAGTATGCATCTATCAAATCAGAAGTTCAGGCTCATATTAGCATTAGCATTCATTTCTTTTAAACTGTTGTATCCTGTTTTACTTTCCTTGACTGCTCAGCATAAAATGTGTTGGCTTTAACAATGGGAATTTATTAGCTTACAAGCATACAGTTTTGAAGATGAGAAAAATGTCCAAATCAAGGCATCATCAGGCTTTGCTTTCTTCCTAAGACTGGCTGCTGGCAATCCTTGGCTCCTCTGCCACAAGGCAAATGGTGGCATCTGCTAGTCTCTTCTCTTCTGGGTCTTGTTGATTTTAGCTTCTTGATTCCCTGGCTTTCTCTCTCTTTGTCTGAATTTCATTCTCTTATAAAGGACTCCAGTAAGAGGATTAAAACCCATACTGGGACACAACTAAAGTAAACACAGGACCTACTTACAGTGGGCTCATACCCACAGTAATGGATTAGCTTTAAGAATATGATTTTCTGGGGTACATACAGTTCCAAACCACCACACTCCACCCTCTGGACCCCAAAAAGACATGTCCTTTCCATTTGCAAATACATTCATTCCATCACAATATCCCAAAAGCCTTAAGTCATTTTAGTAACAATATGAAGTACAAAGTCTCATCAAAATCAGTTATAGGTGTGGTCTGTTGCAGGGCACAATTCCCCTCAGGCTGTGGGCCTGCAAAACCTAGAGAACAAGTTATCTGCTTCCAATGTACAAGGGAGGAACAGTCATGGGATAAACATTCCAATTCCCATAGGAAGAAATTGGAATGAAAACAAGAGGTTGGGGTTCCAAACAATTCTGAAACCCTACAGGGCATACTCCATTAGATATCAAGGTCTGAGACTCATCTATAGAACAATGTTTTGTCCTCCAGGCCTGATGGGGCAGCAGCCTTACCCTTTCCAAGTGCTTGCTCAAAAGCCATTCTCTCCCTGATTACTGGAATGAAGATTCCACTCCCATCAAGCATCAAGATGGCAGCCAGGTTCTAGACTCCACTCTCATCAAGCATCAGGGTGGCAGCTGGACTCTAGGCTCCACCCTCATCAAACATTGGGGTGATGAACAGACTCTCCACAATCCCCCAGACATCTGAGAAAACTGGGGTGGTGACAATCTTCCTGAACAATGGGACAGAAGACCCACCCTCTCCAAGCTCTGGGGCATACTCCCCCCCTTTCCACATACATGAGTGGGACTGCTCTCTTGGCCCGAGATGATGTCTTCACTCCAGGCCTCAACTTCCAAAGTTCTGCCTTTGAAATGTTAGGGAACAAAAAAAATATATATATATACACACACACACACCAAAAAAAAAAAACCAGAAAACAAAAAACTTTTCAGTTTTGCATGTAGTACACATCAGACAAAAGAACTTTCCACAAATCCTTCCCGGATAACCACATTTCCAATCCTGACTTGCACTAAAATGGCTGACTGAATCCATGTTCAGTTAAATCCTCACGTGGAGCACTTTTCTCTGGGGACTGATTTTCTAGAAGCTTGGGATTTTCCAAACCATCAATTTCTGGTTTCTTTGTGCCCAGGAGTTCAGCTCTTGCTTATCCCTTTACTCTTGCATTTTACTATAAGCTGCAAGGAGACATCAGGCAGCACTTTCCACATTTAGTTTGGAAATATCCTCAGTTAAATATCCAAGCTCATCACTTTCAAATTCTGCCCGCCATCTGATATTAGGACTCAATTTTGCCAAGTTCTCTGCCACTTTAAAACATGGGTTGCCTTTATTCCAGTTTGCAATGACACATTCATCATTTCTGACTAAGGTCTCGTCGTAAATACCTTTGGTGTCCATATTTCTACCAACAGTCTCTTCAAAAAAATCTAGGCCTTTTCTATCAAACACCTCACAATTCTTCCCACCTCTACTTCTTACCCAATTATTCCACATTTTTAGTATTTGCAACAGTGGCACCCCACTTCTGGTACCAAAATCTGTTTTTGTTTGCTAAGCTGCTCAAAGAAGATGCCATGAAATATGTTGGCTTTAACAATGGGGATTTATTAACATAAAGCTTACAGTTTTGAATCTGAGAAAAATGTCCAAATCAAGGCATTATCAGGTGATACTTTCTTCCCAAAGACCAGCTGCCAATGATTCTCAGCTCCTCTGCCACATGGCGAGACACACAGCAGTGTTTGCTGGTCTCTCCCTTCTCTTCTGGGTTTTGTTGATTTCAGCTTCTTGCTTCTGTGGCTTTCTCTCTCTTTGTCTGAATTTCATTCTTTTATAAAGGACTCCAGTAAGAAGATTAAGACCCATCCTAGGACATACCTTAACTGAAGTAACCTCATCAAAGGGTCCTACGTACAATAGGTTTACACCCAGAGGAACAGATTAGCTCTAAGAACTTGATTTTCTGGGGTGCATTCACTTTCAAACCACCACATATCCTTTACTTTGGATAGAGGAAATTTGAATTCACACTTATGCATAATTGCAAAGATTAATAATCGTGTAGTTTTTATGCCATTAAGTGTGTACAGGCATATATACATTTTAGGAAAATGTCACATAAAGTTGAATACCTCTGAAACTAGTATCTAATAAGTTTGATAGATGCTTATTAAGGAACAGTTAATTATTTCCATTTGTACGCCCTCTTTGTTTTGCGTGGCTTCTTCAGAGTTTTACTTTGATTTAATAATGCTAATCTTATTTTGTTGTAGGGTTGTCCTTGGTTTGGATGTCTTTGAACTTTGAGTTCTCTAGTACTAAGCTATAAGGCTGATTTCTTTTAACAATCCCAGAAAGCATTTCTTACTCATTTAAAAGTCCAAATGTTGCCTTTGTAAGTCATAATTGATTCTACGTGTCTCAAAGAGGTTTATCCACATAAATTCAAGTAAAGGGAAATTAATTGTGCACTTATGTTATTCAAGTGACCTTACATCATAATAAAGATATAGATTTTTACCAGTCTTAAAATTTTTTTCTGGACCTTCAAGAAGTTTAAAAATCTATCCATCAACCAGCTTGTATTAGAGTTTTTCATTCACCTTAAATTAATTGTTACCTTGAGGGATCATTTGAATGACCATTAGTATCATAAATGTACACTATTAATACCCAAGTTTGGCCTGAAATGTAGTATGGGAAATTCTGGTTAACTCTGTGATTTTTTTTTCAATTTGGGCATTTAGAGAAAGACATGTTTTGTTTATTGTTATGCCCCCATGCTTACCATACTGCCTGGCACATAATAGATACTTGATAAATATTCGGTAAAAGTTTGAGGACTGCTTTTCCAAGCTTCAGGCCAAGAAACTCATTCTGAGTGATGTTCCCTAGTCTTTGAAATCAGACTGACATAAAAAAAAACAGTGGCTCCAGATATATAGCAGAGGGTGATAAATACCCTCGTGGCTTCAGAGCTTGACAGACAATAAGGTTGCTTAGAGGGTATTGGCCACGAATGTAACAACTACCAATTGGCTTGTGCACTGGTTTGTACCTATTACTTGGCTCAACTACTCTCTGCTGCCATATCTGGTAGGCATGGGGGAAATGGCAATATTTGAGTGCTAAATGAGGAGGTTCCAAGTCAGGGAGTTTAGCAGGGAAACTAATAGTAAGAAAGAAAGGCAATATAGCTGGGTCAGTGGAGAGAGATGCCCTGGATAAATATTAACTCAAACCTTTTTCCTACTTTTTTCAGTGTTCTTCCACCTCTATTCCAATACAGCTCCTTATCTTCTAACATTTCCTTTTAAAGTTTCTCCACTTAGGCATAATCCAGATTCCAAAGCTGCTGACTTATTTGGGGCATCCAAAGTATTGGACTAGTAAAAGATTCAACAACTAAATCTTAATTTCTATTAGGCTTTTACTTGAATGATATATGTAGCTGCTACAAAAAAGGTAAGAAAGTCAGTTAAGGGCCATGTAAGGATTACTTAATCTATATAAATCTTCTATGCCAAGATCTTTATATCTTCCCCCTATGAAAGCAGAGGTTCTCCACAGGACTTTATGGCACCTTCTAATGCCAATGAACATCACTTTTAATAGGATTATGTTAGTAGAGGAGGACATTTAATGAGGATATTTAAGAAGAACATGATGCTGAAAAACTTTCCCAAATGCACTTAAAGTTTTGTAGGTGATTCCAAGACTATTGGAATTCCAAGAATATATTTGTAAATTAATTTTAGTAACTCAGGTTACTTTTGAAAAGGATTTAAGACAAATTACAGTGAAAACATAAGTGTAAATAAACCAGAACATTTAACACAAGTCAGAAATAGGAAACAAGAGTTAAAGAGAGATAAAAGGAAAAAGAATTCTTAAACTCTCTGAGGCAATGGGGCATAAAACTTAGTGGGAAATTTTCTATCAGGCAGGCTAAAGAGAAAAATGCTATACGTTTTGTGCACAATGTCTAGCTAAAGGGAGCATACAAGTTCTTTAGGAAAAATAAATATGTTTTGACAAAAAGCAGAAAAACTCAGAATTATACTATGTGTTTGAACATCTACTATGCATGATATTATTTATATGTGTATCGTAATTGTGGCCACAGCCTGCAAAGTAGATAAGTCACAACTAGTAAGTGATGGAGCTAGGACTTAGCTCAAGCCTGCCTAATTTCAAAGTCATATAACACACTGAGAGGAAAAGAGAACCCATATTCCTATCTCACCTCCATCTTCCAATTTAAAGGATGTGTGCATGCACATGTGCACACACACACACACACACACACACACACGAACCAATTTTCCTTCTACGATCAGGCTATACTCTGAAAGAGTATAGCATTTCAGGAAAAATGCCAGAAGTAGCAGCTACATGCTCAGTATTCCCATTCCAACTACTATAATGGCAGCAATATCAACCCCAATTACATGAAATATAAAGTGCTTTTCTGTACCATATTATAGCCAAGTCTTAAGAGAAGGATGGATAGCTCTAATCATTATTTGGTGTAATGTTCTATTCATCTTTATCTATATAGGGTCAGCTGAGAGCTATGTTGAAACCACAATGACTTCAAGAAGGATAAGCAAGTCATGATGCAAAAAGGCTAGGAAACGGGCAGTTTCCTCCTATCAAGTCCCCAAAGAAAGTGGCCTCTATTTCAAAAAACCATGTCCAAACTTAGGTCAACCTCAGTCTGGCATCCTTTGCCCAAGAGTAAAATGAGATGGTTCAGACAGGTAAAAGGGATCAGTACCTAGTGGGTTGGTGCCGTGATGGTATCTGAATTGATACAGGCTCCATCAAGCTGTGGGGAGACAGCTCCATCCTTCAGAGGCAGATACTATGTGAGGGATTATCATGGAGAGGTCTTTATCCAAGAAGGGAATCTGAGAGAAGTCCAGTCATGTATACCAAGTTCAGGGGCAAAGCTGCAGGTGAATGCCTGGGAACACATATCAGAGGGAGGCTCATTTTTGGGGGCCTAAGCCAGGTAATACAAAATCTTTAGGATGAAAGTCTGTTTCTACAGTTACATGAAGCTAGGTGAGCAGTGTCTGATGTTTGGCAACCCAATTATTGGTCACATGAGAAATTTCAATATTATAAAGGCGCGGGATAACTACTCTTACTTTATGGTAGAGAAACACAGATGGGTGAAGTGACTTGCCCAAGAGTCAACATGTGGCAAATTCATGGCCAGAATTCAGATTTCTTGGCTTTTCTTCCAAAACACCCTCTACCCATTTCTGTGAGTGACTCTAAAAATGAATAAAAGAAGATCATAAAACAGTGGCTGTTGTGTTTCCAGTCTCTTAATGGTCCTTTTGTATTATATCACAATCAGTCTGACCAATTGCATCACACAGTGACCTTTCAGAAGTAGTATCCATGTGGCTGCTTTAATATTTAAAAGAGTAATAATTAAATTAACTTAAATATTGTATAATACAAAGCTCCTCTTTGGGCCACATATGTTTAAATTGCCCATATAACCAATTCCTAATTACATTTAGCTATTTTGGACAGCAGTGGTAAGATTGGTCCAAAAAAAGGTAGAAAATCCTCAAATTGCTTCATTAGGCTCTAAATATTGTCCCCTCCCTCCACCCTGAAATATATAAAGTGGGCCTGTTTGTACTGGCAGGGAAAAGTCAACATGAGAATTTAAAATCTACATATATACCCAAAATATCTGGGACGCATGTAAAGAAGCAGGAGTTGAGTGTCTTTGGCCCATTGTAAATTGGACATTTTATAAAATAACAGAAAATTATTCAGTTTAAATTGAGTAGTACTTGTCAAAAGCTATTGTTTAATCTGTTCTACAAGTTTTAAATTAATTTGACAATGAATAAGTTGTCAAAACAGTAGCACTGTTAGAAGCCTTATGTCTGCATTGCACATTCTGGCACAATTTCCGTTTCTGAAAACTAAACTAAACTATGCTTATAAAGTATGTTTGCTGTTCTTCTTTCTCTATTTTCAGTGCTGTATCAATATATTTAATATTAACAATGTGCATACAAAATCATCAAAATTCCAAATACTATTAACTAAGGGCACTCTCTGGTATATGACATTTACAAATACCATGGCTATTTCAGGATCAACATTTTTAATAATTATAGTTAATATGTGTTATCAGAGATGGCAATCCAAATTGATACTTGAGATTCCTTCAAAAGGTTGTCTTTCTAGTTGCCCTGCCATTCATTAGTTATGTCTTATTAATTGTCACATTGCATTATATCTGTTCACAGAATGATACTAGGGGAATGAGAAACAGTGTGAGACATTGTAGGCATTACATTTCAATGAGACAGCAATCGGATTGAATCTGAATGCCTGCAGTTAATTCAGAGAACAACTCTTTGAGTTAAAAATTTTGACATGTTTAGCAAACCAAGTATTCATTAAGGTAGGCAAGGCAGAAGCATTGTAAGAACTCCTGTGTGACACAATTATTACACCTGCTGTTCTGTGAGCAAGAAATACACTTTATTTCAGGTTGAGCACTGGTAGTATGAAACTCTTATTTTTCTCTTCAGGTCCTAAAGGGGTTCCCAGAATGCTTGCAAGCTGACATCTGTCTACATCTCAACCAGACATTGCTGCAAAACTGTAAAGCCTTTCGGGGGGCAAGTAAAGGTTGCCTTCGAGCTTTGGCAATGAAGTTCAAGACGACACATGCCCCTCCAGGAGACACCCTGGTTCACTGTGGGGACGTCCTCACTGCACTGTATTTCCTATCCAGAGGCTCCATCGAAATCCTCAAAGATGACATTGTGGTAGCTATTCTAGGTGAGTGTTTTAGAACTAGATGGTGACAGATTCAGGTATCAGCTGGGGCAATGCATAGTCCCTATGGGAAGCTTCTGTAAAATGATAGAAAAAAGAAATGATCTATTTATTTACAAGTACCATATAAGACTGGTGGGTAATGTGAAAGCTTTATTTAAAATTCAATGCAAATCAAGTTAACCTTGCAGAAAATATGTTTTCTTGACTTTCTCACTTTTTCTCGATGTGTAAACGCCTCCGTGACTCTATTTGGTTTTTTGGCAGCTACTTAGGCATTTGTGGGCAAATATATGAAAATAGTCAGCATCCTTTCCTTTTCATGTTAGAGGATCTTGTACTCCTGCTTGATCCCTTAATACATTAAAATAAAGTGTATAAATTGTAGGCATACTTACTGGAAAGTCAGAATGCCCTGCCATGCACTGGGTTTATGTTTTAATGAATTTCATCCATTTGCAGTGCACTTTTACTTGCTGTGTCTCATCAAAAGGAATGATACGGGTCTTTTGTCAGGTAGTACGGACCTGTGATTATAACATCCAAGGAGAGAGGTGATGAGGAGTTTAAATTAGCAATAAATTAAACGGGTTTGAGTGCAAAAGAAAACCCAGGTTTAAGGTGTCTCTTCGAAAATAAATTTGCTTTTAGTCAATGTGAACTTGAAGGATTTCTTTGGAACTTTAGGGCAGTGGGGAAGAACCAGGGAGCAGACAGCAGGGAGTCGATTTTCCTTTCCTGCCACCTGGCGGGTAGGTTTAGTCCTCTTCTCTCCATGGGCACAATCTCCACCCCCTCCCAGTGTTAGTGCAAATTTGCTCTTATTTTTTGCTGTCGATTAATCCAGTTCCATTTAGGTAATAGGCATATAATTCACCAATTTCCTTTCCCTTGACCCTTGATGTTAATACATGACTGTTAGGTCCCCAATGACAGGGATGTTGTCTCATTTTTTTCGCTGCTATGTACAGCTAAAATCTTATATAGCAAGGACCCAAATATATGAATGATGTTTGAGCAATTCCCTATATATTTTGATAAGTTGAGTGTGATGATCAGCTTTTTAAAAATTTTCCCAAAATTGAGAAGCCATGAATTTGGCTGTGGAACCTAATGAATAGACAAAGAATGAAAACACATTCTAGATCCACTGAGGGTCACACAGTCAAGCCGGGTTTTCACTGGACTTGGTCTTGACAGTTTTGCTGTGTTATGGTGCCCGGGAAGCAGCGTGCACCACTGCATTCCTCATCTTCACATCAGCCGGCACTACCTTCTACAGGAATGTAACAAGGCTTCTTGCTTTATAAAATAGCAATTTCAGGGCATTGTTAAAGTGTAGGCACACTGGCTTACTCACAGTCATGTAAACTAATTAAAACACAAAGCCCATGCTTAATTTAGTTCAGAAGTTTCTTTTTTGAAATATCAAAACTGTAAAGAATTTCAAGAGAGTCTTCCTTTCTATCCCCATTTCCATGTAAGTCGACACCAAATTATGGTCATTCACCCTATTTTTGAAGGGCTGATAAATGTTCATTGGAACTAAAGTTTAAATTAATTGCTCTAACATCTATTTTTCTTATATATTGTATAATATTTAAGTGTATATCGTTTTTTTCCCATTAAATTCTCATTTAAAATAATATTCCAGATTTTTTTTGTTGTTGTGACTAGTTAGAACTTCATTGTTTAGAAGTCTTTGATAGTTTCCACAGTGGGATATACATAAAGTTTTCTGCCAAAAACTAAAATAACAGAACCAGGGAGTTTTTTTCAAAATGGAAAAGAAGCTACTTTTTTCTTATACAGATATAAGAAAGGACTATTTTCAATTGCCATTAACAATCTTTAATAGTATATATAATCAAGTAATCTGTTAGCATTTATTAAGTATGTATACCACAGCTATAATTTTTTAACTGCCTTGGCATTCAGAGACAGAAAAATCTAAGTGGCCATGACATTCAGGTAATAGAGAGAGTGAGAGGTTAAATTACCAGCTATGTAAGGACTTGACTATGGAGTCAAATGCATAGGATTTAAGCCTGACAACTCTCTGTCTCCTGCCACTTCACCCAACTAATGAGGTGAACATGATTTAGCTCTTTAATCCCTTTGCCCTATGCATAAAATTGAGTAAAAATTAGTCATTACTCCATGAGGTTATTTGGGGAATTAAATGAGTTCCTGCGGTAAGCATTTGACACCATGCCTGGCACCTACCCCCTAGTCCTCAGTAAACATTTGTCGTTGTTGTTGCTGTCATAACAATCATCATCATTGGACAAGGCCTTGAAAAGCAGGTGGCATCTTGGGTAGATCAGCAGAGGGGTTGGGGAGGGCTCATCAGAAACGAGACACCAAACCAACCACAGAACAAACAGGAGAGCAAGGAGGACAAGCTGTTAGAACAAAGTCCACATAGCAAAAGACCATGACTGTATATGTTGAGAAAATATAGCTGGATTCATTAAACAAATGGAACAAATTTATTAAAAGTAAATCCAAAAGTGTTTATTAAAGGAAACAAGGTGTGTTCAAATTGTACCCCTAGTCCTCTAAAGTCGATACTAAAGTGTTGAAAGTGCTCCCCAACAACCCCTTGCTTGGTGTCACCTGTAGAGACTCTCTTGAGATACAAAGATCAAGAATCTGACTCACTGTGGCCAATTCCATATCCCTGGACTGACAAAATTAGATCACACCTATCCAAAAGTATTTTTTAAAATACTATAAAGTAAGGCCTTCTGCTAATTCCACTGAATTGTATACTCAAAGGTGGTTAAAATGGGAAATTTTAGGTTGTATGTGTTGCCACAATAAACTTTTCTTTTTTTTAAAAAAAGACCCTATGGTAGTGGTGTGTGACATAACAGAGTGAAGGCACATTTGCCACATTCCAGAAGCCTAGCCAAAGAACGAAAACAAGAAAATAAGGAGGGATTATATTGTTGGCTATAGGGTCTTAGATTTGAAATCATTGGTTCAGGGATTGTCAGTGGAACCCTTGTACTTTTAGAAGGAAAGCATTAAACGTGGATTTATTTTTTCCCCTTTTTTCCTTTCTTTATTATTTTTTTTTATTTAGGAAAAAATGATATATTTGGGGAAATGGTTCATCTTTATGCCAAACCTGGAAAGTCTAATGCAGATGTAAGAGCTCTGACATACTGTGACTTGCATAAGATCCAGCGAGAAGATTTGTTAGAGGTTTTGGATATGTACCCCGAATTTTCTGATCACTTTCTAACAAACCTAGAGTTGACTTTCAACCTAAGGCATGAGAGTGCAAAGGTAGATTAACTATATGCTTATCCTTGTATTTCTGACATTCTGACATTTTGTTTTTATTTTTGGATTATAAAATATCTATGAAAGATCAGTTGAAATGTTGTACCAAAACTTTACTAATTCTGAATATTTGGAAGGAAAAGCCATCTGAATATTGAAATTTCCAAATTATAGGGGGTTTCTTAAGGAATTAAGTCTAATTGGTTTCAAATACATTGGATAACTTTAAGCAGGTTAGTTAAGTTTGATCTTCTAGGGACACTTAAGTGACACACTTGATTGAAAATAGCCTTGGTTTATATTAAGCATGCCAATTATTTGTAAGAGATGGTTGAATCTAGGATGTTGAAAATCCCTTAAGAGTTCATGTTATGTTGAGGTTAAAATATCCTTTCAGCTATTATTTACACTATACATTGATTATTAATGCTTTCTCAATAATAATAAAAAAATTAACCTCATTCAAGTTTAGATCCATATTTTGCACAATTTCCAAATCACAGAAATATAAATTAATCAAGTTTAATAGTAGAGTCAAAATTAGTGCTGCAGAGTGAATAATGTATGGCCTAATAGAAAGACCAAACATTGGGCTTTTGATACTTGCCAGTTATTTTCATTCCAATTAACATATTCTCTGGAATAAAGATCCTCAAGTCAATAGTTAGGTAAAAGGTGGTAGATTTAATTCTTCCTTGCGTGACATCATTCCCAGGTACTGTGAAGGACCTAAAGAGAAAGAGAAACTTTTAGGTTCACCAGGATGTCATTTAATATCCTGAAGCACTAGCATAGATAACTGCTTCTTTTCAAAATACTGAAAATTTGAAAAATATTTAAATGGTTAAAGGTTAAAGTTATCAAGTTTTCAAATACTAAATTGTATAATTCAGTTCTTTATCAAATCCCATTTTAATATCACCAACTTCATTCTGATTTTGCCTTGAAAAACAACAAATATCTACTTTGGATAACTTCTTTATGTAAAAAGTTTAGACAGCACCCAAAAAATAAATCAGGAGCTGCTACTTTACTTAAAAGATTGATAATATTGTACAAAGTGAACTAGAAGGGGAGGAAGGAGCCGCTGAGAACAAACAATAATAAAGGGTTCAAAGTATAGTACTTATTGAATTCCACCTTACATTTATTGTTGTGAAATTTAACCTTGTGATCATTACCACGTAATTTAAACATCATGGCTAATTTTAATTAGATTACGCATTTCTCTCTGCCATAACTCAGATTCCATAATGGTTTGTTTTTTAATTATTATTATGATTTTTTAACTTTACCAAGTTACAAATAACACATTCCCCATAAAGGAATATTTTGTCTTTAAATATTGACAACAGCATCCCCAACATTTCTGATAAATAACTTCTACAAATACGATTTCCCCATCAGATAGTGAAACTACTAGAATTATTCTATCAGTCTATTTTATAATTTGTAGACAACCATTAAGCAAAGTATTGTGGCTATTTGTCTGCAATCTAATAATTAAGTCTTAAAATGGTGGAAATGATGTGAAACAGTAAAGAGTGTACATTGTGTTCAAACTGAGTGATCTTCCATTTCATCTTCATGTTCCATAAACAAAGGCTGACCTCTTACTACGATCACAATCCATGAATGATTCTGACGGTGAAAACTGTAAACTACGAAGAAGGAAACTGTCATTTGAAAGTGAAGGTGAGAAAGGTAATTCATTCTATTTCTAAAGTTTAAATACACAGCATGGGTTATTAGCTCTCCTCACTTAAGAACTCATTATACTTCTGAATCCAAGGGTAAACTCCATTCATGTTTTTGGAGGACAATTCCTTTTCTTTTTTCAGTAGCTAATGATATGGTTTTTAATTGGTAGGTGTCTGATATCTACAGGACATCATAGGTAGAGAAAAAGAGTGGGATGGTTAAAAATAAATGGAGACCACTTACTTACAGTTGCATAACTCTGCCTCCGAGGTCCGAGCATAGTGTGTTCTGGAGGACAGCTCACTGAAGACCAAGAGCTCAAACTTCTCTCACTCGTGTATGACATAGATGGAGGTGATGGATTTTGTTAGTCTTCTGTATCCTCAAACTCTCTGTGTACTTGCTACTCTGGAAAACCACCAACCTGTCCTTTCTAGTCTTTTCTGCCTCTCTAAGTATTCTTTATATTTTACTCATCTATTCAACAAGTATTTAACATTTCATGTTTTCAAAACACTACTCGATATTTTGAGAAATGAATTGTGTAAAATGGCCCCTGCCTTCCCTAGGGAGGGAGATAGATATACCCTCAGTCATTTCTAATACAAAGACTAACTGCTAAAACAGGAATCAACACACCTCACTTGGAGCCCAGATGAGGGTTGACTTAGTTTGCCAGTCTGCTATAACAGATACCACCCAGTCACCCAGTGGGTTGACTTATCAGGAATTTATTAGCTCCTGGTTTGGAAGTCTAGGAGTCAAAAATCAAAGTATTGGCAGGGCTTGCTTTCCCCAGAGCCTATAGCATTCTGGTGATGACTGCGGGAATACTTGGGGTTCCTGAGCTTGTATCTCTGCTTCCTGTCAAATAGCAATGTCCTCCCATTTCCTTTTGTCGGCCTTCTAGTTTCCGCTGACTTCTGGCTGCTTCTTGTAACCTTCTCTGGCTCCTCTTTATAAAGCCTCCAGTAAAATGGATTAAGGCCCACCCAGATTCAGTGGAGCCATACTTTAACTAAAAATAACATCTTCATAAGAACATGTCTCTTGAGGGGATAATTAATTCAACCTACCACAGAGGTACATTTAATTATGCCTGGGCAGATGGGAGAGGGCTTTTCCGAAGAAACTTCTCACTCTTCCCCCATGCTGATCCAACAAGCATTCTGGTGTTCACGTTAGGTGGCCTCTTAGCAACATCTGACACTGTGAACCAGTTCCCCTCTCCTTTTGAAATACTCTTCTCTTGGCATCTGTGACATTGCACTCTTCCTAGTTTCCTCCTATCCCCACTGATTTCCTGATTCCTTTTCAGGGGCGTTATCTTCTCAACCAGTTCATTAGTTGTTAGAGTTTCTCAAAGTATGATTTCAGGCCCTCCTCTGTACTCTTTTAATGTCATACTCGTTCCCTGGGTATTTTCATATATGCCCATGGTTTACTTATACCCTGACACAGAAAATACGTAAATTTACATCTTAATCCCAGACCATCTGGGCTTCAATCCCATATATTCAACAGCCTATTGAACCATCTACTTGAAATTTCAAAGACAACTCATACTTTAAATTTCCTAAATTGAACTCATTTTGTGTCCCTGGAAATCTCTCCCCTTTCATTTTCCATATCTCCACAAATGGCACCACCATCCAATCAATTGCACAAGCCAGATATCTAGGAGTTATCCTTATTTCACACTCTTCATCAACCCTAGCAACAAGTCTTGTTATAGCTACCTCCAAAAGATCTCCATTTAGTCTTCAAACTAGATCTCCTTTTGGTTCACTTCTCTGCATCTCCATGTAACAACCCTGGGCCAAGCTACCATAGTCTGCCACTTGGAATAGCTTTCCAACTCACCTTCCCACATCCAGTTTCCTCATCTGTTCTCCACACCGCACCACCAGTGATTTCTTTTCTAAATGCAGTTCAAATTATGTCACTCACATATTTAAAGCTCTCTAAAGACTTCCCAGTCCCTAAATACTTAGTGGGGGGGTGGGGGGTGGTTTCTGTCTACCTCTTCAATCTTATTGCATACCACCATTCCCTTCAATACCCTACCCTGGCCTTTCTCCTATCAGCTCTTTTCAGCCACATATATTCCACTTGAACTTCTAGGTCTTTGCCTCATTATTTGATCAATGTTGTTTCAATCTAGATCATAAGTCCATAGAGGCAGGAAATATTTGGTCCCCTGTAGCTTCAGTGTTTGCCACAGGTGCTCAGCAAATACTTGCTGAAAGAATAAATCAATTAATGAAATAGAACTTGAGCATCTTCTTTTTTATTCTCTTCCTCCTTTTGCCTTCTATTTTTGTTTATTTATTTTATTTAAAAATATCCAATATTTACAAACACTCTATACTTACCAAGCAACAACTCCTCCTTACCCCCTCGCCCCATCCCCTAGGAACCACTAATCTACTTTCTGTCTCTACAAATTTGCTATTTCTAGATATTTCATACAATATTTGTCCTTATATGCCTTGCTAATTTCAGTCAGCATAATGTTATCATGGTCCATTCATGTTGTAGCATGTCTTGGAACTTCATTCCTTCTTTCAACTGAGTCATATTCCATTGTGTATATGTACCATGTTTTGTTTAAGCATTCATTTATTGATGGACACTTGGGTTGTTGTTTCCAGCTTTCAGCAATTATAAATAATGCTGTTATGGAACATTGGTGTACAAATACCTGTTTAAGTGCTTGTTTTCAATTCCTTTGAGTAAATACCCAAGTGGAACTGCTGGGTCATATTAATGCTATATTTAATTTTTTTAAGTGACCTCCATACTGCCTTCCACAGGGGCTGCACCATTTTACATTCCCACCAACAATGCAAAGTGTTCCAGTTTCTCTGCATCATCTTCCAACAATAGTTATAATAGCCATCCTGTGGGTATAGAGTGTTATCTCATTGTGGTTTCAATTTGCATTTCCCTAATGCCTAATGATATTGAACAAACTTTGTCTTAATTTCAGATCTTTCCTTGGTCCTCTTCTTTGCTCACTCTAAATTCTCACCTTAGGGGAGCTCGTTTACTAGTGTTAGCTAGCTCTACATTTCAAGTGAACTAAACTGCCCTCTCTTCCATGTAAATCATTTCTGTAGTTTTGCTTATGTCATTCCCTTAATTGGAATTCATATACCCTGTCCTCAAACACACACACCACCACCACTACCACCGTACCACTTTTTCATCCACTAAAATTACATTTTTCATCGAGGTCAGTCCCCACTGGCATATTCAACATGAACTGTTTCATGATCTCCTCAAATGTACAGGTTCTCTTCCTCTTATGAATTCCCGAGGCATTTTCCTCTCTTATGACATTACAAAATCTGCCCTGTACTGTGGTTATGTGTGTAGATCCCTTTAACAAAGAATGTGCGATAAATATTTGTTGAATTGAGCTAATTGTTTAATCCTCTGGCTTATCACAGAACAATAAACCACTAATAGATAGGTGATAATTTATTTCTGCAATGTCCATTATTCTCTAGGTGGCTTTTTCTAAAATCAGAACTATTACTGTCAAGCTGTTCTTGCACAAAGTTAATCTAAATCCCTTATCCTGAAGTTAATCTCTTATTTCAATCTTGCTGGAAATGAAGAACAGCTTGACAATTCTGTATATATAATAATGTCCCCCATAAAGTTAAAGATACACTAAATCTCCTTTCAATCTTGTTCAGTTCCCTCATTCTCAAGTTAAATAATCTAATGTTTTTATCTTCTGATAAGGCCTGAGAGCACGTCGCAATATATATCGTGTTCATGCAACTAGACATTTCAATTGATTCTGAAAATTTCCCCTTTCATCACAGGCTTAGTCTATAAGATCAAGTTTATATAAAGTGTAGATGGTAAGGGATTTGCTTGCCTGCAGCTCTTTGAAATTCCCTTGTGTGTCATTGTGTTAGCATGATTTAGTAAATGTGAAAACACGATTAACTGTAGTTTTCCAGAGCCTAAGAGACTTTTCCAAAGTCTTCAGGACCCCAGGGTGCTCTCAGGGAGTGTTACATTTGCTGAATGCAATTTAATTTCCATCACTCCAATCTGATTCTCTGAAGGTGGTCACTCATTCTCTACTTCTTAATGTAGAATCAACCTCTAGGAGAAAAACCCACGTGTCAGTAATTTTGTATAAAGAACAAAAATCTCTCAGAGGATCATTGATGCTAAATGAAACAGGGGTACATAAGCTGAAAGTTTTCCATGAACTGGATTGATTACTTTAGAGTTAGTTTCCTGCTAATACAATACTTTGAAGGTAGACATACCAGAGTTCTGTTGACTGTGGATCCATTGGCAGAGGCAGCAAGAACCAGAGGCAAGATTGTGTGTGTAGGCATTGGAGGCAAACAGAGGTCAAGCCCTGCATTGCCACTCACTGCCTATTCAAGAGGACACAGGAAATCTTAAGGCCACCATTAGCTTCCCCTTTCCAGTCATTCTTACCTTATGGAGCAAAGGGGCTTACATCCAGAAATGCATGTTTAAAAAGAAATGTAGAAACTCCGGCATGCTGAGTTGAACAAAATAGATGCCAAACATGTTGAATCACTGCCCTTCTCAGAATGAGTTTGTTGAAGGAGGCGGGTTTGCCTCATGAGATTTGCATTTCTTCTGAAGAAAAAAACCCAGTTCTCTACAGGACAGAGTTTTCACTTAAGGTTTGAGCTTGAAGACACCTTGTATTTTCTGAAGGTGTCTTTAAGTAGTTCTCTTTCTTAAAGTCCTGGCCTGCAAGTGCCTAAGTCCTCCCCCAATTTGACTAGGGTCATTGTAGGAAGAGGTGCCACAGTTCCTGAGATGGAAGTAAAATTTTATAGAATGTGAAGAATAAAAATGATGCTTCAATGACCTATTTTGTGGCCATGACCATTGTTAACTTGACTAAACAGAACAGAACTAAATGAAGTACTGCCCTCTGCAACATGCCAAAAAATAGTCTCTATTTAAGTGGTCTTCAAAGTTGGATTGTACTTACTTCAGAGTGAGCCAAAATGATTCATTGGGATAATATTTCTTTTAGAATTTTATGTGGTGTATATTTTATAAAATATATATTAGTACAATAGCATGTATAATGGTTCCTGCCATATATAATATCACATATAATGGTGTGTGTGTGTGTGTGTGTGTGTGTGTGTTATTGATAGTGGTTATATGAGCGGATATTTGGAGAATTTGGTTCAATTCTTTCTGTACACAGAAAAAGCAGTATCGAAGTAGCTACTAATGATCATTTAAGGGGCCAGTGAACTTCTAGCAGAGAATAGTCAATGAGAGCACCAATGTAGCAGGCATAAACCACTCATCTTTTCATTTGGCAAATGGTCACTGAGTACCTACTGTATGCTAAATGCTCCCAGTTTTTATCTTTTTTTTTTTATTTTAGTTTCAAAAAGTTTGTCTCTGGTCTCTCAGATTAGAAAATTCTTCAATAGCTCAGAAGGAGACAAATGGAAATCCCCTCTGAATGGTAGTGTCTACAGACCCTACTGTTTTCTAATTTTCTATATATTTTCTAGTAAATTTAGCAGGTGAAGTAAGGGTTTCTGAAGAATTCTGCAGAACTTAGTTTTACTTATTTGTACCAAGTAGTGTGTAGAGAGAAAGAGAATTTGGAAAAGGGAACTGTTTATTCTAATTGGTTTTTACTGCTTGGAATCTCCCCAAACATTGTGCAAAATCACAAAGCAGAGTTCCTGCTGATGTTAAAAGTCTTAAGAGAAAATCCATTGGTAGATTCTTTTGAATTAAAACTTGGAGGTCACTTTGAGGTATTACTGAAGAGGAAGCATGGGACTGAATGTGCAGAGAATCTCTCCAAAGTACAGCTTTTGCATTGATACCTTCACTTCCCCTTCTCCCAGTCCCCTCTCTATATCTTTCTCCTGCTTTCTTTTCCAGCAACATATAATTCAAGGATAAAGTAGGCAAGAAGCCTCAAGTAATTGGCACTCGGGAATGTTATTGGAGCAAGGAGAAAATAAGTGTGCTTCTGTTTGCCTTAGCAAAATGGACCTTGGCCTGAGAAGTTAAAGTCAATGCTGAGTTGTTCTTCCCAATTTAGAACTATATTTACTCTCTTGATTTAAAAAATCTAAAACACCATTTCTCAGAGCTCAGCAGGCCCCATCACTTCTACTAATAGATTACCACGGTAAATCCCATTGTAAAGTACAAAGGAGTTGCCAAATGTTGAAGACAAAATAAAAAACAAAAACATCAGAAAAAAATTAAAATGGTGTTAAAGATGTGCCTGTGCCAACCAAAGGGCTGACAATCAAAGTGAAAGCCCTTTCTGCTGTGATTAGGTGGTGCCACATATATGATGAAGAAGAAGCCATTTTAAGAGATATGTATATCATAAGAGAAAGGAAGAGACTACAATTTTCTCATTTCCCTACCCATATAATCTTTATTAAAATGAGCACTTCTATATATTTTTTCAACTGGAAAGATCCCACATTCCATAAAATAGAATGAAAATATCTTGAACTGATCCCATCTTACATTTCAAAGGACAGCAATGAAATAAACTTGGTTTCTTTGTAATGGTTTAGTCATTTCATATTACCATCCAGAAGCCAACAAATTTGGAAAGCATTTCTACAAAACAAAATAATTTCTACAAAAATTATTGAAGTAAGGAGAAAATATATACGTTAGTAAGGAGTAAATATATACATTATAAAACTTATTTTTACAGAATAAAGCTGGTCTAATTCTAAATTAATTAAACTATATTGGCATTCTACTTTGGTATCTCTTTGACATCAAATCCCTAATAACAAATAACAATTAGGTTTTTGTTATCCATTTTAGTGAGATATATATTTTCTTTATTTTAATTTTTAGGATAGTTTAAAGTTTTTAAAATCTTGTATTTGTGTAGAAAAATTACCCCTAAGACCTCTTTGACCATCATTTGAAGCCAGAGAGAGACTAAGGTGACTTGATCTCAAAGGAGGAAACTTATTTTAGACTCCAATTTTCCAATGAAATAAAATTTTAATACACCTGCCTTTAAAATGCTCAGCTTATCTCAAAATGTTACCTGTAGGAAATCTAAAACTGAAGTGCTGAGAGATCACATCAAAGGCATCTCTTGACCAATGGTTCCATTTGCCTGTTGGGTCTGACAAATAAAAATGTGAGGGGAAGACTCCAGAGAAGGCACAAACATTTGCTCCCAGATTATCTGAAATGGAAGGATTTTTTGCTATCTTTCTTAAGATGGAGGGGTCAGACACTGTTGTTTATTACGTCAGACACTCTGATCCTGTGTTCTTGAATTCATTCTGAACCCAGAAAGGCATCTACAAGGCACATCATAAATGTTTTAGAATTCTGTCCTGTGAGAATAGGAGAGGAAATGAATTCATCAGCCTGCAGAAACAAGATGGGAGAAAGGTTTTTCAGTCACATGAATCAGAAAGCAAATTCAAGGTGAATTAAACAGGCAAGATTTTTTTCCTCTGTAAAATGATGGCAATTGGAGGGATAATGCAATCTCGCTTCTTGTAAAGGGAACCATGGGAAATTCCCTCAGATTATTAACCTCCTAATGCTATTTCTATATAGGATCTGACCGACATTCAGAAAAATTCACATTAAGAAAAAATAGTGCCTAATACCATTTAAATTTTTATAAAATAATTCAGTTTAACCAGGAAAAGGCAGAAATGGGACAGTCCAGCAAAATCTAAAGGTAGCTGGAGGCTAATTACAGTGAATTTTAGCTGTGCAATTTCACATATTCCATCAGCCAACTTCCAATCTAAGTTTGAGCAGTTTCCATTTTTAATCCCCAAATAGAATGTCATTTCAACTTTCATCTCACATGAAAGAATACGAAGCTTTAGTTTATTGAATAGAGAGTTGTTCCTGTGGGTCTGCATCAGAGAAACTGTTCAAGTAGCCTGGGTTCCAGGAAGTAGGTGGCTGATAGTACAGGGACAATGACCACAGAAGTTTATGTGTTTTGTTTTTCCTTACAACTTGGAAAAAATCAAGGATATCAATGTTTTATTCTTCTTTCATGATTCTGCTTTCACCAGAATTTTCGATAAAGGAGTTAGGCTTTCTATACATGAAGCAATTTGTTCCACCTTACCAATGAACTAAATAATGTAATCGCTCATTTTCATTTTGTGAATATTTGTACTGAAGCGAAATCAGCAAGTTACAGTTCAGCTATAATTTGCTGTCTCTTGCCAAAAAGACAAAATGGTTTAATAATTGGAGAATGTACATTTATTACACGTACCCATGTTAGCATTATCTATGCTTAGATTAGGGTATATGAATTATTGGTTAATTCAGTTTACATTTGATTCTGCTGGGAAGGATTCTAAGAAAGTGTTTAAAAGAGTGAAAAGCATCTTTGGAAAGATGAGAAGCCTGAGCTGATTCAAATCCCACTGGTGCCCAAGTCAGGGACTACAAAAAAGGTTTGCTTAGGAGCAGCAACCTGGTGCAATTCACTAAGCAGGTATGAGAATAATTTAGAAAAATGAAGTGTGTGTGTGTGTGTGTGTGTGTGTTTTAATTTATTAGTGTAAAATTGGAAACTTTTTTTTGAAGAATAAATTGACATGTTCAAAAAGTAGAAAAGATTGATCAAATTTTCAAAGGGTTTTGGAGGAGGGGAGACGTTAAAGACAAGGGAAAGAAATGAAAGAGCAAGAAGAGATGACAGGGATGATGTTTAGAGGTTTAAAGAGGGCTGTGTATCAATGACTCTGGAGAGAAAAGGATTTGTGTAGGAAGAGCTGATTTGAATATTTACATCTAGATAAGTGGTCCAGTGGAGAAATGTATGTGACACTGAGTGATCAATGATGTCTACAGTGCTTGAAATTGGAAAGGTCTCAGTAATGATAAAATCACTAAATAAATGTAAAATCTTAAAGAAAATAAATTAAGCAATCTGCTTTTGCTCAATTTAACTTTAACTGATAGAACATAAACTAATTCCTTAATAACAGTTTTACATGAGCTGGTTTTTAAACCCTAATTAAACTCTAATCCATTATAACATTGGGCTGCTTTCTGGCTTCTCTTATTTTAAATGATGAAATATATATATATATATTTTTAAAAGGAAAAAAAAAATCTCTGTTTAATTGCTATGCCATATGGGAATTTTACAAAACAGTTGGAGGTCTTTGTGGAGTGGCCTTAAATCAGCTAGTTAGTTTGGCCTTCCATAAATAACCAAGTAAGCACAACAAGGCATAGACTAGATGGGGACATAGTCTTAACCATTTCTGTAGAAAATGATATACATTCTGGAATTTTCTTGGTTAGTTATTAGTAGCAATCAGATGGAGAATTATGCTGGCTCCCCAGGACTATAATGGAAACAAGTTCTGGAATAGGTCTCTGAGTTTTTCCTGCTGAAATATATTCTAACACAACCTTCAGTGCTGAAATTATCCTGACATTTAAGTATAAAACAGCCATTATGCACTACTGGCGTTAATGTAATTGTGTAAAATCTACCTTAATTGCTATATCTAAGCTTTATATTCTTCACAAACTGCCTGGAATTTCAAGGCTGTTAACATGCGTTAAACTAAGATTGAGATTCAGCCTACCAGGCTTTACTACAAGGAAGCTTCCAATTTTGACCTTTGCAATGTGTGAACAGACACCAGGGATGATGGGGCAGAGAAGTTAAAAACAAACAAACAAACAAGCTACACAGTGGTGATATTTTAGAATTGGGACAACTTTTCCCTTTTTCATTCCCCTAAAGAGTCAGTGCACCAGATTTTCAGAATACAAATGACTATTAAGCTTGTGTAAATAAGTTTGTAAGTTATTCTATACTTTTTTTTCTGAGATATTAATATTATTACAAGGTTCTACTGCAGATACCTTTTATTTTGAAATGAATAATTTATTTCATTAAGATAATCTAATGTCCCTGGAATTAAAAAAAGGAGCTCCTCTCAATAACGACATTTTCAATAGGAAAAAGAAAAACGACTTCTCTGGTTGTTTTCTAGAAAATTCTATATTATAGTTATTCAAAGAATGTCACTATTTAAAAAGTGGTTTATATATAGGTAGATAGTGTAATATGCATACATTCACACTTTGATTATCTTCTATAAAATAATTTTTCTTTGATAGATTTTGGCAAAAACAGTCCAAATGATCCTGAAGACTCTGTAGATACCATAAGACATTATCAGAGTTCCAAGAAACCCTTTGAAGAGAAAAAAAGCAGATCCTCATCTTTCATCTCCTCCATTGACGATGAACAAAAGCCGCTCTTCTCAGGAACAGTAGATTCTCCTCCAAGAATAGGGAAAGCAACTGGACTTGCTTTTGAAGAAACACTGCCCACCTCAGGAAGAATCCACATAGATAAAAGAAGTCACTCTTGCAAAGGTAACCGAGTTTTCCATGAATCAGACTGTCCCTCCTCAGCACTAATCATAAAAAGGTGACTTTTCATAAATTGAGAACTGAACTGACATCTAATCTTTTCGATTTCATGAAATATGTGCAATGAGTCCAGATTTCAGATGATCTACTAAGTGTTTACACAATTCTAGAACAAGTGTTAATTATTCCCAATCAGTGATCACATGAGAAGTTTTTGTGATCAATAAGACTTAACAGAACTTGGTAACGCCACACAGAAAATTGTGGGAATATCTTCTGTAGTGATTCCAACTGAGAGGCGGGAAATCCATGAGCACTGTAAGAGATTCTCATATGTATCTTCTCATATGTATCTTCTGTACCCACTCCATACCCAGACCACATAGTTTTATAGCATTTACAGCCAGAGCAGTAACACTACAATAAATGCCAAAAAGAATTTCAGTTTACGGGAACTATGAGAAAGAAGGGAGAAATCCCCTGCAATAACACATGCTCTTGAACCAACATATTTGGGCATAATTTGTTTAACATCCCTAACAAAAGGAATACCTAAGTATATGGGTTTTGTAGAAAATATGCATGAGATGGTAACAGTGCTTGATTAGCCATGCAGATTTGATGCTAAAGATGGGAAGCTCCGGAAAACTTGAAGAACTATTACATGGCAGAACAATTAACTTAGCATAACAGGAGCTAGATCTGTAGATCTAAAGATAGTTATTGAGTGGTTCCAAGAAAGGTTTGGGTCAGACTGTTTGGCATCCAACCTCCTCTGTCACTTCTTCCCTTATAATTTTGGGTAAGTTATTTGATCCGCCTTTAAAATAGGAATAACAACATTATTTAATTAGTTGGTTGTAATTATTAAACAAGATAACATGTGGAAATTAGTTTCTCTGAAATAAAATCCCCAATTTCATTTAGTATTTTCTCACAGGTTTTGTTTTCCAACCCTTTAGTCACTGAATTTATCTCTGAATAGATAAAAATGTAGAGAGTACGAACCACTGCAAAACATCAAAAGTCTGTAACAAAAATGAGTGAAAACTAGGATGTTCTTGGCCTGGCAAGAAGGCACAATCTATGGCATAGATTAAGTAAATAATATGTGTCATCTTCACTATTATTTGAAGGAATCATCCCTGACAATAAAGGCTTTTATAAATCTAGGATGTTTAGGTTTTGTATTTTTCCCAGAGTTACTTTCCCTATGATATCAAATCAGTCTTTGCCAGAACCCCACATTGAAGTAAGCTAAGAATATACGCAAATGTCCTCTGGAAAACCTAAAATCTTGATGAAGTGAATGAAAATAGTACTCCATTTATCACAATGGAAGAATGGAATATTATATGTGATTACCAAATGTCCATTTTAGTTATTTATGAAAATGGATGGCTGGGAAGTACTAAAAATAGAAACAGTTTGTATCATGGAAATCAAAAGTTCTGAAGGGCTTGCTGAACTCTCTCTGCTGTCTCCAAAAGTCTGCTTAATGTGGACCTGATAATAAAGTGTTTTTTGTTGCTTTTACCTCTTTAGTTTTTAAGTCGCAAGTAACAAGACATGAAAGATATATGTTTAGAATATTATTTACTTTGTAATGACTTTCAGTGACAGTGAATTCCCATACCCTTCACCTTATAATTTTCTTTGCCAGTTTTTCTAATTATTTTTAATTAGTCACTACAGCAACATGACAAAAAATACTCCAACAAACAATTCTAATATTTACAAATCTCCATTTTCAAAAATTTTCAGTGCAATCCCTATTCAAATAATAAATAATTTCCTTGAAAATGCATAGCTAAATATGCATGTCAGTCAAATAAATATAATTGATGTCATATAGCTTCAATCATTGTGACACACAGTTAACCTGGTTAATTCACACGATTGACCAATGGAGAATTTTAGACTTCATTCATGGTAAATTTCATTCCCTAATGATTTTATTATTACTTTGTATTAGAGAAGTTGTAAGTTTACAGAAAATCATGCAGAAAATACAGAGTTCCCATATACCCCTCCCTCCCTCACACACACACACACAGTTTTTCCTATTAATAACACTTTGCATTAGTGTGGTACCTTTGTCACAATTGATAAAACAATATTATTATAAGTATACTATTAACTAGTCCATAGTTTGCATTAGGATTCACTGTTTGTGTTCTAAAGTCCTGTGGGATTTTTTTTAATTTTTATTCTAGTAACTTTTATTCAACTTAAAATTTCCCCTTTAACCACATTCAAATATATAATCCAGTAGTGTTAATCACATTCACAATGTTGTGCCAACACCACCACCATCTATTACCAAGACTTTTCCATCACCCCAAACAGAAACTCCACATCAATTAAGCATTAGTGCCTCACTCCCTGCTCTGACCAGCCCCTGGTAACCTGAATTCTAGTTTCTGACTGTATGAATTTGCATTATTTTATATGTGAGATCATGCAGTATTTGTCCTTTTGTGTCTGGCTTGTTTCACCTAACATGATGTCTTCAAGTTTTATCCATGTTGTAGTGAGCATCAAAAGATTTTTACGGTGAAGTGCTGTGGAATGTTCAAGAATTGAGTAATACTTAGGTGTAGCCTGTAACTGCTGCAATTTGAACAATTAAATTACCACAGATTTTAGTTTCACCATGGACAGGAAATTTCACTGAGTCACATTCCTGGCATTTGTCACAATGAATCCAAAAGAACAGCACATTTTGGCAAAACTATAAAGAAAAAAAGATTGAATGGACTCTGATCCTACCTAGATTGAGGTCAAAAGCTGCCTCTAGAAAAACTGTATCCGCAGAGCAAAGTGAAAGTTTACTTTCTGTTCATCCATTTCCAGAAATGTGTCTTGCAACTATAGCAACATTTTCCAAGGCAACCAAGTACAGATTCTTTCTGAGCTATATTTAGAAAGTGTCTACCAGGATGTTCATTTTGATTAAGACCACTAACCAGGAGTTCCCCTTTGAACTCCCCATTTTTAAAATTGCTGTTAAAACAAGCCAATCACACACTTCCAGGTTTTAATGAAAGAATACATTATAATCAAGGAAGCCTTTGTCTGTCAGTTTAAATTTTATTCACTTCTGCTAAAGGAAAATAATCAGGTTTTTTTAAGCACTGAAGAAAAAATATAATCCTCCATAATTTCATATGTGTTTCACCATTGTCATTTAAAATCAATTTATTACTATGATTTGAAAGATAAGAGAACAGTTAAGCATAGGCGGAAAATCTGTAAAGCATTCTTGGCACAAAATTTCTGAGTGTAATATGTATCTTCAATCCTATTGTCTCTTGTTTTCCCACTGGCCAGCATAAAACTAGATAGGGACAAGTGTCAGCATCACCAAACCATTCATATGTGTTCTGAATGTTTCTTTAGCATTGCTTTCCCAAAGTTGAAAACTTAGTTCACGGAGATGTTGAAATATAGATTGTTTTCCATTTTAAGTAGGTTCATATGTCTATAAATAATAAATCATAATTCCCAGTGAAAATCTGCTGATAAATTACTTAAAACTACAGCAATGTCATTTTTCTTGCTTTTCTATTTTCATGTTCACTTGGTCATCTTCAGGAAAATGTAGTATCAAAAGAAATGGTATACTCTTACTTTAAAAAACAAAACAAAACACCAGAATCACAAAAAGCCTCTCAAGAATTCACAGCAAGCCCTCTGAGGCGTGTTAGCCATTACAATAAAATAAGGAACCCAGACCTTATATTTTTCTTATGCTGTCCCTGGATATGCTAATTCCCTTTTTTAAAGCCTCACCCTACTGAGGCAGAAATTATAGGATGCTCATTAGAGAAATTTCAGTATATTCAATGAGGAAAGTGTAGTGAAAGGAAAATGATGAAAGAGGATACAGAAATTTTATCTCCTACATAGCGAAAGGGGTGTTTTGAGCCACCCCTCTGTACTTTTGGAGAAACTGCAGAAATGAAAGGGACTTTGAGAAATCTTAAGATACTACTCCCAATTTTTAGAATATCTCAAGCATCCCCCCAAAATGGTTACTTCTACCCAATTTTTAAAAATAGATGAGGATGCAAATTCCTTAACTTGACATAACTTTTCCAGTGTTTAATCATAGCTTCCATGTGAAAAATGAAGAGCAGCTTTAGATGCTCCTTCCCTCATACCAGTGCTCCCAGTGAAGAAAAACTGTTTCTCCATCTTCTTTATCTTTGAAATAAATTCCCAATTCCATTAGTATTTTCCACAGGTTTTATTTTGAAGCCCTCTAATCATTTTTAAGCTCTTCTCTAGATATATAAAATACAGAGATTAAAACAGCATAGCAAAAGCATCGAATGTATATGACAAAATGTTATTTTCACCCCCAAATACTGATAACTTGAAAATGTAGATTGTAGGAGAAATGGTAAATTAAAAGAAGCTCAGAAAATGAATCTCCATGTGATAAACAATCAAATCCTTGTCAAGCTGAATTCTTCAGTGTGGGGTCTATATATTCTTCCTCTTTAATTCTGCATTTAGCAGAGTGTCTGATATATAGAAGACACAAGAACATTTGAAAAGTGGACTTGAAGAGATAAACAATGTTTTAAAGAATAATGACAAAAAATATTAAGAATAAAAGAGCCAGAAGAAAAAAAAACATTAGAAAGCAAAGTGAATATGATAGGGGCGGCAGAGGCAGCAGCGGTGGGCAGGCTGGGCAGGCAAGTGCTGCACCTCATGGGTGAATCCCCTCCAAGCCCCCGGGGACCCTCCCCCGTGGGGAGGCACTGACTGCCAGCCCCAGCCGCCACCATGAGTTCCCCTCCCTTGCCTCCAGACCCCTGCTCCTAGGCAGAATCATTTGGGAGCCCCGGAGGCAGCGTGAGGTGGGGAGAACGCTGCTGGGGATGGGTAAATGCAGGGCTTTGGTGCTGTTGGAACTTCCCCCATTGCATACTGTGGGGCCCCTGGACTTGCAAGTGTCTCCTCCTTCCGGAGGTGTGTGGAGGCTTTGTGTGCCAGCTCCTGGCATTCAAAATAAGCTCTGTTGTTACACTAGCTGGATGCAAGCTTAAGGAACAGATGCCTCAGAGTCTAAATTCCAGCAATAACACATTAAAAATCAAAATGTCCAGGTATCAACAAAAGAAATAGGAAGTAGTGACCCAGGCAAAGGAGAAGATTAAGGCATTAGAAACCATCTATGAGGAACACTAGACCTAGGACATACCAAACAAAGATTTTTTTAAATGGTCCTAAATATGCTCAAAGAGCTAAAGGAAAACACAAGCAAAGAAGTTAAAGGAAACCTGGAAAATGATAGATGAACACAGAGAATATCAGTAGAGAGATGGAAATTATGAAAAGAACGTAAATGAAGCTAAGACTGCAGTAAAAGAAATAAAAAAAAAATATCTAGGGGGATTCACCAGCAGGTTGGAGCTGGCAGAAGAAAGAATCAGTGAACCTGAAGATAAGACCATTGAAATCAGAGTCTGAGGAAAAGAAGGAAGAAAGAGTGAAGAAAAGAAAGAGAGCCTGTGGAACCACTGGATACCACCAAACATATCCATAACACATTGTGGAGGCCCAGAATGAGAAGAAAGAGAAAGGGGCAGAGAGGATATTCAAAGAAATTGCAGCTGACGACTTCCCAAATTTAATGGAAGACGTGAATATACACATCTAAGATGCTCAATGAATGCGAAACAGGATAAACTCAAATAGACCTATGCCGTGGCATATTATAATCAAACTGTCCAGTGCCAAAGATAAAGAGAGAATTCTGAAAGCCACAAGAGAGAAGCAACATGTCACATACAAGGGAGCCTCGATAAGATAGTGCTCATTTTTCACTGGAATCCATGGATGCAATAAGGCAGAGGGATGACATATTTAAAGTGCTGAAAGCAAAAAAATTCCAAACAAGAATTCTATATCTAGTAAAACTGCCTTCCAGAAATGAGGGAGCAATTAAGACATTCCTAGATAAACAAAAGCTGAGGGAGTTCATCACCACTAGACCAGTCCCACAACAAGTGCTAAAGAGAATTCTACACTTTGAAAGGAAAGGACAATGGACAATTGACTGTAGCTACATGAAAAAATAAAAATCTCCTGTAAGGGTAATGACGGGTAAATATAAATGCCAGTGCTATTGTTTTTCTAGTTTGTAACTCCACTTTTTATTTCCTACAGGATCTAAAAGGCAAATGCATAAAATGTAATGGGTGTGGGAACATGGTTTGTGAATACTATTGAAGTTAAGTTGGTATCACGGTAGGTGAGATTGATACAGATTTAGGATGTTAAATTTAAGATCCATGGTAACTACAAATTAAGTATCAGAGAATATGCACAAGTTCATAGAGACAGCAATTAGAATACCGGTCGCCAGGGGTGGGAGGGCTGGGGGAATAGGGAGTTAATGCAAAATGGGTATAGGGTTTCTGTGTGGGGAGATGGGAAAGTTTTAGTAATGGAAGGCCATGAGGGTCCTGTAATATCATGAATTGATTAATCCCATTGAATGGTGTGCTTGGAAGTGATTGAGACGGGAAAGTTTGTATTGTCTGTACGTTCCCACAATAAAAACAAAATAGAAAATGAAACAAAAAGAGCAACTCAAAGAGATGATTAAAGGCAATAGGTGGCCTTGGATGGAATCTAACAAGGGAAGAGAGAAGGCTCAAAAGGACAATATGGGGCAACATATGAAAAAAATGGAATAGGGACTAAGTTTTATATATGAGTATTAAATATCTTTAACTTGATCGGTGTACTTAAGGTGGATGCATAAGTGAATTTCCCTGTTATTAGGAAATGTACATGGTAGTAGTAAATGTCCAAGGAGCATGATGTATACAGAAAATGGATTGATAGATACGCAGATAGATGGAAAGATGGATGGATGGTTGAAATGATGCATAGATAACTAGAATGATGTGGGAAATGTGGCAAAACAGAATTGGTGGATCCGGGTATCTGATCCCCCTGGGGATAGGGGCACATTAGAGTTCTGTATAGGATTTGTATTATATTTGTAACTGTTCTGCAAGTTGAAAGTATTTCAAAATAAAAAGTTTTTTTTTTTTTTTAAAGTGAATATAATAAAGAGCAGTGCAGAAAGAGCAACAAGAAACAATAAAACCTGAAACATTGGTTTAGTAGAAGGACTTTTAAGACTTCTCGCATCCTTAATGGTTTATGGTTCCACAGGTATAATTTTGAGTTGGATTGGCCCAAGGAATCCCCCTGAAGATCCCCACTTCCCTGATGGCTGTCTCCCGGGGCCCATTCTGAGTCATGAAGTGTGCAAAATATCCTGTGGGGAAGTGCCCTGCAATCCAGACCCTGGGTGAAGCAGTACCAACAAAATGTGCTGTTTCCACCCAAATATCAAAGGGCATAATCATTGCTCTTGAATCAGAGTTTTAGCTCCACCATCCCTATCTCTTCTTAGCACAAATAGAAGACAAAATCGTAACCATGACTCAAGCCTGCTATGCCTTCATTCATATGGAAATCGCGATGGCAGGCAAGGTCAGAGTGGGACTGGACTATATATTGTTGTAGCCCCTGGACATGCTCCTGACAAGGTCCTTCCAGGTTATCTTGTAGATATCTATGTGTTAATCATGCAAGAGGGCACCCGTAGGAGTTGATATCCAACTTGTTATTTTTCCACAGATATCACGGACACACGGAGCTGGGAACCAGAAAATGCCCGGACTCAGCCCCCTGAGGAGTCTAGCCCTTCAGTACTGCGACGAGCTGCCTGGGGCATCTCGGAAACTGAAAGTGACCTCACATACGGGGAAGTGGAGCAAAGATTAGATTTGCTTCAAGAACAGCTTAACAGGTATAAGCAACGCAGGGCAAATGGAGAACATAACCCAAGCCCTTAGATGGGTCTAGCTTTACTTCCTGTAATTAACAAATTCCTCCTGCCACAATCCCTTATCTTCTTTATATACTTACTTATTTAAAATAAGAGTAGAAGTCAGCAATTAGAATTATTAATCAGTGTTGCCAGGATACTTCTGCTAGCATAGATCCTATTTGTTCTCCACATGTCATAAAGTTAGTATACTATCAGCACCTGCTATGTTAGAAAACTCCTTATTCCCTCAAATAATGCATACTTTAATTACAAAGACCAACCAACATCTTCCTCTTCTAATCCTCCTCATACCCTTTTTGGAAGTTCCTGGCAACTTAGTTATGTGTCACGGCATTTTAAAATTTTTAACAAAATGATTTAAATATTTAGTTATTTAGTCAACTTGTCAAAAATGTGATTGAATTGAAAATCCCACAGCGTTAAAGCCCACATCCTCTGATTATGTTTTCCGTTTTCCCATTATCTTTTATTCTAGTCCTTTTTAAGATGAGGAATACATTTTGGTTTTAGGGAGGATAGAACCTCTTAACCCAAATCTGTGTGGATTCTTTAAAATTAAACTGGCCCAAAAGGTTCAGGAAAACAAATGAATATGATATAGCTGCTTTAACTGTGTGTTATGGGGGAATTTACCTTGATCCAGTGATAGACCCCAAGTACACCAACAGGGAAGATACGTGGTGGTGACAGATAGAAAACTGCATAGACTAAATTAAAATGTGCAAATCACTGGATTTACTGAATTGATTTAAAACACACGAGAGGCAAGGGGAAGGAAATGGGTAATTAACACACTTAAAATAAGTGCAAGCATGGTAGAAGGGCCACACTACCTGAATCCTAGGTTATGCAATTCCGTATCTGCCATATCAGCCTTCCCCGTGGATGGTGTGGTTATGAGCATCAGACTTGAGGATTTCACAAGGGGGTGTCCAAACAAAAGAAAATCTCCCTGTGCTGGCACATACTTGCTGTATTTCAAAGATACATGGCTATGTACACCTGGCCACAGCTGTAGCTCACCAATTAGCCTCAGGATCAACCATGTGTTTTGACTTTTGTGGTAGAACACACAGGAAGCCAGAATGAGTCTATACTGGGTGTTACCAATGGGTGACCAAATTTGGAGGTGACAGCTGTCAGTCAGAGGTGACATGACGGTGATTTGTTCTTTCCATGCCTTTCCATGTATAAATAGCACCCTTGTCTGTTACATCATATTTCTATTCTATCTTTGGCATGTCTTACAGGTTACTAGCACATTGTCTGTATTTAATACATCTTAGGAATTCTGTCCATGTCTCCCAAGATACTTGCTTACTCATTATCTATTCTTAACACATCCTATAAGTTTACCCTATATCAAATAAGCTACTGGTTTACTCACTATCTATGCTTAACATTTATGTTTCATCCATCCTTGTTTGTTTTTATCTTCATAGCAGAACCATAGAGTCTCAAATAATACAGTAACACACTACGATGTATGTGCATATACATAAATGTTACCATGAAAGATGAAGTGGGAATTAAAACAAAGAAAAAGAACTAGAAAACCTGCAAATTAGTAAATTGAAATCAAAATTTGCATGCCTCAATTTCAAACAAAAGTATGAGAATAGTGGCTGAATCAAAAATTTAGTTTTGTATTTTATCTTGTCATGTTATTTAATTCTATTTAAATCACTGAGTGCTGTGGTGAATATTCCATTTCCAACTACCAAAATGGAAGTCTTGTAAAATTGAAACATACCTGAGGAAATTAAAACAGACTATCATTCACTTAGAGTCAGTAATGCCATAAAGTATAAGATTATGTCATGATTATAAATAATGTATAATATATAATAATATATTTTTATCTGAAAAACATATTTAGTACATTCGCTTTTTATCTTTTCTGCTATTTACACTAAGCCACAAGGATCTTTTAGTCATAACATATACTGTATTACACATAAGAATTGATAAAAATTTGGTCTCTAACTTTAAACTTTTTCAGTGAAGAGAAGAAAATAAGAGAGGGGACTGTCCATTTCTTTCCTGCCACAATATGTAGTATATATTCAGTTTGTTGAATAAATGAAAAAGTGAGTGAATGAGTGGACAATTGACAGGGGCAGCAGTGATTTCTGTAGCATAATACTAGCACAGTACTTGAGGTTAGTTAGCCTAGAGTCTTAACTCTGCAACTTAACCACTTACAGGATGACTAGGTCGAGACATTTACACTTCCCCAACCTCAGTTTCCTTCTTTGACTCAAACCTACCTGCAATGCTATTGTAAGGATTAAGATAATTTACATGGAATGTGTGTGCTGTACAAAATGGAAAGTGTTCTATTTGTGGCTATGTTTGATAATATTTGATTAACAATGAACTTCTCTTATATTATTAGTGTTCATTTGAGTGATTTTCTGACATTACAGTTATTTCCTGATATGGACCTTCCTTCAAGATGAAAATTAATATTTTAGGGTCTTCTTGTTGCCCTGTATGAGTACCAAGTATTTCTGCTAGGAGAAGTCAAAGATTACTGAAAGCATTTGTTTTAATGTGTCCCAGAGCTGAAAGTGAAAAATTGTAAGGGTGCTTATATCTAGGACTCATTTGGTTTGCAGACACTCAATAATAATAATGGTGTCATGTTATTTGTTAGTATATTATTATATGAAACTTTTCCATGGCCAAAGTGCAATTAAATCTCTTTTGACATGTTCCCAGAAAACCCATATCCTTTCTAAAGGAGATATTTTCAGTATTTCTCCTCCTTTGACCAATTTTTTTTCCATTTATGTCTCATGTTTTCACAAACATTTTCTTACCTAACTCAGTTTAGCAGCTTTTGGATTGAAAATCCAAAATATTACACATTTTATCACTGCCACTTCCAGCAATCACTTTCTTCTGCTTTACCCTAGAAGCAAATATACAGAAAACAAATGAAGAGGGCAGCTCAATTCAGACTTTTAATTTTCAGGGTGGCAATCCTAGGACACTTTCTAGAACTGGCTCTACCCTATTTGGCTTCACCATTGTATTCAAATGTAGAATCACAAATTCCTACCCCATTTGTCTCTCCAATTACAAATATATTAATTACATAATGCAATAAAAATCAATCAATCAATCAATAAATAAATATAAATGGTCTATGTTGAATCATCCTTGCTGCTGCTTTCTCTTCTGCTGTAGTGGCTGATTAAATGATATATAGGTTTATATATACATATAAAGGTTTATATAAGAAATGTTATGTATTTCTATATAAATGCCTAAATATATGTATATATTTAGGTAAATCACTAGCACTTGATTGATTCTAAAACAGTGCTTCTCAAACTATAATGTGCATTTGTATCACCTCGGGATCTTATTAAAATGAAGATTCTAAGTCAGTAGGTCTGGAATTAACAGATTCCACATTTCTAACAAGATCCCAGTGCTGTTAGTCTGAGGACCACACTTTGAGTAGAGAGGCCCAAGTTAATATAAATGCTGTTAGTAATGACTTCTGCCCTTGCAGAATATCTGGAGCAGTTTATCTTTAAACCTCTGCTGTGGCATTGAACACTTGCTTCACCTTATGTTACAGCTATTTATGTGCTTCCTGTATCTTTCCTTGCTAGGTAGTCAGCTCCATGAGATCAGATTCCATATTTGTTCATCTTCGTGTTCTCCTCCCTCCTTCCTACCTAACAATGTACACTTGGTACGCTGTGGGTCTTTGAATGATTGGATGAAAATACTTATTTTACACAGCTTTATAGCTATGCTGACAAATTTTTAAAAATCTCATTGTACTGGGCTGTTCTTTTCTGTTTTAAAGACCAAGGTGTGTGTGTGTGTGTGTGTGTGTGTGTGTGTGTGTGTGTTAAGTCTTTGTAATTCCTCCTAAGTATGGCAGATTATGTAGTCTCAGTAAAAGGATCCATTCCAATTAGTCCCAGAGGCCCTAGACATTAAACATGAAAACGCAACTTATACACAGTAAGGAAACCCCTTGATAAAGCTCCCCTTTGTTGAACTACCCACAAAATATAACCAGACAACCTGTTAATAAAACAAAACTAAGTTTATCAAAATCACTACAGGAAGGGAGTGACTTACTTCAACAGAGGAAGTCAGAAGATACTTATAGGGTTTGGAGTCTGGGCCTTTCAAGGCGGGACACCAATTGGGATAGGGAATAGTTCATGACCTAAAGTTCAGGATTGATGGATACAGAGAGAGATGAGGATCTTGAAGTATCTTAATTTTTAAAAGTTTGTTTGATTAAGCAAGTTTTTGTTTGTTCAGATGAGCAGACTGTTGTCTCTGAGGAATCAGTCTGTAGGAATTTCTTGAAGCGAACAGTGAAGTTATGTATCAGTTTCATCTTATGTTTCACAGGCAAAGTTTTCCTGAAGCAAACTGAGCCATGCTGACAGAGCTGGTCTACAGTATTATCTAAGTCGCATTGACACAGATAGTCTCAGATCTTGCCTTATACTGGCCACTTCACCTGCCACATGATGTTCTTTGTGCATGAGGTCCATCATGGAGCATGTTGCAATTACTGAGCATGTAGATGCTGAGTCCTCCCTCACCTTACAGTAGACTTTTCCCTCATACACTATTCAAATAAACAATGGCCATGTAATAGAGCTCTTCTTTCTCAGAGACCACTGCTGACTGAGAGGTTTTATAGGGCCAAAACAAATGATAATTTTTTATTCTATTGGGTCTTGTATCCCAGTCATTGACATTTTTATTCTGGTCCTCACACCCCCAAATCCTTTTACATTCAACATAATAAACATTGTGTAAGCCATAATTATATGAGGATAAATTTTTACAGAAAGATTTACAATGAAATCTGAATGCAGAATTTTCTTTGGAGGCTCAGAGGAGAGAAAAATTAATTCTAATTGGGTCAATTAAGGGAAGGTTTTTGGATGCAGATAAAATTCGAGCTGGGTCTGGAAGAGTGAAAGGAAAACCTGATGCACAATAATAAAATAATGGGTCTGTTCAGTTTAGTTGGTGCCGTAAAAAATTAGATCAGACGTTTGAGCTACAAGTAGGTAAATAAACCAGTTGATAACTCAATTTTTCCCTTTTCTTTGTATTGTTTTGACATTTTCAGGGCACAATCCTATATAGTTTATAGCTATTAGTTTAAGAGACACTAAGATAAATGGCTATATTTACCAAATATAGAAAACTTATAAGCATAATGTGTTATTGTGATTCTCAGAAGGAAGATCAAAAGTGTTAAACTTAAAAATCTAAAAAGAAAAAAAAAGGATCCTTTCTCATATGCTTTCCAGGTTTTTTTTTTCCTTTGAAATCAAAGGCTAAGTTCTCTCCACTTTGAATTCTACACATAAGTGAACTTTTAAATTTGGTCTGTTTCTTAAATACCAAAGGCTCCAAATGGTAGATTAATTTAGCAGTTAGCAGCATTAAAAATGAAGAAAAAGAAGAAGACAACGAATGATAATAAAATGCTTCTAGGAGAGTATAAAGGTAAAATAAATGTAACTTAAATTTTAAACACATACAAAATTATCCTGGGATGCTACGACTATGAAAGAAATGAGCTACATAAACCTATCTTTTAAAGAATAATAAAATTTTTACAAGAAACTGAGTAAAGCCTAATAAAGAAAGCAAAGACAATTACTGGTTAAAAATAGATTCGAATGTGTTTTACATTTCAAAAACCTTAAAGGTTAGTAAAAATTCAGCCCATTCCATTCAATTGTTTTTTGGTGAACATCTTATTTAATGAGTAGGAAGGCAACGGGTTTTTATCAGAATCATTAGTGAGACACAGAAAGTAAGCATTAGCCAGGAAAGAATCTGTGCTCCCTCTCCTGTCCTTCTTGTTTAAAGCAGGGTCATAATTCTGTTTGTTAGTAGTAGTAAAATTTTCTCAAATGCTTTTGCAATCCTGGATTATTTTAGAACGCTCTTTCCCAATTTTCGTCTGTCCTGCAGACTTGAATCCCAAATGACCTCTGACATCCAGACCATCTTACAGTTGCTGCAGAAACAAACCACTGTGGTCCCCCCAGCCTACAGTATGGTAACTGCAGGAGCCGAGTATCAGAGACCGATCATCCGCCTGATGAAAACCAGTCATCCCGGAGTAGCATCCATTAAAACCGATCGGAGTTTCAGTCCTTCTTCACAAGTAAGTACGGATATTGTACAACAAAGAGTCTCTCTCAAAGTGTGGTCCAGGGACCACCTGAATCAGAATCACCTGGGTTGCCTGTGGAAAATACAGACTTCACCCCCCTCTCCATTTACCTGCAATTAGAATTTCTGGAAATAGACCCTGAATCCTGCATTTTAAACAAGCGCCCTACTGATTCTTCTGCTCATTTTTAGTTTGAAGGCAGTAGACCTGAAAGAATGATTTTGAAACACTTTATTATTTCTTTTAGAAAAAGCACTTTTCAATTATCAACCTACTTAAGTTTATGTAGAGTAGAGCTTTGAAAAACTAAGGAATAGTCCTGGGTCCAAAATGTGCCTCAGAGGAAAGTCTCTACTTTGCTGTAGTGACAAGTGACTGGACAGGGTCTCAGGAAGGAAGGGGAGGGAAATAGCAGTTAGCCAAGGGAAGACCTGAGGTTTCAAGGCAATCTACGCCCTACCCTTCACCTACAAGATGAAAATGAAAAGAGGAAAGCCGAGTCCTTTATCCTGCCTCTGAAGCCCTCTAAGAAGACCCTATTGAATGATATTAATATAAGAACTCTAACTCCCTTAGGATTCTCTTGGAAATTACTCTTAGTTCCTTAAATACTATGGCCAAACTGCACCAAACAACAAGGATTTAGATAAGGATTTTCAGAATCTTGTAAAACTTTTTTAGATGTGTGGGAATTTGGTGTAAAACAGTCTGGAAAATGAAACTACATTAATACACGAGATAATATGGTAGGAGGAAGATAATGCAATCTTCCTAAAATATGAAAGTAGAAATAATCGATCTGTAACTGGTTTTATGGCTGGGAAGTATGCAAAACCATGTACTTTATTCTTGGTTTTCAGTAGATTTAGATAAAATTTTCTGACTTGGAATGGTGATTTTACTTCCTTTCTTTTTTCCCCCCTCTTTTTTACACCTTCCTAGTTACCAGTGACCCTGGTTTCCCACCTCAGTTTTGTCTTGAATTCTAAATTAAAACTTATCTGGAAAACTCAATGTGAAATAATGTTAAAACAAAACAAAACTTGAGTGTAAAATTAAAGTTCTTAGAATGGTTGTTGTTTAAATTATCTAAACTGATACCTTACCTCCAATTTCTTGACTCATCTTTGGGAGAAAAATGTCAGTTCATATTGCTAATGAAATACAGATTAATGGTAAAAGAAAATGCATTTAGAGTTCATGTGTAATTTTAGAAGACTGTCAAAGTGAATCTTAAAACCGTGTTTTTGTATCTTTCTATCAGTGTCCTGAATTCCTAGACCTTGAAAAATCTAAACTCAAATCCAAAGAATCCCTCTCAAGTGGGGTGCATCTGAACACAGCTTCAGAAGACAACTTGACTTCACTTTTAAAACAAGACAGTGATCTCTCTTTAGAGCGTCACTCGCGGCAAAGAAAAACTTACCTTCATCCAATTAGGCATCCTTCTTTGCCTGATTCATCCTCAGACACTACAGGAATCTTGGGTCTTCATAGGCATGTTTCTGATCCTGGTCTTCCGGGGAAATAATCATTTTGTACTATTTACTCCACATAAAATGTAAGTGCTTTTAATGGCTGTTTTCTTTTTTTGTATTTAAATCCTCTCTACTTGACTCAGGGGCTCACAAGGTACCATTATATGCAAAAGTACTGTATATTTTCCTAAATTGAAGCTTGTAACGTAAAACTGAGCAGTTAGAATGTAAATATACATAAGAACTTTTTGTTCCAAATGTTAAAACTGCCCGCATCTCAAGGCACCTTATTTTTTATTTTTATTTTTAACATGTGCATGTTGGGAAACTCCAATTTCTCTTGCATGGAGACTCCTATTTACTGCTTTTACTAAACCAGTACTTTGTTATGAAAATGCCTTCCAAGCAAATAAGAAACCAAGGGATAAGCCTGTTCCTAGATGCAACTCAGATGGCCCCCATTCATGGAAGCTCAAGTGGAGGAAGGGCACATCTTAAGTCACTTTTGAGAACTGATACCCTTCTGTATTGAGATGTTTTTAGCTAATTACATTCATTCCAACACACAGTAAAGAAAACAGTAAAAATTTGAGTTATAACCTCTGCCAGTATAGGAAACCATCTCTGACCAGCATTAATGAGGACAAAAAGGTATTTCTATTTAAAAGTCTGTCCCTAATGCATTCATAAACCACCTAAAATATTTTTTTACTGGCACATTTCCTTGAATGCTTAGAAACAAGTTTCTCTAATTTTTCTTTTTTTTGGGGGGGTCCCCTTTAGAACTGCTAAAATGTGACAGACACAAACTGATATCCAAAGCTTTCTTCTGATTCATTTTAGGGTTATCCTGAATTTGGTCAAAATAAAGCAAGCATATATTTTTCATTTCAAAGGATGTGCAGTTTTAGTGGATATGCTTAAATGTAGTAGATGTGCCTAAATGCTTCCATTGAGTGTATGTTGTTCTATAGCTTTCTAATACCAACTGTGGAAAAATATGTGCATTTATCTGCCTAAAAAGGAAATGCATACACCAGCAGTAGAGTTTCAGTTTTGTTTGATTATTCAAACACTTTTGCTAATCAAATATTAAGTCAAAATCTATTATATATGGATTGGACTGAATGTATATTGACTCCAGAATATATTTTAATATCAATCTTCAACTGTTAGGTTTTTGTTTTTTGTTTTTTGTTTTTGGCTTATGCCTCTCTCTCATTAAAGTAGGGTATGAAAAACTGCAAGCTCATTTAAGATTCTTATTAGTCAAGCTCCAGTTAAGAGACTTTATCTTCCAATTCATTTGAGTATAATTTAATATTATTATGGACTGATCCATTATATCCTTTCCTTCTGAACAAAATTTTAAAATTTTTTCAAAGTTTCTTAGTCCTTAATTAATTCTTACTTTCACATATCTTTTTAAAGAAACAATCTATCTGTGCACATGATTGAGTAAATATCCCTCCAGGAAAGAAATATAACCTATTGACTTACCTTTACCTTTGACACCAGTCTAGTTTAGGTAGCTTCAAATACAAGCAATTTATTTAAATTTACAAAAAACTATTGCACTATTTAAAGTGATGAAAGTGACCTTAAATTGCTCCCTATGTACACTCCCTATATGTAAATGGTCCCATCAATTGATAATCTGTATGGGAAACAGTCTGTAGGCATGGATAAGTTCTTATCCCTGTTTAATTTTGAAAACAAAAACAAAAACAAAACAGAAGTAATCAAATGCATATGGCAAAATGACCAGTTAACTCAATAAAGGTATAATAGTAACCAGCTACACAAATCATTCTGTGTTATGCAAATTAAAAATTTAGGAACTGATGCTTTCATTTCTTCAATCAACATTTAATGGATGCCTACCACCATGCTAGAAACTAGATGTAGCAGTGGAGAGAGAGTCACATAAATGGCTAACTCTGCTCCAGAGGACTATTGAGGGATTTCTATTTCCATATTTGGGCACATTTTTGCAGCTGCAGTACATTTCATAAGGATTGCCTGCCTAAGCTCCAGGGAAAGTTAGAATGAATTCACCAGGGACTAGTCATTTGTAGAGAGAGGATCTGGCAGGTGAAGAATTTAGATCTGACTGATTAGTGAATGCTTCAGCTGCAACATGTGATATGACATGCATAAAATCGCCTCTATTTATACTTCCTTCTAAAAACTGAACATGAAAGAATGGGAAGATGGGGTGTGCAGGCATTCAGCTTGTTTAAATTCTAGCAACACACACCTTTCTTCTTAATTCCTTGACAAAAAATAATTGCTTGATGTTAAAAACAAGTCTTGGGCAGGATTAAAAAGGTCCTTCCCACAGGGGTATTAGCTGGAAAAGAGCCCAAGAAATACAAAGATGTGCTTAGTCAAGAAGAAACATCAGAAGACTCAATGATTAAGTTGATTTCTAGATGGCCAAAGTAATTACCTTAATATACAAACTTCCTCTTCTTGCTCAGGCCAAAGATCTAATCCCTAAAACACACGATCACCTTTCCCACTGGCTGGAACAGCGTGCCCCTCCCTCCTGGGAGCTGCTACTGAGGGCCAGGTCCCAATCACAACAGCAGTATAGCAACTGCTTTCCCTCCAGGTAATTAGAAGCACCAGCATAACACCTTTTGCTTTCCATCTAAAAATAATGTTACCTGATCCTCTGGCCTAATTGAAACACCATCTGAAATCTAAATTTTGTTTAGATGTTTTCCTGCTGTCATTAATTTCCGGTAGAGAACTGAAACTTAGACCTATCATTTTACCCATTGCAGGGTCCTACACTTTAATTAGTTGATGAGAAAACCAGAAGTGAAAAATGCTGAATCGTTACAGGTTTTTGTGGGGGGTTTTGTTTTTGTTTTTGTTTTTTAATTAATAATCACTTATTCAACAAACATGGGAAGGCAGGGGGCAGAGTTGTGAAAAAAGGGAGCATAGTTTCTTAAGTCTGTTAAAATGGGTTGGTCATCAGCTGAACTTGCCAGTTTTTTTTCTGGTCAGAAGATATGGAAACTAAGTCAGGGCATAGTGGCATTTGTGTGTAAGAGTTGCTTAGAAGGTCCTATTTTGAGGATTGATCTTTACCAATGGTTCCAAAATGCCTAAAAGGACAATGTCCTTATCCAAATGTCATTTTATAATCCCATAATATATTACCTAAGGATAAAATTTATCACCTCATCACCATATCTAAAGTAACAATTCAAATTTTTTATAAGTTACAGAAAAAATAAAATTTTACTTGGGTTTCTAATCATATTTTTGCAAGACAGCATGATGTAGAACAGTGGTTCTCAAAGTGTGGTCTCCCGGAATAGCAGCACCAGTACCACCAGGGAACTTGTTAGAGATGCAAATTCTGGGCTCCACTCAGAATTTCTAAATCAGAAACACTCTGGGGGTATGGTCCAGTAATCATCTTTTAAACAAAGCTTCCGCCACATGATTCTAATGCATACTAAAAAATTTGAGAATCACCAATACAGTAGAGTGTAGTTCTACATTCAGACCAGCTTGGGTCCCAACACAAGTTTTTTCATTAATAGCTGTTATCCTGAGCAAGTTAATTAAACTTCCTGCATATTTTTTCCTGAATCTGTAAAAATGAAAATGGTACCTGCCTCTCAGAAGCCTGAGGAGAAAATGAAATAACATATAGTAAAATGTGTGGCACATAGTAGGTGCTCCAAAAAATGCTAGATTCTTTGTTGCTCATCCCAGAACATGACATATAAAAACAATCAGAAAAAAAATCTATTTTTAAACAATTTAGATTTTGCACAATGTGCTATGTCTCCAATTAAACAGCTGTTACAAAGACTAATGTTTTTGATTCAGAAAAGCTCAAGTGTAGCTATTGTTTATCTTGTGTTTTGCACTATTAAGTTTATATCTTCAAAGTGATACTAATTATAATAATTATAGTGAGAATATGAATCTCATTGTTACAAACATACCTACTCTGAATCAATGTTAAACACCAAGTATGAAAAGCTGATTTGTGGAATTCAGTGCTAAAAGAATGTATTCTGTAAAGGCTGACACACTGTGGAAGTCCCTCTTTGGGTCCATAATGCAGTCCCCAAATGGATATTTGAAAATATATTTTCAAAATACCTTTTTCACAGTGAATACATTTTCTATTATTTACAAAACAGTAGAATTTTACAGTTTTAATAGTTCCGTTCAGGCACCTGGTCGTACTCCCTGATTGCACAGATACATTATACAAATCTTAGACTGCCTAAATTCTAGCATAGGATAGTGGAAACAGCAAACAACTCAGTGTGGTAGACTCAAATTAAAGTCCCACCATCCTCCCCTTACTCTTGAGATTTAAACCCTCAGTGAGCCCCAGTATCCAAAACTATAAAAAATGGAGATAACATCTTACATACCTTGAAGGACTATGTTGAGGATCTTCTGAAATATATATGTGGAAGTGCTTTGTAAACCAAAAACACCACGAAACTGTAAAAAATCATCATGTGATGATTTTGATAATGGCATTACAATGGTATTACTACCCTACTTAGGTCTTCTAAAAATATTATTTCATTGCTCTTCTCTCTACCCAGCACTGATCCCATTTTTAATCTGTGACAAAAATCTACAAAGTGGTTCTCACACATTGCTCAAAGATCCATTTGCTCAGAATAGGAGAATGCCAGTATAGGGAAGCATCCTCTGCTCTAGCACTCCAATACTTGTCAGTGTCGTTTTTGTTCAACATCCATAAAATTATACACCTGCATTGCAATTGTTTTCTAGGTATACAATAGCCACCACTTCATTCTTCAAGAGTTCTCATTCAAAGCTATTAAACTTACAAGGAAGTGATGTAGATCTTTTAAAATCTAAAAGTATCTTGATTTCAAGCGCTTTATAAGGTCTTAGGTATTGTGACTGACCAGCACCCAATCTTAGAATAATTCACCTCATGCTTTAAGAAAATGCAATATAGAAAAGAAAATTCATGGAGAGGCATGAATTATTAATAACTGAAAACATTAAAAGAAATTATCACAGGACTTACTTATATAAACTATTAAAGGGAGGCTGACAACGCTGATGAACTTGAAGTTAATTAAAACTAACATGTTATTACTATGAATAGAAGAATTATAAAAATGCAGTGTTAAGAGTTTGGAACTATGCATATATATATCAATTGACCAATTTCATTGTCCTATCAATAATAAAACTTTTAAATAATAGTAAGGGTTATTACAGAAAAGCTCTCAATAAAATACAGAATGGTGGCAATATTAATATGGTTATCCAAGAAAAGCTTATGTCTAAAATAAAATGAATTCCTAAACTGTAGTCATAATATCTGGGACTTCCATTATTTTGAGAGACATGACATAAACACCTGTGGTTTTCAAATACTCTATGTCTAACCTATATTCTTTGTACCTCCTTTGTGTATATATCATCATCTGAAAAAATTATGGGACACTCATTACAGCTTTGTAATTCCACGTAATTTAGTTGTTGCTATTTTTGAAATTAATAATACTGTTACCATTTTAACTGTATTTTTTTGTGGTGCTATATGTCACTGAAGTATTTGAGTATATAAGAAAGTTCCACATCATTTCCATCATCCTTATTTTGTTTAGGAGATAAAATTCAAGTATCAGTAATCTTACAATTAACTCCTCCACATAGCCTGGTCAAAATGGCTATAATTGTAACAGCATTGAAATAATATGGCACCCTTCTTGCAAATATTAAATAAAACAAAAAATACTGAGAAACCCCTAGTTTTGACTTCCTAGGCATCTGTGGATTTTAATAGAAGGCAGGATCTTTTTTTTAGCTGAAATTGTCATTTTATAATTTTGATGGAAAAAATGTATTATATCAGAATGCTTACTAGTTAAAAATAATACATTTCAAAAACAAATGCGTGTAATAACTTCAAAATGTCAGTCATCTGATATTAAAAAAGAAGCTCACTCACAGTTAGGTAGTAAGTACCCTGGAATGCTTTAAACATAATGAAATAGTTACCAAAATACATACTACTTCTAGTCTTTCTTCACATTATGTAGCATGAAATCATGATGCTTTTGAAATACTCTGTTCAGAAATACTTATTTTTTAGCAGATATTTTCTTCAAAGATTGGTATGTGGTATTGACAGTGTACCTACTTGCTCAACTAGTTTCATAATAACCTACAAAACCTGTAAATAAGAAAAATGTAAATTTCATGTAAAAATGGTTGCAAATTTTGGTAGCTAAAAGAAGTGTACAACTTATACTGAAAATATAGTGTATATACATAATTTAAGAATGAAATATATAATTTCTGATCTCTTTATACATGAAAATTCAAGAATTTATAAAAACTTATTTTGGGGACAAAGAAAGTAAATATTAGCTAGTTAGAATACTTTTATTAGAGAAGCCAACTATTTCCAACATTTTACTAGTACAGTACTAGATACAGGCATGGTGGTGCTCATGTATTTCACAAAACACATAATTTTAACAGTGCTGCAGTCTTACTGTGTTCCATCAGAACAGTAGTAAGCCAGACTTAGTGGTAAAAAGCATTAAATCTAAAATTAAAGCAGCATAAAAAAATGTTACTTTTTATTATTGCCCATCAAGAATACAAGAGTAATTTAATGAAACATTTACTGTTCGGTTACTTAAAATTTCTGATGTCCAAACAATTTTTTTAGACATATGAAACAATTTTTTTTAAAGTATGCTTAATTATTTTTTAATTGTACCAAGAATGGAAGTATCCAGATAATATTAAATTACTTTCATTTGACTAAATGTCATACATTAATTCCTTCCCTAAATTTATCTCTTCTCTAAGGGGGAAAATATCAAATTATCATCAAAAAATTTTTTTAAATAAAATTTGGTGGTTGTAATGTGACGTGTTCTAAACTAAGGACTGTTTAGTCTGCTAACTGGTTTAGATTTCTCATCCTTCATTTTTAAAGAACACAATATTAAATAAACCAAGAGAACATTTCCCTATTTGATAAATGAAAAACTAAACCAAATACAAATTAGCAGAAAGCATTTTATCCATATCTACAAGTGAAGCTGATTACAAAATAATCTAAGTAAGTACTAAAATTTCAGTCTCTTGCCAGAAGATAAATTTGGGGGTACTGCAGTTCGGTAGCTGTGGGAAATTAAATATGCATACAAAAGTTTAGTTAAGCCTAAGATCATTTTTTAATGGCCTATAACTTTCAAAAGAAAATGGATCTTTAATTAGTATGTTTCTGGAGCATGCATGCTTTCACCTTGCAAGTTATCCTTTGAAATTTCAGTAATCATAGCAAGATAAAAATGTGATAAATAATACAATCAACTGAAATGCAAATGACTGTATGCATGTATCTGTCAAGTCCGTATCTATATTTTTATGCTTAAAGGAAAAGCTTGGGATGCCCCTCAATGTATCAGAAAGAATTGATCATTCCTGGCATATGTTGTCTCTAAATATAGCTAATCAATGATGTCCTATGCCAATTCTCACTTCCTGTCAGCTTTCCAAATTGCCACCATCCCTGATGTTGCAGAAGAGGCACACCTGGGAACCTAAGTAGCACATAGACAAAGACCCTAACTCATTCTCTATCTGTACGGCACATCACAGGAAAGTAGAAGTGCTACCAATATCTACTTACTATATACACATATAAACAGAAGCACACCTGAGTTTTGAATGCCTGCAAATAACACAAAAGGCTGCATATTACCAAGCTACTTGGATAAAAGGAATGCTAGGTAATATAAGGCTCTTTTCTTTATATGCTCCTAAAATACATATTTTAAATCAAGTAGAAAATAGACATGGCAGAAAAAGATTGAAAGCACAGATTCCCAAGCATTCAAGTGATGACCAGATAGTGAGTCAGAAATTTTTCATAGTTTTCCAGTGTTTTGCTAGAAAGTAGCTTTGTGCACAATACTCTAAATTACAGGAAAATTCTAATTTAATACATGCACATAAGTGATATTAAGACCTCATTTCAGACTACAGATCATCTCAACAGTATTCATTTAAAATCCCGTCTGCACTCATGATGTCACTAGTAGAAGTTATAAAGATTTTTTTCTTTGTATCATCTGATAGGATTTATAAACTCTAGACATACTCTTAGTTGATACCTCAGCATTGTACGTTTGTTTGAAAGTACTCAATTCGCTACATAAATGATTAAATTAAAACAAAAAAAAATTGTGATCTTTTTAATACAAGTTTTGAAGTAATAAAACACCCCTGGTTCCATTTTAAAGTTTAAGAGAAAAGAAAAATATGCTAACCTGAAAGAAGTCTTGGATTTTACTCACTAGATTTAATTTACCAGATTTTAACAAAATTTTTCCTATTGATTTCTTGGAAAACTGTTACATGAAATAGAAGAAAACATATCATTTATGAGCTTGTCAAAGATAAAATGACAAAGAAAAGCACATTTCTGACAAATAGTATTTATTATGTTTGTCCAGTTTAGTAATACCATACAGATTACAGTGAACTTGATTTGTATATTTTACTTAAAGAAATAATCACAAACAGATTTTTTATTTTTTTAATTGCAGAGACTTTAAAATACATTAATAAATTCTACTTTCTTCCAACATAAATGCCTTTTCTGAAAATAAACATATAACTTGACTATATCTTTTTGGTTACTTTTTTTTCCTGAAAGCATGCTTAAATAGACAAAAAGAGTACAGTCCTTGAACTTACATTTATAAAGGACCAAATTACAATTGCCCATTGTATTGATTTCCTCTTGATGTAATTTAAAATGTATAAACTGCCACTTGAAATAGAAGTGCAATACCTGACAATTTAATCATCTGGCAGTTTTTTTAGACTTAGGTGAATTACTGCACTGTTATTTGAACTGAAGCATCTCATAATATACATGTAACAAATTTTGTATAATATAAAACTTTACAGCAAGCTATTTGAATGTTTATTTAAAAATTCTCAAAATGACATGGAAACTTGTTTACCGTATAAATAAAAGCACTTATACATTAAGAGTGTACCTTATTCCATAATTTACATCATAAGAAAACTGGAGCATGAGTTAACCAGTACAAACTACTACACTATATTCATATTCCAGTCATGTTCTTCATAAAACTATAGACTCTTTACCTTAGTAAAATTAGATGTGTGTTTGCATCCATATTTTAAAAACATCAAAAAAGCAAACTGTATTTCAGTTTCAAAATACTGGTAAAATCATTGCTTTAAAAGATTGTCCATTTGATGTAAACTGCAAAAAAGTTAGTAGCTACCTGGCAATTAAGCTGGATCAGCAAGGAATGTTAGTTCTGCTAGAGATAGAAGTTTTGTGGTCAAGAAAAAGTTTGGGAAAAAACAGGTCAAAGGTAAAATGGTTTTTATTTACCTTAGGCTTTCATATGCTAATATATATTATCAAGCTCCAAGAAGAAATGAGAGTTTCCCAAACATACTTGATCATGCAAACTCCTGCTTCACAGACCTCTTATGACCAAAGTTCCCAGGAAGATCTTTCGGAAAAGGATGAGATAGAGAGTTTCATAAAAGAGTTCCAACACAAAGTGTCATTTGGCAGAAACTAATATGAATAATATCATATGTCATTTTTAAAGTTTTCCCTCAACTGTGTGCCTCCAAGGAAGGAAGATCACCATCACTGACGAGAACAATACAGTAACTCGACAATCTATAACCCTGACGTTAGGATTCCAGGTTGATGAATCACATTATTATACTTATTCAGCATGAACAATATATAGTGTGGTTACATTTACTTTTTCCTACAATACTTCCAATTAGAATTCTGTATATTTTATGGCTCAAGTTAATGTCCTCTAACACTATCAAAAACATATTCATAAGAAAACAAATTAAGAGGCAGTGGAAAAAATTATATGGATTATTTATTGTCACATTCTTATAAAACTGACAAGTATATTTTACAGGTAATTAAATAAATTTATCAATGTCAAATGGCTATACCTTATTTTCTTTCCAAGAGTTACAGAAGTGTAAGTAGATTTAAAATTGCATAAGTGTTGTTATAAAAGTTTTCTTTTTTCAAGATACTGCTATACATCTCCATCCTTTAAGAAATATGGAGCACTATTTTTTTAAATATATATATATATATATTAATTCAATCATCAACCATTCTAAAATTATATCAATTGGTATTTTACCTGGAAGATTTTCAGTTAAAGTATAAGAAAAATATGTGGTTTATTAAAAACTTCACTAAGAAAAATTTACGGTATTTGCCAAGAATTAAGACAGCTTATACAAGGTATCTTAACTGCTAAGTACCTGGTGACTCTGCTTTGCCATTTCCTTAGTACTATCACTCAGAAATCTTGCTGGGATTTACACAGATGCACTCAAAATACTTGTTAATTTACTAGTACCAAAACCACCAGCTAATACTGTCAAATAAGTGGGACTTATTCTTTAACATTTAAGCAAAGTGGTAGATTATTTGATTTTTTAACTTTGTAAACAGTTGGCATTACATATAAACAACAGTTTATATGTAACAGAACAAATTTACATCTTGACATTTTATTAAAAATACACTTCTTCCCAGAAAATCTAGATTTAAGAAAAAGATTTAGACATATCCATGTCAAAAAAAACTGTTTATTAAGAACTTTTTTTACAGAAGAAAACAAACCATATTCAAGAAAAATGTACAATGCTAAAAATAAAAACGGAAAAACAATGCCTTCTGTAGTCTTATTTCACTATAGATTAATATATGGTTTACCTAAGGCTACTTAGGATAAACTTTTAAGGCACTACAATTTTCTTCTTCAAAGACAAAGACCCATGACTTTCTGTTCTATGATCATATGATTCAGGAACAAACCCTAGTACAAATATGGCACGAAATTCAGGATCCCCTTCTAGCTGGACCCAAAACAACATCTATAAACAAAACTTGAAAGTATAATTTGTAAGTTTCAGATAAGTATAAATTAGCTTTATCTAGGCTTTCATCACTTATCCAGTCTGTCTTGTAAGCACATTCCCCTAGGTTAGCATTGTCAAAAATTAAGGCTAAGAAGTATTTATATCAGTTAATCAAAGAGCAATATTTTATGACATTATGCAGGCTATTTGTAAAATGACACTTTTCCAAAAGCAATCATATACCAAATACAAAAACATCTTTTGTTACTGCTTTAAATGGTGCACTAAAATAAAAACACATACAAAAAGGGAAGAGATTTAACAGAAAGGAACATGGAAAAACCTCAAAGCTTTAATTCAGAGTAGACCAGTTCATTTCTTCCAAGCGGAAGAATTCACAGTATTTCTTTAGCTTTCAAATTCTAGATATTCAGATTGACATAGTGCCCTGCAAAAACTAATACATGAGCAAAATCAAGAGCTAGCAACAAGATAGGTTTTAACTGGTTTTGTTAAATTATATTCCTTAGCAGCATTTGCATAAGAATGGAAACTTTAAAAAGTTTTCAAGGCTTGTAATTCAAACCAGTATATACTACTAAAGTAATGTAGACTATATAATTTCCATTAATAAATATAACAAAAACAAAATGATTTTAAAAAACCTAAACATAAAACCATGTGAAATATAACTTTCCTAAAATTTTGATTTTTCTAAAAGCTAGAATCAGGTTAACAGCAATCATTTGAAATAAGAAATGACTAGCTTCATAATCTGTCATAGATTCAAATTTCCTATATCTCTTAGATAAAAGAGCACCACCAGTAAACTACTCTTGATAAAAAGAATAGTAGCTTTCATCCCAAAAAACAACTTGGAAGATGAACTGCCACAAACTTCACTGTCATAAATTTAAAAAGTATTTGTATATTTGTATATTTGTAAAAGTCAAATTGGTATTTGTACAAATGTTGTATCCTATATGTTCAACTGAAAAATACAGAAAAAGAATACAGTCTATAAAAATATATTACTCCTAGTATAGGTACCATGGATTCCACAATATTTTTGATAACTGTAAAAACATCTAGAACACAGAATAAATATCAAAAGTGTTAAACAGAATACTCACATCATCATAAATAAAATTCACAAACCCTTGCAGCAAGTGGTCTCTTCTCCTAAAGAAATCTTTAAAAAAAAACAAACCATTTTTTACTATAACTTGAAATCTATAGTTGCAAATACCTTTTATCTTCAGTTTAATAAAAACTGAATAATTTCATATTCAAATCTTCAGTGATTTTGTATCCCAGGCAAATGAGATGTGAAGAAAACTTTCCAAAATTCAGCTGTAACAATATTTCACTAATTATATTCTTAAATTTTCCTTAAAATTTTGATTATATTTGAGAAAGAATAAATGAAAAAAGTTCTAATATTATAAACTTGCAGGAGAAAACAAAAGATGCTATTCAAGAAAAACAGTGACGTAATATTGTTCCCACTTTAAAATGGTCAATACCTGTCAACGCTCGAAGCTTCACACAGCAAGCAACATAATCATCAAAGAAGATTCTGCCGTTCTTGCTATAGCGCTTAACAATGGCAGTTAATGTTTGAGGACTTAACTTATAACCTAAAAAAAGAGATTGACACATTGCATTTTCCTTATAAAGTCATAAAATAAAGTAACTGAAAATTCATTTGATAAAAATATATTTTAAAAACAAAATGAATTCACATTGAAACTGATCAGATAAAGGCTTCATTACTAATACTGTTCAGTGATAAATACCACAATTCTAGCTTTGTAATAAAGTCAAAGCTAGGAAAAGAAAATAATTATCACCTGTGTATTTAAAGTAGATTTTGATTTTGAAATAATGTCTAAGGAATTTCATAGGTTTTAATGCTTCAAAATTCATTCTGTAACACTCCATAGTTCTTTAAAGAATATCAAAGCAAAGATTATTAGTAGTCTTTAGTATGTATCAAATTCTAAAGGAACATATTCGCCACTAAATATATTACTTGCAACGGTGTTTTACAGCCAAAGAAAATCTGAGGATCAACATGGTTATCTAGAAAGGGAAGAAAAGGGAAAATTTTATTCTTCTATGCACTATCACCATTATTCTGTTTCTTTACAGGCTGTGATCTTAACTACAGTCTTCTTCATATTTCCTTGGTCCTTTGTTGTCTAATCCTCTGGTCTCCAAATATTTTGATTATGCACTTCTATCAGTAAAAAGTTTTTGAGCATGCACTCCCATTATATGTGTTCTTAGTTTTAAAGTCTATACATGTATAATTGATTACATTTTAAAAATGCATAAAAGTTGAAAATTTTAAATATGATTAAAAACAGAAAGAGAAATAAATGCATTTTACTTTCTCCATCCCTATAGATTGTCCTATGCATTTTATAAGATTTGTAAACACCTTACTAATGCTGGCTAAGTATTAGACAGCTGTGATCTGGATGGGGTACAAATAAATTTCTTAAGATACTCCCATAGTATTCTCAACAAAATATTTAGAATATTTTTAACTATGTGAGAAGAGCGTATATTTGAATAATCCAGAATATCTCTTTTTACACTTAATGATCTATTTGAACTCTTCAGGAAGTTTTCCTTTTTGCAAAAGATTATGTTAATTTTATAACACGATAGTTAAGGGCCAAGTTTCATCCGTTAGGTATTAAAGCTCTATATGTGAACTATACATGTTTATATGATGAGAATTAACCCTAAAATGATCATCTATTAAATTAAAATGTCTATTTATAAAATAAATCAAAACAAATCACTAGTTTTGACTTCTTTAAATTGTATTGTGAGATAAGGACACACGAGTAAGATTCAGATTTTAACTTTTAAAGAGATAAGTTTCTTATATAAACATTTTTCTTTAGAAATAGGTGTAAAAAAATCACAAGGGTAAACAATAAGAAAACGATTTAAAAGTGCATTAACTGTAAGCAAATTAAAAACCAGGGAATTTATCACGTTTTGAAAGAAAGTAGGTCAAGAACTTTCAGCTTATCAGATACCTCACCAAAATAAAGTTAAAATCTTTTAAAATATTCTAAAATGCAGACTTCCCATTATGAGATATTTTGGTAACCACTGTGTATTCAGCACTATCTAAGAATAAGAAGAAAAACAAGAAACATGTTTTTATATGCTGAAAGACTAGACTGTAATTTAGAGATCTGTGAATGACTGAGATGGATCTTTCCTCCAAATTAGAGAGATCGTACCAAGTTACAAAAGAATTCAATATAAATGTTCAGTACTAACAATTAAAGGTGTAAATGGAATATAATGAACAGAAGAAATTCAGAACTTATTTTATCAAGTAGTATGTATGAAATATCACCTATGAAAATAATCAAGAGTCAAAATGATTGCATTAATGGTCTTTAGCCAGTATTTATCTACAACTTTGAAATCAAACTAAGCAAAGCTGTTGAAATAATATATTCCATTATAATTTAGCAAATTAAAGCAATTAAAATTCATCTGATCAAAGAAAAAAAATGTAGATATGTTCTAAAGAACTGTCAAATTCTTACCCATAGCTGCAATGGCTTGACTCAATTCATGATGCTCTACTGTGCCACTTCGATCTCCGTCAATAGTCATGAAGTGTTGCTTCCAGGCATTAAGAGCTGCCCAAAGTTCTTTAAATTCATTAAATCCCATTTTTCCTGTGTAATCTTTCTGATAACTTTATTAACAAAAATAAATTCTGATGCCAAAGAGAAATTTACATGACCCAAAACTCCAAATCATTGATTTTAAAAAGTTAGCATCTTCTATAGAATTAACTAAATTCAGCATGGAAGCAGATTTCTATGTAAAAATAGAAAAGTATGGAATTTAAGCAAGATTTTACAGAATATTTTTTAACTCTCTAGTTTACTACAGTCATTTGTAACTCATGACTGGCTTGATATTAAGAAAGGAAGAATCTTAGTACTTTCTATTTTTATTCAAGGATACATCCAACATGGCAATCATAATTCTGCAGGTTTCCAAACTGAAGGCTGTAAAACAAATTCAATATGTGAACTGGAGTCTCCCCAACTTTATGTAAAATTATGAAAATCTCTATCTTCAAAACAAACGTTAACTAATTTCCAAAAATACACAATCAGTAAACTTTTAGTCAATGTTAGGCATTCCTGGTTAAAAAAAAAATGACTAAAAAATAACTGCCTTCAAACTGGTCACAGTCCAGTAATGAGATTGAGGTAATTTGATCAAAAATTGAAAAATAACTGAAAATGACTGCCATAGTGAAATCATGTTTCCTTAAAGCCCTTGGCCCTGTATTTGACCTGGGGTGAAAGAGGAATTCAGCCTTCACAACACAAATGAGAAATGGGGCTTAAATAGAAGATGGATATGTACTCAGGGATCACAGAACTCTTAGGAATTAGGGAGGATTTGGCTAAATCTTGGGGTACATATGATGAGATCAGAATGGCAGATAAAGCCAAGATCATGAAAGTCCTGAAGCCATCCCAAAGAGTTTAGAGTGACAGAAGACACTGCAGGACTTTTAAGAAGCAGAGGGGGGTGACTAGATACATTTTAGAAACTTCAGTTTATAATGAATAGACAATCAAATAAAGTGAGACGATATCAGAGGTAGGTAGATCTTTTGGTATTGCAATAGACCAAGTAAGAAAAGATGATAAGATGAACTGAGGCAACAATTCTTTTCTCAGAGAGGGGAGGATAAAGGAAGAAGAAATAAACACAAACTATCTTAAATTCAGGGGTTATTAGAAATATGAACACTTTCATATTTAGAGAATAGTAACTGAGGACCCACCAGATAGGATTTAATTTTCATATATTTTGCCATTGCAGATCAGTTAAGCTTACATATACATAGTTGTTGCTAGTAGCTCCCTAAAATAAATAAATAAACAAACAACAAACAGCTTTAAAAATTAAGTAATGTTTATTTTATTCTGTTCACACATTTTAAAAGAAAGAAAAAATAATTTCAGCAATATTTTAGACCCACTAAGGAAAATTATGAAACATTCCTCAAGTTAAAATAACTGATTTTCTTTAAATGTTTAGTATGTTGTCAATGTTAAAATAGTTGGTTATAGTACTTTTAGACTAATTACTCCAGAAACATTCGTTGAGTACTTACTGGGAATCAGGTATCCTGTGTGACCTCACATAAACTTGCCAAACATATAATATCCCCACTTTTACAAAGAAGGAAACCAAAGTCCATAAGATAAAGTTTCCCAAGTTCATAGAGATAATAAGTAGAACAGTCAGGATTGGAACCTAATGCTCCTTTCTTCATACAAGAACTACTTGGAGGTAGAGGGTGGGAGGAGAAGGGATCGGATCACATGAGAAATCTCTGGAATAGCATTCCAGCTTTTTGTCCAGTAAATAATATCCATATGGCACTAATGTTAAGATAGCCCACATTCATAAAGTTGGAGAATATGAACTGAGAACGATAAATGACAAAAGTAGATCTTCAAACTCAAATAGGATCATATATATGTTAAATATTTTTTCAATAATGGAGACACAGACTTTTCAGGAAAGAAGATAGATTTTTGCTCCCTGCCCAAACTCCTTTAAAATGGTCAGTAAACTGATTTTTCAAAAAACTGATTTCTAAGCACCTTACATATTATTCAATTCTTGAACATTTCACAGCACTTCACCTTAAAAATCTTCTGATGCATCATGTTACATGGATGAACTTTGAAGACATCATGTTGAGTGAAATGAGGCAGACACAAAAGGACAATTATTGTATGACTTCACTGATATGAAATAACTAGAATATGCAAATTCACAGAGTCAGAAACTAGAATACAGGTTACCAGGGGCTAGGACGATGGTAGGGAATGGGGAGTTAAATCATACAGAGTTTCTGTTTGGGTTGATGGATAAGTTTTGGTAATGGATAGTGGTGACAGTAACACAACATTGTGAATGTAATTAATAGCACTGAATTATATTTTTGAATGTGGTTAAAGGGGAAATTTCAGACTGTATATATGTGATTAGAATAAAAAATTTTTTTTAAATCAAACACAGGACTGTACAACACAGTGAACTCTAATGCAAACCATGGACTATAGTTCATAGTACAATTATAAAAATTTTTTTATCAATTGTAACAAATGTACCTTACTAATGCAAGGTGTTAATAATAAGATGGTATATGGGAACCCTGTATTTTCTGCATGATTTTTCTGTAAACCTACAACTTCTCTATTTAAAAGAAAAAGGCCTAAACATTTAGAAGAAAAAGAAGGATAGAAGGACCAACAGCTATATAAGTTTGCAAACTGGAAAGTGTTAGGTCGGAGTCATTCAGGAATCCACACAACACAGTGAGTCAAAGTTTAAGTATAAAGTTTAAGATTTATTAGAGGAAGAAAGCATGTGGGAGCCAGAGAAAAGAAGAAAAAAGATAATGGCTCCAGCTCTGTATCTGAGAGCAGCATTTTTTAACAGAAAAAAGAATCCACACTGGGAAGGGTGTCTGCTGTGGTGTTCTGTCCCTCGCCTATCTAGTTTCGGGCTGATTGGTTGGTAGAGTTCTTGGACAATATTCTTTTTAGGAAAGCAGCTGCGTTATCTAGGGAGAGCAGGCCTTTTTGGTTGTTCACCTTATGGACCTATCTGACCTTGCCTTACCCGCCTTTGAGGCGCCACTGTGGCTGGAACAGCCTTGAACAGCCTTGAACAGCCTTCATTCTTAAGTTTATGGGGCACCTGTTTTCTGTGAGATAAGCTGCAGGGCCCCTGGGTTAGAAACTCCTTCTACATGTTAGTTTCTTCTTTTGGGATCTAACAGAAAGTAGATAGATGTGAGTTAAATAACCTAGACCTGAAAAAGTGGATTTCTGAACTGGCAACAAGAACAACTGAGAGGGAACCTAGTTATCATGGAGAAGATCCTAAATGTTCAAGAATTAGCAGTACTTTTGAAAATGGGTGTGAAGGTGGAGCTAAAAACAGAAAGATAGCTGAATATATGTTTAAGAAGCATTTAGAGTCCCAATCCTCCCTGTCTCAGCTCAGTTGGATGGCTGACACCCCTACTCCCACAAAAGAAGTCTCAAGTTGTATTCTCTGGAGACGGTCTCTGGACTGTAGGGTACCAGCAACAGTTGAAGACAGGGCTATCTACTAAAAACAAAGTAATCAAATGACAATTTACAAAAGGCTGAGCAGCCTGCTGAAGTCCTCTTCTCTTCCTTTCCCAAGAAAAGTTCTAAACATACTGACATCCAGGGCTCCACCACATAACTGCTTAGCCAAACCAACACTGAAGCCTGCCATCAACCAGCTTACCGATGCTCTCATAGCTTCTAATCAGTACTCTAGTTAAATATGAGCAAACAAGAATCAGACATCTCAGAAAAGCATCAAACATGAAAGAAAGAAACCAAAATAAATTTTTAAAAAATAACAAAACTTGGGGTAATAAAAAAAAAAAAAACTTGGGGTAAACAGAGGAGATTATATAAGAAGAACATTTAACAACAACAACCCTATTATTAATAGTCTCAAAGAGATAGGAGGAGACATCACATCCATGAAAAATGAACAGAATCTCTTGGATATTAAAAGTATGATAGCAGAAAGGAAAAATTCAATAGAAGGTTTAGAAAATAAAGTTATGGAAATTTTCCAAAAAGTAGAGAAAAGAGATAGGAGAGGGAAAGTAAGAAAAATAGAAGACTCAGTCCAAATAATAGGCATTCCAGAAGCAGAAAACGGAGAAAACATCACTCAAGAAAATTTCCAAGAACTAAAGTAAATGAGTTTCCTGACAGAGTTCCCACTGAGTTCCTCACAAACTACGCAAACCACTGGAGAAATTTCAGAAGAGTAGGGACAAACAAAAAAAAAAAGCTTCCAGAGAGAAAAATAAATCGCATACAGGCAGGAAACAGAGATAAAGCAAACAATTCTGAAGCAATGCCTTTAAAATTCTAAATGAAAATTATTTGTAATCTAGAATTCTATACCTGGACAAACTAGCAATTAATTACGAAGATAGAATGAAGATCTTCTCAGATATGTAAGGTCTCAAAAAATTTACCCCCCATTCACTCTTTTAATAAGAAGCTAGTTAACATTACGTTTTACTGAAATGAGAAACTGAAAAAGAGGACAATAGACGGAGTAAAGAGGAGATCCCATTCGAGGGAGAGGGGAAAGGCATCTCCAGAATGAGAATGAAAGAATGCCAGTACGACACTTATGAATAGAGATTAGAGCACATGAGAGTACTCCAGGAGCAGTTTCTTCATGGCAATGAATATGATAGATTACCTGACAACTATTAACTTCAGGCAAAGCAAAAAATTGTACAAAAAGGAAAAGCAGTCATACTTTAGCACAAGATGCAGCAGCTGTTGAAAGCATTCACACAGTTCAAATAAGGTAAATACTGACTATTGAGCGAACCAAAATTACTATAAAACTAACTATACTGGCAAGATAGGAGCAAGGAAGAGTTCCCATGTGGAGTACACAGATAGAGGTTAGGGGTGAAAGAGAGTTAAATCCTCCTCTTCCATAGCAGGACTTCGTTTCGATAGTCGTTAAAGCTGAAAATAAACAGCAATACTAGTACGCTATTTAGGGATCTGGAAGCAAACTTCAAAAGAACCAGAAAACAAAAACAAACAAACAAAAAAAGAGTTGGAAGGTTTCCTCTATAAGTGTTTAATACTGGAGAGATAGGAATACAAAATGAAGAGTTATTTTCATAACAAGCTTTGCAGAATTATTTGACTCTATGTGAAAGCCTAACTGTGATAAACATTTTTAAAATATTTTTTAAAGTACAGGGACAAAAAAGTTAGAAAACAAATATCCTATTCCGATTTCAACAAGGGGGAAGAAAAAGATCTCACGAGAATAAGTTCCACTGATTCCAGACTGTGTCAAACATCTCTGAAGTTCCTCAGCATCCACTTCACCATCCTGTTAAAAAAAAAATTATAACCTGATTTCATGTGTGTTTGTATAAAAGCCTATTAAAATATTAATTGGCTGTTCCAGGCCAATCAATATGTAATGTATTTTCAAAACATTACTCTATTATCAACTACAAAATTCAAGAGATAATTATTGACAGTAAAGACATTACAGAACATCACACAGCATAAATAATTCTTTCACAAATTATATTTTATTAACTTTTCTAGCTTCTCAAATTTATATTCTCTATTTTTGAAAAATAACACAATCACTTTCCTATCATAGCTCAAAATAGTATCTTGTGAGAGTCATGGTGCCTCTACTTGGAATTGCGGTCGCGGTTACTGCTTCTGGGGGGAGTGGCGGCCGGTAGCTGAGCCCTCAGCTCTCAGGGCTGCTTAAAGGGTACCGGCGGCGGGGGCTCTTTCCCGGAGGCGAGGGCGAGGCGGAGGACTTGGCCAGGTCCTCGGCGGGAGGCGTGCAAGGTGTGGAGGGCGGCGATAAGGACAAGACACTCTTCATCCAGTAGGAGTATGCGCCAAAGAGATTTATTCAGGGGTGATTACAGGTTATATAGGCTGGTAAGAAGGGTAGGGCTGGAAAGGAGGTGAAGTAGCCTTAAATGGCAATATTGAAGGGTGTTTTAGTTTGCTAATGCTGGAGAATGCAAAACACCAGAGATGGATAGGCTTTTATAAAATGGGGGTTTATTTCACTAAACAATTAGTCTTAAGGCCACAAAGCATCCAAGGTAACACCTCAGCAATCGGGTACCTTCACCGGAGGACGGCCAGTGGTGTCCGGAAAACCTCTCTTAGCTGGGAAGGCACATGGCTGGCGTCTGCTCCAAAGCTCCGGCCTCAAAACGGCTTTCTCCCAGGACGTTCCTTTCTAGCAAGCTTGCTTCTCTTCAAAACATCACTCCCAGCTGCACTCCCTTTTTCCCCCCGAGTCAGCTCATTTATGTAGCTCCACCGATCAAGGCCCACCCCGAATGGGTGGGGCCACGCCTCCATGAGAACATCTCATCAGAATCATTGCCCACAGCTGGGTGGGGCACATTCCAAGCAAATCCAACCATCACCAAAACGCCTGCCCCACACACCCACAAAGATAATGGCATTTGGGGGACACAATACACTCAAACCGGCACATTCCACCCCCTGAACCCCAAAATGACATTATCTTTCCAAATACAAAATATATTCATTCCATCACAATATCACAAAAACTTAAATCATTTCAGTAACAGTTAAGTACAAAATCCCATCAAAATCAATTACAGGCATGGTGGGTCCTAAGGCACAATTCTCCTTTAGCTTTGGATCTGTGGACTTAGAACAAGTTATGTGCTTCCAATATACAAAGGAGAGACATTCATAGGATGAACATTTCCATTGCCATAAGGAGAAACAGTAAGGAAAACAGGGTTAACAGGAGCAAAACAGTTCCTAAAACCCACAGGACAAACTCCATTAGATTTCAAAGTCTGAGAGTCATTTATAGAACAACGTTGCATCCTTGGGGCTTGAGAGAGTGGGAGTCCAACCTTTCCTAAGGGACTTTTCGGCAGCCCTTTCCTCTCCAAACGCTTAGGTGAGTGCTCCAACATACCCACACATTGGGGAGACCACCTTCTCGGCCCCACCCTCCTCAAACATCGGGGCAGCTCCCGGATTCCCTTCCATCTCCGGGGCACACACTCAACCCCTTCAAAACAGTGGGGTGGCAGCCAGGCTCTCCCCAATTCCCTGGGAATGTGCTCCACCCTCTTTGGGACCTCGGGTGGCAAAACTCTTCCAGAGCATCTAGGTGGAAAGCCCGCCCTCGACCTCCAGGGCAAACTCACCCTTTCCATGCGTGTGGGCTGCTCCGCTCTCCCAGCCCAAGGCCTCTTGACTCCAGACCTCAACCTCCATGGCTCTGTCTTTGAAGAGATTTTTCCTTTAATTTTTTCCTTGTCTGTCTCCTCCAGTCCAGACCGGCAATGGCTCCGTCTATAAAGATCTCGCAAAAATTCTGTTGGCTTTGCATGAAGCATGCAGGGGTCAAAGCCATCAGACAATAGGATTTTCCACAAATCCTTTCTGCTTAACTCCTTTTCCAATCTTGGCTTGTACTGAAATGGCGGCTGGGTTCCATGTTTGGTTCCATCCTCACGTTGGGCTGTAGCTTCTGGGATTCCACCCCCTGGAAGCCTGTAATTTTCCAAGCCATCAGTTTCTGGTTTCTTTGAACCCAAGAGTTCAGTTCTAAGTTTATCTCTCTCTGCTCGCATTTTACTATAAGCTGCAAGGAGAAGCCAGGATATATCCTCCACAGGTAGTCTGGAGATCTCCTCAGCTAAGTATTCCAGTTTGTCACTTTTAAATTCTTCCTTCCATCTGATACCAGGACTCAATTTTGCCAAATTCTCTGCCACTTTAAAACAAGGTTCGCCTTTCTTCCAGTTTACAACAACACATTGATCATCTCTGTTCAAGGCCTCATCAGAAGTATCTTTAGAGTCCATATTTCCACAAACAGTCTCTTTAAAGCAGTTTAGGCCTTTTCTATCAAGCTCCTCACAATTCCTCCAGAGTCTTCCCCTTATCCATTTAAAAAGCCGTTCCAGCATGTTTGGTATTTGCAAACTCAGCAGCAAAAGCACCCCACTCTCGGTACCAAAATCTGTTTTAGTTTGCTAATGCTGGAGAATGCAAAACACCAGAGATGGATAGGCTTTTATAAAATGGGGGTTTATTTCACTAAACAATTAGTCTTAAGGCCACAAAGCATCCAAGGTAACACCTCAAAACGGCTTTCTCCCAGGACGTTCCTTTCTAGCAAGCTTGCTTCTCTTCAAAACATCACTCCCAGCTGCACTCTCTTTTTCCCCCCGAGTCAGCTCATTTATGTAGCTCCACCGATCAAGGCCCACCCCGAATGGGTGGGGCCACGCCTCCATGAGAACATCTCATCAGAATCATTGCCCACAGCTGGGTGGGGCACATTCCAAGCAAATCCAACCATCACCAAAACGCCTGCCCCACACACCCACAAAGATAATGGCATTTGGGGGACACAATACACTCAAACCGGCACAAAGGGAGAGGGGCTAGGATTGGTTCTGAGAGGACGCAGGAGCCGTTGCAGCGGGCGGGAGTTGTTCTGGCCACGGTGCATGCGCGCTGGCGGTGGCAGGAGTTGCCTTGGCACAGGGGAGTGTGCGGGTAAGATAAGGAAGTGGGGAAAGGGTGGTTGGGAGAAAGGCGGTTTCTTCCGGCAAGCCTCTTCTGCCAGTGGCATTTTGGGTGAGGAAAAGGGAGCTGCCTTGACCTCGCTCCCCAGGCTCGGGGGGGCTGCAGAGGGCACTAACGCCCGTACCTACTACCCTCCCCAGGGGGTGATATCAGGTCCCCTGGCCCAGGCCTGGTAAGCCGAGGTACAAGCTCAGCTACCCGCAATTCCCCTTTCTTTTCTAATTAGAGGAAGAGGCTTTACCGGAGAGGCCCGCTAAGGGTGAGGGAAGGGGGAGGTCAGGGAAGGGAAAAAGGGGTTGACGGTGGCTTAGCGAGGCTGGAGCTCAGTGTTGGTGTGGTGCCCGGGCGCTTGACAATGGCTTCGCTGCAGCGGGCTGGGCGAAGGTGAGGGGTTTAAAGTTCAGGGGTTCAGAGAAGCTGGAACTCGAGGTGAGAGCGATGTTCAGGTGATTGAGAAGGGCCTCGCGGTTGGCGAGTCGACCGGTGGCGTTGAGGTCGCGGAGGGTTGGCTGTCATCTTGGAGTGGGGGGCGTCAGAGGTGGCGAGTCGCTGATACTGGATTTGCACGAACGAGGAAAAAATGGCATCCGTTTGTTTTCTTACAAGCTGGACAATTTTGCGGATGAGGCAGGGTCCTAAGATGAGAGCTTGCAGGCGAGGAAACGGGAAGCTGGAGAGGCGTCCGGGCGAGCGGGCGACCTGCCGAACTGTTGTGTGGAGACGCTTCTCACACGGGGCACCAGTTGCGGTCGCGGTTACTGCTTCTGGGGGGAGTGGCGGCCGGTAGCTGAGCCCTCAGCTCTCGGGGCTGCTTAAAGGGTACCGGCGGCGGGGGCTCTTTCCCGGAGGCGAGGGCGAGGCGGAGGACTTGGCCAGGTCCTCGGCGGGAGGCGTGCAAGGTGTGGAGGGCGGCGATAAGGACAAGACACTCTTCATCCAGTAGGAGTATGCGCCAAAGAGATTTATTCAGGGGTGATTACAGGTTATATAGGCTGGTAAGAAGGGTAGGGCTGGAAAGGAGGTGAAGTAGCCTTAAATGGCAATATTGAAGGGAGAGGGGCTAGGATTGGTTCTGAGAGGACGCAGGAGCCGTTGCAGCGGGCGGGAGTTGTTCTGGCCACGGTGCATGCGCGCTGGCGGTGGCAGGAGTTGCCTTGGCACAGGGGAGTGTGCGGGTAAGATAAGGAAGTGGGGAAAGGGTGGTTGGGAGAAAGGCGGTTTCTTCCAGCAAGCCTCTTCTGCCAGTGGCATTTTGGGTGAGGAAAAGGGAGCTGCCTTGACCTCGCTCCCCAGGCTCGGGGGGGCTGCAGAGGGCACTAACGCCCGTACCTACTACCCTCCCCAGGGGGTGATATCAGGTCCCCTGGCCCAGGCCTGGTAAGCCGAGGTACAAGCTCAGCTACCCGCAGGAATAATTAGAAAAATGCCAAAAGTTTGTTCAGAAAGTCTCAAAAACCTTCTTACTCATGCCCATTTTGGGGGCATTTATATCTAAAGGATATTGAAGCTTAAGTGGAAGGGGAAAATATTGGGTTTAGTTTTGTTTTGTCAACCACTATACCCTTAGCAAAATTTCAAAGTTCCCTGTATTTTGTTGCTATGCTTTTTATTGCCCAAACGTGTGAACCTTAAGAGAAATAAAATTTTTTAAACAGAAACAACAAATCAAATGGAAATGAAACAGGTTGAGCACTTGCATATTGTAGTACCTCAACCTATTTCTTACAAAAATAGAGAGTAAGGTAATTCACTTGACAACATCACATACACTGGCATAAATGTGAAACAACAGCTCTGAGAAAGAATGGAGGAGGTAAATTTAAAACGTAACACTTATGAAGGGAGCCAAGAAGCAACAGAACTGGAACTAGTTTCTAAGAAATACTAAAAATACTCTATATTCTTATTGATCTTTGGCAAGGAACCCCTTAGAACAAAATTTCCAGTAGTTTTAACGGGTGAAAATACTTAGAAGCGTTCTTCTCAATGGACTATCCATGTAGTATTCCCTATTTGCTGAGTACCTAAGTGCTTATTTCTCTAGCAGGCATGCTTTTCAGAGCTTGCTTGCTAAATTTTATGTATTGTACTTGTTACACCTTAAAACAATTAGCCACACTTTTAGACTGAGGTTAAGTTGGAAAGTTTTTCCTCAAATGATAAAGACTTTAGAAGAATTTTTTGCATATTTTATTTTAACCATTACCTACCTTACTATTGTAAATTCTTTGGCAACAGTTTCAAACCATCACTATATTCCCAGACCGTTTTGAAAACTAGGAATACACTTCTAACGTGACCTGAGTAGAGCAGAAATCAGCAGTAAAACCACGTATCAACTAAGTCTGAAAACTGCTACTCCCAGTGCTTTCTCAGGGAAATGACAACTACTAACACTGGATTGTTGTGAATTACAGCAGAGTAAATTTTAAAAGACAATCTTGCACAAATATTAAAACATAAAGGTAAGAAATTACTTTTCTTTCTCTTTTTTTAATTAAAATAATGTACCTTGTACACTGAAGATAACATAGATATAAATTATTTTATTCTCTAACTCTTCTTAAGTGGGAAAAATGTATTCTACCTGAGGATAAAATTAATGGGAATTAGTCAAGCTTCATCAATTTTCTCTCATTTATGAAAAAAATGCATTGTGCAAACAACAGGTTCAATTTTAAAACCTTTAGAAGAGAGCAATTTGACTCTACTAAAAATCTAGGTCAATCCAATTAAAATAAAGGGAAATCAATCAAGTATGATCTGGAGATATTTTCTATTCAAATATGAGCTTCTTCTGTAATATTTCATATAAAAAGTACCCATAGAAGACTTTATTCTAAATTCTGTATTTCCAGAAACATAAAGAATCTTGAAGGGTAGGGAGGTTCTTTTGTAGAAAACGAACAAAAGTGTACAGAGAAAGCAAAGTTGAAAATATCAAAACTTCAAAAGATACACAGAAAAAGTCATTATAAATATAATTTGGGTTAAAGAATATAAAAATCCATTTTGAGTCTTCATTAACCCTTTTTGAACAGAATGAAAACTAAGAAACACATCTTCACTATTCCCTTGTCCACGAAATAAAAAAGAGCTTTAAATTCCATGTGTCAAATTTCTGCCTACTCACTTTTCTGCAAGCCAAAGCCCCTTGCTTCTTTCACTCCTCTACTCGGTTTGGCTACAATGTAGATGGCAGTCTGTTTATATGACTTGTATTTCAGAAGTGAATATGTGTTTTTCCTTATAAAAAACTCAGTTTATTATTTAACAGTGTTGAGAATTAAACACTATAAAACTCAGGAAATCTTTATTAAATGCCTCGATAGGTCCCAGAGCATTTTAAGTTTTCATCTTTTAGTAACCCTCCATCTTAATCTTTCACCTTTCATCTTTTATGATAGATGTAAAGTCACAAAAATATAAAATGCTACGCCTTAAATTAAGCTGCTCTACTAAATACTTGGGTTTCTTAGAAAACTACTAAAAACAAGCAGATAAACATTATAATGAGTTGGACGGACTTTATATAGTCTTGAGCAAGGTGGAGTTTAAAGTGAGTGAAAGGAGTGAGTGGTGCACACAGAAGGTAAAATTCTGTCATTATTTAAAAATTTAATATTTTGTACAGCATAGATTTTTGCATTAATTTTACTTTTTTAAAATATCGCATTTAAACATCACTTATCTATCCGATTACTGAGTGTTTTGGCACCCCCTTAAATTTTGTGCCCAAGGCGAGTCTCTCGCTAGCATCATCCTAGCCCTGTCCTTAAGTCATTTAGCAATACAATACCACGTAAAGGCTATGCCAAGACTCTAGGTTAGAGGAACTATGGCAACAGAAGAGGAAAGTATTTGCAATATATCAAAACAAACAGGAAAATAACTTTGTAAAGAAAGATACATTTACTTCTGTAGCTAAATATATCTGAGGCCCATATTGTTTTGTCATACATTAAGAAATGCATGTGTGTAAGGTGTGTGTGTGTGCATTTATGTAATTTCAACCCTGAATTGTGTTTGAACACACTACCTAGAAGCAAAAACTAAGTAGTAGAGGGAGAGCAGATCTGCAATAGGCAGAAGGGGCAAAGACTTTGCTTCTGAAGACTTCATATGACATAGGGAATGAAAGTGTCTCACTGATTGAATCTAAGAAGTGGGGTGGGGCTCCCCACTCATGAGAAGAGACAAAACCAAACGACGAAGAAACGAAAAATGCTGCCTATGGCCTGAGGATACTACTTCCAAGAAGCTGAACCCTAGGGAAGGAAGACTAAATTACAGAACTGAACTGCCCCTAGGCTTGCTGAAGAGATTGGTGCTATCACCACCAGGCAGCAGTCCGGATCTATCATAAAGTCTGATTCTGGACAAATCCAGATCACAAAACAATCACAAAACCACTAAATAGGGTAGAGTGACATGGAGAGAGGAAGGGATGCCATGCAAGGGGAGGGAAAAAGCTGGGGTGGAAAAAACAAAACAAAACAAAAATCCACTCAAAATAAGTTTACAATCCAAAATTCCAAAATATATGGAGAAATCTAACACTCAGAAAGATAGCCAAAATCTCTCAACAATTAGAACAGATCCATACGAGACAAAACTAATTGTATAAAGCAGTCATTAAAATGAGTATGTTAACAAAACATACAGGGATAAATGAATACATAACTTACATTAAAAAAGAATAGGAAATTAATTCCTTTAACAAATATTTATTGAGCAACTACTGAGTGTAAGTGCCAGTGGAGGCACGGGGTATCAAACAGTGTCCAAAACTAAATTCCTCTTCTTCATACACCTTATATTTTAGTGAAGTAAGAGAAACAATAAAGCCAAACTTACATTAGATGGTAAGAAGTGCTAGGAAGAAAAGGTAGGATAAAGGTGATAGGCAGTGTGGGAGTGTCATGTGTGTGTCCTGGAGGAGGTTGAAGAGGCAACTGCTCTTCTATATAGGTGGCTAAAGAAAGCCTCAATGATAAGGCGAACCTGAGAGAGACCTCAAAGATGTGAAGGAGAGTCATGCAAATATCTGAGAGAAGAGTATTCTAGGCCTGGGCTGTCCTTAATAGTGGCCACTAGTCACTTGATCCACTGGGCACCTGAAATGTAGCTAGTATGAAATGGGATGTTCTGTTAGTATAAAATACACACTGGATTTCAAACTCTCAGAAACAAAAAAGTGTAAAATATCTTATTAATAATTGTTACATGTTGAAATGACAGTATTTTGGATATACTAGCATAAATAAAATGTATTATTAAAATTAACTTCACTTGCTTCTTTTTAATTTTTAAAATGTAGTTTCCTACTTGAGACGTTAAAATTACCTATGTGGCTTGCATTTGTGGCTCATACTGTATTTCTTTCTGACAGCAATATTCTAGGCAAAGAGAACAAGTAGAAAACGCTGTAACAAGATGTTTTTGATTTTGCTATAGTCTTTATCTATTCACCTTTAGCACTTCTTTCACTGTAGCATTATTATTTTCTACATGTCTATCTCCCTGACTCAGTGGAAGTCTAAGTCATTCATCTTTGCATCCCCAGGCCCTAGGACCAGTATCAAGTACAAAGCTGGTCAACTGTCCTACAGAAGGAAGACAATTAACAGTTGGATCTCGGTTAAACTGTGGTCATTTCTGCCATGTTTATTATTTCAGAAGTGTGAAAATATTAGAATTCTCATTCAAATGTGGGTTAAATTTAAAAATCTAAAACCTAAAATAATGTATGAAATTCCATTTTACATATATACTTTTTACAGAAGTTGCAGAGTCAGAAATAACCTAAACAGTTTTATTAGAAGTTTTAATCACCATCAGAAAGCATTCTCCTAGTATACTATCTCATACTCATACTTCATGAATTTTATGAGATCATGCCATCTTAATTTACTAAAGACCAATGTCCTACCAACTAAATTATATGGAGAAAATCCAAGCAATCACTTCCTTCCTCCCTCCCTCCTTTTCTTCTTTAAAAACAAAGACTCCCCATCCCGCTCACAGCCCCTCAATCTCTAATCTACTTTCTATCTGTGTGAATTTGCTATTTCTAGTCATTTCCTGTAAGCAATAGCATACAATTTTTGTCCTTATGTGCTTTGCTTATTTCACTGGTATAATGCTTTCAAGATTCTTCCATGTTGCAGCATGTCCCATAACTTCATTTTCTTAGGTCAAATAATATCCCATCATATGAATGTACCACATTTTGTTTATTCACTTATCTGTTGATGGACACTTGGGTTCTTTCTACTTGTTGGCTATTGTGAATAATGCTGCTATAAACACTGGTGGACAAATATTTCTTTGCAATCCTGTTTTCACTCTCTTCAGCTATATAGCTAGAAGTAGAATTGTAGGTGGGTCATATGGTAATTCTATATTTAACTTTTTGAGAAACAGCCATATTGCTTTCCACAGAGGCTGCACCATTTACATTCCCATCAAACAATGCACTAGAGTTCCAATTTCTCTGCATCCTCTCCAACACTTGTTTCTTTCTTTCTTTCTTTCTTTCTTTTTTTTTTAAATAAGAGCCATCCTTGTTGGTATGCAGTGGTATCTCACTGTGGTTTTGATTTGCATTCTCCTAACAGCTAATGATGTTGAGTATCTTTTCATGTCTTCACTGGCCATTTGTATATCTTCTCTAGAGAAATGTCTATTCAAGTTCTTTGCCCATTTTTTAACTGAGTTATTTGCCTTTTTGTTGCTGCATTTTAAATATTCTTTACATATTCTGGATATTAAACCCTTACCCAATATGTGGTTTGAAACTATTTTCTCCCATTCTGTATGTCATCTTTTCACCTTCTGGATAATTTCCTTTATTGCACAAAACTTTTTTAATTTTTAGGAAATCAAATCTATCTTTTGTTGCTCATGGTTTTGGTGTCATCTCTAAGAATCCATTGCCAAATCCCAGGTAATGAAGATTTGCCCCTATGCTATCTACTTTGTATCTCTTTACCTAGGGTTGGAGCTGAGGATCATGATTAATTACATAAAACTTCAACTAAATTAGGTAGCATCAGTGGTAGAAAACAACCTTTTCTAAATAAATAACAAGACTTTAAAGGAGATAAAAAAAATCAATTGCCATTGGATAGGTTAGCTCATAAATAGCAAGGTTTTGAAATGATATCCATGTTAAAGTCCTGTGTTAATTTAGTTCAGTTACTCAACCTAGGTCTATAAGACAAGAGTGTATCCATTCTGCCCACCCTGCAGACAAAAAATTGCAAATGGGATATTTTCTGCATCCATTCAACACATTTACTGAGTGACCAATATATTCTCAGTGCCTATCTGAGAGGTGAGGGAGAAGAGGACAAGGCCCTGTTCTAATGGAGTTTATTCAAAAGGACAAGACTATGGACAATTTAAAGAAAGTAGCAAAGGGAACAAACAAAGCAAATTATTGCTGATAATTGACAACATTTAAATAGTTCAGAAGTAGAAAAACAAGGTCTCCAAATATATATGTCCAGTTCATATGCTGTAAGTTTTAAGTTTATAAAATGGGTTTATAATATAGTAGAGCAGACAAAACAGACTTATTCCTAGTATCATACCACTTATGAGTTCCTTACAGATAAGAATGGTATAATGTATCACTTAGGATTGCATTCAGCTGCAAATAACAGAAAATGCTATTTTAAGAGGCTTAAACCAAAAAGAGTTAATTGGTTTCCATAAGGAGTCTGTGGTTAGGGAGAACAAAATGAAGTCCAATAAAACAACGTATGACTGTAATGAAAAATGTTACCGAAGTTCTACAAAATTCTACCTACCTCAATAAATACTTCTTGACCAGTATATAAAAGAAAAGAAATAAGGACTGGGACTAAGACTGAAGAGTAAATCTCTGTCTCTGCCCCGCAGTCCATTATGCAAACCTTCATTCTGCCATTTTCTTTACCATCAAGTCTCTCCCAAAACATCCACAATTTACAAATCTCCTTTTTGACACTCTGTGTAGATGTCCTTTCTAAATCCGCTCTGAGGCACTGTCTATACACTAACACTCTGTATTCCATAGACATAGCAAAGCTTTCTATTTTTCCCCAAATTATTTCACATATAAATGAAATATGTCAAGAACAAAATATGTATCTCAAGAACAAAGTATCTCCAAATGTTTCATTAACAGCACAACTATCTTATCTCTCTTCTAAGACATGTACATAAAACACAAATACAACCAGTGCTGCAGCAGCACTAAAAGACAAGCACATTTATTTCAACAACAGGAAACAAACACCAATATCCCAGATACAGTGGTACCTTAGAAGAAATGGCTATAGCACCAAAGGAAAAAAAAATTCTGAAGTGGGAACTCAAACAATAGATAAACAGTAAAACTGAGGAGGCAAATATTTCAATGGCAAATGGATGAACAAAATTTACCTGGGTAAAAAGGCAGGTAAGGTTAATACTACCTGATATTTAGATAATGCTTTAAAATATTAAAGCATATTGTAAACATCTTGTTATTTCTTACAACCTAAAAATATGTAGATAATTAATAATATTTTTAAAATAAGTATGTAACAGATTTAAAAGAACAATAATTTAATGGTGCAGTTGTAGTCTTCAAAATATGTATTAGGGGACACCTGGTTCCTGATCTACTAGAGTAAAATGTTACCTAAAGAGATTAGTAGTTCTTATTCCCTACTAAAGAATTAATTTCAATAATTTGAACGACATGATGGTTCAGAATTATTCCACACACACTTTTGAGCACACTGTGTTTTTGTTATCCATTTCTTTTTTTATAGAATAGTTACTTTGTAAATATCTTTGAACATTTCAAAAATTCAATAGTTCAAATCTATGTTCAAAGTAATACATATTCAATGTAGAAAAAAATATAAAGAAAGTACAAAGGAAAAATTTTTAAAGAACAACAATCACCCATAATGCCACCGTTATTATTTTCATGTCCTTTGCAACATTTTTCCTATAAAACTTGAATGCACAACTTTTAAATACAAAATATACTATTATATCATATAGTGTTAGCCTTTTTCACTTGGAAATATATCATACATGTTTATCTAGGCCAAATATTCCTCTACATTGTTTTATGTAATGGATTCATAGCAGACAAATTATAGGGATATTATAATGTACTTAACCAACGCCCCCAAATTATTGGTCATTAGTGAGTTCAATTTCACCCCATTATAAATTATGTTTTTAAATTCTATTTAACACATACACACACACATTATATACAAACACAAATATTTGCAAATAGAATTCTTTAGGATACATTCCTTAGGAAATCAAACTGTTAGGTCAATACACATATTGAAGATTTTTTATATACATAATATCAAAATGCTTTCCATAATAATAGCAATTTTCAGGGCTCCCAGTAGAGTATGTGTATTCTTGTTGCCCTATACCATAGGCAGTACTTGTTATTAACTTTCCTATCTTCGTTAACCTGAGAGGCAAAATATTTACAACTCATTATATTCATTTGTATTTGATTATTAATGAGACTGAACATTTTCCACTGTTTTGTTTATGATCTTTTTTTGGTTGAACTGTCTACTCACATGATTACCTCATCTTTCCATTAGGTATTTTTTTTTCCTTAATGATCTGTAGGCATTTTTTAAACTATTGAGTATATCAAAAGATGCTTCCCTCCCATATTATCCTTTCAGGTGTGTTAATAATTTTTATACATCCAGTTTTAAAATTTTTTGAAATCAAATCCATTGATCTTTCCATAACTCCGACGACTATACCACATTTTAATTCTTTAATTTATCTGGAATTAATGTTGATATATGACATGAGGTGAAGACACAATTTATTTTTAGGATAATTTAATAATTGAGTCCTTCCACATTGATATGAAATACTACCTTCATCATACAGCATTGCATTCAGGAATAAGTTTGTGGACTTCCCGCTCTTTTGTGTAATATGTTTATGTTTATGTTAGGACTATACTATCACAATTATTATAATTTTATTATAATTTAATATTTATTTTCAATGATATATTCTACCAGACAACTTTAGAATGATTTGCCAAGTCCCAAAAAGAAAAAAAACAAAACAAAACACTTTAGGAATTTGATTGAAATAATATTGAATTAATTAATTTGAAAACAATTGACATTTCATAATACATTACACTTTCCATTCTTGAAAATTTACTCAACACTTCTTTTATGCCAAATCTTGACCTGACCAGTTATGAAAACTAACACTTCACCTACAGAACTGAAAGTCTCATATTTCCAAACTAGGTGTAATAAAGTTAGTCTTTTAAATATTTGTGTGAATTTATTAGGGACTAATAATATGGTAATACTAGGACCAATCATTAACATCATATCACCTTACCATGTAATTTTTTATTAAAAATAGAAAAATAAACCCCAATGCAATTATTATCCATTTCTTTTTAGAAAATTTACCAGCCCTATAAAGTCTAAATTATACTTTGCTGAATTTATTAGCTCTGGTAGCTTTGTTGTGGATTTCTCAGGACTTCCTAGATATAGCATCATGTCATCTGCAAATTGGGAAAGTTTTACTTCTTTCCAATCTGGATGCCTTTTCTTTCCTTTTGTTGCCTAAATGCTCTGGCTAGAACTTCCATTACAATGTTGAATAGTGGTGACAGTGGGCATCTTTGTTGATTTTCTTAGGTTTTAACTGTTTTTGTTTTGCTTTATTTTATGGAATAAATCTCTTCCCTTCCCTCAAATACCCCCTACCCATCTTTGCCTTCTATAAAAGGGTATTCAGGCTACATGTATTTATCTTTGTAGTATCAATTGCAGAAGGAGAGTAAGATGCTTCTAAATGTCAGACACAGTGAAAGAAATAAAGATTCAGTTATGGAAAAACAGATAGCTCAAAAGAAGATAATATATTCCTATAATACATAAATACTGGTGTACTATTTAAGTCAGAAGAGCTCATTGCAAAAGAATTTCAGCTAGGGAAGCATAATAGGTGAGGAACACTCAGCCCTCCCCCCTGCACCCCATAAAAACTATCTCTTTTTTTAGTGAAATGAATGATGTGTTCAGGCATCACAACTGCAGACTTTTTAGAAAATGAAAATCAGTCTAGATAACTTTAAAATATAAATCTCATCAACACACTGAAAATGGTACACTAATTAAATTCTGTTACATTTCTTTTAAAACAGCATTTTTTAAAAACTAGTATTGGTTCAATTAACATAGCATCTTACCTGTCCAGCCACAGCCGTGAAGTAAGTCCACATGGAGTCATCGGCAGATGAATAACTGTCTGCACATGCTGGGAATCCAGAGGAGCCGCTCAGGAGCATGCTTGGACCTGGACCTGGCACTGGCTGTCCCATTTGCACCTGCATTCCTGGCATCTGACCACTAAAATTTCCGAACTATAAAAGTGAAAATGGAGAAGGTTATCAATACTATTACTACCTATTACCCACCAAAGTTGGTTTAAATGACAAAATATTTATGAGAAATCCACTAAAATGTAAGAATTGAAATAGTTTCCAAAACTTCCAAACTTAGCTAGCATGAAACCTTTATTAGCCACAAAAGGCTAGATGTTCTAACATGATTCAGATAATCAACATATATTCTGCAGCTATCAACTTCCATTTTAAGAGAAGTACAAAATAAAAAACAAAAGTCTCCAACCCATAAGAACTTAATCTAAAAGAACATGAGGAACAATTTTTAATATATTTACCATAATTGTAATTGAAATAAACAAAAAATAAAAAGCAGAAGAAAACTTCATCTATAGAGAAACTAAGAAGTATACTTCCGGACACACATCTAGAAGAATATCTGGTAAATATAATGAAACTCTGACATAGGCACAGGAATGCAGAGCTAAAATATTCTCTACCTCAAAAGATTTATTTTTAAAAAGCAAGAACAATGAAAAGACCAATAGTGGTGATCTCAGTAATAGTAATCTTCACAGCTAATAAAACTAGATTAACGAGAATAACAAATAGGAATAACAAGCTGTTCTGGTTTGCTAATGCTGCCGGGATGCAACACACCAGAAATGGCTTGACTTTTATGAAGGGGATTTATTTGGTTACACAGTTATAGTCTTAAGGCCATAAAGTGTCCAAGGTAACACATCAACAGTCGGGTACCTTCACTGGAGGATGGCCAATGGCATCCGGAAAATCTCTGTTAGCTGGGAAGACCCATGGCTGGTGTTTGCTCCAAGTTCTCGTTTCAAAATGGCTTTCTCCCAGGATATTCCTCTCTAGGCCACAGCTGCTCTTCAAAATGTCACTCTCAATTGCTCTTGGGGCATTCGTCCTCTCTTAGCTTCTCCAGAGCAAGAGTCTGCTTTCAACAGCCATGTTCAAACTGCCTCTCATCTGCAGCTCCTGTGCTTTCTTCAAAGTGTCCCTCTTGGCTGTAGCAAGCTAGCTTCTTCTGTCTGAACTTACATAGTGCTCCAGTAAACTAATCAAGGCCCACTCTGAATGGGCGGGGCCACACCTCCATGAAAATTATCTAATGAAAGATCTCTTCCACAGTTGAGTGATCACATCTCCACAAAAACATCCAATCAAAAGTCTCCAACCCAATCAACACCAATATGTTTCCTGCCCACACAAGGCTGCATCAAAGATAATGGCATTCTGGGAGACATATAATACATCCAAACCGGCACACAAGCTAAAATTTATTGAGAGATTTTTAATCTCATATACTATTCTAAGTACTTTCCATGTTATTAATTTTCAACAAGTTTGAAGTAGGAAAATATTATGAGCTTTCTATAGTTGAGGACCTGACACTTCAAGAGGTTTCATGAATCGGTCAAGGTCAAAGAGATAGTAAGAATAGACCATGTACTCAAATGTAGATAGAAAGACAGCGGATATATACTATTTATTTCCTATTATGGCTATGGCTTTCTTGATCTATTCCAGCATTTAAAATATTTCCCTTTTCCCTCTGGAACTTGGTATGCATCTTCAATACCTTAGAAAGGCATTTTACTCATTTTTATGAGTCTGGAGCATGAAGAAATACCTAGACTGTTCAGTATTCCGTATAGGATAAAAATCTTCTTGGTCTGCCTTCTCACAGGATGAGCAGAGATTGCTAGGAGTCAAAAAGAGCACAGAATTCCAAGTATGAGGGAAAAAGGCATAATGTGGGAACCTACAAGCGGTATGAACAGCTGCAACATGGGATGTGGTAAGGGCAAAAGTACGGAGGAAGAAGTATTGAGGGTCTAGGAAATGCATTCAAGGAGGTCAGAATCTAGATATGAAGCAATGAAGCATAAGAAAGGATACAGTAAAAATTATAACAGAATATATAGAAATAAAAAGCAAAAATATAGATTTTCTTAAGTTGCTTCTTTGTAAAAAAGAAAAGAGACAGACCATCATAGGACAGACTAATTTTGGCAAAAAAAAAAAAAAAAAAAGGAAGAAGAAGAAGAGGGGTATACAGCCACAAATAGAAATTGAATTTTTAAAGAATCCTTAACAAATGCTATGAACATCTTTATGCCAATATATTTGGAAACAGATATAATGGACTTTCTATAAATATAAAAACTACAAAAAATTCATTCAAGGGAAAAGAGAAAACTTCCTATTTCCAATAATGGCAGGCTAGGATATTTCAGTCAGTCCTAACATTGAATAACCAAAAACTGGTATAAAATATTATTCTTTAATCACCTTAAGAGTACTAAAGAGCTGAAAAGAAAGGGAAAACTTCCATTCTATTATTTGAGGATATGTTTAAATACAGAGGTAAACGGATTAGCAAAACTCCCAAAGCAGCTTTTGCCCTGAGGTCATGTGTCAATAACACTTGAGCTCTGGAGGTCTGAAGGACAAGCAGGACAAAGACTGGGGCATGCAAGAAATTAGGGCTCATAGGAAACCCTCCCCACCTTAAATTGGGTGGGACTCCTACAGACTAAAGATACAAAGAACAGATGGGACAAATAAAAAATAGACAGCAAAACAGTAGAATTAAATACAAATCAGATCAGACATTACATTAAATAAAAACAGACTAAATATTCCAGGAAAAAGGCAGAAATTGTCCCAGTGGATTAAAAAAAAAAAAAAAAAAAAAGCAAGTCAACAACCACATGCTGTCCTTTAAATACTTTAAATATAAATACACAGAAAATTTTAAAGTAAAAGGAATATAAAACATACTATGTCACTGACCATAAGTACTGATATTAATATCAGTTGAGGCAGATTTCTTAATGCGATCATATACTTAGACAAAAACATACATACCAAAGCTCACAGACCTAGAAAATAGCTTATTATTTTATATTTTGTAAAAAGAATGCAGAAAACATGAAGAAATAATAGGTGGAATGACTAATATTATTTACAAAGCAGTTTTAACTACCTCATTGAATAACATACTCCAAGTAAAGAAATATGTAACTTTCATCTGTAAGTTTTATCAAATATATCTTAAAATATTCTCATTACATTTAAAATAACCAGTGTCACTAGTCGCAACTGCCTCAGCTGTTAATGAGTACTTTTCCTTCCAGCTACTAATAGTTATGAGAGCAGCTGAACTGAGCTGCCTATGTTTAAATAAACCGAAAAGGACATGTTAATGCTAAAAATACATAGATGTTCTCTTTGCTTTTATTCTTGTGGAACTCTACATGAAATGCAAGCATTCTTTCACAAAAGTGGAGGTAAGGACGAGGCAAATTATTTGATGAAAATTTGTCATTACTCTTATCATCCCAATCTACTATATATTTGGCTTCAGAACATCCCAATAGGAGTAAAAATACGATGATTCTAACAGTAAGCTTTACCCTAATGAAAATACGTAGAAGGCGGGGAAATAAAAACAAAGCCCCAGGTGTTTACAACACCTTGATTAATCACTGAAGGGGACTTTACCAATTCCTTAGGCACCTTAAACTTCCTTGGTAAGTTTAAGGATAGGTGAGGGGTAGATATTGTAAAATGGAAGATAACAGTGGGAACTCATACAAGTTTTCAGGCATATCAATTTTAGGAATGAGTATATGTGGAGTTGACAAATGGGAAATTCAGTTTTTCTAACCACCCCCCCGCCCCGCCCGCACGTACTCCCAAGGATAGGAGTAACCCGTTTGCAAACCACTACCATGTAACAGTGTCAAGTCCTATACTAAATATTTCTAAGACTCAATTTTTCTTTTTAGGTAAATAGAAAAAGAAACAAAATTTATTATTTATATCCACATTTCAATGGATCATCCCCCACGCCCACTTCATGACCACAAAGTGTGCTCACCTCACTTCGGCAATCACTGACAAAAACACTGAGGGTTTAGATTCCGTTTTAAAAGAAGTGTCTCTACAATTACGACACTTCACAACTTCCAAAGGTGATGCAGGAAAAACAGTTATGTAAGAAAAAGTAACCAAAAAAAATTCTTACAGTACAGATTGTCCTTAGTACAACAGGAAATATTAAGAAACACTTAGAGCATATCTTAATTTACTCATAAGTAACAGAGAACAAGAAATGATCAAAAAATGCAGAAAGAGGACATCTAGCAAAAAGTGAGTGGGGTGGACGGTGGAACACAAAAGATTACTAGCACAAAAATTTCCAGGAATTTCCAAAAACTAATGAACAAAACACACCATCGGCTCCACAAGGACACGATTTAGGGGCCCTTAGGGATCACGAAACCTGCGGTTTCCCGGCCCGATCCCGGCCGGGCTCCAAACAGCCCAGGGACCGGAGGCATGAGAAGGAAGCAGGCACCGAGGGCGGGCCCGGGACGTTGACAGAACTCGCAGGGGCGACACCCCACGCAGGAGTGGACGTCAGGCAGCAACACCCGGACTCACCCCTCCTCCGTATCCCGGGTAAGCCATGATGCACCGACAGAGTGTCACCTTCTGAATCAGCGTCCGCACTTCTACGAGAAACGCGCAGTTACAGGTGCAGATGGGCTGAGGAGCGCCTACAGCGCCGTCCACTCCCCCTAGCCCGCCTCTTCCCGGAGGCCAGCCCCACCCTGGGCGGCTGCTATTGGCTCCGTCCCACCCCTCGGAGCCCGCCCACTCCAGCCCCTACCCTCTCGGCTTCCATTGGCTTCATCCCGCTAGGAGCCAGCACGTCTCTGATTGGCTTGTATTGGCTCGCTCAGGTCTCGCGCTCTCTAAACCGCGAAGCCTTTTCCTAGGTAACCTCCCAGCCTCTTTGGAGATACCCTCGAGGTCGCATCCTCCTCTGAAATTTATTTTTTTATTTGAAATTCCAAGCTGGCCAATCCGTGATTTCTTTTAACCTACTCCTTCACTCTTTTAAGTTGGATTTCAGAAATACATAGATGAATTCAAAACTTGCAGTTAATTCACATTTACATTTGTGTAGCTTTGATGTGACATTATCAAAACCTTGAAACGGTGACCACATCTCTGCCCATGAGCAGAGCGCTTCTGCGATAAAATCCTCCTAAAACGCTAAATTTTACCAAAAAGTTATTTGTGGTTTGGTAGAAAAAAGGTGACCAGGGTTGCCAGATTTAGAAAAAAAAAATTTATATATACGATGCCCAGTTACATTTGAATTTCAGATGAACAAAGTTTTTTTATTATAAATGTATGACCTGTGCAATATTTGAGCCATATTTATACTAAAAAATTATTGTTTATCTGAAAATCATATTTAACTGAGCATCCTGTACATTTTTTGGCAACACTGTCCTTTGGGAAAATTCTCAAGATGTACATCCTAATTATATTCAGGGTGAGGAACAGCCTGGTTTCTATGATCTGGTGAAAAGTTAAATGCTCAATTATTTTGGCAATAGATTTTTATTAAGTAATGCCAATGAACAGTTCTGCTTTTCTCTGAAACAAATTAATTTTGTAGCTCTGACTTAAAAATAATTAGATCAGAGCAGCTGTAGCTTCAGCTTAAAAAATAAGCAATAAAAGATCAGAATACTATTATTTTAAGTTATCTCTGAAGAATAAGAACAGATCTAAAATCTTTCTTAAAATAAAAGCTGTCCAAAAAAGTGTCAAATATCTATTGGTGGAGGAAATCAACCTTGCAGGGCTGAGTAACTATTGCACATTACAGAGGAGGAACATGTTGAACCTTGTGAAACCTAATTTTATCAGGAAGAGGCAGAGAGAAAGGAAATTTGCTAATGCACAGGCCACTCTTGAGAAAATGTTGCTTAATTCCTCTAACAGAAGAAAAATATTTTAGCCAATAAGGTTAAATCACTGTCATAAATAAATAAATGTAGGGGGATGGCAAAACTCCTTGATAAGAGGAAAGAATGTCTGACTGACTCACTAAGGCATCAAATAATAAAACATTACAAAATACAACAAATCATTGAAAAGTTTTATTCCAATTGGATAGCTACATTTCAAAGAAATGTCACAGAAAGGATTATTTTACATGTGTAATGTTAGTCTAACTCTATGGCCAGAATTTTTGTGCATCTTCTTTTCATCATAGTAGCATTACTGTTAAGCATTAAATTTTGCCTATGTGGGGGGTAAATTATCCATGGGTCTATTGCATTTCTGCACATCCCCAGTTTCAAAGGTAGAGATAGTATCTCCCTCTGGAGCAAAGAGATGCGTTTGCTGTCCATAGTGATAATGTCTCTCTCAAGGGTAAAATTTAGGTAGGTTTGCTGGCTATTCCTTTAAAAGATCAGAATTTCCTAAGCACAGAGTTCCTCCAATCTGATGCAAACCACTGCCTGTGCAGTATCCACCTGGCTGCTCAATACGACCCTGTGGACTTGGAGGAAAGGGGAATCCATGAGACCATTAAGTTCATGCTGCCTGTTAGGCTGTGAGTAAGATAGGCTGTGAATAAGAAAGTCCTTTATGCCTGAACCATGAATCTCATGACTTTTGCCACCACGTATTAAACTGCCAGCTTTACTTGTTAGCTTGCAAGTAGGGTAAAATCTCAGAACCTTCACAGTACTTGACAATATACCTATTCCTTAGAGAAAAGCTACCCAGGAACGTTCCTACCTTCTGAGATACAAAGAGGACTTTCAATACTACAATGTGTAGTATCTCTCCTTAAACCTAGTATTCCAGATTTTAAATTTTCTAGTATAGGAATTTGAAAATTCAAATGAGCCTAATATGAGTTTAATAAAGTAGTAATGATAATTTACCTCCATGATGCAGGTAGCATTTAACGAAAAATAGCATTTTATCAAATGTACTATATAGAAAATTTTAAATCATCTTTTCTTTACATAAAATGCTCTATTACACTAAAAAAATTGCTGATATTTTGTACATACTATATCCAGGCACTGTTGGTTATTCCTCACAACAACTCTATTAGATATATACTATTATTATATCCATTTTACAGATGAGGAAACTAAGATGGAGAATTACACATAGCTTACCCACAGCTGCATAGTTAGTAGCAAGGCTGAGGTTAGAACCCAGGCAGTTTGACTTCGACCCTTAAACAATGCATTTCCCCTTCCTTCCCCACTCTAACCATAGTAATTGATAACAGATAATTGATAACAGATAATTGAAGAAATAGCTGAGAAAAGACATCATTTGGGCAAAGCTTTGCCTATCTAACTTCTTCTCTTAAACAGGACACATGTCTGCCTATGGAATTGCTTCTGAATTTTGGTGACCTTTGGATACTCAATTAAACACACCACATAAGCACTGGATGAATTGTGGTTCCCCTGCTGTCTGTTCTCTTATTTTCTTAGTTTCACCTAATTTTCTCTTCCCCTCTATATGAATTAGAAAAGAAAACAGAGGGATATGAGAGACAAGGGTACAAATTTCACTACTCCTCAGCAAACGTCAGTTCTAGAGTCTGAGCAACCTCCTTCATATTAGTAGTAATATAGTAGTTACATGCTAACTACTATAAATAATTTATAACAGCTAATGAAAAACATTAGTAGAGTTTATTTTGTATCACTAAGAAATTTCATTTAAATGTAATATTTCATTTATTCAACAAGTATTTATTGAACAACTACAATGTAGCAATGTTTTAGATGAAGAAAAAAAAAAGAAAGCAACAATGAGAGGAGAAATTTCTTGCCCTTTTGGAGCTTCCATTCTGGCAGAGGGAACAGACAATAATAAGTAAAGATAATGAATATGTAAAATATATAACATGTTAGAAGGTGGTATGGAAGAAAACTAAAGCAGGGTTAAGGTGGTGACAAAGTATGTTACAGTACTAAAAGAGGTGATCAGGTTAGCCTCACTAAGAAGGTGAGGTTTGAACAAAGATTTAAGGGAGATGTGTAGATATCTATAGGAAGAGCATTCCAGGCACACCTAGCACTAAGGTCCTAAGACAGAAGTCCACCTGACCTGTTTGAAGAGCAGTGGAGTAAGCCAGAGCCAGAGTAGTAGGAGTAGCTACAGAGCAGAAGCATTGGGCAGATCACACAGGGCCTTCCAGGCCATTGTAAGGACTTTCTTTTATACTCTGAATGAGATAGGGCGCTGCACGAGGGTTCAGAGTCAAAGCAAGAAATGATACGACATGTTGAAAAGGATCGCTCTTCCAGTTCTGTTGAAAACAGACCGAAGAAGGGGTTACGTGTAGAAGCAATGCTGTCTATTAACTATCTGTTGGTAATCTAGAGATGACGGTGATTTACCAAGGTGTAGCAATTGAGAATTTAAGAAGTGGTGAGATTATTGTTCTATTTTTAAGGTATAACCAGCAAGAGTTACTGAGTTTTAGATTCACCCCTTAAAGACAGGGTGAAGACTAGAGGAGTAGCTGTTTGAGAAGGGACCAGATTGAGAATCAGTTCTAGACACATTAAATTTGAGACGCCTGTGAGACAAGGTTTCTAAGTGACAATGTTAGGTAGACTGTAGATCTAAGAAGCTGCCTAGAGTGAATAATTTAGCTCAAGAGGGTGTCAACCAACTAGCATCTGCATTTTAATGGGCCACGTATCCACTTAATACATACATGCAGCAACTGTTGAGAAGTGAAAAACTTTTACACCTCCTCCCTCCCAAATGGCCCTAAAATGAAATGCTAATGCTAGTAATGAAAGTGAGAAAGGTCTGAGAGATTAATCCCATCAATGCCCATAACAATTAGTGAATAATAGAAACAGCTTTATAATCTACTACTGAATTAAAGGTGTAAGCAGTTATATATGCAAAATATGTAGCAACCTATAAATCCATGTAGCACTTGGAAAAGTATACCCACAAAATCTGAAAGTCGAGGAAGAGGGACACTGACCCATAATGTCTGCTATTGTGTTGTTACCTTGGATTTCCCCTAATATTTATTTACCTATTTCATTATAAAATGTATTCCAGTGGATTTCTCACCACAGTTTTAATTGATACATAATGTAAAAATTACTTTTGATACATATATATATAAAATACTTTCTCCAGAAATTATTCATTGTGTTAATATTGACTAATGAAGGCTATGTAAGTGTTATTTGCATAGGGCATAAAATAATTAGAAAATGAAGTCATCCAGTAAGCATTTCATTATAAGCCCAAATATGTTTCTTTCAGCAACTGCCTAAGGATTACTGTCTACCTACTACTGAGGGAAAAAAAAAACCATAAGCCTCCCAAATAAGTAAAAAATAAATATCATTAACATTTATTACCTCAATCAGTAACTTGACAAATTGACTGTTTTCCTGCTCAGCTTTCAACAGTATAGTTTTTGTTTCTACTTTTAGTAATATTAAGTACTCTTGTGGCAGAAGCACAAACTCTAAAGCAATTTAAAAAATATTGGTGCATATCTGGGAAGTGTCAACAGGCTCTTCAGAAAGGTGATTACATCTCCACTTGGACTATTAAGCCCTATTAAGCAATTTGGATTCAATGAAAACTTCCTGAGTAAAGTACTATATAATGTTGATCACAGTATGTGTCCACAACTAATGCTCAGTAAGAGCTACAGCATTATGATTATGACCTCAGTGAAGTGATCCATTACTCAGGCAAGATCAGAAAAATATTTTAAATTTAAATCCAAGTTGCATGCTTGTTAATGTCATTTAGATCCTACGCAGATAACATGAGATAAATACACTCACAAAACTGACTTTCTAGAGAGGTATAAATTAAATATTTCCATTGAATATTTTGTGCTTATACTTATTCTTTTGGTTAGTTTCTTGCCTAACTGTGTTTTGAATTAAGTTGGAGTAATCCTATTACAGGAAATTAAAAATATTTCCATTAGAAATTTTAAAGTAGCCCAGTTCTTAGATTATAGACTAGCTAAAACCTGAGATCATCCCATTTCCATACTAATCCCTCAGGTGTTTTGTATATGCGTGAAGATAAGATTGTGTGTGCCACCCCCCCCCCCCAAAAAAATGAATGTAAAACTATTAGTGGGAGTAAGAGTGAAAAAATTATAATTTATTTCTTTATAAAGCACATAATGCTTTCCGCAGCTATTCTGCACATAAACACTTTTGATCTTCACAAAAATCAAGTGAAATAAGTAGCACTAATTACATTTTAATAGGAAAATAAGATAGCAATACGTTGCATTGTGGATGTAGAGACACAGATCCAAACAACTGTGAAGTATTTTAAACAAAACATGACCTGATTATGTTTCATGTATTGAAAATGACAACCCACTCTGCTCCTGTGGTTTTGAATGAAGATCCATTCATAGAGCTTTGTAAATTGCTTAACATATGATAATCAAGCTATTCTTTATAATCACTTTATTGCTTGAGTTATTCAAAGTCATACATTTAAGTAAAAGAAAAAGAAAAAGTTTAGTACTCTCCTCTTAAGGTCACTACAGGTAGGAGTTCAGTTATATGGTAACATGGATTAGGACCCATGATCAGTGATGATGCCAGCAGTGGTTTGGTTGGGTTTAACGAGCCCATCTTATGTACCTCCCAAGATCTGTTCAACTTAGCCCACCAAGGACACTTACCTTCCCTGACCTTTAGCCATAAAACTCGGTTGCTGCCACTTCCACCAGAAAAAAAGCAGATGGCACACTCAAATGCAGTAATTGAGGAGCTTATAATAAAGGCACTATTTACAAGTTGCAACTATGTAACTACAAAGACATAGTTACATAGCACCAATAAGCCAAAATTTAACAACTCTCCAATTACAGACTCAATCCATGAAATTGTTCCTCAAGACAAGGTGAAATTCCAGATAAACTGCATAAAGTAAATCTTTATAGGATAATTATATTGAATTGTGAATCTCTCCGGACTTAAATTCAAACACTGGACTTAACAACTAAACTATAAAGAAAAAAGAGAGCTGGAGAAGAGAGAGAGGGGAAGGGAGAACCTAGGTTTTTGTTCAACCACCAGGATTGGAGTAATAAGTTGAGTCACTCATTGTAAGGGGCCCTGTGACAACCAGCCTAGAAAAAGGGAAGAAGGAGAAGAGGAGAAAGTAGGATGTTATCTAGCAACAGAATTTTTAGGCAAGAGTTTGCTCATAAAATGGTAGTGATATCAGAAAACAAGTAAGTGGAAGGTACAAAAAAAAGGGGGAGGGAGGCTATAAGGGAGCAAACACTTAGGTATACAGGTAAGAAAGCAAATATTTATTTAAATAAAAATTCTTATGTAAAATATCTTATGTAAAATATTTTAAGTGAATCTGCGCATAAAGTAAAAACTAAGACAAAAAAACAAACTGATTTTTATTGGAAAGGCAGGTACCTAAAATATAGCTTTTTCAATATAAATTTGAAAAATTAAATGATTATGAACTTAACCTTGAAGTTTTAACTAAGCAAAACATATATGTCCAGGCTTATGAACCTGTTATAGTTTTTCAGTAAGTAAAAAAATCAGCTGATATTTGGATCTTGAATTTTGATATTTCCTTCTTGTTAATATCCGGAAAACATCAATCAGCTATCCATCAGCTAGTCTTTATCATGCAGATAAATTAAGACCAACATCAGAATTGGGATAATTTCTTGTTATTAACCCTAAGCATTTAATTCATTAACACACATACAATCTTATTTCAAAAGAATACGTTCCCTAAATCTGTAATTGTACACAGTGTACAATTTTACTTAGTATCAGTCAAATTAAGTTCCATGAAGCAGTGAAGATTTGTTAGTTAAAACCCCACAAGGTGGCAGCAGAGGAAACACCATCTGCAAGTCGCCCTACAGAGGAACTTAAGTGGATATGGCTGATTTTCCAGGATTTGTCCTGCACTTCTTTGAGTCTGAAGGCTTCTAGGAGGACACTGTCATCAATGTTCTAAGGAACCTACTGAGCTTCAGACAGTACTTGGTCTGTCTGGAGAATGTACGTCATTTTCCGGAATTCCTTTTGTGAGATAAATTCAGGTTTTCTCTATAGTTCATTGTGGATGTTAAACAAACATTAAATGTCAGCATTATTATTAATTCCTAATTAATCACATGCAGCACACTTATTGTCACATAAGCAGAATATCTTGAAAAGCATAAATGTATAAAATCAGAGATATTCACACTCCATACAACCCTATTTACTTTATCTACTAAAATCATAAATCCTTCATCTTAAGCATTGTTAAATAAATCATTTGGAGCAATAAAATAATTTGGTTGATTCTCTGATTAAAAGTAAAATCTCTCACATAGTACAATAGGTCCCTCTTGAGGGAGAAAGAATGAATGAAATGAAACCATCTCTGCTAAATAAATTATAAAATATTGTACCAAATCTAAGGGCTGAGAATGACTGTTTAAGTTCATCTAGAGCTGCTAAATCCCTAAGTCCCCAACACAAATATATAGAGACACAAACACACATGTGTATATATACACATTCTCATTTGGAATTCAGAGGAGGAAAAATTTGATTCTTTCAGAAGTAATCTGGAAATATTTTTTTGCAATGTAATATAATTTTACTTTTTAATATGTGGGATAATTTGTGGCCCTGGTAAATAGGGGAGTCATCTTTTCATTCATTTATTAATTTTACACATCCATTCTTTCATTTATAACAGTAGCAGCAAAACCAAAATATAATTGAAGTCTCTTTCCCTCCTTCAGTAATACAGTATATTGGCTCCAGAGCCTGCCCAACTGTTCTAATATTTGATTCTATGAGAAATTGATGAGGTAAAGGCAGCTGCCCAGCCTGAACTCATATTGTTACTTGTTGGGGAGTTTATAAATATGAAGTAGTCAAAGAAGTCTCTGATTCAGTATTCCAATTTTTGTAAGAATTCTTTATCCATCAAGTTTTGATCTCCCCCAGTATGGAGGTTTTCAAACTTCTTTCCCAAAATACAAAACCCTAAAATATAACATGAATAAAAGTAGACCTGCTCTCTTTGGAGTAAGATGCAGCCCAAGCCTCAACACTAAGCCCCTCTTGTCACCCTCTAAGGTCTCTCTAAGTAACCTTAAGACTTCTAGAAGCATATTTGAAAATTAGTGGCCCAAGACATAATAAGCTTGCAATAAAAGTGACTCTCCATTGTGGCTAATTTTTGCATAGAATTTGAATATCCTGATAATCTCATAACTTCCCTCTTCATGATGGGTCAAAGTTTAAGAAACCCAAGTTACTTATTTTAAGCAAGATACTGTTTTGAATTCATAGAAGATTCTTTATTTGTCCCTCATTCTCTTTGCTGAACCTTTGGTTGGAGAACTACCAAGTTTCTATGTAATAGTTAGGCATGAGGTTAACAAACATTCTTCTAAAGTCACTCTGATTCAGATTCCCTGCACTTGCTACTTTCTTTCCAGTTTACAGACATTAGGTGGCTTTTTTTGTTGAATTCATATGTGACTCAATTTATCCAAACATCATTTAGGAATTTATGCTCTGAAATGTCCAGGGTGCTACTGCTATGAAGTTATGTATTTTATATAATGTACTGTAGGTTTTATTTGTTCTAAGCAAATATATGATGATGCCTAGGTTGATGGATTTGGCAGATTAATGTCCCAAAGTACAACATCTCCCTTAATAAGTCACTGAAAATATATGTCCGTTTATATTAGCATTAGTCAACCTGAATTAGCATGAATGACCAGGAATATATGTACAAAAGGCAATCAAGTTTTCTAAATCTCTTAGGTAGGCCAGGAAACTATATTCTTGGTGGGGCGGTACCAATTCCTAGTTCTCAACTCTGGGTGGAGAATGGAATCACAAGTGTAATTTAAGGTAAAATAACTGCCACTAAGATTCCAATCCTGAAGATTCTGATGCGATGGATAATTTTGCACATTTTTCTGTTATTCCAATGTGCAGCTAGGCTTAAGAACAGCAAGGCACAAAAAGGAATTGGAGAGGCTGCTCTGATTCTTCCCTTTGGGGTACCCTTCCTGGGTGGTGTGGATTCTCAGGTAGCTAAAGCAGTCAGGAAACAAGTTTCCTGGCCTGCTTTGGGTCATTCTTTTATTTTGATATTCAGATAAAATGGTATGAGCTCCTGCTATTAGTAAGCAGAGTTTTTAAATGTTTGAATAGATACCACTTTATATTAGGGAAAGTGGGCAAAGCCCAGTTTCCAACAATAAAATATATGAGGAAGCCTGCTGGGGAGTGCCTGGGAAATTGTTTTCCCCCTCATGAGATGGACACAAGTGGGAAGAAACCTTATACTCCACCCCTTACAACATACTTTTTTTCCCACAGTTACATTGAGATATAGACACATACCCTACAGTCATCCAAAGTGTACAATCAGTTGTTCACAGTACCATCACATAGTTGTGCATTCATCACCACAATCAATTTTTGAACATTTTCATCACTCCAAAAACTAAATAAAAATAAAAACTAGGAATAACAATAAAAATAAAAGTAAAAAAAGAACACCCCAAAACAACCCATCCCATTCCCCCTATTTTCATTTACTTTTTTTGTCCCCATTTTTCTACTCATCTGTCCATACATGGGATAAAGGGAGTGTGAGCCACAAGGTTTTCACAATCACACAGTCACACAGTATAAGCTAAATAGTTATACACTCGTCTTCAAGAATCTAGGCTACTGGGATGCTGTTCAACAGTTTCAGGTATTTCCTTCTAGCTATTCTAATACACTAAAAACTAAAATGGGATATCTATATAATGCATAAGAATAACCTCCAGAATGACCTCTTGACTCCATTTGAAATCCCTCAGCCACTGAAACTTTATTTTGTTTTATTTTGTTTTTCCCTTTTGGTCCAAGAAGGATTTTCAATCCCAAGATGCCGGGTCCAGGCTCAACCCTGGGAGTCATATCCTGCGTTGCCAGGGAGATTTACACCCCTGGGAGTCATGTCCCATGTAGCAGGGAGGGAAGTGTGTTTACCTGCAGAGTTGGCTTAGAGAGAGAGGCCACATCTAGGCAACAGAGGAGGTTCCCTGGGGATGTCTCTTATGCTCAATTATAAATAGGCTTAGCCTCTCCTTTGCAGTAACAAGCTTCATAAAGGCAAGCCCCAAAATCGAGGGCTTGGCCTACTAAATGGGTAGTTCCTATGCTTGTGAGGATATCAGTTTCCCTAGGTGGAGAAGTTTAGTATTTCCACATTTTCCCTCAGTCCCTCAAGGGGGCTTTGCAAATACTTTCTATTGTCTGCCCAGATTACTCTGGAAGGTATCAGGGCTTCACACTAACCTGTACAAACCAATCAGATCTCACTCCCTGTTCAAGTTTCCATGTAATTATGGTGTTTGAATAAACTGACCAGACTAGTTAAATTATATAGTGTGCTAGAGAAAATACAGATTTTGCACCAAATAAATATCTCTTCCTTTGGTCTCACACAGAAGTTGAAGTTTTAAAACACAGTTAATATCATCCTTTACCCTTTAGTCTGATTTACCTCAGTCCTAACAAAGTCCATTTTGTTCATATCTCTAATTGAAGTCTGATCTCTTTTTCAGCTTCTTTAACATTTGCTGTTTGGGGTAATGCTGACATTCATAGCTGCTGGACTCTGGCTCTGAGTCTCAGGTATTACACAGATACCTGAAGTTCCAGGGACCGACCAGGTTATACACAAAGAGCTCAGCATCTCAGAATTTAGAAATTCTAAATTTCTCATGAATAGAGTTGACTGCTGTAAGAGCTTACAATCTAGGAACCTTTACAATAAGCCTTTCCCTGATAACCTATGCTCTCAGATTCAATTCTCAGAGTTTGCACATTATAGTTAGTCCATATTAATGAAGCATTATAATGTTTGTCTTTTCTTTTCTGGCTTATTTCATGCGACATAACTTTTAACTGAAAGTTGTGAGAAGAAATGACGCATAGAGCTGTTCTGCCATTCTATAACTTTGAGAGAAAAACTAAGAGAATCACAGGACATATCCAAGAGTTCTAACCTCACTGAATCACTGTATTAGTTAGGGTTCTCTAGGGAAACAGAATCAATGAGAGGTATCTATGAATATAAGATCTATAAAAGTGACTCATACAACTGTGGGTATGCACAAGTCCAAATTCTGTAGGGCAGTCAGCAAACTGTCAACTCCAATGAAGATGTTTGATGTACTCAGGGAATTAACTGGCAACTTCAACGAACTCCCCAGGAAATGAACTGGGATCTTCGAGGAACGTGTTCAATGAACTCCTCAGGAAATGAACTGGCGACTTCAACGAACTCCTCAGGAAACGCTTTGCTGGGCAGCCAAAGAAGTAAAGGTCCTCTATCTGTCTTGCTTAGAAGTCTTCAACTGATTGATTAGATTAAATCCAGCCAACTACCTTCTCTCATTGTGGAAGACACGTCCTTCAGTGAGTCATCAGTCACAGCTGTATCCAATTGACTGATGATTTAATAAACCACCCTGTTGGTTTATTAACCAGCCACAAACGTCCTCACAGCAATGGTTAGGCCAGTGCTTGCCTGACCAGACAGCTGGGTACCATCACCTGGCCAAGTTGACCCATGAACCTAACTATCATAATCATTAACTTTTCTTATTATGTAAGAAAAATAAATCCCTCTTGTTGGGCCATGCTTACTCAGGAATTCTTTGCCGTGCAGCTCAAAGCATGCCTACTGAGAGGTCCTTCCCATCCACGCAGCATGGTAGGTCTGGCACGGTTCCCAAGATGAGGATTCTTAAAAGGCATATGCTCTCACTGTCTCCCTTGGACTGAATTCTCAATACGTGCTCCCTGTCTCACTTTCTACAGATGCACTTTCTTTCCCTATAGCTCTTTGCACTACATGGGGCTTCTGCCTCTCCTTTCTTCACCAAAGCACCACAACCACAAGCCTGTTAAATGAAAATTTTCATGAAAATCTGGGACAAGGAAGACTTCATACAGATAGATTAAAACAAGAATGAACTTATTTTTCAATATTGGGCAGTGCTGTCCAAAATTTCCTGGCTGTCTCTGTCACAGGGAATCTCTCATAGGCTTTTCTTCCCTTAGCATGTCAACATAATGACATGACTTCTTCCTTGGAGATCTCTTCTTCACCATCTCAGCTCAACTTCTGCTGAATGGATATTGAATGTGTGTATACATGTACACACACAAATACACACATACATATTTACACAATAAAATGTTGGTATGCAATATACTTAAAATATTAAAAATGCTTATCTCCGAGTAAGGGGATTATAAGTAATTCACAAAATTTTCTTCAGTTTTATGTGGTTTTCCCCTGAGATTTCTACAGTGAACATGGATTTTTTTTAAATACACATGAAAAAATAAATAAATATTATTTTTTAAATACAAAATGAATTTTATTAGCATTAAATTCAGGAACAAATGTTGGACAGTATGTCTTGCAAACAGGATATGAAATATATCTTGGTTCCTTGGGTTAACTTAGCATGTTGACATAAAGCAATAATAATAAAAGCAAACTGAAATGCTCTGCTTCCAAGATCTGAATGCTGAATTGCCTTCTCTTCCCAGAGTTCCTTCTCCTTTCACCTCCTTCCTCCCTAATTCTTATTAACCCTGCTCTTCAAAGTCATTACAACCTCCAGCCCTTGGGAGGCTTTCTAGAGCTTGGTCTCCCAAGTACTTTATTCTTGATCCATCTCCATAAAAATATTTGAATATGGACTGTGATTGATGTATATTTATTTAGAAAGTCTTTATATGTACAATTGTAACAATATATCATAACATGGAAAAAATTTAAAAGGGATCATATGAAGATAAAGTAGATACGTAATTTATATAATCTAGTGCATAAAAAAACTTTTGTAAATGGCAATGCTTCATTATTCTTTAAAACATTGATTTAATCCATTATGATTTAGCAATTCAAAAGTTTGGTTCAATTTACCTAAACATTTGATTTCAATAACTTATTCTCCAGCCCTTCTACCTCTACATCAATCCTTTGCCGGTTATAATATGAAGAAAGATGAAATCAAAATATTTAATAATTTGTATGAGTAGGTATTAACCAATCAGAACAGCCACCCCTCAATCATAATAGGCACAGTGTTACATCCACCCCAAAAGTGCCCACCAGCTGAGTGTCAACCATGATTATAAAGTAAAACAGTGGCACTCTAATTACGTTTGACTGTAATATACTCTTAAAGAAGCACAATCAGTCTACGCCTTTGAGGTAAAAGTGCTGCTTTAACAAAAACATGTGCAAGTTGCTCCTGCTGAAAGGTCTGAAACTATGGAGGAAAAATATGAAAGAGGAATATTTGGAAATTTTAGCATTGTGTGATTTTTTGACACAACTGTAAGAGTTTATTATGTAGAAAGGCTCTTATATATATATTTAAAATCAGAGCTTTAAAATACCTGAAACTATCAAACTACAACTCAGAACCCATGAATCTTGAAGATGATTGTATAAAAATGTAGCGTATAAGGGGTGACAATGTGATTGGGAAAGCCATATGGACTCCCCTTTGTCCAGTGTATGGACGGGTAAGTAGAAATATGGGGGCAAAAAAAAACACAAAAAAAACAAAAAACACCCAGTGTTCTTTTTTACTTTAATTGTTCTTTTTCACTTTAATTTCTATTCTGATTATTTTTGTGTGTGTGGTAATGAAAATGTTCAAAAATTAATTTTGGTGATGAATGCACAACTATATAATGGTACTGTGAACAATTGAATGTTTGCTTTGTATGACTGCATGGTATGTGTATATATCTCAATAAAATTGAATTTAAATAAATAAATACATACATACATAAAACCAGAGCTTTATAATCTAATTGGTGGATGTGATTAAGAAATGAGTATCATGATTTAGTAAATGTAGTTAGAATTTCTTTTCCTACTTTGGACCTACTTAACTTTGTGACAGTATCCTTTTAATAAACGTTTCTGCTAAATTAGTCTATCAGTTTGTTTCTTGCAAAAGGAGAACCCCTGACTATAGACTCAGTTAAATGGCTAGCTACTATACAGTGTCTAGTATACACTGTGCAGTCTTTGAGGGCTGGCACTATCTCTTATTCATTGATTGGATAAGAACACCAGCATTCATTTAGTGGACACAGACTGCATTCCAAGCATGGTAATAAGCATTTTACAGTCCATCGTTCAGAAGCCCTTATGACATGGTGTATTAGTCAGGGTTCTCAGAGAAACAGAACCAATAGGGCATATAGTTAAAATATATAGATAGAGATAGAGATATAGATGTGTAAATATTGTGAGATTTATTATAGGAATCGGCTCACACGACTTTGGGGACTGTCGAGTCTGAATTCGTAGGTCGAGTCTGAATTCCATAGGGCAGGCTCCAAGTTGGGAACTTTGATTAAGGTTTAGATGAATTCCTCAGGAGAAGCTGCTGGCTAGCTAAAGCAGAGATAGAAATTCTCCTTTTCTCACTGCTGAAATCATCAATTCTGCCTTTAAGGCCTTCAAAATTGCGGATGAGACTTCTTTTTTGCTGAAGGCAATCTCCTCTGCTGACTGCAGAAATAATCAGCCATAGATGCAATCAACTGACTAACAATTTAAATCCACAAAATAACCACCCAGTAAAAATCAGGCCAGTGCTTGCTTGACCAAACAACTGGGCCAAGTTGACACATGAACTTAACCGTCACTCATGAGTATCAAGCTCATTTTACAATTGAGGAATTTGAGGAATTTCCTAAGATAACAAAGCAATTAAGGGACAGTGTTGAGGTGGAACCCAGACACCCTGAGCCGAGTCTTTGTGCTTAATCACCACTCTGTTCTGTAGGTTTAGAGCATCTAACACTTTAAATTTGTACACAGAGTTGGTTCTTTACTGATACAGATGAATAAATAAATGAAGGAATAGAATTGCAATTCTAGAAGGATTTCCTTATTAAACTAAATTTATTGTCATTTTCCTTGAAAAAGGCATTCCTGCCATGTGTGGCCACTGAATTCTACTCCTCGTTTGTCAAAGAAGTGGCAGCTATGATTTTACTATTCTTTTTAAATATAGGAAGCTCAAATGAAACGTTGGATAATAGTGGGAATCTGTTGTCCAATATCTTCCTAAATTGCCATTTAGAGAACACAATACTAAAGGATGGCTTTTAAAACTGATGGAAATTGAAATGTTTATTTTGGGTTTAAAAAAGAATAGGCAAATCTAGAAAGAAATGAAAAGGCATAGATCAGCAAGATTTCCTTCTTCGAAGGAGAAAGGAAACAGAAACTCAACATTTATAAAACAATGAGGGAGATGAAAATGAAAGCAATTAGAACAAACTTGACTGAGGAAGACAGCTATTCAAACGAAAAGCAGAAAATAAACTAAATGATGAAGCAAAAACATAAATTAATAAAAAGGATAGATTTTGAGAGATTATGGCTTGGTTTCTGTTTCCTCAAACTTCCCTCTCTGGAGGGGATCATATCAGGAGTATGGTAAATCTCTAAAAAAAGAGGTTCCTTTGTATTTTCCCATGGTTGCTCCCCACTCATGCTCAATCCTCACCTGGCAGAATGACTTTGTTGATGGGAAATGTGAATTGTTATTGACATTCTGTGATGCTGAGAGTGATTAGAAGAGTACCTACATGGAAAATCAAGCACTGAAACTGTAATGTGCATTATTATCTCAACTTATCAGAGTCTTCATAACATCCATCACCACCTGGCACATTGTTTTAGTTTTTCTTTTTTTGTCATTATTTATTATGTCTCCCCACTCCGGCTAGAATGTAGCTCCAGGAAAGCAGAAACTTTGTTCACTGCTGTTCTATTAACTACATCTAGAACAATGCTGGTCATATAGTAGGCACTTATTAAATTAAATGACTGACTGAATGATAAAATTTGGTCCAAAGTATTGAATACCAAACACTGAAAAATCTACCTTTGATCCTCTTTTCACCACATAGCAATTTCTATCAAGTGAGATTGAGAAGATGACATTAACTATTTCCCCATATTTAGTCAGCAATCTCTTCTTATTCCCCAGTGTTTAAAACTGAAGGTCAGCAGGATGGGTGCAAGGAAACATAATGCGTTTTGGTTTGTTCATTTGTTTTTGCTGTACTATATTGAATGGAACCTGCTGACAGCTGGGGGAATGTTTTTCCAATAGCCCTACAAGAGATGACATCCTCATACGCCCAAGAATAGAAATGAATTATTTGAACACATCTGTAGAAACATCTAATTTAATTCTCTTCTATTATGATCTACCTGGGTGCACGATCAACTCCCAAGATTAGATAAAGAAAACAGTTGCATTCTATGAAGAAACAGGAAAGAATAGTATAAATCAGGCCTATCTGCTAAGGCCAAAGTTCCCTTCATTTCAACAACTTTCACTGTGTTTGACATGAGGCCAGCTGCTAGGGTCAAACCAAACACAACTCTCATTAAAGGAGGAAATCATCAAGGGATCACTATTTGTAGAGTCTTGTACTGGTTACTATGTCAATGTGTCCCTTCTTCAAGCAGTTCAAATCCTTTGGGGGAGAAAAAGACTTAGCCACATAACATAATTAGAGAATAAAATAAGACAGCATGACATGAAGTGTTCAACTGAACATTCTATATGCCTCCAATAAATACTCACAATGGTGCTGTATTTCATATCCAGTCCATGGCGCCACAGGTTTCCCTGGCCTATCCAGATGTCACTGACTGTGCTCTGCTAACAGATTACTCTTCCTAAATATGTCTTTTGGGTTGCCTAAATGACCCCTCCATATAATTCTGGACCATAAGATTCTAATTATGATATATATATATATACACACACACACATATATATTTACCACCACCCACACTCACCCACACTGCAGAATGCCTTAGAGTGTAGCAACCTCAAGGACTTACTTTTATGTGGCTTCTGTGCTGAAAGGAAGCTGCCATCTTTCAGTGTGGGTGTCTTTTTTTCCCCCTCATGACATAGACAAATGTTGATGTTTACTACAAGTTGGTACATTAGTTGCTAATTAAGTTCCTAGCTGCTTCAGCCAAAACTTGCTGTATTGAATCCAAGAAAAGAATGGCAGCTATATAAAAAATAAGTTGTTGGGGATTTTTTGGTTTCATTAAAGGAGAGTTATATATTACAGAATACTGGGGATTTACACGCTGGGAGACACGGAACCTTCCATCTTGGCTACCTCCTAAGCTGAGTTAGTGGTTCAAGTCCCTCTGCATCTGTCACCTGGCCGTGCTGCAATCAAAACTGTAATCTAAGCAAGAAATATTAAAGTCAACTTAATCCTTACTCTTTCTCATGCCGACCCCTAAGTTTCCTTAGGAACAAATTAGCTTTTGGGGATCCACAGGAGATCAGGATTATTCTAGGAAGGGTACAGAAGTCACTTCATCTGGGACTCAGGGGTGACCCATCACCAGAAAGAGGTTGTCTTCTTAGCTCCATCTCTCCACCTGTCGACCTTGGGCCGGGCCAGAACCTGCCTGCCTCCACCATTCAAGGATAACTCCTTCCTTGCTCGCATCAGAGTCTGCCGTAGAGTTTCTGTTCCGGTGTCTGGTGTTAAGTTCGGAATCACATGCTTTCAACCCCCTCCACGCTCGGGTTAACAAAGGATTTTACATGACGGCTGCGGAAAGGAGAAGTGTGATTTTTGAGACAGAACACCCTGGGGAGGAGCACTGCTAGAGCGTTGTTGTCTTGCTCGATAGGAAAAAGAATTCGCTTAATTTTCTCTTTCCTATGGTGCTCTCGACCAAAGGCCTCTCCTTGCCAGAACCAACCAAAGAGGGGCTCCTCCCTCGTGAAACAAACACTCCCCGCCTGGGCTGTTTACGTTTGGAAAGTCCCGGGGAAGGAAGAGAATCGAAACAGAAACCAAAGTCAGGCAAACTATAAGAACCGCCTGGCGGAAGTCTGGACTCCAAGCAGGAGCGTCACCCGAGTTCCAGCGAACCGCGGAGTCGGAGGAGCAGCGCCGGCCCGCCAGCTCGCAGCCGCCGGCAGCCGCGTCCCCCACGCCCCGCGCGCCCTGCGCTCCTGCCCCGCGCGCCTGCCTGGGGACCCTGCGGGCAACTTTGTAGTTGTGGACCACATCCCTGCCGATCCTGCTGCTCTAAAGCAGAACAGCGCCCCCCACATCTCACCTGTTGAATACAGAACAACCACCTGACCATCTCCTTGGGAGAATCCTCTCCCTTCTCTGAGAGCTAAAGATGAGCGGGCATTCCACGGACAAGAGCTTCCGCTATCTCATCTCCTGTTTCAGAGCCAGAGTGAAAATGTGCATTCAGGTGGAGCCCGTGCTGGACTACCTGACTTTTCTGCCCGCAGACGTGAAGGAGCAGGTTCAGAGAGAGGCCGCCACCAGCGGGAACATACACGCAGTTGAACTGCTTTTGAGCACCTTGGAGAAGGGGGACTGGCCCCTTGGCTGGGCTAGGGAATTTGTGGAGGCCCTCCAGCGGGCAGGCAACCCTTTAGCGGCTCGCTACATGAACCCCGAGCTCACAGACTTGCCCTCTCCAGCATTTGAGAACACTCATGATGAGTGTCTCCAGTTGATCAACCTCCTTCAGCCCACTCTGGTGGACAAGCTTTTGGTTAGAGATGTCTTGGACAAATGCATGGAAGAGGAACTTTTGACAACTGAAGACAGAAACCGGGTAGGTGTCCGTTCTGTCGAAGCTTCACTTTTAGGCAGATTTTACAATAAGGGGTTGCTTGTGCATTTACCGCATTCCAAATGTTCTTTGACTTCTTTGGGGAAATCTGATTTCCTCCTTTCTTGAGAAGAGAGTATGTAGGCACTTAAAAACATAATTTTGAAAATTGAAACACAGAAGCATTATTCCAATCCTTCCACTGAAATAAGCTGAAGAGGAGTTAACTTTAGAATAATAATACATACTAATAGATTACATTTATAGAACATTTATTTTGTGCAAGGGGTATTATTCATTTGCAAACTGTATTATCACGGTTCATCTTTTCAATAACTCATTGAGGTTCTTAATGTTATTAACTCCATTTTAAAGATGAGAAGACTGAGGAAGTGGATAATCTGCCAGAAGTCACCCAGGAAGACAGTGGTAGAGCTGGGAATTTATATCTTGAGAGTGTGGACTTTTTTGTCTTATTCAATGTCATCCCATAGAACAGGGGTCAGCACACTATGGTCCACAAACTAAATCCAACCTGTCTATTTATATAGGTCCACACACTGAGTGGATTTTAGATTTTTAAATGCTTGAAAAAAATAAAAAGAAGAGTATTTTGTGAGCATGAAAATTATTTTAAGTTTAAAATTCAGTGTCCATAAAGAAAGCATTATTGGAACACGCCATGCTCATTTCATTTATGTACTACTCTCTGTGGCTGCTTTTGCGCTCCAGGGGCAAGTTGGTCAGAGACTGCAAAGCCTGAAAAGCCTCTATAGAATACTTGCTGATCTAACTTTTTAGAGAAAAAGTTTTCCAACCCCTGCCCTGTATTAACCAGTATAACAGTATGCCCTTTGGTCTTGGTCCAAATGGGGAAATTACATATAACACACACATCTTTTTAATTCCCAAGTTTCAACATTTCTCTGGGAATCAAAATTTGGAGATAATCCATTGGAAAAATATGTTGCTACTTGCAGTTTCTCATATTGGTGATGGAATAGTGGATTTTTAGGTGGCATTTTGACAGGGTGAGTTTTGCAGTTGATTTACACTTAAGGTAATGTTTCTTTGTTTATTTATTTATTTTTTTGATGAGTGAAGCTGTACTGAGAAGTATATAAATGCTGACCAATTTGAATCTGACTGACTTAGAGTGGTAAGTCAAAAGTCTTGTTTTGAAAGACATGTAGGCAAACAAAGGCATGACTAAAAAGTTTATACCTTGTTTTGTCTATACGGTGTTTATGAATTAGACGTTTTTTCTCTCTCTCTCACTCTTTGATTCATAAATTGTATCACCATTACAAAGTGCCAGGTATTGGATTGATTGGCTGCAGACTGTGATGTGACTTGGTCTTTAGTATCCGAAGTTAATGGCGCTTTGTTGTCTTGATAGCGATGAGGGCCTGCCCAAAGCCTAAAGTCTGCGTCCAATGTTGATGGCCAGTTTTCCCAACAAGTAAATTACTTTACACTGCTGTCTGTAACGTTTATGTAGTTTTTGTGTATTGAGAACCAGCTAGAACGCATTATAGTAGTCCAGCTGGATATGACAAATGTGTACATCACTGTGGCAGAATCTTAATTTGGAAGAAAGTAAGCAGCCTTCAAGCCAGCTGGAGATGGAAGATGGCATTTCCAGCCACAGTAGCTGTTAGGAAGTCCAGAAGCAACAGAGTCCAGTAACACCACAAAGCTGTTTATATTTGGTGGGTATGATGTCCCGAATGCCAGTGAAACAGCATTTCCTTTATTTACTCTAAATACTTCTGCCTATCAGCATCACTTTTGTCTTGCCTGATTGAATTTCCGCCAGCTAGATTTTATCCAAGCTCTTGATTTTGGCAAGCTTGGAAGCAGCTAGCAGTAATGCAAGGGATTTGACACAAAGGAGATACAGAATGAGGGGACTTTTGTGTACTGGTAGCAGTTAAGGCCAAAGCAACCCAAACTCTCCCTGACATTCTCATTTCAAAGGTGGTCCTGAGATGGAGGAACTACGTAGTTGTGACTCTCTAAGGAGGAATGGTGTCTCTGTGAGATTCTGGATTAATTTTGATATGCATCACTTCACATGTATTTTCAGTTCCAATAATAGATTATGGCTGACAAGGGGAAGAAAGAGCTACATTTGGAAGAATTTATATTGATGTGAGGGTCATTTATGAGTGTTTATCTTATAACAGCAAAGTGTAGTAGGAGAAGCATAGAATTTGGACTGGAGAAAACTGGATTTGAAGTCTGGCTCTACTTCTTACTATATGTGTTACTTTGTTATTTATACTCCTTTATCCTAAGGGCATAGTATTAATATTAATTTTTCTTCTCACTCACAGTATTTTAGTAAACATTGAATGAAAATCAGTGTTTAGGAAAGAACTTTCCAAATAATAAAGGGCTATTTTGACATATTGATGATGATGTTGATGACTTTTATTATCATTCATTTTGTTACATTTCCTTGTAAAATTAAAATTTCATAGATTTAGCTAAATCTCTCATGTTGAAATTGAGATCTGCTGTTTCAAGTCTCTGAATTAGATTGTGATTTGAAGGAGAAACTATGTCTTTCATACTGGAGTTCCCAGCACTTAGCCCAGGACTAAGCACAGGGTCAGTACTTAAGTATTAATTTGCTGATGATTAGTTAGATTATCCATTTCCAAAAAGTTACCTGGAGTAAGAGTTGAAAATGCTTGGTGTGGAGAAGTAGGGACTGAGTGGCCTTGGTAGGCACTCAGGAATGGATGGTGGACGTAAGATCTCCAAATTAGCTTTTTTGACAACTTAAAGTAGCATTTAACTAGATAATTAGGACCTTTATTTTAATTATTTTCCTGTTTTCCAGTAGATGTTTTCTACTTAGGTCTGTTATTTTAGTTTAGGATTTGCCCCTGCTCCCCACCCTCCATACAGTAGGGCTTCTGAAAATGTTCTTAGAGTTGGTGTTATGTCTAATGAGTACTCAAAGAAACTCATTGAATTTCTTAATTTGTTCACTTATTGAATCTGGATTTATTGAGTGACACTTTGTGCCAACTGCTTGTGCTTTCATAGAGCTTATGTTCTAGTGTTAGTTGGTGTGCATTCTTCTAACAAATAACTGAAGGATGTCTATGATATAGGAGACACTATTCTAAGCACTGGAGACTCAACAATAAATACAAAGTCATTTTATAGATCATTAGAATAGAATGATCCCAAACAGTAAGGGAGTGCTCCTTGAACTGCTTCCATTTTAGGATGCCTCATGACATCTAGGCACATCCAAATGATTTAAATCCTCATCCATTGACTTAGACAACCATGAACTCTGAAAAAGAAGTGACCATACAATATTTCTTCAGTGTTTTAAGATCTATCTGAACAGCTGAAGAGAGGTGCATGTTTTAACGCTGGCCAATTAAAAGCATTAAACACCTGCAGTCCTAGAAGACCCTGTACACGTTTCATTAAATAGAAGAACCAGAGAAAGAATAACTAGTCTAGCTAAAAACTGAGTCCAGCTCTCCCTACACGAAGTTGAGTACCTGAATCAGTATTAATAAGAAATTATCTGTTAATATGACAAACGAGTAGTCCTTCAGAAAGACACTAGCTTTCTGTGGGGAACTAGTTCTTACAAATGTTAAAAAAAATCTTTAAAAATATGTTTGTTTTTAACATATGAATTTTGATTTCTGATTGACTCTTATATGGGAGTCCAGCTCTGTTGGAGTCCAAATCCCCATTATATTTAAATATCTCTCTACGATTATTATGAGGGGGAGGAAGTACCTTTCCAGACTGTTCAATTGTGTTGGCAATCCATTGCTTTATGGAAATATCATTAATTTCTCCATTGGTTTATGTTGGAAAGAAAAAGCACAGATCAAAGAATTGAGAATATGAAAGCATTAAATTGTATTGCCCACACATTCATGCTTATTTTGTATTCCACAAATTAGTTTACAATGTATCCATAGAAATTTTTAGCTTCATATTCGAGTAAGCTTCCAGTGGAAGAGAAAGATGGAGTGAGAATCATTACACATCCCTAGATGTCATTATGCCATTGCAGTCCCAAGTCTAAATGTTCACCTCCCAGGAATTTCAATGATCAACTTTATATATTGGGATCTAATGTATTTACAATGCTTTAGAAGAACAGGTTAGGTAAAAATATTATACGGTAACTGCAATGGGAATTGATATATCTTTCAGCACCCAAACTGAGAAGATTTTTTAAAAATTCAGAGTCTTGATAGAGTTGCTAAATTTGCACAAATGTTACATGTAATTTCATATTCAAATAATAGTTGCAGGACATCATGGCATCATAAACTTCAAATCAAAATGTCTTGATTCAATAAGGACAAAGCAAGCTTGGCAAATGTGATTCCATGGTAAAAATGGACTTAAAAGATTAATAGTTGAATAAAATTTTGTGCATATATTTTAATAAAAGTACTCATTATAATACCTCACTCATTTTCTTCAGAGAAATTCTCTCTGATTAGCTTCTGTCAGATGGATTTATAACTGATTAAAGGACAGGGTAATAAAAAAATGGGAATGGCTGAGTTAAAAGAAGGTGCTGAAATTAGCAATTATTTCTTAAATTAGCAGATAATAATAAAGATGTTGCAAACACCAGAGAAGACAAAGAATTTCCAATAGAAGATTAATGAAGTTAGAGAAATAGGAAATGAGCAAGAATCCACTTAACAAAATTCTGTATGGAGTTGGACTGAAATCACTTCAAATTTATTAAGTTCCAATTGGCATTTTAACAACTGCTTGCCAGAAAATGAACTTGAATTTGAAGACAATTATTAGCTGTAATTTTAGCTGACAAGGGCAATATTTGGGCTCTGAAGCCAATTGCCTGGGATTGAGTTCTACCCTTGCCACTTACTATCTTTGTGGCCTTAAGGAGATAACTGAACCTCTCTGTTCCTCAGATTTCTGATCTGTAAAATGGGTTAATATTGGTACCTACTTCAGGGTTGCTGGGAGGGTGAAGTGAATTAATATGTGAAAACCTTCAGGACAGCATTACTGACTATTAACTAATAAGATTAAACTATCCTTTGGGTAGCAATCATTCTGTACATTCTTCGGTACAACGTAGTGTCCACTGGTGAAATGTATGTAAAGGGAAGTACTTTTCCTTGTCATCCATAATAATACTGAAGTTGTACAGACATGGCTCCAACAAGGCAAACAAATTCCTGACATTAAAAGTTATGGGGCATAGTTAAAGAAATAGAAAATATGTACATTTTTTAGGGAAAATCTAACCTAGACTAAATCATTCAAATTATCCATGTAGGAGATAGGCAAATAGTTGAGAAGAATGTTTAAGAATATCTAAGTTAGTGTTTGCCATCCAAGATGCTCATCAGAGTCACATGTGATGCTTTAAAAAAAAAAAAATTTGTGGGTCTCCAAAACCAACCAAATAATCAGAATCTTTGGGGAGGGTTCTCAGACATCAGTATTTTTTAAAGCTCCCTAGGTGATTCTAACATGAAGCTAGGATGGAGAAACTAAAATTTATCTTCAGTTCCCTCATTTTAAACATGTAGACACTGAGGCCCAGAAAGATGAATTTGCTTACCTAATGGCATAGCAAGATGAGGATGTCCTGCCTAATTTCTGTCTGGTCTAACCTTGGTCTAATTAGTCTTTTCTCCAAATGCTTGTTGCTGTATTAGGAATTAGGGAGATATGCTATGATAATAATTATACAGATGATACAAATTAAAAATGAAATATTAGATTAATCTAAAAGGAAAATTAAATGGGACTAACGATTGCATGTTAAAAAAGGAAATCTGCTCGATACTTTAAAAAGGAATAAATATGAAAATAAATTTTCTCCATAATACTAAAAATACAAATTTAAAAATTTATTATGGCAATAGTAAATATTGCTACTATTGAATAAGCAAGAAAATAAATCTTTGGTAGTAGTAATTTATTTCATAATGATAATATTAAAGAAAAAAAGGTATCTGATGTATCAGATCAGAAATGTTCTGTTTGCCCTATAGACTCTATGCATTGAAAGAAAATAGCAAGCCCTAGATATACTGAAAGAAATTGGCTCAAATGGACATAACATGTCTACAGATTAAAGCACTTTCTTTCACACCATTATTCAGAATGGCTGAGGTAAATCTTTCCAAGTGTTAAATTAGAATATCCCAGTAGGATTAAAAAAAAAAATGGGTCTTTGTCCAGTGATTTTTTTCCCTCCAGATACAGATTGCTATAACAATGCTATTTTCTTCAGTGTTTTAAGATAAGCCTTTATTTATACTTATGCTTAATTGCTCAATTTTTCTGAAGGATAGTTCCAGTTTGGATTTATACAGAAGATGTTTGATCTTCTTTCATTCTACCTTTCTCTTAAAACAGATTACTGCTGCAGAAAATAATGGAAACGAATCAGGTGTAAGAGAGCTACTGAAAAGGATTGTACAGAAAGAAAACTGGTTTTCTACATTTCTGACTGTTCTGCGTGAAACGGGAAACGATGAACTTGCCCAAGAGTTAATAGGCACCAGTAGCTCTGAAAGCAATGCAGGTATTTCTGATTTTACCAAGGAAGATTTTTGCACATTTTGCCTAGTGATTGAAATTTTAACAAAGCTGGTAGACACAGTGCTAAACACCCAGATGTTTAGAATCAGAATTTATAACTGGAAGGGATTTGAGAGACCATCTACTTCCACCTCTTAACAAGTGATCAAACTGATGGCTGGAAAAAGTTTAACTTACCAAAGACCACAAAACTCAGCAAGCTGGCCCAGAATTTTGGTTGTCAACTCCTAGTCCTATGCTCTTTCCATTATCCATCTTCTTTTCATGCAAGATGATTGCCTGAAATTTTTAAGATATTTTTAACAATGAGTAGACACAGTAAATTGGGAGATACTATTTTAATGGTTGTTATAACTGTTGCATATTCTTCTGTACATTTATATGAATGTTTAAGGAATTTATTAAATATTTGATAAAAGGTTTGCAACTGCCAACATATCTCAAAGAGTAGTTACTCTGTGTTTTAATAATTATTCAATAATAGTAGTAATAGTAACATTTTAAAAGGCCTTTCACATATATTATTTGTAAATATCATTTGGAACTGCCATTTTATTTTATTTTCATAGTATGAGTGATGTTTTAAAAAATTTATCTAAGACAAATTAAGTGTTAATTGAAAAATAATTTAAAGGAATTATCATTGCAAGCTTACTTCACTTCTTCCATTCATTCAGTCGGTCATTAAACTCACAATCATTGAGTGCCTACAATGTGCCACACTTCTGGGTGCTGGAGACCAAGTCCCTCCCTTAGACCACACTGTCTAATGGAATGAGATTAGTCAGTAAACGATTTTCAAAATTACTTATGTAACACAGGAACAGTCACACAATTGCCACGAAAGAAAATAAATCTGAGGAGTGAGCTAGAGTCAGTAAATGTTTTTTGTGTCATGCAGTTTATGAAATGGCATTATTTACCCAGTAGTTTGAAATACATACATGCATACATACAACATACATACACAGAGAGAGAGAGAGAGAGGCAAACAGATGTTTTTACTATGAGGCATTATAAAGCTCTAAAACATAAAATGGCATTGTGTAAATGAACCACAGTGAGCGAAGTGTAATCAAGATGGTGGGGAAAGTCCTTTTCTTTCTCTCCAAGACAGTTGCTGTGTGGTGTCTTATGTTGTAGATCACCATAAAGTGAAAAATTCACGAGGTCTTGCACCTCTCCCTCCTCTCTCTAACTATTCAGGGTTTGGGGAGTTTACTCAGTCAAAAGTGGTCAGTCCAGCTTTCAAATATTGAGCGATAATTCCATGATCCAACTAGCAGCAGGTTCCATGGTTTCTACTCCACTGCTTTGGTTTCTGTCACAAAGTAGAGCTATATGAAAAGTCCTTTTCTTTTGGAGGCATCTTTATTTTGGTTTAGTTTTCTGGAGAGGTCTCAGTGGTCTCACTTGATTGAAACATCAAGATTACGTTTGTTTGTGCTTCTGCCTCTTTGCCCAATCATCATTTCTACAGCATGACTAATGCCAGTTTGCTGAATCAGAGGGTGTTTCTGCTGTAGCTACATACCATGATGGGGTCAAATCTCTCCTACACACCTCAAGGTTGAACCTTGGCCCAGTCCAGACCATTCCTTTCCTCATCATGAGTTCCCTTTCAAGATCTTATGAGACCATTTCCATCCAGGAAAATATTCTAGGACTTGTACTTCAAAGGGAAAGGCTACAGTCTACATATTTTTCTTCCCTGAAATTTTGGTCTCTGTATATCAAAGGGTGTTGGAAAGGGCAGCCTTTCAGATCACAGAATACCTAGTTATGCCTACCCCTCAAATCAGAAGGCACCTACCCATTTTATAGTTTTGTAAAGTGGTGTAATTATTTGGGGAAAAGTCTAGAAAATCTGCTCAACGTGTCATCTTGATCCTCCCAACATAGACAAAGAGTTTGGCAATATTTCTTGCTAAGATGTTTCTAAGTTCCACTTTACTAGGTACCTCGTTGGAAGTTTAATATAATCTTTCAAATTATAAGTCTTAGAAAAATGACAATCTAGGTACAATATATATAGTAAATCTTAGGTGATACCTGCATCGTAACACCTCATATCACCTACTTCTCATATTTGCTTGCCTTCCTCTTTACTTATTATATGCCATAACTTTGCATTCTGACTAGGTCTTTCTGTGTCTGCTTTAGAATGACTTTGGGACTAGTTTATCTAAATTCTTCCCAACCCACTTACATAAACTTGCTGTCCAAGATCAGACACTTTTTAAAAGTAGGAAAGAAAAAAGTGAAAAGAAAAAATGGCACCAGTTGTCCATCACCTTTTACTGCCTCCCTGTTCCCATGCAGGATCCTCTCACAGTTGGTGCTTCTCCCTCTTTCAATGGACTTGGGCGATGATGGAGGTTGACTCGGAGATGTGGGCCCCTGCAAGGCTGATGAGCAGAGTAGAGATGGGTCTCTAGGCTTCCCCTGAAGGTTGAATGGCACGTGCTGTCTGGAGCTCAGCATTATTAAAACCTCTCACCACGCCTCCCTGCATGTAGGCTTGCCCCCAGCTGACTGAATCCAAATAAGTGGGGCTTTCCATTCTTCAGAGGAGTCAGGGATTTAAGTATTCCTCGCTGAACTGTGTTTCTTACCTAAGAGAATCTAAACATTTTTCTCTTAGGCCTGATGACCAGAACGAAGCTAGCTGTGATCGCTGTAGTAGTTAGGAGCCCAGTTTCTGGAAAGAAATGCTCATCAAATCCTGACTCATTCACTTCCCTGGATGCATGACCTTTGGCCAGGTACTAGCCCTATCTGTGCCTCAGTTTACTTACCTGTGAAATGGGAGTAATAATATTACTTATCTTCTAGGGTCATTTTGAGAATTAAAGGAATCAATATGCGTAAAGTGCTCATATGGTAAGCACAAAGTGAGTTGGCTATTAAAATTATAAATTTAATTTGTAGTTCCAAACATTGTAGGGCTGGTTTCTTGTCTAAGGTCACACCAGTTTTCTTTAGGAAATTCTCCCTGCTCAGGTGGGCACACTTCCCCCTGTTCTTTAAGTTGTGCTAATCCCAAATGATACTTTAAGAAACTTTTCTCATGGCATTGATTTCTGTGACAGATAGTGGCTTTGGAAGTTAGAAACTATCTTTGTTTTCCTTTGTATCCCAAAAAGGCCCTTAATAAGACTTCAGTATATGTTGATTGAGGAAGAAAGGCCAGAGGGAGGAATGGAGGGAAGGAAGGAGGGATGATACAACTATTTCATTGAATTGAAAAAACTCTCCATAAATTCAAAACGTATGAATTTAGGCTGACATTAAAGCAGATGCACATCTCATGTGGAACACACAGCGAGGGAACAAAATGGCAAGAGCATAAGCTAAAGAAAAACTACCAAATTTGCATTTTCATTAATTCAGCCTTAAATGTAAACTTTGAGTCACTGAATAGGTGGCTTGCTCCTTAAAGGCAATGGTCAGACAGGAAATCATCTTATTTTCTTGTAATTAGCACAATACTAAATTGTCCTTTTAGATTCAATTCAGTTATTATAAAGAACTATTTGCAGTGTCCATATTAAAAATAAAATGGCTGTGTCATGGTAAAAAAATGTATTGAGCCTTTCAAAATTTCAAAGTATTTAAGTCCAGTCAGGTAAATCTCTATTAGGGATCCCTATTTTGGTTTCAAGATAACACAATAGGAGCTATTTATAGTATAGAAAACTTGGTTTGCAATACCATTCATTGCATTCTATTCAGAATTTCAAAATATTTAAGTACATTTAGGTATAAACCTCTATTAAAAGCCTCCATTTTGTTTTCAGAATAACAATAACAGTAATGTATATGGTAAAAAAAAAAAGCTTGCATTGCACTACCATTTACATTCTAATACTTTCTTATTCACAGAACTTGAGAATTTATCACAAAAAGAAGGTCCTGAAGTTAAAGAGCCACTTCTTTTTGCCACAGATGAGCCAAGTTCAGAAAAAGAGGGCTGGGACACTGAGAATAATTCACCAGAATCATCTTTTGCAGATTCTTCTGTGGTATCAGGTACTTGAAACATGTATAATTATGAACATTTTGCATACACTATTTCCAGAAAAATCAGCTGGTGTGTTGACCTAACAGTCAGGATTTGTTAAACAGAGGGAGAAAATCTGGCCTTTTGGGTTTTGTTGGCATTTCTGTTAAAATAATATTTAGAGGAGATTAAATTAAAATAATTCCTCTTGCAGTTAAAAAGTTGGTTTTTTTTTAAATAATACAGTATGAATACATTGTAAATATGAACACACATGGTCCTACTTTTACTTTATGAGTTATCCATGGTCCTTGTAATGTAATAATATCATAAGCATGTCCTATATTTCATGGTTTTCAAAGTATTTTCAAACATATTAACCAGTTTGCTTTATTCAAAGCCCTGAGAATTAAATAGGGCTTTTACCTTTTTCACTGTTTTGCAGACTGGGATACCTCAGAGAGGCTCAGCTGGAATGTAGAGACTAAGACTCAGGCTGTGAAAAGGAAAATGACCAAATGCTAAACTAGGTTTGACTTGAGTTGCAGTAACTAATCAGTGTGAGAAATAGATAGCACCATGTCCACCTTTAAGACATTGAGTCAGACCTGGAAGAATCAAACTAATTTAATTGTTTTCTCCTCTCTAATTTGCTTGTGATTTTATAGGCAAACCCTCCCTCCACCCCACCCCTCAAAAAAAAGCTGCGTTCTATTTTTACAGGAAGTAGTTCCTTAAAGTCGGTGGTGTGCTGTAACTGCTTGTGCACTGGGCGAAAGAAAAAAACCCTTATTTTTAGTGTTGGCCGATCTCTACTGTAAATGCTCCCACCAAGGCTGATTTCAAGCTTCCACTGTGACATCAATGAACATGCAGTGGGGAAGAGATGCACAGTAGCACACTGATATGTAACCATACAGATACAATAGGCACAAATACCTTCAAGAGCCTAGATAATAGTAAAATCTAAAAAAAATGATAAGGAAATGATAAGTTTAAGTATTTATTAGCTTTGTTTTTAAAATAATTTAATTGTATGTTAATACAGTTTGATTCTTGCCAATGGCAGCTTAACAACCAGCTCACAAATTCCTGAAAATTTAGCAATTGACTCCAAAGTCTTACTGCAAAGTCACTGCAACCAGCGTCTTACAGTTTTCTACTTACAAGAATAATGTACCGGCAGAAAATTTGGAAAACATGAAACACAAAAAGAAAAAAGTCACTCATATTCCTAGTGTGTGTGTGTAAAATATATATGTATATTATATACTATATATGTATATATTGAATTTGTATATATATACTATATATGTGTGCATATATATATATATCTTACTAACATTTGAGTATCTGCCCTTTAGTCTCTCTCTCTCTCTCTCACTCTCTCTCTCTCTATATATATATACACTTGGATGTGTATATATAATGACATTTCTTCTGTGTTTATTAGATGTTCTTCTACAACATGGTTTGTAATGATTTGAATAATAATCCCACTGTTTGTATATATTATAATTAATTAACCATTGTTATAATGTTGAACTTTTAGGATGTTTCCAAATTTCCACTATCGTGAATAATGCTGATAATTCTCTTTATACATATGTCTCTTTGTTTCTTAACAGCATATTCACATAAGTGGAATTGCTGGGTCAAATGATTTATGTAATTTTAACATATTTGATACTTAATGTCAAATTTCACTCCAAAAACTTGTACCAGTTTACATGCTCTCCCAAAACACAGGACTGTGCTTATTTCCTTGAATTTTCCACAAGAGTGGGCAATAGCATCCTTTTTAATTTTGACCAATTTGATTGTTATTAAAAATGGTATTTCATTATTTGAATTTGAATTTTCTGATTTCTAATAAGAAATGTTTCATTAGACATAATGAAAGACATAATGAGGGGCTGAACAAGTTCATTCTCTTTTGTTGTTGCTGCTTACCTATACATTTTTTTATTGGAATACTTATTTTCTTATTGCTGATTGATATGAATTACCTAAATACATAGGATGTCAATCCTTTGTCCTAAATGGCATCAATTTTTTTTTATGGTTTGCTTACTTTTAAGCTTTGTTTATAGAGTTTGTTTTTTTAATGCGGAAGCTTCTGAAGCTTTGATGTGTATGTGGATCATGTAGAAGAGAAGGTCTTGTTGAAGTGCAGATTCTCACTCAGTAGGTCCTAGATGGGGCCTCAGATTCAGCATTTCTCATAAGCCCCAGATGCTGCTGGTCCTGGACCACATTTTGAGCAGAAGTTTCTAATGTATAGAATAGCAAAGTTTTTAAGCCTTGAATTCTAAACAAATTCTAAATATTTTTCTTTTCATTGGAGCAGTTGTGCTTTCCTTCAGAAGTCATGATTCTATAGGAAGACCAACATCTAGCACCTTGATGTGCTGTGTTTACATTTTATTAAACTCTCCGGTAGTTTACCTGACATCTCTTTGGGTGACTAGAAACAATTGATGATGAGTCTGAGGCTGGAGGTTGTCTGCTCCTGCCTCTCAAATGAGGGTCTCTCAACAAAGGTTGCCAGACTTATGTATCACGTCAGCCTGTAGTTTATCTACTGTGGACTCTGAGTCTCAAAGTGGGCAAAATTAATGCAACACCTTTTTTTCTTTATTTACTTTTTAATATTAAGCTAAAAGATGCATCTTGTGAAAAAATCTGGATGTTAATGGCCTTAGGGGACAGAAAGTTTTTTTCCTCCTAAATTCCTCCCTCCATCCTTCTCTCTTTCCCTCTTTTATTTCATTTCTTTCATTTAACAAGTCTGGATCCCTGTGTTCAGTTCTATAAATATAGTGGGGAACATAACAGATATGTCTTCTCTCCAATGGAGCTTTCAGCTGAGAGGTGTCAGCCAAACAGTAACTGGACTCACGGTAAGTGCTATGAAAGAAAAGTACAGAGCATTAGAAGAAAATATGTACTAGACCGAGAACAAGGAAGAGGACGGTAATCTGTGCAGCAATCCAAGGACCCCATCCAGGTCACAGAATTTAATAGGATCCGTAGGATCCTTGTGATACCTGGACGTGTTACGCAGATTTGCCAGCCAGTTAGTCCAATTGATTCTGGCCCCTTCCAGAGCAGTAACAAGGGTTAACTTCTTTATGAAAACTTAACATCTTTGCTTTAGGCTTTAGACACCTCTACTGATAGATGCTTTGGATCTTTCCAAGTGTCTGTTGATGTTCATATTGTTCTTCAGAACTAAGAAATACTGATATAAATGTCTTTTAAAGTACATTATCCCAAAAAAGTTATTGGAGTTCTTTTGATTGAAATTTTTGTTGCAAAATTTACTGTAGAGGGATTTTGCCTGCATAGGCACTCTTTGACCTAATTATCGATCAAAATGAATGTGAAAATATTCCATGGTCTCTAATATGCATTTGCGTATTTTTTGTTTTGTATATCTTATTGATGTTGACAATGTATAATCTTTATTTTGATTCTAATATATTGGGTTAAGATTTCAAACACAGTTAGGAAAGTAACATTGAAAAAACTTGTTATTTAAACTGCTCACATTGTATAAATATGAATTTTCAGGTGCAGAAAGAAAAAAAGAGATGACAAACTACTTCTAATTTCAAATTAAGACCTTTCTAATTTTCGTTTCTGAATCAGTTTCTAAACTGTTTTTTTTTTTTTTTTCAGTACCTGGCAGACTTGGTATACACAAATGTTAATTATTCATAGTTTTAATGCATGATTCATTATTCATTGTTTTTTTGTTCCCTTTTTGCCCATTTTTCTGTTTAACAAACCTAATGGCTAGGACACACTAGCATTAGTAAGAGTGGCCTGCCCAGGCAACATTTCTAATCACATCTCTCCCTTACTCTAGGCATAATATGTTGGAGTGCCCTAGTGGATAGTTTGGGAGAATCATTTCCCGATGCCCTCTCCACTTGGAGGCTGGCATTTCTTCTTCCTTCCTCCTCCCTCCTATTGACAATCATCTGCTTCCCAGTAAAAACGTTGTTAATAATTTAGATATACCAGAATTTTTTCAAACACACACACATAATTTCTATAAGATCTTTGAACATTTCTCAGAACTATTAATAGGACTTGTATTCTGGATGTTATGGTTCTGCTTTCTGCAGTCACTGGTCATTTCACAACAAGCAGTTGGACAGCCTTGGCATTTCTCTAGACTTCCCTTCCCTAGAACATGCCAGAAGGACATGATTAAAATCTACCTTCATTTTTTCCTGCTAAAAAAGATTTTAATTATAGCAAATCAACAATTTTTGAATTATTTTCATTCTATAGGCTTATAGTAAAATTAGTTGTACAGTCATTTTTATTTGTGTGCTTCTATTGCATTGTCAAGTTTTATTACATTGACCTTTTATTACACTATTTTATGAATTCAACAAGTTTTATTTTATGAATTCATCAAGTTTTATTACATTGACCTTTTATTACACTATTTTATGAATTCATCTTCTGTAATTAAATAAAAGCAAAGTCAGTGAGATTTCAAATTATATAGATTTTTTTTTTTGGAATAAAGTTACTTCTATGCAGTGTAAAGCAGAAAATCCCCCAAACATCTTTTAGCATGTTGGCTCTCCTTGTGACTCAATTAGAGAATATAAATACCTCAGTTTGCCAGCAGAGGGCGCTTTTACATTTACAAAGAGTGGAATTCCGCTGTTCTGTGTGGAAGATTATAATGTAACAGTGTGTGTGCCATGTGTGAATAGACAGTGCCAGTACGCATGACTGTGAATGCATTTATATATTTTGATTTATATATTCGTTCACGTGAAGATTTTAAAATTCCACCCTAGCTAATGAGCTTACCAACCTGCTTGTTTTCAGACTTTAATACCTCCTTTCTCATATTTCCCCATATGTTCCACTCCTTAGGTTTATCCGGTGACATTATGCTTTGGAATATATTGTGGATATATTTTGCATAGATCATGTTCTGTAGGAGGGGTTTAAAAATTGACCTTTACGAAACAGCCTCCTTCTCCCTGGCCCAATCTGTTATAGCACTTTTTGTTGTTGTTGTTTTGTTTTGCCTTTTTATAGACCAAAGTCCAATCTTAGATTTGGTCTATACTAATTTTTGTAAAAGTGTCACAAAATTTATCCTTGCACTGATGGCCAGAATAATTTTCTATAGCACTTAACTTCTAGAAATCTAGGTATTTCTAGCATCTTTAGAAATAAATGCCATAGCATTTGAGACCTTGATGGGAGAGATAATTGATATAGTTGTGTATAATAATATTGTATCAGAATCACCCATACTGTATCAGAACTGATTTGAATTGAGAATGCTGCCCTTTATTTTTCTAAATTTAGTTATTATTCATTGTTGAGAACTAGCAGACTATGAGGCAATCCAAAAGGCAGGTATTAATTTGAACCAGGAAACAGAGAGAGAGGGAGATCCTGACGTTGATACTGATCCTGGCATTTGTTAAAGGATAACATAGGTTGTATTTTATTCAAAACCTCCTGTAAAGCATCTGGGTCAGTTATGCGCCTTGGAATTGCTTCATAGTTTTGAAGGCTCACCTTTCATATCTCAGGAAGGATGACATAGACATAAGTATTTTGACAGAAAGAAACCTCCCTAGTGTATAACTAATACATGCTGTATTTATCTTCATGACATCCCTTTATGGCTGCATAGCTAAAGCTTTTTTAGTAGAATTTTAACAAAAGGCAGTGATTTTAATTTCCACTTGGTTCTGACACCTTGCTGTCTCTTTATTTTGGGGCATGAAGGAGGATGGGAAACCAGAGTCGTGGGAAAAAAGAAGAGAGGGCATGTTATCTGAGGGCTCCGAGCACTAAGGCATCACCCTCTGGCTCAAAGAGTGTGTAAGCTGGGTCAAGAAAATAAGTCACATGCCCCAAAGAGAAACAGTAATTTTTCTATAGCAAAAGAGGTACAAGAGCTACCTAGTACAGGGTGAGGAAAGAAGACTGACCAGACAGAGCTTACCAGGGGAGGACTTGAAGACATGGCATCTGGGTCTGGGAGGCTGTGGTTGGGTTTGGACACTGGCGCAACATTTCAGGTCACAAGAACGTCACAAGGGATAAGAGAGGGATGAGAAAGTTCAAATTGTGTTTAGGGAAACAGATTAGAGGAGGGCATTTGTGGAGGTGGGAAGTAAGTCTGAAATGATCAAGGGTTCCTCAAACTGTAATTGTTACAAATGCTTTTCTGCAGCCCATCCCCACCCCACCAAAGACTTCTAACAGTTTATCATTCATATTTTGATAATTGTGAAATACCAATGCAAGGTATTATATCTGATCATCTCAGATTGTGTTTGTAGGCAAGTCCTTAATTAGAGAAATGTATCCAGGGGGCACTAGGGTAGCTCATACAGGCAAGCTTGCAAGAGCCACGTTGTCTGCCCATCTCTTCTAAACTCCACTCAGTGATGTCACACTGGTTGCCTGAAATCAGCCATGGTGCGAATATTTACACCGTGGAAATCAGAAAATGCTTATGAATCAGGGCTTCCACCCTTGCCCCCAAAGAGCTGGTTTTAAGTCTGCTTAACTTGAATGGCCCTTCCTGAGGGTTGTCTACCAGCCAAGAGGATTTCTAACTTATCTCCTACCTTGCAATCCCTAAACCTTGTTATTGCCAAGACTTACTTCTTCCGTGGTCATCTGGCTAATAAGTCGTAAGGACTTCATGCCTAAGTGACTGGCTGGCAATGAATGAATCGGTCATTCTGGTGGCTGTGGTTAGCTTCGGCCCTGAACTTTAATGCTGTCTTTCTCTGTTGGGACCCAAGTCCAAAGGCTAAAGGGCATGGGTAATACAATTTAAGCCAAAACCATTATACACAATTTGAACTTACCTCTGGCTGAAACATTTCAGCAGTAGAAATTCTGTAAACAGGATGAGAGGAGCTCCATGGATAGCCATGTGGGCCTGTGGCTCTAGGAGAGTGATTTTTCTCTTTGGGGAACTCATTTCCTAGAAGCTTGAATCCAGGAGAGAATGTGTAAGGTGGGTGGAGGTGGCTTCTCTCCATTCTGCAGGAACACATGTTCCCTGGCACAGAGAACAAAATCTGACAGACCAAAATGTGAGCGTGTGTGTGTGTGTAGATCCATATACATAGAGCTGAAAATAAAGTGATCTATTTCCTCTCAAAAAAGATGGAGCATAAGTTATTTCAAAGAAAAAGAAACGTGTTTTATTAGTGGTATGAAAGTGAGCACACTTAAGAAGCCCATACAGTCTTTGTGTGTGTGTGCCAGTGTGTTGCAAGTACTTGAAATGTTAGGGGTAGTTTTTGACCTTTCAGACTGTGAGGAACTGTGAAACTACAGGGAAGAAGGGAATGGCTAAAGAGGTGAGGATGAAATCCGTCATAAGGTCAGAATTAGAATAAACAGAAAATTGCCATGATAAATGAGATCAGGCTGTCTGACCTTGTAACCACTAACTCGCCAAACAGCGGCTGGAGCACGAGGCTCTTTCCCTTTGCATTGTTTCTTGCAGCAGTGCACAGCGGCTTTAGGGGGTCGGGGAAGCTGCATGAGAGACTGAGGCAAGGGGAAAGGAGGGAAATTTGGTGGAGTAAGAAATGCATCGAGGCTGAAAGTTGGAGGGACACTATCAGTCAGAAATAGAAGTAAGAACTGATTTTTAGATTTTTATCTTACCTGCTTAAGCTTAGCTCTTACTTTGAATATGCAGTACACTTGTCAACTGATTGTTATAAAAGAGTTTTCCAGGAGAGGGCACACTTTACATTGCAATGACTCTAAAAAGGCCTTCAACCAAGAGGTTTTTTTTGGTTTCTTTTTTTTTTTTTAGCTGCAACATTTTTTGGTTTCAAAATGGTTTAGAAATATTTTAAAGTATTTAATGTCCGGGTTTGTTAAATATGAAATTTCTTGGATGCCAGTTAATATTTCTACCTTATTAGTACAATTTTCAAAATGTGAATTTAAAACAAGGCAGTTTTTTTTTTTTACATGGTTTGTGGTCTAGTCTTAGACACTATTATTATAAGCAAAATGGTACTTTTTTGAGTTGTTTGCAGAATTGTTATAGAAAATCCTATGTCTTAACTGGATGAGTATAATTTTCCTTCATTCCAGTTGTCTGATATGAATAACTGCCTTTCCTTAGCAATTATCACCATTTTCTAATCTGTTTCCACCTAGCTTTGATATTTTCCCTTGAAGACATGGCATCTATATATAAGGAATATAATCAATATAAAAGGTAACTAAACTTATTATACAATGTAATTCCAATATCCAAAATCTCTTTAAGCAGCAGCTTCATTGGAATATAAGGTTCATTTCTCTCCAAGAGCCATTTCTTTATTCTAATGGAATCATTCTCACAATAAATGAGAAAATAGAAACTACTATTCACTTTGGAAAAAAAATAAATTTTTTTAAAGGTTAAGTCACTTACTAATAGTTGCCGAGCTCAGATTCAGAACCTAATCTATTTGACTCCATAACACGTTCTTTTCATGACAACATCCGGCCTCCACTTGACACTATTTTATCTGATTTATTTTAAAATTATAGATGCATGACTTTATTCATTAGGATGTAAGTTCACTCTGACATATTTTGAAAAGTATAAAGAACAAAATAAGATAATCCTATATAGATAAATTGCAGGAATTTCAGGCTTATAAGCACAATAGGTTGGTTTAATTTTGGCATCACTTTCTGGAACTCATTTTTTGTTTATATGTGTGTGTATGTAGCATGCAGTTTTTAAGTGAATGAGACAGGAAGATCTCTGTGGAAGGTATTCTCGGTGTCATGGGATATCCATATATTTCTTTTATTATTAAAGTTACTTCCTTTATACCTTCTATGTCTATGAACACACAAAAAATAACAAAATGCACAAGAATTTGCTGCCTAGGAAACAAACTTATTTTTGTGTGGAGAAACTGGAGATTTATATACCCTTAAAATGGCAAGGAGCTCTATCTATTGACTTTCATTTTCATAGTAATCTCTATCAGAATTATTGCAATTCATTTTTTGCAACGAGAACAGAAGTACTTTTTATTTACGTGAGTAAAAAGTTTAAAAATAAGTATGGAGTTTAAATGTAAAGTAAATGGGAGTCTATCAAAATGAAATCAGAAACTTAACAAAATTAAATCATCTCTCTAATTTTATTTTCCTTCTTGGGAAGATAAGCTCTGTTTTGAAAATAGTAGACAATTTGACATTACCATGAAAATGTCTATGTGCCAGTAAAAAAAAACAAAAACACAGAAAACTTTCTTTTCGCTTAGCATTATGGTCAGAGGATTGTTTGCTTTTTTACAAAACCTCACACAGATCATCAGCCGTGCTTGATGCTGGGGAACAAGTGCTGGGACACTGGACTTGGACTCAGAAATTGGGGGCTCCTAGCTCTGCCACATTCCTGCTGTGTGAACTAAATAAATCATTTAACTTCTCTGAGCCTTGTTTTCTCACCTATAAAATTGAGCTGATTTTGGTATCTACCATATAAGATGTGGAGAGCTTAAAATGTAATTTACGTTCTATCTGAGAAAGCACTGAACTCAGCGTCTTCCTGACATATTGCAGACTTGATGGTTAGATCAAAATAATCCAGATAATGAAATTGATTAGTAACACCCTTTTATTGGTAGAAACTTTCCTTAATATTCAAAAATTAGATGTGCACGTTGCATAAAATAGCTCCCCCAAATTTTATGTTTGTTAGAACAAAGCTTGAGGAAAATCTTGACTCCATGTATACACGGAGGAGGTTTAAGAATGTGGTTTAATGCTCATGATTAGAAAATGAAATGAAAATCTAATATAGTTTCCATTTGTATTACAGTTAGTGGAAAACTTAAAAGATACAGTGTTAGATTAGAGACAATATTTATTAGTATTTTTCAGTAATTTGGGTGTTGTCTGCAGTTCTTAATACCATGCTTACCACAGCAACAAATGAAAATCATGTCCAAATTCACTTTTTTGCCTCAGAAATCTTGGTCTGTATTTCTAGATCTAGAATTATCCTTGCAATGACATTTTCCCCATCTCATTTTACACCTTTCCTTTTCCTTACAAATCATGTTCTCTTTTCATCAGTGCATCTGCCCAAAACGCTCTTCTACTTGACAGTTCTATTCCACACTCGCCTCTGAGCTTCTAACAAGGCGTACCCCTGGGAATTGCAGAGTGCCATATTTAAAATCTCTCAGTGAGATATACAGGTTTTCCCGTGTGATCATGAGGGATTCCTCAAATCAGAGTTTTAGAGCTAATCTACAACAACTGATAAGCACAGTATTTTCACATTAGTATATTTGTGTTGTGCTAATAAACTTAAACAGTATGTATGTCCATTGAGATTTTTCTGCAAATTTTGTATCAGCTTTCTTTTAACATTTAAGAGAAATATTTTGCATATTTGATTGGCACCGGCTTTGATTCCATTGTATCCTCCAAACTAAATAGGCTTATCTCAAGTGGAAGGTAGATGTCACAAATATACTCAATGGAATGCTAGCCAGCAATAAAACAGGACAAATTACTGATAACATGTGACAACATGGATGAGAATCTTAAAAGTCTTAATGCTAAGTTGAAGAAGCCAGACATAAAGGCTACATATTGCATGAATCCATTTATGTGACATTCTGGAAAAGACAAAACTATAACGACAGAAACCAGATCAGTGGTTGCCAGGGAATAGCAGGAGGGATTTGACTACAAAGTACATGAGGGGATTTTGGGGGATGATGGAAATATACTATGTCCTTATTGTGATGGTGGTTACAAGTCTGTATACATTTGTCAAGCTCAGCAAATATATATATATGTATATACGTCTATACATACTATGTAACTATAAATCTAAAAAGAGTGATTTTTATAGTATGTAAGAACTGACCTAAAAAATTAACTAGCTTAAGAAAAAAGAAGATCCTTTGAGTTTTGAGGAGTATATCATCTCCTTCCAGAGATGTTTTATTGATAACACATTACTTGACTGTTTTTCATCCATTTTCCTTTTTAGCCCTAAATGTATGACACTCAGACTAGTTTTAAGTAGCCAATGCCTGCTTTAATAAAGTATATTTAGTGCATGGAGAAATTTAGTATGATATAATGATCTAACAAGTATAACTGTTATGGAATATTTATTGTAAGAAGAACATTATTAAATCAAACTCCTGCTCTAGTAACACACCAACCACTTGATTTTTATTTGATTTTCTAATCACCAATAATTAAGCTGTTGCTAGGAGCTTATTGTACTTAATGTTATTTAGTGGCTATCAAATTCTCTGAGGTAAGTGGTATTAGCTCAGTTTTAACTAAGAAGAACTTAGGCTCAGAGCAAAATCTGTAGCAAGTGTCCCACGTTCTCCTGATTCCAAAGCCAGCACTGGTGATCACATTTAATTTCTTTTTACCAGTTAAACAATATTTCTCATCCTTGAGGATGGAATTGCTTACGTCCTTGCAAATAAACTGTAAGGAGGGAATTCTTCCTCTGAAGGAAAGAAGGTTTTCAAAAGGAATTGATAGTGAGTACTGAAAACGGAATCGCGTTATAGGTGAAGGATATTCACTTGCCATTCGTTTCTGCTGTAACTCTTTGACAGAGGCTTAGTTTAATTAGGTAAAGAAAAAAATTATATTTCCGACCTCATGCAAGCTTCTCATGTACCTAACTGTGAGCCAGGCTTTAATGATATTGTCTTTCAAAAAGCAATTTCTTTTTGACATTTTAAATATATGTTTATCACTGAGCTACTATTTTCATAACATTCACATGCCCTATTAGTCATCTGTCATTTTATGTAAAATAACTTGATGAGCTCTACAATAATGCATTTTATGCAAATGATCTTCTCAAGCCTAACTCTTTTATTTTTGGGGCAAAATTTACACGTAGGGGGACAAAAAAAGTTATAAATCCATACAAATTTGCTTTTGCTCTCATTTTGGACATTTAGTACATTAAGTAGGTAATGTGTGTTTGAGTCACTACCCTGCAGCTGCTCATTCATGGAGGATTTTTTAATGTAGCCAGCCAGAAACTCTTACCTTTTATTCATAGTTGTCTCTGAGGGTGTCTTTCCCCCTTGCATTGAACTGTATGTACTGTGTGCTGTAGAGGTGTGCGGTTAAAATACGTTTATTCTCAGAAATATTTTTAAAATATTTTAAAATGTTTTCCTTTGCAGAATCAGACACAAGTTTGGCAGAAGGAAGTGTCAGCTGCTTAGATGAAAGTCTTGGACATAACAGCAACATGGGCAGTGATTCAGGCACCATGGGAAGTGATTCAGGTACTGCCTAACTGTTGTGTAAACCTTAAAAAGTGTGAAATAAGACGCCATATAGTGGAAAGCATGGGGGCTGTTCATATACTCCCTAATGTATTTATGCAATTAAAGCAATTCTTTTCTACTGTGTGAAGTAGTTTTGGAATTTTGCCATTCAGGTCCTTTAGAAGTACAACTTACAAAAGTCTTTTAGACTCATACTCTTTAATTTTGATCTAATTTTGATCCCAGTCATGGACATATCTTTTTGGTCTGGCATGTTCCACATTCCATAGACTCATGGCATCTATCTATTTATGAGATCTGTCTCGATTAATTTGACAGCATTTAAATTCTGTATTCAGTTTTGTACATTTGTTCCCAAACCCTTTATTTTTATTAAAATACATTTTAAATAAAAATTAATACTGTCAATGAGATGAGTGTGACCCTGTAGATAACTGCAAATAAGAAGAATCCCTCTTAATATGAAGAACCAAAATTTACACATATAAACAACCCCAATTCTTATAAATATTGCTTGCATAGAGTAGAGTTTGCAAAGTATTTTGGTCTCTAAAAGAGAACTTTGCTAGGTGAGTCCCAAATTGCTCTCCATACTGGTTGTATATCCCTCTAGGAATAAATAAATGAGAGTTCCTTTCCCAATCCCCTACACCCTTATCAATACTTTCTGTAATAAGACATCTTAATTTTTGTCAGTCTGATGCATTTGAAATGTTTCTTTCTATTCTTTTCATGTATATTTCCATGATCACTACTGAGGTAAAATGTTAACATCAAAATATGGGTGTTGGATGTTCTGGCATAAAATGTTCTGTATTTATCTGTATGTTTGAGCTACTTCATAATTAAAATCAACGAATTTCAACAACCACCAAAAAAATGCTTTGCAATGCAGGCATCTGAGAAGCCATGTAAAACTGACAAATTAACATACAAATTACTTTATTTTTCCTTTATTCTGTGACTGAAGTGTAGAAAACACTTAGAAAATATTGTGTACTTTAGACTATTCTGCATTTTCAGAAGATTTATAGAAATTTAGATCTAGAGTAGGCCTAAAGGGGCAAAGTAGTTTACAAAAAGATAGTCATCTGCCCTAAAAGCTTTCTAAATGGGGACATACCATCTCTTTTAGTTATATGTTCTTTTTTCATAGTAGCACTCCTGAAATCCCTTAGAACAAGTTGATTGAGGAAACTCAGTTCATCAAGTGTCAGTCATAACCTTAATTTTAATTAAAAAGAGTTAATTGGTTTCTGTTCAATTCAGTCAGTGTTTATTAAGTTCTTACCATGTGCTTATTTCTGTGGATTGTATTTGTATTTTCCATGCGTGTTTAAATTGTTCAATTGAATTATTAACATTTCGATTAAATGCTATTGATGCTAAAACTGTAAATATACTCTAGCTAATGTTTAATGTCTTTAGCTTTTAGACCTTATCCTGATTTTTGTTTGCCTAAGTTTGGGCTTTTCAAAATATTCATTCATTAAATAAAATTTAGTGTGAATCCTCTATGTGCATGGCATTTTGCTTATTTAGAGCTATTAGCAAATATGAGTATTTGCTGATTTTTAGTCTTCAATGTAGCATGAAAGACATGATAAATCTGAATGCAACCTGCTTTTAAAAAGCAAATACATTTTCAAAGGCAAATACATTTTGAAAGACAAACACATTTTCAAGTGGCAGCCCTTGACGTTTAGATGGGTCACTGCATAGGAGCAAATAATTACTTTGCATGTTGGGTAGTAAATTCTGAAATTATAAAATTCTGAAATTCATTATCCTCAGGTGCCTGGTATCAGCTGAAGGAGAAATCAGTTCCAAAAGACGCTTAGATAAATTTCGTGAATTGTTGAACACATATTGGATTACCGAAAAGCATTACTTCTGTAAGATTATATTTATATCTTTGAGTTTGACGTCAAAGGGACCTTATCCTTGGGTCGTTTGTCCTCCTTCAAAGGTCGTATATTAGGTTATAAGGATCATAGGCATTATGCAACATAGTAACACAGTGTTACTTTGTGGGTATTATGCCATAGTAAAACATAATTAGTTGTACTTTTAAAGTTTAAATATTCTAATTATGCTTATAGGAAGGTTGTTTCCTGCTTCCCATTTTCAGAGAGATATGCTGCTTCTCACAAAGTGGTAATTTTTTTTTTTGGTAATGCACATTGGCCTGATATGTAGAAAGTGTTTCCTTACTATTTTGAGAGAATGCCTATTAATGTTTGTCCAGTTGAAATGGCATATTTTTCCATGGTTACATACTACAGGTAAAGGAATACTTTGTCAATTTCAAACACATGCAGTGACAGACCTCATCTCTCCCATAATAACTCAGCTGTCAAAATCAACGTGAGAATGAAATTTGCCACTTGGTGTAGTTCCAATCGAATATGATTATTTAAACCCTCTTTGATTGCATTTTTGACCATTTATATAGTACAGGGATAGTTTTCAAGTCTTTAATCCATATTTGTTGTAGAAGGAGGGCACAATGTTATTCAAAACCTGTACACATTTTAAATACCATTTTCATTGTTTTACTTAGTTTACTCCAGTTTTCAAAGGGAGCCAAAAACAAATAAACAACAGACAAGCAAAACCCCAAACATTTCTTTTATAAAAGAAATTGGCTCCTAGCTCCGTGACACCAGCCCAGTTCTCTCCTTTGGTGACAGAGAAGAGAAAGTTCTCTTTTCATTCTTAACGTGGTTAAATTCTTCCAGCCCTATGTCAGAGGATGTGATAAGGCAAGAATCAAGCTGAATATTTAGCACTCACTCAGCTCTTTTTCTTTGGATGCTAGTCTTACATTGAATCCAACTTTCGTGTTTTTACATATGTACTCTGTGCTTCTCCTTTAAATTTGGGACTACACATCCAGTCTCCTACACTTGACAGGAACTCTAAAATATGGACAATTACTGAGCTGTCCACCTATCTATCTAGCCAGCTATTTTTAGTGGCAGCAGTATAATACTCTAGACTCTGAAACCCTTAAGGACAAGGACTGTATTCTTGTGGAATGCATGGTATATGTGCCCAGTAAATATCTATTGCACATTAAATTTGTAGTACATGACTAGTTAAGTATCAGTAAAAGGTCACGTATGGTTCTAGAATTAAAGTTTGAAGTCAATAGATCTTTTAATATTCTAACATTTCTTAATTAATATTTCAGTAAACATCTAATACGTGTGAGTGGTATTGATATTTTACACATTTGATTTGGTTTTAAGATTCCTGGAAGGAGACTTAGAAAATTGCTATACATTTATTTAAATTTTTTTTTTTTACCCAACGATATAGTACTAAGCACAAAAGAGAAAAGGTGGAAGTGGTTATTAAAAAGCACGTGTGACTATTATGAGGGAAGCAGCATTTCATTTTATTTTTTAATCTGTGTAAAAATGTACCTAGAATGAAATAAAACAAAGAGAATTTGCTGATATCTTTTAGAAAACTTCATAATCAAATAGCAAACTAGCAAAAGTAAATTTTCATATCTTGATGTTAGACGTCATTTAAAATACATCTTTCTTTGCACATATTTTGGTTATTTTTGGAAAATTAAGTGATAATTTTGATATACTTGGAATATTAGGATTTTGATAATCTATAAAACCACTTAGAGAAGTAGTAGTGTTCTTAAATATATTTAAACCTTATATAAATATACTAGAAGATGAATTATAACTACTGTAGAGTTCAAGAAAGCATGGAAAGAGAACTTCCAAATGGATATTTTTAAATGTCGGTGATCTCAAATGAGCTTTTCATGAAGATCATAATAAATGAATCAGCAGATGATCCAGTAATAGCTTAAATGTATTGCATCTGCCTTTACTCATCCATACAGAAGGCAAACTTCCTGCCAGGTTTGTAGATGCCTCTCTCTGAGTGATATTTGGTGTGAATTGTCCTACCTGTTCAGATAGTACTATCACAACAAGTTAAAACCCACTGAAATAAAATCATTCAGTTGCTGAAATGGATCCATCAGCAACTTTTTTGAAGTTAATGGGATTAATGTTAGTTTAGTTTTATTGTAATCACTGATAGGAGAAAGAGCACTCATGTGTCATGAAATACTAATAAGTACTGTGATTTTATTTTCTTGTGATTATGTAAAACATAAGACGGTCTTTTAAATGGGCATAATATTCATTTTATTGTATTCCACATTATAAGCGATACATTTTTAGATCTTTCTCCCTGGCTAATATAGGTAAATAGGCTCATTTCTAAACAGAAGATACTATTTTTAAACCAAGATATGCTATAATCATATTATTATAATGTTCATAAAATTAATATATTTCATTACCTGTTTGTCAGTACTTTGAATTTAGAAATTTAAAGGATAAAATTAATATGGATTAGGAAGCAAATATCTAACTAGTTATTCATCTAGGTTAATTGGAAACATTTTAAATATATTGTGCTTTGGATTTCAGGAAAAACATGGAGATATATTAGGAAATGATAAAGATGAGAATTCAAAATAAAAGGCAAAATTAGTCATGTTTTAATTTAGATCGGCAAAATTGTTTTTCAGCTTTCAGTGGAACTTACCAATTATCACCCACTTTGTAAAATATTGCTTTTCTTCAATCTGGATCACCCAAATGGGAAAAAGGACCCAATTTTAGATAAAATTTTTAAATTGGGTAATTTTCCCCCATTTGCATACACACACACATATATATCACAACTAAATGAAATACTATCTACACATACTATATATGCTATGCAATGTAATATATGTAATAAATATACATATATAATAATGTGGTGGTTTTTTTGTCAGATAAATTTTACAAATAAAAGAATTGGCTATGATACTTTCTTCCTATTAAAAAGTAAGGGGAATATAGAACAATGAGGGTAGTTGTTCCTACTTTCCCCAGTTCCTGTTGAGTTTGTACATGGAAGGACTGAGAGAAGCAATTAGGGCATGATGGCTCAACAAGGAAATGAAGGCCTGATGCATTAAAAATGCCCACTCCGTGAAAGAGTCCCTCATGTTATGCCTTTTCTGTCTCCCTCCTGCTAATTCACTCCCCTTACAACCCGCCCCCCACCCCACTTCTCCTTGGGCCCCTTGCATGCTAGAATGCCTGGGTTGTATCCTGCAAAAACAAATGGAGAACTGATGCCCATTCAGTACAAAAAACAGAATATTGATTGGCTTGTACCACATGTATAAAGGAATATACACCACAAGAAGTCTATGTTCAGTTTCGGACTTCCTCATGTTGGTTATTTTGTTGCCTTGCCCCTTATTTTTCTTCTTTTTAACCTCATTCAGATGAAGAAAATGAGGCAGAACGAGCATCCCCTGAGCCAGAGTTGCATCTCAGATCTTACCAAATGGAAGTTGCCAAGCCAGCCTTGGAAGGGAAGAATATCATTATATGCATCCCTACAGGGAGTGGGAAAACAAGAGTGGCTGTTTACATTGCCAAGGATCACTTGGACAAGAAGCAAAAATCATCTGAACCTGGAAAAGTGATAGTCCTTGTCAATAAGGTATTCAAATGACACCTAGTATAACATTATTTTTTCATTTATATTTTGTTATTCTGAAACATTTGTGTAACACCCCTTGTAACAGCAGATCACATAGATTCCGTTTAATTAAGAGTGATGTCCAAATAAGACATGCATTGTATTTTTAATCTTTAATTTTCTAGTTTTTTGTAATATCTAAGTTATCGGACTTTAAAACTGATTTGTTACCATAAAATCAGAACATCAAATCAAAAGGCTGCAACTTTATATAGAGAGAGTTTATTTACTTAAATAGTTATTAAGGTTAACAGGTAACAATTTAAGTTATCATTATGCATGAACACGGATGCCAAAATATCACTGGGATCTGGGATCAAATATTGTTTTTAGAGTCTCTTTATCAGTTGACCCTTAAGTCAAAGGCAACAAATTCTAATCTATCTAGAATAGAGTTTAGAATATATTCTAACCCATCCAGAATATAGGTTTGAAAATAAAGAGATAATTCAGTATTTGACTTATCTATATCAAGTTAAATACATAGACAATTTTCAAAGATTAAGTATATATAGCACTTGTAATAAATTCAATTGCAGTTTTTCTTTGGTAATTCATATCTTGAAGTGTCAAAGGCCATCTTCATAAACGTAGGCTATAAGACTGAATCACTGTAAAACAAAATCTAGTTTTTTGAGCTTTATTCAGATAAATGAGAATTTTCTAATTTATATATTTGTAAGTTATAGATAGTAATCTTTAAATTTTATAGAATAAAATTGAGTATACTTTTCCATGACCAGAAACAGTTTTTTTAATATTATTTATGGTAACTGGATTCTCATCTGTTTCCTTTGGAGAACATATGGTAATAGACTATACAACATTTCTATATATCTTTATTTCTATTATGCTAAAAGTTTTCACTTCAACCTCTTTTTGCAAAACAAAAGGAACATATTCAGAATTGTAGTTCCAAATGCATTTTGTATGTATCAGCTAAGTGTAAAGAACTTTCCTTTATACTCGCATACCCACTATTGGAATGGCTTTATTTCCTTAAGTTTTGTTTCTTTTGCTGGTAATGGCAGTGCTTTAAAATTGATTTGTCAGTAATCTTTCATATAATTCCTTTATACAGAATACTTTCTTTCACAGTATAAGAAACCCAGATTTGAATACTATTTCCACCAACCAGTAGTTTGACCTTGGACAAATTACTAACTTTTCTCTTTAGTTTCCTCATCTGTAAAGTGAGCACAACAATAATTACTCTATGTAGTTCTTCTGAAGTCTTAATTAGATGATACACATAAAGTCTGGTAATGACTCAGTGAATATTAGGCTTTTTTCACATCCCTCTTTCTTCCCATCTTTATAATGAATGAAACTGAGTTCCTTAACCCATGAATAGCATTTTAAGTGCAAGGTCGGAGAAAAGAAGAAAGTTAACTGAATTTGAGGCCACATAAGCTGACATTTTTGATAGCATTTGAACATTCTGCCATTCCCTCAAACTCAGCCTTGTCATCTCCTCTCTCAAAGGGCTCTCCTTCCCTGTTTATCTTCCTCTGTATTGTACCATCCCCTCTAACACATCTAACCTCAAAACCTAGGAGTTATTTTTTATTCATCCGCTTCCTTTATATCCCTTATCTGATCACAGGGCCATAGAGTATTTGAGTCAGAAGGGGCCTTCAAGATTCAGCTCCCTTCCATTGCAAATGGTTATTTCATTTCTTCTAGGTAACTTCTAATATCAGGGAGAACCCCCTTCTAATAAGGCGGCCTGGTCCATTCTGACATTGTTAGAAAGCTTACATGGCCCTCATCAAAATCTGTTTCTCTGGATTCCTCAGTCGTTAGGGTTCTTCCTTATGTGATTATACAGAGTTAAGAATTCTCCTGTCTTTTGACAGCCCTTCACATAGAGAAGGCAGCATCGTGCAGCTGCTAAGTTATTTTTCTTTTCATATCTTTAGGATAAATGGGCCCAGCTTCCTAACTGAACTTCATACAACATGGTTTCCAGTCCTTTCCAGGCCTTTCATTATCTTGAGTGCTTGTGTTCTTCCAGACATTTATCTAGGACCCTCTTAAAACACAGCGTCCAGAACTGAACAAAATACCATAGATATGCTCTTACCAGTGCGGAGTGTGAGAGAGATGAGATGTGACACTCAGCCCATGACTGGATTTGCCTTTGGCAACAGCACTTTCATCACACAGACGCATCTGGAGCTTGGCATAAACTAAAAAGTCTCAGCTCCTTTTCATTTGAAAATCTGTTACACTAGAACTTTCTTAACCTATGTTTGTGCAGTTAATTTTTGAGCCTAAATGCAAATACTTATATTTATTTCTTCAAATAATTCATATTGATTGGTCATTACAGATCTCATGATTTTATTTGTTTCTGATGCACCTGTTTTAAAATAATAACTCCTTCTCCTTTCAGTGCCATATTCCAGTCATGAATCTTCCAACCCATCAGATCTAGATGAATCTAATGAATTCACATTTTTAGCTATGTTTAAATGTTCGTTTATCCTCATTAATTATTCACAGTCACTGCATTATCATGTGGACATTTGAGTTCATAAATCTAAATCTTGATTTGCTTCCCTGTTGTCTTTCTCAGAAGTACTAGAAACTCTTCTACTGGTTCTTCTGTCTATTTCATAGCTCTTATTTATTTACTATCTCATTTCTTTGCATTTTAAAACAATTTCAGGTTTAATTATTTTCTAATCCTTTTCAATGCAACGTAAGTTGCATTCTGCATTTGGCCCAATAACAAGCTATTGTAGTCCTTGGTCTAGAAAAGAGAAATTCCATTCCTAACACCTTTTACTTTCATATCCCTTCTTCCCTCCTTTCCAAAGTAATCGCCTTCAAATGCAGGGAGAAATGAAAACACCACCTGTGTTCCCAGGGCTTCCATTTCCTAACTAGGGCTTCAACATTGTGAGAGATAAATCCCAGGTTCCTTCAGATGCTGTAATGCAGCCTCATATGATTCAGCAGAAGTGGGCAGCAGTAGGGTTTAATTAGTCTTGGTAGGCTCTCTATCATATCTCAGGAAGGGACTCCAAGAATACTACACACCTCCCAATTAGCCATGTGAGATTTGTGTATGGCTTTCTCCATGTCCTTCAGTAGGAAGTCAACTCTACCAGAGTATCAGGATTTCCAACACCTGCTAGCTCCTGTGACAATTTCTTGTATTCCATGAACCAAAGGATGCTGCCTCTTTGGAAGGTCTTGACTCACCCTTAATGAAAAGAACCTCACGTCACTATGTCACTTCCATGGTACAGAGATTCGTAATTGTGAGAGTATTTAAACACAAATCAAATGCACATCCTGTCCTCAAGAAATCCAGTCTAGATGGAGGATAAGGGATGTGCATTAATTGCATAATAATTAATATTTTATTGCACTTCACAGGGCACTTCCACATATATTATCCATTAAATCCACACAGAAACTCTATGAGGTAAATATTATTATCCCTATTCTACCCATCAGAAAACTGAAGCTCAGAGACTTTAATTCACCTGTCAGGGTCATCCAACCCTTATTTTATACGTAAGTGGCTCTGCTCAAGTAAAAAGATGAATAGCATATACCCTACTCAGCTCAAGTAAAAAGATGAATAGCATATACCCTACAGACCAGTGAAAAGGTAACCACTGATACTATTAGCAGGTAATTGAATTATCAAGAATAGAATGAGCATTCTTTGGGGCTCTCCCTTGAAACTCTTCTGCCAACTCCCTGTCTGCTCCCCTGTACACCCCTGGTCTTCCATTGCAGAAGGCCTCCTAGGGCGGCTCTTCCTTTTGCCTGGCTGTTTGTTTCCCCTAACCCAGGAGGCAGTTGGAATGACTGGAAGTGTGTAGCATTGAGGTATCAATTTAGTCACCTTCATCAGACACTACTAGAGTCAGCTAGAAAGGGCCAACAGTTTCCACTTATTTGCCAAGCCTATTTCCTGTTTTGTTCTTGCTCAGTCACTGAAGCTGTTCTAGCAGTTTATTGCTTCACTTCACATCCGCTCTCCTAGACAAGGCCTCGACTCCCCACTTCTGGTTCCTTGCTCCCTCCACTCCTCTAGGCATGTTGCCTCTGGCCCAAACCAAAAACAAACCACAGGAATAAGTCATCTCTGTCCCACAACTCATGGGGTCTCTGAACTATTGCATTAAAATTAACGTACCCTGTGTGGTGTTCACAGTCCTTAATAGAGTATCTCTGCTCAGAAAATTCAAAATTTACTGCTTATCCAACCATACCTTCAACTTCTCTCTTCACTGACCTGTGGTTTATTAGATAATTCCTTACAAACCCTTCTTTTGAGCAGCCAGTCACTTCTTTCCTCTCACTTTGTAAGTGCTTTTGTGGAGAATTGTTACTCCTTTGCAATTATTTGTTTTTGTTTTGTTTTGTTTTGGTCTTGTGCCCTACTAGACTAAGTTCCTCATGGTTGTCAGCTATAGCTTGACCATCTTTATGTCCCAGACACAAGGCATTCAATAGATATTTATTGGCAGGTGAATGAATGAAATGATGAATAGGTTGTTATGCTTCACTGATAATGTAAACATCTCTCTCTGATCAGTGCTCATTGGGCTTTGGCTATTCTTTTTTATTTATTTCCTTTTTCAAAATCTGGGCATTTCTTTAAGGTACACTTGGTGGAACAGCTTTTCCGCAAAGAGTTTGAACCATTTTTGAAGAAATGGTATTGTGTGACTGGATTGAGTGGTGACACCCAGCTGAAAATATCATTTCCAAAAGTTGTCAAATCCCATGATGTTATTATCAGTACGGCTCAAATCCTTGAAAACTCCCTTTTAAACTCAGAAAAAGGAGAAGATGATGGTGTCCAGTTATCAGGTTGGTTGATAGTAATAGGAACAATATTAATTAAATAATTTAAAGGATGTTGATAAAAGAAAAGATAAATAAACCTTGATTTAGATTGCCCTTTGTTGCTCTTTAAAACCCTTCCTTTACTTCCTAGGAGAAACAAACAATTTGACCTTAAGTTTTTTATTAGATCACTTTATTCTGCATAAGGATATCATTAATAAATCAAGCACTCACTGGGCCTCCCATTTACTTCATGTTTCTAGGTACTGACAAGTTTTTCTAATATACCCATCAATGCCTTTTTCTCCATAGAATAAAAATACAATCTTTTCTATTTTGTGGGAGGTGGGAAGAGAACATAGGAAGGAAGATGGGAAAGAAGTGCAAAATGGATAATAATTTAAAGCAATGTTAAAACAAGGCAAAGTTGTTCCTCTTTAAATAGTGCAGTTTTCTTTTGAAGGAATAAATTCAAAACTCACCAACTTAGAATGAAATATGTTATTAGAGAACAAAAGGGTAATCCTGAGAGTTTCTGGAAGCAAGGCAAGGTTTGAATTCCACCCCAACACTTTCTTTAGCTCTCTAAACTTTCCAAACTCATCTTCTAAATGGATTTAACAGGGATATATATTTCCGTAATTAATATGCATGAACTTCTGTATGCCTAGTACAATTACATTTACCTAGTACAAGTACATTTCCCTCAAAAGTGAAAGAGAGTTTCTGGCTCATGAAAAATATCCCAAAGGCAGCTAACTTAGCTGGGTTAAATGTACTTTTTCTGTTGTAGTTTGCTGGTATGGACAAATGAACCATTTGAATTTTCTTTTAAGATTTTTCCCTCATCATCATTGATGAATGCCATCACACCAACAAGGAAGCAGTTTATAATAACATCATGAGGCGTTACCTGAAACAGAAGTTGAAAAACAATAGACTCAAGAAAGAAAACAAACCAGTAATTCCGCTACCTCAGATACTTGGATTAACTGCTTCACCTGGTGTTGGAGGGGCCAATAAGCAAGCCAAAGCAGAAGAACACATTTTAAAAGTAAGTCATTAACTTTATGTATAACCAGTAAAGCTCAAGCTAAAACCAGTACCAGTGCTTCTTGGATTTTTAAGTTAAGGTTGCATCAAGTGCCATGGTATATACAGAAAGAAGATATTCCATGATCATCAATAAAGTGAAATCTGTTTGCTCTAACTAAAGTAAATATACAGAGTCTTCTATAAAACACTAATGTGACTTAATAAATAACTCAATAATATCACAAAAAATTATGGAACATGGATATAATGAAATGGCTTCTTTTCAACATCTACTCTTATATAGTTAAACTTGATCTCTTTGATACAGAAATATACATAAACTAGGAAAGTTTCTAGCTTTCCTACATGATAAAGTCTTACTCCATAAATTTCAAAATTACATGCTTTCTACTGTGTCTTTCCTGTTCTATGTGATCCTTAGATTCTGCATACATCAAGCTACATGAGAAATGGAGATATGAGGATCTTTAATTAAAGATGCATTACTTACCAGGCGCTCCAAAACAGTAACACCAAATAACGTGCTGCTGTTGATCTCAAGTGTTAAATGAATTCAGAGTTATTGAGAGACATGCTGGCACCGAGGCAATTGCACTTGCATTTTAAGTCCCTTACTCTAATTTGAACTCAGAAAAATCATATAGACAAAACTTTCAGAGGCACATTTATTGGCTGCAAGATAAAACTCATTACTAAGATTAAGGACTAACACCCCAATCGAGAGCCAGACACGTGGGCATCCACAGCTCCCAACTTGGTACTGCTCTCTCTTTATGTAGAAGAGGGTGGTGATTTGATCTATGGATATCATGACAACCTTGAATGTGCCTGCTGTAATGTGGTTATTGCATAACAATTTTCTGCTGCTCTCCTCAAGTTGCTAAAATCTTTCCATATCCAATTTTCCACCCAGAGAATGGAATTTACCGAATGAAAATAACTTCACTTCCTTTCAGGAATTACCCAACAACTTGATTTAGAAGCTCCTAATAATGACAGATGTCTTGATTAATCAGATTTGCAGTAAAACAATACTAAAATGCTATATTTAGCAAATAATGCTACAAAATTTTTTTACATGAGAAAAGACTTCTACATTGAATCAATTGAAAGAGAAAAGTAATTCATTTGAATATTTCTTTTCTAGATATGTGCCAATCTTGATGCATTTACCATTAAAACAGTGAAAGAAAATATTGATCAACTCAAAGACCAAATAAAGGAGCCATGTAAGAAGTTTGCAATTGCAGATATCACCAGAGAAGTATGTGCTTAAATTTTTATGTTTATTTGAATGGTGATATCATAAAAAATTGAAGCATGACAAAATCTGTTCTATACTAACCATCTGAATAACATTATTTTAAAATTTTAGCAAAAATGTGTTTTATTCCTTTTTGTTAATATTAGACAGCAAGGCATAGTTGTGAATTTTCTCCTCACTCTTCTGGTTTTCTAGCTTGTATAAAGTATAGAGCAGCTCAGAAACTGGGTGCATATGAGCCACGATCGGGGTGAGCAGGTTTTGGGTTTGGGATGATATGGGGAACATACAGCTAAGCTAGGATTATCACAGTTTGTTTTAGCCTTTTTAACTTTCTTGGTGAGTTCCAGAGTTGCTTTTCTGTTATTCCACACCAGCAAACTTAGAGATATTTTGTTGCTACCAGATTACAGTTGACAATGATAATAGGAATCCTACCTAATTTGCATATTTGCATATTTACTTTCTAAGGAAAATACTGACTTGTTAAAGAACTGAAATATTTACTTTACTGTTGCTTTTGCAGTGGGCATTTTCATTGAGTATAAAAGCCAACTGAGAATCAATTTGGACATTATGACCAGTATATTATGTCAATACTTGTCTTTTGAAAAATTTTAAAAGTGCAATAAACTTTAGCTATATATATATTTTATAATAACTTTAATCATCAAAACTCTACTTCAATAAAGATGTTAGGATTAAATGATGCGAAATATTTGTAGTAGATAATTCTATGCTTGATATGTCATAGACACTCAACCAATGTTGGTAACCATCCTCCATAGATTAACTTTTCTGAAATTCTGAAAAAAAGTGCTGTCTATTCCAGCTACACTAGCACATTTAAATATACTTTATTCACCTTTACTTTTTGTTGTTGCTTATGCAGTTTTATTTGATTAATTTAAATGTTTGTTTCTACTCATACTCTTGGGAGGAAAAACCCTCAACATTTCTCGGGATACTTTTAAAAAAGAATTTACCATTTCACTCTTTAACTTACAAAACTTTTTAGTAAACATTTTATTGAAATGTAACGTACATACCGAAAAGAACAAAAATCTTACATGTACAGATCACTGAATTTTCGTCAACTGAACGCATCTTTGTAACCGAAATCCAAATAAAGGGCCAGAATATTGCCCTGTCCAGTCACCATCCTCTGAGGGGAGCCACTATCCTAACTTCTGACACCAACGATGCAGGTTGACTGATTTTGAACTTTAAAATATGCAATCATATATTATGCACTTTTCGTGTTTGGCTTTTTTCAAAACTCTGCCTCTTAACTTTTTATATTGGTAGAAATAATGTTTAAGCCAGTTCTTCAAAAAGGAGTATTTCTTAAATTGTAGGCTTTCTAAAAATTGTGGCATTAATTTCATGTTTTTTTAAATTGTCTTTAACTTAAATTCAATGTTTATATTGTTCATTAACTTTTTTTTTTAGATCTATTTAATTTATTTAAATACATCAATCAGATACAGCAATTCATTAACTTTTTTATTTAAAACTTTAAAATTGGAAATCCCAGCAGGGGTCCACATGGTGTGGTGTGGCATGGGTGTGGCTGAGGTAGAGGTAAAAGAAAAGCTGACAAAAATAAATAAGCAAAGAGGTGAGCAGAGATTAACTTGTTACTTTCTCTAGAAAGATATTGAATCAAATTTATTACAATGCGGAAATAATTTTAACAATGACTGTTATTCATTTACCAATATAAACATGTAAGAATAAGTGTATAATTTATTTTTAGGATCCATTTAAAGAGAAGCTTCTGGAAATAATGACAAGGATTCAAACTTTTTGCCAAATGAGTCCAATGTCAGATTTTGGAACTCAACCCTATGAACAATGGGCTATTCAAATGGAAAAAAAAGGTAATTTGGGTTTTGACTCAACACTTATTTTGTTTCTTACTGGTGCCAAGATTTCAGAAGACTGTATCACATATTTCCTAGCAGATTAAAAGCAAATGTAGTATCAAATGGAATACCCGTGCTCCAGGTTGCATGATAAACATGTTCTAATTCCTTACATAAGAAAAAGATCAGTAATTCATCCATTTTCTCTTTATCTTTAGAGTCTGACTTGTATATTTAAAATGTTAAGATAAATATTAACAGCTGTTTCCAAAGGCAAACTCACCTAATATGTTTTTCATGTCATTCCTCTGAGTCAGCATGATCAGGTATGTGTTTTTACTGACATGGAGCTCAGGCAGAAACTCTAGTCATTAAACATTTTGCTCCCTGTTAAAGCTCATTTTGAGCCTTAACTTGTCCATTTCAAAAAGAAGATGCAGCAGATTTTGGAGACAGTATCATAAACATATTCAAGTCCACAGCACTATTTTAAGGGATGTTGTTCTCACATTATTTCACTATACATAATATATTCTTCCATAGCTGCAAGAGAAGGAAATCGCAAAGACCGTGTTTGTGCAGAGCATTTGAGAAAGTACAATGAAGCCCTACAAATTAATGACACTATCCGAATGATTGATGCATATGATCACCTTGAAACATTCTATAATGAGGAGAAAGAAAAGAAGTATGCAGTCCTAGAAGACGGTAGTGATGAAAATGATGACAATGATAGTGATGATGGTAACAAAGATGAGGATGCTGTAAAGAAACCTATGAAACTGGATGAGACAGATAGATTTCTCATGACTTTATTTTTTGGTAAGAATCCATGTAACATTTATTGCATGGTCTCACACATTTACAGTTTGGAAAAACCTACTGCTTCTCATAAACTCTATAAGGTCCTACTAAAATATCATTTTGAAAGAAGAAATCTCACTCAGATTGGGGCTAGTTCTAATTGATATGATTAGATTAGCCATAAAGTATATGATCATGATCGATCATTTAGTCATTCAGTTTTATGGTCAAGATGATGGCAAAAAATTTATTTATTAAACCACTGATTAATACTAGATACAGTGCAAGATTAGCTGTAGTTGAGTTTTTGTGCATCCTTTCTTAGATCTTAAGAGTGTAATTATTTGCATGTTTTACTATTATTGACTAATCATTTCTTAAAGAAAACAAGAAAATGTTGAAAAAGCTGGCTGAAAATCCAGAACATGAAAATGAGAAGTTGATCAAATTAAGAAACACCATAATGGAACAATACACTAGGACTGAGGAATCTGCACGGGGAATAATTTTCACAAAAACAAGACAGAGTGCCTTTGCCCTTTCCCACTGGATTACTGAAAATGAGAAATTTGCAGAAGTAGGAGTCAAAGCTCACCATCTGATTGGAGCTGGACACAGCAGCGAGTTCAAGCCCATGACACAGGTATAAGCATCCTTTCGGACTTCTTTACATGCTGTTTTTACTCTTTGCACATTGTAGTCTCTTTCCATCCATTCTCTCATCACCCAAAAAATGATTTTACAGAATGAAACACTTGCTCTTGAAATAAAATTTTTTAGTTTAAAAGCAACCTAATCTTTAGTATCCTATAGGTTAAGCATTGTCCTAGGTGTCATTTTACTTTACATACATGGAGGAACTTTCCCAGTTGAACTTCCTTTACAAAAATGAGTGACATTTAAACTAGTAACAAAATGGAGAAATGGTTACAATATAATATCAACTGCAAAAGTAAGAACTGTCTCCTACCCCCAAAATTGCATGCTTTGTTATGGGAACTGTGTAAAATATATTTGCATAAGACAAGACCTATAAAAGAACTTGGAAAAATTAAAATATTTGACATGTTAGAAATCTGGGATTGCGAGGTTTTCTTTTTTTTACCCCCGATTTAAGGTTTGGTGTTTTTCCCCCTTCTTGTTCTTGTACTATTTATATGATGGTGTGAACAGTAAAAACAACAACAAAAAAAAACATTTGGGAGAGGAAAAGTACTTGTAGACATTATAAGAATGGGTAAAACAATGATTGGTTGTTGGAGTAAAATGTTCTTGTGAAGGTTATAGACTTATTGACCCTGGGCCTTGTTGGAGAAGGGGAGATTTGTTATGGTCCTCATCATTCAGGCCAGTGGGGTTTCTCCCCACCTCCTAGTAAGGTTTTCTAAATCTGTATTTCATAGATACTAAGACACCACAGATTGTAAGACACATCTCATTATTAGGAATGGTAAAATGTGAAAAAAGATGTGCATCTTAGAATTAATGAAATACAGTACTTTATTATTTGCCTGTTTCTTCTCTTCAAATTGTAAGTTAAACTCAAGAGAAGGATAGAGCTTTATCATGTTTTTAATTTATAAAGGCATAGAAGTTTATATATACAAATCTGTATATATATGTGTGTGTGTGTGTATATATATATATAGAGAGAGAGACATATTTTTATACCGTATATGTATGTATGTGGTATTTTGCCTTACTCCCTCATTTCCAACCAGATCTTGCTTATCTGGCACCCCACACTCCCTTCCACAACCCCTGCCCCAATTCTTATTTCCCTTACCTTGGAAAAACTACATGCTTGTTTGTTGTCTGTCTCCCACTACCAGAAAGTAGACTACAGGGTATCAGGAGCTTGGTTTCATTTCCTGCTGTAAACCAACCCCTATTAGTAGGAGTAAGAACTCCATAAATACTTGCTGAAAAATGAATAACAATATGAGTGACAGTCTAGTGAATATTCAATCCAAATACTCCTTAAGGTTGCTAAGATTTAAACTTCAACCAAATAAGACCACTAGCTACCACCCACTTGTATCAAATTACTGCTGCTACTTGAAAATTCACATTAACAGAATTGTGTTTCAATACTATGATTTTGCTTTTAACAACATCTGCTCTATAACAGAGCAAATTAATCTGTTTTAGTGTTTGTTTATAAAAAGTTCTTGAAATTGTCCACTCTAATGCTCACTACCCATTTTTAAGCACCCATTTTTAAGTTGCATCTAAAATTTAGTGCAGGGAAAGCATTATTTTCCTTGGGTAATGAGTTTGTATCTTCCTTTTTGATGAGAGCTGGTTTACTTAATGTGTTTCCCTTTTTGTCCTAGCTTCCAGGAAGCTTATGGGCAAAACTGGAAGTTCACTCTCACAGCAATTGTGTTAATCCTTACAAGTAATGTATCTATACTCTTCAACTTTGGCCCTGTTTTCCCATTTCTATTATATTGGTTTTAGTGTTTTATTGTAAGTTGTCTCTGATCCTCTTTGAAGAGAGGTGGGGTGCAAATGCCAAGCTACTTTCTTCTCTTTATCCTTTTCAAACTTGGGGCCTGCATGCCAAAATATAGAACACCTTCCTTCTTCTCTCCCCACACTCCCACCTCATACACTGGGGTGCATGTGGTCATTAAGGAGAGGAGCTAAAAGGCATCTTTTGATGTCATTTGAAGGTCTGACACTATGTCTGTAATTTTCATATTAGAGTTACTCCTTTAAATTAAGGCACTACAATCTTCTGCTAACATCGAAGTACTTGTTAAGTTTTTATCAGGGGAAGTAAGGGTAGGAGGGAGAAATTATCAGGGAAGACTTGCGGGGAGCCTTTCTACAGGGTTACTCCAGCAGTTAGGAGTCAAATAAGGACCCATGCTGCCTTGGAGAAGAAAAGCAAGAGGTTGGGAGAACATGGTGTGGATCTGGCATGCTTATTTTGGTTTAAGTATGGCTAGACCATCAGCTTTGAATGAGGGCGGCTCTGAAAATCAAACTACACTGGCCAGACCGGGCTATCCTCATGCTTACCCGTTCTTCCTATGCAAGAGCCAGAGTGCAGATTTTAATTTCTTTATTTACATTAAGTTTCAGAAATCAGATGTTTTTCATTCCATTTAAAATACTTGTTTTAATTATGTTTTGCATAATCCATCCTTTATTCATATCATCTTTTTTGAATAGATAATATACTTACATTGTTTAAAATTAATAAGGTACAAAGGTATACCACTTCTGTTCGTCTTCCAGCTCTCTTCCCTGGAGTCAGCCAGTGTTTCCGTTTCTTCTTTATACTTTCAGGAATATCCCATACGTGTCTCACTTGAATGACTCTTAAAGTGACCAATTGTGGTATACAGTGTCTATTTTCTCTGTAATTCAAGGCTCAAAAATAAAAAATACAAATAAAAAATAAAAATGTCACTGAATCTTAGCCTTTGAATATTAAAGCCCATTTTAGCCTCTCATTATTGTCTCTTCTTCCCAACCAAAAGCGTCTCCTTCTTTTCTTCCTCCCAAGTTGCCCATCAATTTGTTTCCTTGGCATAAATGATGGTCTTCCAACCTCCAGACTGGAAGATGGAAATATTTTTGTTGTCATGTGGTATCCCAGATTGGAAATCAAATGTTGCCTCACCATCATGTCTTTGTTCAATGCCAAAAACAGATGGCAACAAATCCGTACATGATCTCATCCTTTGATTTACACTGACCAATTGCAATTTATTATTTCTTCTCATAATTAAAAATTTTAATGTGTTTGGCATCACAAAATTTAATATATTACAATGTTTCTACAGAATGAACAAAAAGAAGTCATTAGTAAATTTCGCAGTGGAAAAATAAATCTGCTTATCGCTACCACAGTGGCAGAAGAAGGTCTGGATATCAAAGAATGCAATGTTGTCATCCGTTATGGGCTTGTCACTAATGAAATAGCCATGGTCCAGGTACATTAGACACCTCTAATATGTTCATTTTTACTTTTATATTCTTATTTTAGTGGTTTCTTTTAGTAAAACTGCAAAACAACATCTCTTTGATGGGGGGGCAGTTCTTTCATTTTGAAAATATATCTGTTTTTCTCTGCTGAAGGATCAGTCTTGAAGAACTGTGCACTGCTGCCTTTTTTTATTGCTGTTGTTGAATTCACCTGACCACCAGATACCTGGTGGTTATTTCTGTGTCCTAAGACTTTAAGAAGCATGGCACAGCCCCAGTTGTAAGGGTGGAAAGTGACCCTCCTCATTTCTAGATGTTTCTGTGAGCCCCCAACTGGACCTGGAATCTGAAGCATGATGACTCACAAATGTCTGACAGAATAGCACGCCCAGCCTTAGAACCCTGCTGTGTCTGCATTTTCCCTCCCTTATCCTTTCAATTATTCTGTATGTTTAAAATTTTTCATAATACAGTGTTGAAGAGGAGCTGGCTTATAAATGAAAAAAGAGAGAGAGAGAGAGTGAGATGTCCCAATTCTCATTCAAATTTCGCTTTATCTCTTACCCACACTATTTTAGTATGATTGTTACCTTTTGTTGGGTACTTATAGATGTGCTGATTAATTTACCTAATATTCACTAAAGTTAATGAATGGCTTTTTTTTTTTTTTATTTTAATACTTCAAATTGCATCCTTGGGATGGAGGGCAAGTCATGGGAGACTAAGATAACTACATAGCCCCCAAATTAGGAAGCAGTTGTATTTCAGCAGTTGATTTGTAAGTCAGTGGTTTATTATTCAAAATGTATTTTTTTGTGAGAATAATATTATAGCGGGTAGTTAGAGTTTTGGGCCAGCCACAAATTTATCTATTACTTAAAATATATGTGAATATCACTTTATTAAGAGGTCTATAGAAATGTATCACCTGTTGAGCATGTTTCCATGGGGAATGTGCTAAATATGCAATGTAGGATGCGAGGAACAGCCCTGGCTCCACTCAACACTCTCAGCAGCCCTGGTTCCAAGATCAGAGACCCCATTCAATGCTCCTACCAGTCAGGCAGGATGGGGCGTCCCCAGTCCAGGTCACTGGTGATGGTTCCTAAGGTTTGAGGGAGGGGGTCTGGAGGCAGAAATTGCATTTTGAGTTTCATATAGCTGGATTCCAAAGAATGGATAATAACTATAACTTTAACAAGCATGGAGAGCTCATTTGAAGGCTGGGGCACTGAGCGAAGAATATAATCCATGCTAAGAAAAGGAGAGTTTGTAGCAAGGCATAGCCCTTCATTTACTTGATTCCTTTATGTTCTCAGGCCCGTGGTCGAGCCAGAGCTGATGAGAGCACCTATGTTGTGGTTGCCAACAGAGGTTCAGGAGTTATTGAGCGTGAGACGGTTAACGATTTCCGAGAGAAAATGATGTATAAAGCTATAGACCATGTTCAAAATATGAAACCAGAGGAGTATGGTCGTAAGGTACTGTTTGTGGCTCTCTGTGAATCTAGTTTGCCTTTTTAAATGGCTGCATATGGTTGCAATTGATATCTTTGTGGCTAAGTCTTGAGACGGTGTTTGTGCTAAATCATAATTTCCAGTTTGGTGAATTGTGCCTAGTTCAGATTCACACACAAAGGTGAGGATCCGTGGTAGGCAGGAAATTGTCAGGGATCCATTCCAGCTAAATCATCCTTAATGGTTGATATATAAATTTAGGCTGCCCTTGATCCAGAGATTAGTGCAACTCACCCATTTAACCCAACCTGGAAATTTTGGTTTGATCCAACTTGGTACGTACATAATTTTTTCATTCAAGAAATACTTATGAAATGCCTACTGTGTGCCAGGCAATATTCTAAGAACAAGGAACATGGAGGCAGATAAGACAGGTAAGACCTTTGCTGCATGAAGCTTATATTCTAGTATGTATATGGTTGAGGCTAGGGGAGGGGAAACAATTAGCAGAAATTAAGAAACAAGAAATATATCGTGTAGAGGTAAATGCGGAGGAATTTAAATAGAACAATGTAAAACAAGTGCCTAGATGGGTATTTTAGATTGGGTGATTGGACAAGGCCTCCTTGAGAGAATGACATTGAGGCTGGATCTGAATGATAGGAAAGTACAAAATATGTCATCTAGCTGCATGTCAATGTACTAAAATATAGTTATTTGAGTTGTGTAAAGGAATGCAGTGAAGGGAGAATGTATTTCTACAATATTTCAGGAAATCCCCCATGCCAATGAATTAAAGACTGTGACTACTATAATAGCAAACAATCCATTTAGAAGAAAATTCACACCCTTGCATATGGGTGTGAATGTTAGTTTCTTAACATTGGAATTGGATCTACCCTAAATAGAGTTTCAGGAAAGGAATGCTTTCAAATTGGTGTGCATCGCTATAACCAACTCCAAGACTTCCTGGCCAGGTTTCTGTATACACTAATATTTTACAACCCCTGTTATAAGGCAAACCAAACATTTTGCAGTGTCAATTCAAACATTTTTGGCCAAATAATGCCACTGGAAAGTCATTGCCTCAAATTTAATGTCCTAAGTGGATGAGTCAAGTGGATATTTACAGACTGATGTTTGAAGACTAGTTGTTTTAATGTTTGGGTAAATTGTAGAACAGTCTTTGGGGTTTATGAGTCAAGCTTTTCCAGACCATCTCTAGAACAAGACACTATCCCTTTGCGGGCTCTGGAATGGACTACTTTTTTAGGTGTCTTTTGACTAAGAGACTTGCCGTCCTAAAACCACCCCAGGTGGACGAACTCAGAGGAGAGATGGCAATGCTGTGGGGTGTGTGACCCCACTATTCTGTTCAAAGCCCATATATGCATTGCTGCTAGGTTACATCATTCTTTTCTTCTGATTCAAGAATCCTTCTCAACACAATGTTTGGCCAGCCACTACAAATGGTAAGAGTTGGCCCAGGAGGTGAAATACATTTTCCATCTCCTACCAGAGGGTATACATAACTGAAATCTTCTTAAATCAAATCGGACTTTTAGGAGCAAGTTGAGGATCTTAAACATTTTCCTTGGCATTGACTGAACAACTTTCACCACATTATCACATTTTATTTAGACATAGACTGATTGTAGCTATCCCTCCTATATATTTATTATGACTTCTTTTCTCTCTTTTTTTGTCCCTCTAATCACCTCATATCTTCAGTATTTTGGAGCTATTATTTTTGCTTCTGATCTCTTAGCATCCATACTGTGATCTTGGTTTTATTTTTTCTGTCTCACTCATAGGTGTTTCTTAATTGCCCATGTGTATGTGATCCTATTCCAAATCATAGCTCACTGACCTGTAAATGTCTTGCAAGAACAACCTAACTAAACTTTTAAGGAACAGGATATGTCAATCTATTATATTGTTAGAATTTAGATAGGAAATTCCTCTTTATACTTGTCTGATTAAACTATTAATTCGCCCCCAGTTTTGCTTGCAGGATTTTGTTCTCTTTTTCTGCTAAATATGGCTGTCCAAACTCTTAGAGGCCAGAGGCAAGGAAATGGCTCATTCAGCTTTGTACATCAGCCCAGATGATTTGCTTTTACTGAAAATTTCCCCTTGGTCTTAAAGAAAGCAATGTCTTCCTCCTCAGTTTAGTATAAATCTGTCATCCACGAGAGATTCAGTTTTGAGGTAAAATATTCAAGAATCATGCTTTCCAACTCTGCAGTTGTGTAGGTGTGTGCATGGGTGTGTCCCTATTTCAAGATTTACATCTCTCTCACAATTTGCAGTATTGTTTCTTTTATGAAATGAGTTCAGCTGCTAGTCACAGAGTCTGGAATGTAGTGATTTAAGGACTTATTCTCTCACATAAAATGATCTGGATAATCTGGGTTGGTACAGTATCTCCAGGATGTCACGAGGAATCCAGGCTTCATCTCATTTTCTTTTCTGCCCTGTTAGCATTTGACTTCCATATTAGGTCAAAAGATGGCTTATAGAATTCCAACTGTCACATCCTCATTCCAGGCAGGAATTAGGAGGAAGATGGAAAGGGCAAAGTGAGCACATGCTGGCTACCTGACCTTCTTTAAGAAGCCTTAATGGAAATTCCACTCCACAACTTCCTTTTATATCTCATTGGCCATGGCAGGGAAATGTCATCATTTAACTTGCATATGTTCACCTAGAATAAAGTTGTAGTTTTGTTCTTAAGGAAGAATGGATACAGGTTTGGAAACTAGCAGTGTAAAAAGGAGAATTACTAAGATGGTGATGAAGGGTCTGGAAATTATGGTCTATAAGGAAAGATATAAAGAGCTGGAGGGCAGAGCATGGACAAAAGAAGACTGTGAGTAGTATAATAACAGTTTTAGTTCTTTAAATAGATTCCATGTGGAAAAAATTTAGATCTATTTTTGGGGGACAGAATTAAAACTGTTGGGGGGAAGGTTACAGGGAGACATTTTTCGTTGAATGTTGCTAAGGACTTCCTCATAATAGAGCTTTTTACAATCTGAATAAGCTGGGTTTTTTTGACATCTGAGGGTTCCACATTTCCAAGATTACATGAGTTTTTATACTAAATTCTTTGGGGGCCATTGCCTCATTATTTTTATTCCCAAGGCCATGAGCTAAGTGTATATTTTCATGGCAATCTAAATATCTTAAAATTCCAAAGGGCTTACTTCAATAAAGCTGTGAAAAAAGAAACTAAGCATTGAATATTCTTTTCTTGTTGCAGATTTTGGAATTACAGATGCAAAGTATAATGGAAAAGAAAATGAAAATCAAGAGAAGTATCGCAAAGCATTACAGGAGCAATCCATCACTAATAACTTTCCTTTGCAAAAACTGTAGTGTGCTGGCCTGTTCAGGGGAAGATATTCATGTCATTGAAAAGATGCATCATGTCAATATGACACCAAGATTCAAGTGAGTCCAGGAAGATCCATTTTTAGGTTTCTTTAGAAGGGGTGAAGCATGTTGTAAATATTCTTCCAAAATAGGTACATAAGAAATCCGTTAATTTTCAGAATTGTCCCTCCTCGAGCTCCCAAATTATATTCCCGTTTCAAAGGTATGACCCAAAGCCATTTTGATTCAAGGCATAACAATTTGTGTATGTTCATATTTGTTTTTAAATCTGTGAATAAGTAAAGTTGGTCTGAAATAATGAACAGATTTGAGGGAAAGAAGTCACAAAAAGGGGACATGCCCCTGAGAGGTGGGTGCAGAAACCGGGCCTCCACCCGATGTGCCCTGTGATGACGTCTGGGAAGCAGCAAGGAGGGAGAAAGCAGGTGGGGAGAAATGGCCTGCATGCGGTTGGGCTTCAGGTCCAACAACCGGCATATTGGCCCTTTGTAGCGTCTCACTGAGGATTCTTACTCCTTGCCAATTTTAGGGACCTCTACATTGTGAGAGAAAACAAAGCACTACAAGAGAAGTTTGCCGACTATCAAACAAATGGTGAAATTATCTGCAAATGTGGCCAAGTGAGTAAATGGCTGTGGGTTTCATTTGACTTTGGCCAAAAGGAATGCTTAATTAGAATGTACATTTCATTTCTCCTCTCGCTCTCTGTTTCGTTTTCCAGGCTTGGGGAACAATGATGGTGCACAAAGGCTTAGACTTGCCTTGTCTCAAAATAAAGAATTTTGTAGTGGTTTTCAAAAATAATTCACCAAAGAAGCAATACAAGAAATGGGTGGAATTGCCTATCACATTTCCGGATCTGGACTACTCAGAATACTGTCTGTTTAGTGATGAAGATTAACGCTGGATTCAAGATCCTTTTAAAATTTTATCAACTTAGTATTTAATATGATTTTGATAAATGTTTTCATTATGCCACAGAACTGAAGTGAGAATTAATAAAATCATTGCTTTACCCTGCAGCTCTTTAAAGGAAGACAATCTATTATACTTCTGATTATTCGATCATCCATCATTTTTTCACCCCTCTCTCTCTTTCTCGTTCCTCTTTTAAGTTGCCCCTCCAGCTTTACTGCTTCTGCCCTTGCTCTTCCCAGGCTCTCGCATCAGGCCTGGAGCTGCTGTCCACACCCTGACCTCGTCCACGGGGTGTGTCGGCTGCTCTGGCCTTACCTTTGGCCTGTGGCAGTGAAGGGAACTCAATTGAGGTCACATAGACCTTGGTGCAGATCCTGTCTCTGTCACTTCCAGTGGGTGCATTGGGGGCCTCTTCATCTCCCTGAACTTCGGTTTCCCTCCTCTGTCAAATGGAGATTAGCTGTAGCTTTAGCCTATAGGGCTATTAAACGAGACAAGCATGTGAACACTAAGTATAAATGCAAGTCTTCAGTAAATAGTCAGTTTTCTTGGTTTGGGGTTTGTTCGTAAGAGGCTGTGGACAGAACCGACTCATGGTGCTTTGAGGGTCTCTTCTCCTCCCTGCCCCCAAAATGCAGCCCCCTCCCCTGCTGCTCATCATGCTACCTAAATGTCCACCAGAGTCAGTCCTGTGGATTAAGGCATGGGGGCAGGTTGTGTTTACCAAATGTAGTCACATCGAAATCTCTCATCTCACGTACTCTTCTGACAATGTGACTTGGACACACTTCTCACTGAGGGGGTGGGAGGGGTCTATGCTCCTTTCCCTCAAATGTGGGTGGACCTGTGACTTTGTCGAAAGTGGTGCAGTGTCGCATAGCATCACTTCTTCAAGTAGGCCATAAGAAGCAATAAGGCTTCCACCATGTTCCTCAGAACCCTTATGCTGGTCCTGAGCAGCCACATAAGAAGGCCATGTGCCCTGAGGCTGCCAGGCTTTAGGGAAGCCCAGAAATCAGCTCACATGGAGAGATTGCATGGAAAGGTCCTGGAACCTTGTGAAGAAAATGTCCAGAGAGTCCCCAGCTGCTCCAGCCCCAACCCTATCTGATGGCAACCACATGAAAGATCTGAGCCACAGATGTCCATCTGGGCCCAGCCCAAATTCCTGAGCCACAGCAAACATAGCAGATAATGAAATACTGGATTAGGGATGTTGTGGGATGTTTTTTTACACAGCAATAGATAAGTGATAGAAGCACAAAATCTTCCTCTCAAAGGAAAGGGAATTAATGTTTGCACCTGCTGTGTGCCAGGCATAGTGTCAGGTCCTTTTACAATCGGTAATAACGATAATGATGATAAAGATAGCAGCTTCCATTTATTCAACTTTTACGAGTGCCAGGCATATGCTATGAGTTTTGCATATATATAATCTCATTGAGTCCTCACCGCAGATCTATAGAGACCTGTAGGTGCTATTAACGTACCCATTTTCCAGATGAGTAAATGGAGGTTCAAAAGATACAAATGATTTATCTCAGGTCAAAGAGACAGTAAATGCAGAGCTAGGGTTTGAACCTGGGTCCGAGTGACTTTTGAGACTGCTTCAATGATATAATCTCAGATCTGTTCCTAACTAATTAGGCAAATCAATTCATCTTTTTGTTCCAATCTCCTTATCTGTGAAGTAGTTATCACATTATCTTCTTTTGCTTTAATTCGTTTTCTATTCCTGCAGAGCAATTACCACAAATTTAGTGGCTTAAAACAATACCCATCTATTATCACACATTTTCTGAAAGTCCAGGCAGGGTCCTCTGCTCTGGGTCTCATAAGGCTGAAATTAAGGTGTCGGCGAGACCCTGTTCTCACCAGGGCCCTGGGGAAGAATCCACGTGGAGCTCAGTCAGAAGGTCGGCAGGATTCATTTCCTCACAGCCCTGTGAGGAGGATCCCTCTTTTCTTGCCGGCTGTTGTCTGGGGGAGTGCTCTGAATTCCTAGGGCCACTCTTGCCGCACAGCCCCCTCACAGGCCCTTTCACAGCATGGCAGCTTGCCTCTTCAAGGCCAACAGGAGAACCTCTCTCTGCAGTCCCCAAGATAGAGTCTTATATAACTTAACTGCAAATGCAAGAGTGACTGTCCCATTGTATTCGCAGGTCCCACCCACACTCGAGGGGAATTTAACAGCCCGTGTGTACACTGGGTGTATGTGGCGAGGGGGGATCTTGGGGGCCATCTCAGAATTTTATCTACCCTACTGCTTGCCCAGTTTTCATGATTAAACAATGTATGTATAGATATGAAATCATTTTGAAAAATATGGACCACCGTAAAACACAGGGTATTATTAAGAAGTTGCATCAAGTAGTTGAAGGCTTACTTCCTCTGCTTTCGCCATGGACATAACACTGTGCTGGGAAAGTACCTACAGAGAGGAGTGGTGGCTTTTCCAAGACCAGTTATTTGTGCCCAGGAGACCACCTTGTCAATGGAGATGCAACGCACTTTCCAGTGAGAGTTCGTGTGGGATGTAGCAGGGAGCAGATGCTGGATACTGTTAAAGAATAAGGAGAAAATCAGTGTTTCTTCCCCTTCCTCAGCCCCAGGCAGATGAGTAACTACTCTGTGGCTGGGACATTTTCAGTGTTTCCAAGTGCGATCATTTGGAGATGAACATGGGGCCATGGAGTATTTTCTTAGTAGCCAAGCAGCCTCTTTTGGCATGGAAGAGCCTTGTGACTGATTCAGAAGTCACAATGACCATCTTGAGCAACACTTATTAGGCCTCAAAGATGGCCTTCTCCACAGAAACAGTTATCACGTGTGACTAAAATAAAATGCTGGACAGAGTGAAAAAAAAAATTCTGTGGTTTTGGCAGATTAATCAATTCAACATTACAGCAGTTTTGAATATTTTCTTGATATGACCTGAGCAAAGACAAATATTAACCAATCAGAGCCCTTGGGAATGCAAGAGGACAAAAGAAGATTGTGGTTTTCTTAAAATCCATTAAAAACTCCAGCTGACTCTATTTAAAATATTACTCTATGAAAATACGACGTCTTCCAGACATTTTGAAAACTATGCAAGAAACCAAAGGTATAAAATAGCTAAATGTACTACTGTAACATATGTAGACTATTTTTGAGATGTCAACAAATATCAGGGTTTTTCATCTATGTTTTCCCATAATTTTTTAAAATAAAAAAAGTGTTATTTCTACTTTTAAGTTTTAAAATACATGTTTCAAATAGTATAAAACTTACTGTGTGATGGTACCTGAAAACTGATACTATGCTGCACATATTTCATTCAAAACCAACTGATGTAACTATACTCTTTCAATTGACAGTTTAATACTCATATATGTTAGGCTCATTTACAGAATATACTCATAACATTAGCCCTGGAGTTAGAATGCCTGTGTTTTTTTTTTTTTTTTTTTTTTTTTTTTTTTTTTTTTTTTTTTTAATCATCATTTTATTGAGATATATTCACATACCACGCAGTCATACAAAACAAATTGTACTTTCGATTGTTCACAGTACCATTACATAGTTGTACATTCATCACCTAAATCAATCCCTGACACCTTCATTAGCACACACACAAAAATAACAAGAATAATAATTAGAGTGAAAAAGAGCAATTGAAGTAAAAAAGAACACTGGGTACCTTTGTCTGTTTGTTTCCTTCCCCTACTTTTCTACACATCCATCCATAAACTAGACAAAGTGGAGTTTGGTCCTTATGGCATTCCCAATCCCCTTGTCACCCCTCATAAGCTACATTTTTATACAACTGTCTTCGAGATTCATGTGTTCTGGGTTGTAGTTTAATAGTTTCAGGTATCCACCACCAGCTACCCCAATTCTTTAGAACCTAAAAAAGGTTGTCTAAAGTGTGCGTAAGAGTGCCCACCAGAGTGATCTCTCGGCTCGTTTTGGAATCTCTCTGCCACTGAAGCTTATTTCATTTCCTTTCACATCCCCCTTTTGGTCAAGAAGATGTTCTCCATCCCACGATGCCAGGTCTACATTCCTCCCCGGGAGTCATATTCCACGTTGCCAGGGAGATTCACTCCCCTGGGTGTCTGATCCCACGTAGGTGGGAGGGCAGTGATTTCACCTTTCAAGTTGGCTTAGCCAGAGAATGCCTGTGTTTTTGAGTCTCCCCCCCACCCCCCCACCAAACTGTTGAATAGTTGGGCAACTTTGAGCAGCCTTATCTCACAGGGCCTGTTTCCTCTTTTGAAAAGTAGGGAAAATGAGAGGATTAAATGATATCCAAGGTTCTTACCACTAGAGTAGTCCATAGTCCATGCTTTGGTTTTTATGACCTGGTTTTAATGACCTGTGATAATATCAGCTGTGGGCTAAATAATTCCCGAGTACATTACACATTTGAGGTAGCTCATGTCCAATAAAGGGATGCCACAGAACCGATACACAGCTGAAGTCAAATGCCTCAAATCAGGTTCCAAAGTGGAATGTCAAAAGGCCTGCAATTGTCTGGAAATTTCATACAGAACAACAAGCATCACCAAGCTAACGGACCATCAGTAAATCTTGTGGATAAGAAATGTAAAGCGCAAAACTAAAAGTTTGAGTCCATTTCATATTGTGTGAAATTCAAAGGCACTTAATGTTTATACAAATATCTTGACAGAAAAGGATTGGAAGTGACACAAAAAAATGAGTAAGAAATGGTTTCCTAAAGGATAAATGGTGCATGTCACAAGTAATTATTGAAAGGGAAATAAGAAAGGTAAATATTTTCTTCTCTGCAATCAGAGAGTTAACGCCTTAGAGAAAAGGCAGCTTTGGGTGTTTACAATTTAGGTGAACATAAAGCCAAAGGAGATTTGGGTTTCTCATTGTTTTTGCTTTTAAGATGTAAGAAACTTGAATACAATTATTTGCTAATGGAAAAGATAAGAAAATATTAGCATTGTCCAATGTCAAAATAAATTGCTTATTTAGTATAATTGATATTTTCTACCAAATGCCCCTGATATAGTCTTTTCTGGTCACGCCAATCCTTTCTGAAATATGTGCCTTTGCAGATGCCTAGAAGCCCTTCTTTACTACCTCATCAACAAACAAAATAAAACAAAACACAAATTCTGTTATGTTCTTCAAGGACAAAAGCCAAATGTCACTTCTCAGCATCTAGCACAGTTCATGTTCTTAGAACCGGAATGGAGAGAACGTGCAGGCAAAGTCATGCTCATACACCCTGAGCACGATATAGCACTGTCTTCCAAAATCTGGTAAGCAATTACATGAGTCATAGCAATAGAGAAGAAACAAGAAAATTATTTTATTTCCTTCTAAGAGTTATGAAGCTAATTTGAAATTACTGTGAGCTTCTTCTGTCTTCCTTAGTTTGTGCTTTTCTCCTCAATTAGTGGCCTTACTGGATAGACAATCTTACATCTTTGTTTTTATGGAGAGAGCGAGGAGTGAGACAAACTTTGAGTTTGAATCCTCATTAGCTTTGTGACTTTGGGTAAGTCACTTAACCTTTCTGAGACTATAAGGAATTATAGTCCCCAACCTTGAACAACTGTCATGAGAATTTGGGATATAGCATGGCACATACTTAGAAAATGGCACTTAGTAGGAATTAATGTATAGAATATAGTAGCAGAAGTTGCTGGAGAAGCAGCAGAAGTAGTAAAAGGAGCTGCTGTACGTATAATATAGTACTTACAACAGTAAATTTTATATGTATTTTTAATAATAAGCAGGAGATTTACATGATTGGGGCCCCCACATCCAACGGTTATCCTAAAAGGTTCACCCTGAAAAGTTAGTAATAGCTGCAAATGAAACATGATTGCTATTAATATGCTATTCAGTGTAGTGGGGGAAGGATTTAATGGCCAGATCTTCTGTGGGCATACCAGATAGGCATCCATATCAATATCAATATAAATTAATATCTATTAAGTGGCTATAGAACTTAACTAAGTACTGTATATTACAATTTTAATTAGATCCTGACATTATCTTTAAGAAAAATATAATGATACTGTTGTGCTTACCTGCTCACAACTGCATAATAAAGAGACAGAGAGAAAGAGAGAGATGGAAAGAAACATATTGGGCTGTAGCAAGTCAATAGTAATTATTATTTAGCCCATGATGATGTTTGACTTTTATTTGTTTCTAAGTTGTTAAACATTTTTCTCAAGTCACAGATTATACACTTGAAATACATATGAAAGCATTGCAGTTATTTTAAAAATAACTGTTAGGTATTTTCCACACAGTGTAGTATTGATTTCCTGCTCTGCATGAAATTAATCATTCAATAAGTACCTCATTGAAGATGAAATACAAACAGTAGTGAGCCTTATTGGCTAAAGGCCAGATCCCAGGTGGGGCTATGGAAAGAGAAATAGACTATTTATAGGACGTATAATGTTTAAGCATAAAGTTATTAGAATATAGATGGGTCATTATTTAAGTTGAATGCATTTGATGACATATACTAACTTTTTACATATTTATTTCAAAATTGACATTTTGATATTTATGAATAAAAATTCAAATGACTAATTCAGTTACATAAGTAAAATAATTATAAACCAAAGGTAAGCATTTTTCAAATTAGTCTTTCAAACCCTATTCTCTGCTAGTCTCTGTGGTTTTACATATCTTATTGTGTACATAAAGGATGAATGGATTGCTGGATGGTTAGTTACATCTTTCACTTTGAGCCCTTTAACAGGGCATGGAAATGATTTCATAATTAATCCAGATGAAAGATTTGTGGAATATGAAAATGACTGAAACAACTGATTTTGTGTGATCTTTGATTTTCCTGCCTGAGATTAATATGTATTTAGTATCATCCCAAGATTTCTATTACCAAATTTACTTTTCCACTGAGCATTTGACCCTGTTTATATTTTCATGACTTGACCTTTACTTTGCACAGTTCATACTAAATACCTGATGAGTTCAAAATTACATCTTAATATCACTGTCAAGTGATTTATCCATTGTACAAATGAATCCCAAATCTTTCTTTAAAACATTGAGGTTTCTTGTGTTTAATTAGACCCAATGTTTTTTACTGTTGAAAGTTATTAATCACATGGGTGAAAAATCAGTTAAGTTTCCCTAAATTTTATAATAAGCAACTTAGTTCAGTGTTATATTTTCATCACTCATTTATTTTGAGATAAAAAAGCAAAACTCAAAAACTGCAATATACATAAAACATGTTGTAGTCCATGTAAAATGTTGTGTTTCCCACAGGAGAGGAAAAAGAAGAGAAAATTAAGGTAGAAAAGAAATAAATAGAAACAAAGGCAAATAGAGGTAAAGAGGATAACATGTCAGTCTGAAACGTGGACAAAGAAATGAGAAGGGAAGAAAAAAATTAATTTAACTGAGGAAAATGCATACTTCTAATGAATGCCCTATTATTCATTTATCCATTCATCAAATATTTTTAAGCTCCTACTATTTGTAAGGTACTATATTTTAGATATAGAAAAGAATTGTAAGATAAGGATCCTGCCCACATGGCTTTTACAGTTCAATTACAAGGTTTAGTCATGTTCATAAGAAGCTATAATATATGGAAGATGGTGATCAGTGTCATAAGAGGGGGAAGGAGAGATTACTTCTAATAGGAATGGAAGATAGAAGATTTCATTGGGTTGTAGAGTATCTAGGATATTTCTTAAAGTTCCATTTGGGGTATCTCATCTTGGGAGTAAGGAATCAAGGATGGGTGTTGTGGGGATAAGACAAAAGGGGACTAGTGACAACCCATAAAATAATTTTTCCATCATATACTGTTATGATAACCTCCCTTTGGAAAGGGAAAGTCATTTTTGCTCTGTTTAGAATCATATCTCTTGGTGTAAAGTGTTCAATAAATTAAGACTTTTTATCAATGTCTGCAAGATATAGATAAAGGAATGTTTGATTTAAAATATTACTAAACTGTTATTATAAATTATTTGTGACAGTTAATTCAACTCATCTGTAAGGGTTTGAGAAAGAAAAATACTAATGGAAGATGATACCAACTTCTGATGTACCAGTTGTGGGGAGATGTCAGGACTTCACTGAATGGAACTAGGGGTGGGAAGGAAACCATGAAACGACTGTGCCCCAATCACATCCATCCTGTGCAAAAGACACACTGAGACAAATCCTATTTTTCCAACATTTTCTTCAACAAATACTTCAACAATGGGCCCAGCAGAAGCATCTACAGCCAAGGTAGGGTCATTAACCTCACAACCATCCTAAGGAGAAGATTGCCCAGGAAAACATGCATCTTGTTCACAAGTTTCAACAAATAGTACATTTTTCTCTGTAAGCTTTATAAAATGTCCATATAATTAGTGCTCTATTTGGTTGAACTATGGTGATTAAGCTAGGGAAAAGAACTTATATAGAGTTAGTCTAGAAGATATTCTTCAACAAAGAACGAATGCAATCAGAATAAAGATGATCTTTAAATGGGCTTTTATAAAGGCGGAGGTGAACGATGGGGAGGAAATTTTGAACAGGGATTCAGGAGCTTCAAGTGTTTTGCAGGCTGAGGAGCAAGAGTCAGAAATAAAGAGAGATTCAGTATACAAGAAGGCATAATTGATGAAGCAAGGTGCCTGGGGAGATAGAAGAGGGTGAAACTAAGAAGACAGGAAAAGATTAAGCTTGAATAGAAGGATGGCTGCTGTTGCTATTCCTGAAACAGAAGGGAAGAAGTAAAGAGGAATGAAAGCTACAGCTTAGTGTAAATGCGCAGAAGTGGAAGGCTGATGGAGTTGACTCCTTTGGCATCGTGCACTACCTATTTCCTAAGAGTTGAGCTTTGGATTTGAGGATGGGCATGGGGACATAAGGAAAGTGGTAAAAAAAAATTTTTAATTCATTTTATTGAGATATATTCACGTACCATGCAGTCATACAAAACAAATCGTACATTCGATTGTTCACAGTACCATTACATAGTTGTGCATTCATCACCAGAATCAATCCCTGACACCTTCATTAAGTGGTAAAGATTTTTAAAACTGCTTTGATGAATGCAAAGTGACTAATTAGAAACTGGTCAAAATATTGACAAGCAGTATTAAGATCCACTGCATTGAAAATAATAAATGTGGAACCAATTGGTAAGATTTAATAGCAGTTAATGATTTAATAAATATTCAGATGCAAGATATTAGATTAAGTGTTCTTATAGCTATTCTTCAGTAAGTAAAAAAAAAAATTCTGAATGTCTTAAAAATCTGATGGACTCAAAAAGCTTTAAAATGTTATGGCCAGTATAACCCAAACAAAGCTGGGCTTCATTACTGCTCTCTCTACATGGGAACACATTTAGAAGAAATCCAACATCAACATTCAAATTAATTAAAAAGTAATTTAATTATTTATTTCTAGCATTCAGTAAAGGTCCAAAGGCAATTTACATTTTATACAGATTACACATTCAGAATAAATACATATTATACAAAGATTTCCAAATCCATTCAACTCTAACATAGCATGAAAGCTATGCCACTACTCCTCTCTTTTTCAAAAATCCCCAAATTATCTTCCTAAAATCATCCAACGTTAGTTTTCATCTCACTGACCCTTCTTCCCACTCTCTTTCATTTATAATGTAAACCAATATAGTTTTGTTGTATTTAGTTCTTTGCCTCTCTCTGTTCATTATCCCAAGCCTGATGGATAAATGAACCCACAGAATGTTCTTCCACTTTAGAAGCCATGGGTTGGGGAAGGAGGGTGGTCTGCAAATATTCGCATTAATATTTTTTGTGCCTGGAATATTAGCAAATAACAGTGGCGATTATCAATTTTTTACCTCTCATCTCCAAATTCAATCTTTTTGCATGCTACGTGAAAATGGATCTGGGCCTTGAAGTATTTTTGCTTTACCAGTTGGCCTGATATTTAGCTTTGCCAGTAGAGAGAGCTGGAGAGACATTTCAGGAAGAGAGGGTGATGCTTCCTGGTTCTGGTGTGCTTACCGGGCCTGCAGAGTGGGTGGCTTCTCCAGTCAGCAGCTCTCCCTAGCATCTCCTCAGGCAATTTTGTAATAAAGTGCTTCTAGCAAGACACCTCTCCAGGAACTGCTTTCCCTGGCACCCTACAAGGCATATTGCCAGCAAGTTCCAGAGGCAGATTTCCAGCAAGTTCCAGTGGCAACACAGTGAAGTCTCTGCTTTTCAGTGAGCCACGATTGCCCTCTCCAACAAGGTCTGGACCTCAGTCTCGGGGATGGAGTTGGGATTCTCTTCTTTGGGAGCTCTATCTCAGTCTGAGGAATAGTGGCTGCTTCATATATCTGGTATTCCTATATTCTTTAGAATTAGTATTACTAGCTAATCCCCTGCCACACCAATCCCCTGTTATAGTTAGTAATTATTTACATTAAAACTCTACCTCTTCATAATTTTTTTTTTAAAGAAATAGACTTTATCTGCTCAAATCACTGTGTGGTTTCTGTCTCCAGATTGGACCCAGATTGTTACAATAGTAACTAAAGAAACTATGACTAAGAATTAGTTCATGAGAGTTTATAATTTTCAAATATTCAAATATGTGTAAGCATTGTATCTCACATGGAAAATGACTCAAACATTGGCATCTGACCAATTATCTAACCAAGTAATTTAGAAACAGAACAGACTGTGTTTTAAACTACATGGCTTCATTTTCTGAATCCGAACAACCAGTTTTATAACAACAACTCTACCAAAAATGCCTATCGTACCTGAAAGACCATGTTACTGAACTTCCATAAATAGGCCAACCATTTCCACTGCTTCTGAATGTTCAAAACAGGCAGACTGTCATGGATAAAAGTGAAATAAAGCTATAGAGGATATTAAACTCTCAAAGCATGATTAATGGAAAGGCAACCAACATTTATGCTTTCTTTAGGATCCCAAAGCAAATAAGACTCTCTTTTCTCTTATAAAAATTCACTAGGCTCTGTGCACAGAAATCCCTTAAAGAATGTTGACTTGCCCACACAGCCAAGTCTTAAAAATAAGACATTTGACTTTTATAAAATCTGACAATTGTAAATGCAGTAAAAGTACATAGAATCTTATGACCTAAGGAAAAAGTGCTTAAAAAAAGCAAAAAGACTATTTTTTTAAAAAAAGAAACCACCAGAACATGTTTGTAAATGAGGATTTTTTTCCCCTTTCGGGAGGTGGCATTCTCGTTCCAGTTTGCTATACTTTCTTTCCAGATTTTTGGATCTCTTCAATTTTGAGAACTTCAGAGCATACAAAGAGCCATGCCAAAAAATTATAGACATACAGACAGATAGATAAATAGAGATGTAGCTATAGCTCATTACCTTAGATTAGAGAGAGACTTCACATTTGATAGACATAGAAAGAGCAATTTTTCACCACTTCATACACTAGGTTTGGTTATAGATGACTTTTGGCTATTTTCAAAAATGACATTAATCCAAAAGAGCAAATATTTGCCAGAATATTGAGGAAAAAATTTATATTGTATTCTCCAGGCTATTTCACAGAATGCGTTTTAAAAATGTTTTGTGCAATGATAGCAGTATTGGACTAAGTGTAGCACCTCCCAAATGTGGCCATTTGGAAGGATATAAGAAGGAATGCATAATTTCAACTATATTTCTTTAAAAATCAACCAATGACATGACTTCACATTTGATATATGAATGTAATTCACTTCCTGTGTCCTTCATAAACTAACCCATATAGTTATTATTATTACTGTCCAACATAACCTCTCTTTTCCCATCAGATTATATTTCTTACAATTTCCTCCTACGCATAACAATTTCTTCCAATTAAATATTTCTTTTTACCAATCCAAAACCATGAAGTATTTCATAGTAAAGCCTCATTACTTCCAAGAAGCCATCTCTGATGAATCCCCCTCCCATGTTAATCTTGTCTCTTTTATTTTGGCTTCCTTCTCAGATCATGTATTTAGTCTGTAAGACATTGGGCAACAGTGGTTGCATGTTACTTTAGACTAGTTTTCTAGTTGTTTTACATATTTATGCTTTATGTCTTCAATGGATCTATTCATTTATTCAGCAAATATACGTTGCATGCTGATTTGTGCTAGTTGTTGAGGCTATAACTATGACTGAGACATTTTATGATTCTTGCTCTCAAGGAACATTTGGTTTATAAAGGAAATAAGCAATATATGAGTGAACATCAAGCACTTACTGTATCAATTATGATGAGTTACACAGGAAAAATAATGTTGTGATAGAGCATAAGAAAATTAGGGAAGGACTCTGTATGGAGGTGACATTTAAGGAGATGACCTGAAAAACAAGACACCAAACATCTTAAAGGATGGAGGGAAGAGTCTTTCCAGACAAAAGCAATGTCATAAGCAAAGTTCCTAATGAGGACTACTGAAGGAACTGAGAAGAAGCCAGCGTGGTTGAAACAGTAGAGAGGGAGGAGAGTGACATTGGATACGATTGAAAGAAGGACAGGACTGGATCATACAGGGTCTTGTTTGGCCACTGTCTAGAGTGGGATTTCAGTCTAAGAGTAACGAGAAGCCTTTGGAGATTTTCATCAGGGGAGTGACCAGAAATGATTTACTCTCCAGGTACTCTAAAGAAAATGGTTGACAGGGACAAAATAGAAGCAGAGGTAGTGAATTGATAGCAATTGTGATGAACCAGGCAAGTCTTTTGGCATGGGGATTAGGATGATGGAAATGGCATGGAATGGAAAGGAGCATACTGGTGGGACATTTGTTGATGGATTGGATACACGGCATCAAGGAAAAGGAGGAATCAGGGATGAGTCTTATAGAAAGACTGACCTATCCTTTGTATCTTGGTGAATATAATACACGGAGTTAAGGTATTTAGAGTACTTATTAGGGAAGTCAAATGAAAACATCAAGGGGTTGAGAGCAACACTCTCCCAAAGAAAGCCGAGAATGGAAACACCATGTGTCTGGTGGACAGAGCAAGGCTTTCGGTCCCTTTAGTCAGCACCTGTGTGACAACAGGAGACCGTTTAACCTCTCAAATTTCCCTTTCCTTCTCTGTGAGGCAGGACTGCAATGACGACACTAAGTGCTCTCGAATCAGACTGCCTAGGTTTTAGTTTCTGGCACTTTCACTTGCTTTCTGAGTCCTCTTAGACAGTTGCTTAAGTTACTTTCACACTAGTTTCCTAATCTGTAAAACGTGAATAAGAATCCCTCCATCTCGCATTTGCCATGTTGGTTAAACGAGATATTTTGCATAATACACTTAAAACAATGCCTGATGCATAGTAAACACTAAATAAATATTTATTGCTAGCTCCTGTGAAATAGATTTTTATGCGGATTAAATGAGAAAATGTGTGTGTAGCAGAGAAAAAAGAAACTATTACTTTAAGATTTGCAGAATATCATTGAGAGAGAGAAAGGACCATCTTTGTTTTAGAATACCACCTTCTCAAGTTGGTGTGTTTATTTTAAAGATGAGGCCTTATTAGGGCTCCACTGAGAGTGAATCAAAGAGATAGCTAAACTTTTGCATAAGACAGGATCAGTTAGAAGGAGCTAGAGAGAGGAAGGAGGAAATGTTGATGAGGGGAGAGAAAATCCCAGGAGCAAGGCAGGAAGCTGCAGCCCAACTAGATGAGAAGAACAGCAGAAATTTCCACTATCCTTGTCCCAAAACACCAGTCAATCTGCTAATTACATACTTGAGTTGGTGCTATTTAGGATCAGCAGTCTAGGTGACCTAGAAGGACAATATGTAAATAGTGAGGGGAGAACACACACACACAAGGCAAAGTGGATACAGAGAAATCTGAATTACAAACGTTGAACATATTTTACTCTGCCTGGCACAGGGGACGCATTCAGTAAATACTAATTTCCTTTTCTGATTGAAGTAAAATATGCAATTGCTCACTTGGGGTGGTTAACAAATTGGTTGTGAGTACAATTATAGGCATAAAATTACTAGAAAAAACATAAGTGTATAACAAAAAATGAAATCATGTGGCAAACAATATAGTTATTCAAGAGTTCAGAAAAGTCAGGGATCAATTAGAAATGCTCTGGATTAATTGAGAAAAATTTCTGAATTAGATTGAATATGGGATGTGAATAATGTCTTGCATATATTAAGTGTTCAATCTGAATTTACTTAAAAGATTTGAAAGAGGGGGAGAAGGGTAGGAAGCACATTCTAAATGGAGGTAAAAAGGAAAAAGGAATGGATAGACTATTCTAATGCCATCTTGGGCATGATTGGGTAACTAATATGAAGTCATTCTAGTTTCTTGAGCAGAGAAGAAACATGTTTTAAAAAAGAAGACCTATAAGCATTTAACAGACTAAATAAGAGACTGAAGAGAGAAAAAATGGAAGGACAAAGATCCAGGAAAGAGCTGGTTGCAGCAATTTAGGCTGAAGTGATGAAAATCTGGACTTGGTTATTGGCAGTGAGAATGGGAGGAATGAGTGATTCTGGATGATGCTGAAATAAAGTCATGAGCTGGGGAAAAACAGGGCTGGCATGTGATTGGTGACAATAAGTAAATTAAATACAAAAGCATAGCACAATTGGTGATAGAAAGACAAGTAATTTCTTTGCATTACCTTATTTTTACCCTAAATATGACTCATAGTTCTGCTAAGTTGTCATCTAGTGCCACGTGTGGTCTTATTCCATATGCAAATTATTCCTGGCATATGGACTCACTACTTCATTGCACCCAAAACCTTGGTTACTGCATTCCAGCTGTTTCCTAGTCCACCCACACTAATAACTGAGCTATGTTAGATGAAATTCTCTTGTGCTGAGAAAAAAGGTCTCAAGTGAGTCAGAATCTCTTTTGATGTGTGAATAAAGCAAACCCTTTTATGTCCCAGAGGCTATGGTTCCCTGAAAGAGTAGCACAAATAAATCTTAGGTGCTTTCTATGTGCATTGCCACTCTATCAATGGGGGTAAACTGGGTGAATGACCCAGACAATTTCTTGGTTTCTCAAGAGCTCAATAAGATGCTTGGGGGTCAGCATGCTAGAAAGGTTCAGGAAATGAGTTTTTGAGAATGTGGAAGAGAAGGTCTCTGTAGCCATTTTCAGTGCTGCTCTGCCTTCGGCTGTGGCCGTAATAATGGCACCTTTGTCAAACTGTGAGATGAGTCTTGACCAGCACTGTCCAATAAAACCTGTAATGTGACGGTGCATTATTTAAAATTTTCCAAAAGCCACATTATGAAGTTAAAAGAAGCAAGTGAAATTAATATTAATAACTCGTTTTATTTAACTCAGTATATCCAAAACATTATCATATCAACGTGCAATCAATATAAAATTATTAGTAAGATATTTTACATTGCTTTTTTCATACTAAGTCTTCAAAATCTGGTTTGTATTTTATACTTCCAGCACATCTCAATTTGGTCTAGCCACATTTCAATGTTCAATAAACACAGTTGAAATTACACTATTTGCAAGTTAGTACCAAACTCTGAATTCTCTTATTTTCTCTTATGTACACCTATATAGCTGATAAAACAATTATTTTGTGGGAATAGGTAATGGACATTGTTGTTCTTTGCCTAGATCCCTTTGTCAGGGCCAAGGCACCTGAAGGAAAGCTTATGCCATCTGGGGAGTGGCCCAAGCAAAGACTGGTCAGTAAGGGATTGTATATATGTGTCCCCGTTTACTCCATTTGGAACACCTCTGAAGGGCTGCCCTGGCTCGTGAGGTCCCTGCAGGGTTGCCTGAGGCCTCCTTTGCAATAGCAGTACTATGCAGCCTCTTTCTCTGTGCAGTCCTTCCACCTTCACTTCTGCACAGGTATATCTCCTGAGAGCAGTCTCCTCCCCAAACTCCCACTCCCCCAAATCCCCTTTGCGTCTCTCAAATCTTTTTTTTTTTTTTTTTTGACTTTTTGACTTTTTCAATGGAGATTTATTAGGCTATAAATTTACAGTTCTAAGGACATGAAAATGTCCAAATTAAGGCATCAAGAAGAAGATACCTTCTCTGAGGAAAGATTGCTGGCATCTGGGGTTCCTCTTCACATGGGAAGGCACATGGCAATGTCTGCTGGTTCTTCTCTCCTGGGTTCTGGTTTCAATGGCTTTCTTTCTCAGCTCCGGTGGGTCATTATTTATTTCTCCTGGAGTGTTTCTCTCTCTTTGCTCTCCTGCTTTACCTGCCTTTTATCCTCCCATAAAGGACTAGTAGAATCTGATAAGTGGTAAAGATACTAACTTATATTACTTTCTAGTAAGTCAAGGATATTTGTTGTATTTTCTAGAGAAATCATTACAAAATTGAAAGAACATGTAATTAATAAGGTAATAGTGGGGGAAAATGGGATGATAAACAATACTTGATTCATCCAAATGAAAAGAAGAAGAGAGAAAGGAGGAACAAAGAACTAGTAGAATAAACAAATATTAACCCAAATATGCCAGCAATTACATTAAATTTAATGGATTAAATATTCCAATTTAAAGACAAAGGTTGCTGGAGCGTACACGACAATATGTTTTTACCAAAAAAGGCAAACTTAAATGTATGGATATCAAAAGGCAGAAAATAAAAAGATGTAGAAAGATATACCATTCAACTACCAACCAAATAAAGATATACTAATATCAGCCAAATAGATTTTAATACAAAAAAAAGATGGAAAGGACTTTTTCATAATGATAAGAGAGTCAATCCAACTCTACATTTGTAAACATAGCCTCTATGCATATAAAGCCAGCAACAGTTCCCTTTAGTCTGTTGAAAGCATCAAAAGCAGTTTGCTTTAATTGTAGTGATGAGATCAAAACCAGATAATGTAGAAAATTGTAAGTTTTCTGGAGGCTGTTAGAGAGCTGGTTTTGCAAGGCAATTCCCAAAGAGTGACAAGCCACTCCTGGGAGAGACAGGACATGTGAACATTTTTACGTCCATACAAACAGGTAGGAAGAAATCAACTAAATTTTTTAGTGCATTCTAAGGCCAATTGTGGGCTAACACATCAGTTTGGAATAAGTGGGAGCCAAAACACATTCACATGTTCTTTCCCATGGATCTCCTCCAGACGCTCATGAGAAAGACAAGACAGGAGACGAGAGAATGCCTTACTTGAACTGCCTTGGTGGCTCAGGTGTGCAGTTGACGATAAGCAACTGCTTTGGACATGACAAATACCTCATACATAACTGGATCCTTTTCTCATGGGATACAAAAGCCTTAAGCTGCTATGTGCATCTCTCAAACCTTAGAGCCTCTTCACAGGTAAGACCAAATATAAAGGTAGTTTCTAGCTCACCAAAGCAAATTATAAGCTTGAGGCAAGGAGGTGAAGAAGCAGGAGCCAAGCTTTGATTCATTCCTGTATATTATAATTATATTTCCTCATATTAGAGCAAGGCCAAAACTTTTCCTCTGACCCTCCCTTCCTTTGTGTCTGTTCACTATCTTTGTCTTTCTTTTCCCATATCCTCACTCTCTCAGAGGCAAAGTGACAGTTGGGTGAAAGGCATGGTCAAAACTGGGATTCATCAACAGCATTGGGTTTATGCACAGGAAAATTCATTCAAAGCATTGGGTTGAAGCACAGGAAAATTCATTCAAAGCATTGGGTTGAAGCACAGGAAAATTACCCTGTTCTGGTTTGCTAAGGCTGCTGAAATGCAAAATACCAGAAAGAGCTTGGCTTTTGCACAGGGGTTCACAAATTTACAGTTCTAAGGCCATGAAAATGTCCAAATTAAGGCATCAAGGGGTAGATCCTTCTCTGAGGAAAATGCCAATGGCACGTGGAACACTTCTGTCAGCTGGGAAGGCATGTGGCTGGCATCTGCTTGTCCTTTGCTCCCGAGTTGCATTGCTTTCAGCTTCTGATTCCAGTGGCTTTCTCCTTATGCTTCTGTGGGTTCTCATTTAGCTGTTCTGGGACAAACTCTGGGCTTCATCTCTTTAGCTTAGCATCTCCAAACGTCTGGGTCTTTGTCAGCTCTAAGTGTCTCTGATCTCTCTTCAAAATTGTGTCTGCTTGTTGTCTTCTCAGAGAAGATGCCAGTAAACTAATTAAGACCCACCTTGAATGGGCAGGGTCACATCTCCATGGAAACAATCTAATCAAAAGGTTTCACCTACAATTGGGTGGATCACATCTCCATGGAAACAACCTAATCAAAAGATCCTACCCACAATGAAGTCTGCACCCACCAGATTGAATTAAAAGAATATGGCTTCTCTGGGATACATAATAGATTCAAACCAGGACAAACCTCAAAACAAAAAAGATAACTGCATGTATGCTGGCCCATACATTTACTGACACCAACAAATAACTGTCTATCTGCATGGGTGGAGACAGAGGAGAGTTTGGGAGGTTACGGTATCTCCACCTTCTAATGCAGTCTTGGCCTTCCACCTCTTTCTTCTTCATCAAGGAAGTTCCACTTTCCTGGCCTTCTTATTTTATATCCCCGTGATGGTGCCTGTGGGTCTCTGCCTTCCCAGACACTCCCTGGTTCACAACCAGGCACCTGAAAGCCTTTAGATTGGTAGTTTGGTTGAGTCCTTTATAACTTTGAGGGAAAGATGGGAGTAGGGGGCCAGGCTGGGGGACTGGGCTCAAGAGCCACCTTGTATTACAACTTGGGCCTGTCTTCCACACAATGATCTTTGACTTTCAGAAGATGCTGGCTTTTACTATTTCTGCTTTAGCCTTCTTTTATGACTTTATCTTTTTCTTACACACACATTCATCCAGATTAATGACAATTCATTGTGTATAATACTTCTGATTGTTCTGTTCTATATTTTACAAATTCACAGTCACTTGATTATTGTTATAGCCAAGACCATTATAGCACAGGGAAGAGGAAGAAGGAAGCACCATTCCCATTTTTTCCCCTCCCCTACCCTATACCTCAAGTCCTATATTTTGGGTGAAGTAGTCAATGCTCAGACTTGAACCGAGAAGTAGAAGACATTGACTCTGATTTTGCCTCTTGGTGAAGTTCCTATGACTGGTTTAATAGCTGTAGTATTCTACTACTTAATTACTCCATAGACTGTAGCAAATGATTTAAAGTACTTTATATTTTTCCTTGTGCATTTGCTGCCATTTCAAAGCAATTAAACTGTATTTTTAGAATCTTAAAAAAGAGATTAACGGCAAAGTTTTGTTCCCTACTGTATGATGTGCTCTCGTATACATAATCCCCTTGATCCTCAAACAATCTTTAAAAAAATAATAATAAATAGCAGAGTCTAGAAAACAAGTACTTTTTCTTTTTAATAACAAGAAAAACTATAAACTTTACAGCAATAGGAGAAAAATTAGTCATGTGGACAAAATCATGCCCATGATGGTAACCCATATTTCTTTGTGGATTTTTCTTTTTTCTTTTTCTCTCCTATCACATGAGAGGGAAAAACATAACTTCCAGTACTATAACTGTAAATCAAGATTCTTTAATTAATAACCTAGCCAAGCACACAGACTTCATTCTGGGTGTTCATTGCTATACAGATATCTCTACACAGATATCTTATTCATCTTTCTACCTGTAACACCAAACACTGAGCCTGAAATAAAGTAGTCTCTAGTAGTGTTGGAGAAGTGCTTTATGTTCCTGAAAACATTTTATAGCCTATAAATTCAGGTTAGAAAACTAGATGATATCTTACACAAGATAGGCAATGTTTCTTTTTCTCAAAATCTTGGTACCTCCTTTTTGGTTTAAGTAAAATTCAGAGGGGTGGTGGAAAAGAGTTTTAGAGTGGATAGATATTTTCCTAAAATGCCATGAAAAATACATTTTTCTGGGTATTTTGATTGTGTCTGTAACTAAGTTTTGACTGTGTTAGAAATTCTGAAACCATGGAAGCTTCTGTACTTCCATGAAATGTTAGATTTGCCACAATGGTGATACCATAACAGCATAGAAAGAACAGCAACTAAGGTTTTCAAAGTGGAGGACAAACATGCAGCAATCTTAGGGATAAGGAAATTTGGGCATAAATAATGCCTCAGGCCCTGGAAATATGTTTGAAAATATAATACTGAACATTGGATATTTCTATCAATTGAGCAAAAGCAAAACAAAAGCAAGCCCCCATGCAAAGTCTAACATTGGCCCTACTGCATTTAAGAAATCAACTTTTATCCTTTTACATTCCAATAGGAGATGAGGGTCTCCCTAGGAAAAGGCAATTTTGTTTTTATTTTCCTTTGATAGTGGGAACAAGGTTATCAAACAACAGAAGACTGATGCCTCAGTATCTTCCTTGATCTTTTTCCTTCAAATTATTTTCTCTGCAATCTGTGATTCAGCCTGTCAAGTCCTTGTAGGACATCTTTTCTAAAACATGTCACTGCACTCTCTGGAAACTAGACTGACCTTCATGTTGGGTACCCAATGAAGCACAAGCTCATATGGCATTCCAGTATGACATTCAACATATGTTAATTTTCTTCCTTCATCCTCCCTACCTTCATTTAGAATGCACTTCCTACCCTTCTCCACCTCTTTCAATTCCTTTAAATAAATATGGATTGAACACTTAATATATGCAAAACATTATTCAAATTCCATACGTAACCTAATTTAGAAGCTTTTCTCAATTAATCCAGGGCCTTTCACAATTGGTCCCTGACTTTCCTGAATTCTAGAATAACTATAGTTTATATACCACACATTTCACACTGTTATATACTCAACTCATTGTGCACTGGGAGAGGAGGAGGCGGGACTTTTGGTATGAGACTGGACTCTCACCGAATGTCATTTGCATACTAATTGATCACTAACATGAGTAAGGTCAGGCCTCTTAGGGCTTCAAGAGATAAATAATGTGTTACTGTGAAAAATATCAACTTGCCCTGCCTTCAGTGTTTTCCAAAACAGAAATTGTGATCTTCAGCTCATGCCTCACCATGACCAGTCATAGTGGCCAGTCACATAATAAATAGGACAATAAAGTAATGCCTGAACACATTTTGTGGTTCCATGGAGTTCACCTTCTTCTGCATATCCGTTTTCCTACTTGCTGCTTCCTTCACTCTCCTTTCCAACTCCCTCCCTTGAGACAGTGTCATCATGACTGAGCCTGGAGGAGGCAACCGCATAAAATGGAGAACTTGCTACATCATCGTTGGTGCCAATTGGAGGACAAGGCCAACCCGTTAGCAGCCTGATGTCCCAGGCAGCCCACAGACTTTTACCCACACCACTCCCTGGTTACACCAGCAGAGCTTTGCCACTAAAATTGATTGTTATAGCAAGTTGTCAACTAATAACATAGTAAATCACTTGTCAAAGGATAGTCCCAGAATTCTGGCACATGAATTACACAAAGACATAGCAAGATTTCTAAAAATTTCATCAAGTGTTTGCTTTTGTAATTCCATTACAATATAAATATTCTGATGTTATGATATATATTCTAAAACCTCCAATTTACTAAAAAACATTATCAGGGTGGAATACAATTAGTATTGATTAGATTGTATATTCATTGAATTTTAACCAATTAGAATGTCAAAAAGAAGTGGACATGGTGTTCAACTAAATCTCACTTTACTAATCCATAAAACAGATACTTCTCATAAATAGCTGGTAATCTTTCCTCAGTTCCCGGGAAAAAATAACTGAATAGCTGCAGTGAAGTCTCCTATTACTAATTCTCCATCTTATAAAGAACAGCACTGCAATTCATGTTGAAAGGCACCTTGAAGCAGTAGCACAAGGATTAAATGACCATTGTGAGAGAACAAAGGTTAATGTCTGATCCTTTAACAATTAGGAGCTTGACCCTTTCCTGGTAACACCTGGAGGTGCTCTCCTTGAGTGTTACCGAGTTTGGGCCCACCGTGGGCAGTAGGAGAGCATCATGGCCTGTATATCTTCCTTCATTCATTCATGCATCCATTCAGACAGGCAACTTGTCTATCAAATGCCTATTTTGTGCCAAGCACTGTCCTTAAGCCCTTGGGATACATAGTGAAATAAACATAAAATGCTTGCTCTAATGGAGCTATATGTGGAAGAGAGGCAATTAACAATAAAAAATAATAAATATGTGTTTCAGGGTGTTAGAAAGCAGTAAGTTTTATGGGAAAAAAGGTAGGGTAAGGAAAACTGGAAGTTCAGTGGGGTTAATTTTGAATGGGTGATCATATTAGGCATCATTGAGAAGGTGGCACTCAAGGAAACTTGTTCCCATTTTGGTAATGTCTTTATTCTTTTCCCGTCTATAAACCTTATTTTATTATCATTCTTTTATCTCTCTTGATACTGTTCTACCAAACATATCAGAAGAAGTATTTATGTGCAGGCTTAAGTCTAAATAGACTTCGGGGTCAGTTGATTTTTTCATGATAGCAGATTATTTATCTCTTGAAAACCCAAGAGGCCTTACTCATGGTTCATAGGTAGGTACCTAAATGATGTGCTGTGAGATGTGCTACCAGAAGTTCTGTCTCATCCTTTCTCAGTCCCTTTGCCATTTTAAAATCTACTTTCTGAAGAAGTCACATAGCCTTCCGTCAGCCAAAGTATGTGAATTCACCACCATTAAAATATTTATTGTTTTAAATCAAAGGTTGCCCTTTTTAGGGATTCTCTTTTAAAATTCAAAATTTTGTCATAGAAATAAGAATCAGTAAAAAACCACACATCTTCATGAAGGAAAAGGCTGCATCCGTGTCATGGGCTGGCATGTTTGTGGCAAGAGGATCTCAGGGTTACACTGGTGCCAGGGTCCAAATGAGGGTGTTGGTTTGGGGGGCTCTGGGCCCGGAGGCGGGGAAGAGAGAGTAGAAAGAGATAGACCAAGCAAGGATTGGGACTATTGCAAGGGCTTCAGCTGGGCCTGGGATACTTTGCATAATACTTACACAGAAATATTTTTTACTTCCACAAAGATATATGCTTCCATACATTTTTTTCTGGATCAACTGGCATTCCAGTCTACTTTTTATTTTCTCTGGAATACCACTTTTTGACCTCTGATGGAATGGCATTCTAAGGGTAGGACATGTTGGCACGGAAGTGGTCTGTTGCTGGACATTGTGATAATAAAAATATACTGACTTTTAGTGGATTTTATTATCGTTTGTAAATATGCTACACACAATTGCACTCCCTCTATTATCTGCCTCCGGGGCAGACCCCTCCCACTAAATCCATCCTGGGTACACAGTGTTCTGAGATATGTATTTCCAGAGATTCTACTATCATACAAATATATAAACATTTTCTTCCTTCCCTGCCACAAAAATAGGACCATATTATCCATACCAAGCAAAATTTTGTGGACATTTTCCATGTCAACAAATTTAGATCTACATCATTTATTTTGATACGTCTCATAATTTATTTGCGTAATTGCCCCTGGATGGACTTTTAGATTGCTTTCATTTTCTAGATATTGTAATCTGAGTTACAACAAATGTGTTTGTATTTACATCTTTGTACACTTATCCAGTTTTGCCATCCTTAAAATGTAAGAAGCAGAATCCTAGAACTAGAATTGCTGTGCCAAAGGGTATGAATGTTTTGATATTTACTCCTAAATTGCCCTTCAGAAAGTTGTGTACTCCTTTCCTCTGCCACCAGCTGACTAAGCCAGTTTCTTTGCACCCTTGCTACAACTGGGTAGCTTCAGTCTCTGCTGATGCAATAAATGAAAATTATCCCAGTTTGGTATTTTATCGTGCATTTCATTGATATCCAGTAAAATTTAACATTTTTAATTTTATTTTATATTTACCTTTTGTGAGTTTGTGAATTTGCCTGGGTGAACTGCTGCTTTTGTCCTTTGCAAATGTTCCCAAGGAGGGAGAAAAGATGTTAAGGACAAATTTTACCTACTGTATAACACTACTGTCAAAGGAAAAAAAAATGCTCCAGACAATGTGAACAGGCAAGAATGATTTTATTCATAGCTTCCAGAGCAGGGAAAGAAAGAACTCAACTCAGTTGAAACAAAGAACAACAATCTTTTTAAGGACTGGGGGTGAAAAAGCACTGAAAGATAGTGAGGGAGTTGATTCTTGGGATGGATGAGTGATTTACTTAGGTTGAAATTAGGATGACTTGGTTTGGAATGTTTTTCTTTACAGGCATTAGTCCTCCCTGTCCGGGCAGGGAGTGAGGGGGGTGGAGTAAGGAACTATTTAGGAGGCTCTCAGGCACCTGGATAGTGTAAGGGCTGAGGTGAGAGGGAGGTCAGGGGCCTGAAGTAAGGAAGGAGCTTTTCTTCAAGTGTAGTCAAGCTAGAGAGAGGTTAACACTGTCTTGAACCCTACTTCAGAGTAGACTTGCCAATATCCATCATGTGAATTTGTAGACTTAATTTCTTTGAACTTATATGAGAAATTTTTATAATAAATATAAGAAATTGGTATAAATTAATAAATGAAATTACATGAGAAATCATATGACTTATGTATTTCTACCAATATAAACACTCCCCTCCTACATGTGTCCTCAGTACCATATGGATGTGACACAGCAGAGTTGTTATGTGCAGTTTGTCCACAGTGAATTCTAAATATTCAAAATTTTAAATGTAAAACTAAAAAACCTCCTTAAATTCTTGTGACTCTTGAGCCAAGTAGTTTGGTAGAATTACATTTCTTTCTCTGTGGGTCCAATAGTACTTTTCATGCTGCTCAGTGGAGAATGTTCTTAAGATCCTAGATTTGCATTCCATCATTTGCCTTCATCAGGTATCCAATCTTTAAGACTCTTGATTATAAGTGCTAGGAAAAATAACCCAAACTTTTAAAAAAATTATTCACTTAAACAAATTTAGCTGACTTCAGAAGTAGCTGGAGACAGGGATCCATACACTGTTGTTACCATCTTGTTTCAAAAGACCAGATTTTTTTTTATGTCTTGGCTCAACTTTGTCCTCTTCTGAGTGATGGCTCCAGTAGCTTGTTCTCTCATTTTGCTGAACTATAATTCCTCCCTAAGAAATCATGTTTGGGATGTAAACTTTCTGTGTTCTCACACATCTGACAATACCTCTATTCTGTCCTCTTATTGGACTAGTATCTTGGCTAAGTAAACTGTACCTTACCAAGGATTTTCTCTCAGGAACTTTAAAAACATTACTCTTATTATTTCGAAGCATCTGGTTGGTGGATGGTAAGTCTGATGTCAGTCTGATTCTTGCTTCTTTTGTAAAAGACTTGTTTTTCTGTTTGGAAGTATTTCAGATTTTCTCAATAATTAATTGTTCTGGAATTTCACAATTTAGTGTTTAGATGTGAGTCTTTTCTCATATTTTGTGCTGGGCATTTTGTGGGCCCTTTCATTCTGCTTTGACTTTGAGAAGTTCTCTGTATTCATTCTATAGTAATCTTTTTCCCCCTCTGCTTTTTTGACCTTTCTTCCTGGAACTCCTACTAATTGGATGGTGAACTTCCTGAGTTTATATTCTATGTCTCTTATCCTTTCTATTATATTTCCATATTTGTCTCTCTGTTCTATATCCTGAGAGATTTCCTCAACTTTGTTTCTTGAAACATATTGATTATTTTATCTTTTGGCAGTCATATTTTCAGTATCTAAGAAGCTCTTTGAAATGTCACTTTTCTATAACCTGGTGACTTAATTTATGGCAGCATTATGTTGCTTCTCAGTGAAGATGCTAATTCAGGCTTTTTAAAAAGTCTTTTTTCTTTTCCCAGAAGCTTCTCCATGGTCATTCTTTTCTGTTTTCCCTGAGTGCCATAATTTTCTATCTGTTCATCTTGGTGTTTTCATTTTTTTCTTTCATGTTTTAGGGTTTTGATTCTTGGTTTTGTTTTGTTTTTAATAATTATTTATATCTACTTATTGGGTTTTATAGCTGATGTAAGAATGAGATAATGGAGAGGCCCTGGTACACAGGGACCCTGGTATGGAGCCTGTCAGCTGACAGATTTTATTTAAGAATAATCAAGAAGCCATTAAACTGGAGAAATTGGATTTACTCTGGTGCACCAACTCTCATAGTAGCTCCCCTAGTACTCTCCAGGAACCATTTAATGTGTCTTGAAATGATGTCTAGTTTTTGCCTGGGATAAATGCCCAGCTGCAGATTGTTCTGTATCTAGAAGGGAAGGGTCTGTTTACGGACCTCTGACTAGCACCTCTTCTGTTCAGCCCCATTTCTCCCTCCTGCCCTCAGTGGGAACTGCCAGCTCCATTCTGAAACGGTTCCATGCTTCTGTCAGGCAGATTGATTCCTTTCTATCTATGTCCCAGGCAGCTGTTTTTACTGCTCTGCTTTATCCACTGATGATGCCCTTTCTGTTCTCTTCATTGTGTGTCTGTATCCTTTTTTCTCCCCTTATATAACCAGTTTAATGGAGTTTCAGGGGGCAGAGGTAGAGCTGTATGTTCAGTCTGCCGTCTTGAGTTTGAAATGTCTCCCACTGTTTCATGAAGAGCTTGGAATGTGGCCCAGGGTATTTGTCTATCCCAAGTGTTGCCATAATTTGGGTTGAATTAAATTTCCTGGTGGGCATCCCCAGCTACACCGTAGCCTCTCATTGCTTTGCCAACTATATCTCTAGGGACCGCTATTTCTCTCCTGTATCTCAGCTTTCCCCTTCCAAAACCATAATCTAGGCTTATCAGGACCCTGAACTGAAATCTTAAACTGAAACATGCTATTGTCCAGTTTACTTCCACTCTATCAATTACTACCATGACACATGCTCATGTACTCATCTGTAAAATAAAGATAATAATATGTCTGAAGATATTTTCTTCTGAGGATGAAATGAGAGATTATATGTAAACTGCTTAGAAAAGTATCAGGCTCAAAGTACTCAATAAGCATTAGCTAGCATTAGTAATATTCTCTAATACAAAAGTGCTAGTGAAATAGCAGTGCACCATAATGTTATTCTAAAGTATATAAGGTACTTACACATTCAATTTATACTATTTAATTAGTTTTCCTAATAATTAACCACTCTACGGATATGTAATATTTGCATTTTTAGACTATATGAGTGCTGTTTCATCTTCTGTGTCTTTGGATCTTCGGCACCCAAAGAAATGGGTTGCTTCTCCAATGTTCTTCTAATCCAACTTTAATAGTTAACTCTTTGGGCCTCCAAGGAGAACACACCTTAATTATGCTAGGATAATGAATCACTGATATATAATTGTGACATTTATTAAGGCAATAGGTAGCAATTATGAATTAGGAAAAATATGCTGCATATTCTCCCTGTATGTGACAATTGTGGTTTTAGAGATTAGATTACTAAAGTTCAAAAGTATTGTAGACTTCATAACTTCTTATTGATGCTATGGTAAGCTGCTTCTGCCTGATCTATAACTATGTGATAGTACTTACGAGGTCTGAAGAACTCAGGAGTCTTCTTAGTTTGAATCTCAAAATCTCTTGATGATGGGTATTCTGATGAATCCCTTGAACAAGTCCACAGAGGAAGACCTTTTAACTCAGGCAATCTAGACCTACTGCTCTGATTACTAAACCCCAATTCTAACAAAATTCTAACCAAATTAATATTTTGGACATAGTCTCTGTAGAATGGGACTATTACCTTTTAAGACATGTGGCAATGTGAAAATGTGAGAAGCATGTGTAGTTTAGCTCTAATGATTCTTCTATCACAACTGAAAAATCAGTGAGGTAGCAATTAAAAATTTTTAAGGTATGCATTACTTTGGAAACAGCTCCAGGGAGTATCACAAAGATGCAATTTAATAGAGTAACACAGGGTCCTATTGCAATCTTGGTCAATGTACTTAACTTTTTGGAGGCTCTGTTTCCTAATCAGTAAATGACTTTTGGTATGGGTTAAATGAAATTATGTTTTATAGCCCTTTGTATATAACAGTGAACAAGAAATATGTTTCAACTATGAGGAATCAGATAGACAGAAATAGGCTTTTGAGTACAAATTCTTACTTTAAAGACAAAAAATCAAGGCTAATATTAGCTCTATCTACCTTTGCCCTCATACCCCTCACATCATTTCTCCTTGAATAATTTATACAAGCTTTTGGAGGAGATCTTTCATGATCTCCCCACCCAAATAAAAAGAGAGCATCCTTCTTTACACTGTCATCACATTCTTACCTTACTCTAGGAATGTATAGCAAATGTGTTTTTTGAGAGAAACGTCTAAATCAAAACCAATTCTGGCAAGCAAAACTAGTGCTAGTAAGCGCTCTTATTGATCTAAAGATTTACGTTTTAGCTAACTAACCCAGTGGGTTTACTAGAATGTCATCATATTCCAAATTAAAGTGTATAAGATCCATCTCTGGAAAAAAACTCAGTTGAGACTCCATGTCTTAATTCTTGCCCTCAATTTTTATAGGCCAAAATCATCCCTTCAGTTTTTGTAGCATTCAAATGGATCCAGAGTTCATTTCTGAGAAAAGTCCCAGTCCTGATAAAGGGGAGATTTTCATTAGGGTGATAAAAATGTGACATTGTTGTCTTAGTTTCCTAGGGCTGCAGTAACAATGTACTAGAAATGAGATGGCTTAAAAAATGGAAATTTATTGTCTCACGGTTCTGGAGTCTAGATGTCCAAACTTATGGTGTGGAAGGGCAATGTTCCCTCTGAAAGCTGTGGGAAAGCATCAGTTCCATGGTTCTTTCCTGGCTTCTGGTGGTGGCTGGAAGTTCCTTTTCTTGTGGCACTTCAATGTCTGCCTCAGTTGTTACAAGGCGTTCTCCCCAAGCGTCCTCCCTGACATCTGTCTGAATGTGTCCAGTTATCCGCCTCTTAAAAAAACAGCCATCGTATTGGATTAGGGCCTTCCTTAATCCAGTTTCGCCACATTTTAACTAATCCTGTCTTCAAAGATTCTATTTGCTAATAGGGTCACATTCATGAAACCGGTGATTAGACTTGAACATACCTTTTTGGAGGACACAATTCAACCCCTAACACATTTGTACTTTCAGTCTCTCCCCACATCCGTGGAGAAACCACTAACTAAAGAGGGCACTCTTTCTCACTAAGTGCAAATCTAGCTTCGGAGCCATTCTCAGCAAAAGCTTGGGGAAGCAAAAACAGGCAAATATGAAAAAATCAATCTGCCATCCCTGGGCTAGAATGTGTCTTACTCATTTCTGTCTTTCCAACAAAAATGTTTATTGTATGTTAACTAATTGTATAAAATAAGAATAGTTTCTTTAAAGTTTAAAAGAACATTAGCATAAGCATTTTCATTTTGACTCCAAAAGGAGAGAAAACCAGTGAAGATGACTTGTAATATTTGAAAATATCCAAATTTTTGTGGGAGTCCTTTCTTAGATGAAAATTAGAACACTTAGCTATTACCTCAAAGGGATGGACATGTGTAGCTCTGTTATAAATAATATATCCCTAACCCATGAAATTGGATGGAAAACACTCTTGATGTTTTTATTTTTATAGTCAGTCTCATTTTTCTTGAAACATTTCAAACCAGTAAGAATTTGCCAGAAGTTGCATTTTGAATCACCTAACCTTCCAAGGAAAAGAACAAACAAATCAAAATAAACAGATTTCACCCTTACTGACAGTCGCAACTTAAATTGATTCCCCTTAAGGCATCCTGCTTTCTCCATAGCGCCTGTCAGATGGGTCTCTTGTAGACTCCATATTTGGCTTTAGAAGCCTAGCAGGTATTAGACTTTCACGTGTCAATGCATTTTTAATTGCTAAAGCAAATAATATGCATTTTAATTATACCCTTATCATTTATTACAGTCAGTTTCTCTCTAGAACATCAAGTCTTGGAAATCACCTTCTAAAATGTACTTGTGGATTTTGAGGCTTTGGCAGGCTGGGTAACATCTGAGAACACTCTGTGTGAATGTTCCAAAGAAGGCAATCAATCTGAGAGCACTCACATGGCAGCAGTTTGTTTGGGACCTGGGTGGTGACATATCTTGGATTTGAGGATGCCACAATCACATGGAGAAGCCTACAGGTCTATAGCATAACTTGGATATGTTTCTTAATGAATGCTTCAGTTTGTAAAAAGCTGGTCCCCTCAACTGCAAAGGTTGGAGTCGGGGGGGTGGGGCGCATCCAGAAGCTGGGTGGCTACATCTCTTTGCCAGTAAGTGCTTAATGACTCATTTTCCTCAACAGAATTTTCGTAAGGCTGGAATTCAGGGAGGGGTGTCTGGAGAAAGTCTTGAAAGGAAGTTCAGAAGCCACTGTCCTGTTCTTTGCTGGAAAAACCCTCCCACTGTAGCCAGACCAGTTGACTAAGGAAACGGCAATGGGATTTCAGTAATGTTTCTTGACTAATTTTCATGAACAATCCATGAAGGTCACCATGAAGTCTGTTTTAAGTTTAGATCATTATAAACTCCCTATAGAAGAAAATCATTAGTGGAAACACTGAAGAAACAGTAGATTAGCAATTGTGTTTTTATGGAATCACAGAATCAATCCAAGTGAATTGCATTGAAGCAGCCAGAATGCTCAAAGAAATTGTTTTTTTTTTTTGTAAAAAAAATTGAGTCAATATTTTACTGTCGCTGTTAAATTGACCAATTGCTTTGTAATTGTGTAGCCAAAATGAAGTTGCACACAAAGCTTTCTTCTCTTTTCAAATGCTTTTTTATTTATTTTAAAGGCTTTACAATTACTAAATACACTCTCTCTCAGAAGATATTCTGAGAGAGAAGCGAAAATAGCACTTTGCAAAGCCATTTCCATTCTTCAAAAGGTCTGTCGGTAAATTATTCCTACTGATCTTTCCATCTTCCTAGCCTGTGCGTACACACCTAACCCATACTAAATTTCACCAGATGGCATTTTATTTCTATAAAGTAAAGCAGTCGTGGGTTTAGACAGTTGAATTTTTAAACTTCTGTATTTACTGAAAGTGCATATGGTGCTATATGGACAAAGAAATTGTGCTGAAAGAAAAACATTTCTGTCTGCAGTACCTTATAATCTCCCAAAGAAAGAAAAAAGTGCAGTCATATGGTGTATTTCTCACAAACTCCTATGTGGCATCAATTTTCTTCCTCTGCTAAAAATTAGATATATGTATCATGGAAATGCCAGGAAAATTGTATTATTTTATAAATTCTTCTTTTGATCACAAATAGAAAGGTTATATGCAAACTAATGGCTTGTCAAAGTGATCCATGAGTGATTTCTAGAAGAAAATGAAACATAAACCTGAACTTGTTAAAAAAAAAATGTTTAAAAACCTCTGTATGTCAACGTAAGCAGATGTTGGTGTAGAATTTACAAGGATGAGAAGGCTATAAAACCTCCCTCGAGCGATTCACAGTTCATTTCAAGGCCAAGAACGCCCCCAAAATCTGTTTCTAATTTTACAGAAATCTTTTGAAATTTGGCACGGTGTTCAAAAGTACGGGGGAAAAAATAAAACAACTTTGTCCTGGCTTCAGCTTCCAGCTACCAAGACAGACTTGCTTCTTTTCAACATTTTTCACGGATCCAGTGACCCACACTCTGAAGCCAGAATTAACTAACTTTCAAAAACATCTGGAAAATGAAGGTTAGTATATACAGCCTCAGGAATTGCTAAAGAAAGAGGGCTGGCTGGATTGAGTGTGATCGGAGTTTTCTACTGTTTAGAAGGTGAGGATTTATACATAAGTATTTACTTCCTGGAGTGAGTTGGGGTTGTTCTAAATATACTGTAGAAACATTTGTCCTTGCAGAGTTGGAGGAATTCCAGCAATTATCGCCAGATCAGTAGAAGACAATCGAAAGCTTTGTGAAGAGGGAGAAGTAGGATTTAGGTGTAAACAAAATCTTGCCATTTCTTCTCTTTAGCAGAAACTGTGTATATGCCTAACTTTCTTTATTTTATTTAGACATGGTTAAAAATTGTATTTGGAATTGCCACTTCTGCTGTGCTTGCTTTATTGGTGATGTGCACTGTTTTACGTCCTTCAAGAGGTAAGAACTTTCTGTGATTTACTCCATCTGCCTATAATAGCCTGGAAAATACAGGCATGCATGGTCACAAGCGATTTACCATTTCCTAAATGTGTATTTTCCAAAGTCAGTCTGTTATTTCTAAGAAGACTTAGAAGCCCATAGATAAGTCATTTTGCAAGACCAGAAATAGAATTTAAGACACAGATAGGAAAAGCAAATGAACAATCTAAGCACTATTCTGCATCACCCCCTCACCCCTCCAAAATCTACGCTAAATTAAAGTTTTGACAGGCCTTTAGAGGCGATTTTTTTGAACTAATGTTATTTTTCATTATTAGGTTTTCCTCATGGAAAGTAAAAATGAGTAAGAACGGAAAAGTTAAAACAGAATCTATGGAGATTTTTGTTGCTGAAATGGTCTTTCCAAAAACTTAGTGAGGAAGCTGAGAATAGAGGTCTTAGGAATAGTTGTATAGAAAAAGAAATGTTTTTTTCTAAGGTGCAGTAGCAATGAACAATAAATTTGTTTGGGAAACTAAGTATTATTAAACAAGCAATGTGATTAGTGATAAATCAGATCTTTTTTTAAAAAGGCCTAGATTAACATTGATCTCTCTTCACTGAAAGTTGGTAGATACTTTGCACTAATAGTGGAACTAGTTTGAATTTAAATTAAGACTCTATATATAAATAATCCAGTGAAATTAGGGTAATAATTTTTTTGGGGGGGGGAATAATTTTTAATGAAAATTATTTATGAAGAGGAGTTTAAACTCCTAAAACAAGAGAAAACTAATGATAATAGAGCAATGCCCCATGGAGTCTAGGAGGAGAGGGAAAATTTGTACCAGCAAATATTAAAAGCTTATGATAGCTAAGGTGAGAAACAGTTTTGGTTAAGAGTTAACTGATAGTAAAGAAGCATCAATAATAAGACTTCAGCTGAAGACTGTATGAGTCCTGAATGATCTGTTGCTCAAAAAAAATGAATAACAGAAAAAGTTTTGAAAACTTTGAAATGTTCATGGGATTTTTACGGAATTAAGAAAATGAAGAAATTTACCAAGGAGGCAAAAGGCAGTGAGTGTTCTTGCATCTTCACTGAAGACTCCTTATTCCTGCTCTCTGCAAATCAAAATTGTTCTTAGGTTGCTGAGATGTGTGCAGTTGTAAAATTTTTTCATAGATTTTTCAAGGTAAAGCTGTTTTCAGACAGGTCTCTCACCTCAAGAGCTTGAGTTCGCATTTCCCTCCGTACCACAATTGTCAGGTGGCAGATTATTGACCCTTTGAACGCTAATTCACTCAAAATGAGCTCCTGATTTTTAAAGAAACTCAACCTTACTTGAAACTGACATTTTGCTCCCCTTAGAAAATACGCATTTTGAGAAACAGAAATGCATGGATTTTATTGTGATTGGTCTTCATGTCCACAGGGAAAGATAGATTGCTCGTTGGAATTTGAGCAAGGATTTCTAGTAAGAAATATACTATATTTGTACATTTACAAATGGTATATATGTATGCACATGTAGTCATTTGTATAATTATATGTGAGAGATTATGTGTATAATTATACACACATATAATTCCAATCAATCCTTACCCTCTTTCCAAGTGAAATGTATGGCATACGCATAAATATATGATACGAACTATACATAGTATAAGAAAGAGCTTTATGCCACTTCCATAGTTTTCTGCTTTCAACCAACATAATTTTCAGAGCAAAGCAATTTCTTGGTAAGATGAAATAATCAAATTAAATTTGATATATATTTTAGTTCTCATATAAAAACAGAAAAAAAATCACATAAAAGCTGAGAAATTTTTTGTCTGTAATATCACTCTCTTTCTATTCTAAATTTGCTGAAGCACTTCCCAGAACGTCATTTAAATAACTTGTTAAATGGGACTATTAATTCCCCTACTTCCCTTACAGGACCAAGGGAAGGAAGTCCTCTTTCCCTGGAGTCAGCGCTGTAGGCAGCCCTGTTTTAGATGCAGTGGCCTCGTCCTTCTGACTTACCTCTCCCCTTTCTTCCCCACCCTAACAGCTACAGACTCACTCCCAGACTGGAGGGCCAGGTCCTCCACTCTCACATCTGTCTACTGCCTGATGAGAATAGGATCTGAGTTGGCAGGACAGTAGAGGGGATGGAGAAAGGGAAGGAGAGAACAGAGAATGAAAAGTTAACTAAGCTCCTACTTAGACTTCACTCCATACCTCATCAGAAACCCTGGTACCTCACCTTTGTCATGGATGCCCTCATATTCTTAGCCCACGATATATACTCCTGCATAAGAACAGTCTTCTTTTGATAAACTTAAAGACACACTTAAGAACATTCACTCATTTTAATTAATGCATTCACATCAATGCATCGCTTTTCATGCCCACTAATCACATGCCCATCACTGTGACAGTTCTTGGGGATACAAAGGTGCAGTCCCCTAGATTTCCCTTTGAAAGCTGACCAGTTTAGCTCATTTATATTACAATGACTATAAGGACAACTTTTTTGAAAACTTCCAAAATTTCCCATTTTTCCACACATGAGTTTCTACCTCTTAAGTCCACACTGTTCTTTTGGCCTCAGTCTACCTTCCTCAACTGATTCCCTTTCTTCTCTCCTGTCTCTAACTTTTCCTTTTAAGGCTCTTCTTCCCAAGCTCACCCTTCTTGTATTGAGTTGCAACCAGACCTAGAGTGGAAACTAAACTTCCCCTGCTTACCCTTGTTTTTTGCTGACTCCAAAGCCAAACATACAGATCTTTTGTTTCAAGAAATTTTCAAAGGTGACAAAAAAAAAAGAAAAAGAAAAAACCATACACACAAAAACTAAACTAAATTGGAAGGTTACAAATGCTCCAAAATTTCTCAAGTAAATTCTACTTGGTCTTGTCTCACGATTTATAGTTTTTGTATTCATGGAACTTGGGTAAAAGGAATTGTAGTAATGATTTGCCCCCTCCTTGGATGCTATGGATTCTATGGAATATAGACTTTGCTTCATTATGCATAACATTCAAAAATTGTTAGCTGTTATTTTTTTTAAAGCTTCTCACAAGCAGTGGCTACTTAATAAGTGGTAGCTAGCATTTTATTGTGTCCTCCAACTGAATCCAGATGTACATATGCATCAACACACAAAGGCAGAGACTAGGCCTTTGTGGTGTATTTCCATTTCAACAATGTTTTTTCTTAATTCTGAGGATAAGGTGTCTTTATCCCTTGATATCATCCCTGTTATATCCCCACCCCCTTTGACCAAAATCAACAAATATTTTGTAGAAATTTCTGTGTGCAAGGCACACATACAGGTCATTGGCAGCTCTAAGGCAAAAGAAAGAAGCAAAAAAAGAAGAGGAAAAATAAAGAAGGGGTTATGCAGTGTGAAGAAATCACAAGCTCTCCTGCTCAGTGCCTCTGGTGTCACTTGGTGACAGGAGAGCCATTGTGAGACTGGTCTCAGACCTCCCTGAAGTCCTCCCATCTACCTTTAACACTTTTCCTTTTATTGTTGCTATTTTATAGTGGTTGTATTTATTGGTGTTTTGGTACTGCAATACGTTATACAAAATTTTATTAGTTTTCAGTATTTAAAAATCAGAAGATTTCACATGAAAATTCATACATCTGGCTTCTCTTGAAATATCAGAAGATCTGGCAACATTGGGTAGGTCCATGGTAATGAGTAAGTGCGAAGCAGTTGATGTCTGTAGATAGGCACTGCATCCTCCAGTTTGCACAGGCCACACCACTTTCTATTTTATTTTGCACAGGATGCCATATTCATTTATAACATCTGCCTGGCTCCTATCAGCATTTGAATTTTTAGCTTTTGGACTGAAGGAGATACAGGATTTCTCCTGGGATTAAAAATAACAATCTTTGGTATGGAAAAACAGATTAGCATGCACACTGCAGTTAACCATCATCCATAGCGTCCAGCCCACTGTGGCTCCTGGATACTTTGGTCATCTGTCTGATAATTATTTAATGACTGCTGTCTGAATACCAGGCACTGGTCTAGGGCATGGCAGACCAAGTCTTTGCCCTTAGGACACTTCCAGTCTGACAATAAATAAGTGAACAGATAAATTAACAGAATATTTCAAATTGTGACACTTCGGAAGTGTAATAGAGTACATCCGGGATCAGGGGTGGTCAATGACGGCCTCTCTGAGACTATATTTGAGGTGAGATCATAAGAACAGGAAGGACACAAGCAGGGGGACAATCCTCAGTGCACAGGGGAAAGAGTTTGGTAAGTTCAAGGAATCAAGAGGAGACTGATAGCTGTGAAATCAAAATTATTTAAACAAATCAACACAGGAAAATATGTATATACATATGGATTTTTTATTATATGCACACCCAGTTATATATGTGTGCACGTGTGTGTATATAATTTGTAGTAATTGCTTATGAATATATGCATATATATATCTGTAGATACAATTTGTAGTAATCATCTACTTATCTAAATGATGCCTCATATAATTTATTTCAGAAAATAGATGAAGTTACAGACAATTTGGATAGAACAGAGATCAATATTTTGTAAGAAAAAATTTTATTTAGAATGTCTATATTCAGGCAGAAATTCTTATCATTCTTACTATTATCAGTATTAGTACTCATACTACTCCTATAACCTCATCAATCACTTTTTGAAAAATAAGATATGTGAGATGAAATCATCTTCAAAGGAGATGTGAATATGTTTTTAAAGCTTGAACTTCTCCCAGTATCAACATTCAGAACTGTGAAACAGACTCCCTGAAACATCTTAAGAGTTTTAAGCTTATTTATTCACTGTTCTTTTGGAGGAAATATGAGCAAGTCTAAAAGGCTGAGGAAAGGTTCAGAAAGTTCATGGACATAAAAGAGCTTTTGAGTTGAATGTAAATAAATCAAGTTTTCAGGTTATATTTCTCTTAATTTGCCCTTGGATATTAAAATCAGAGAAGCTAAATCTTGCCAAACTCTCTTTGAGTTTTGCCAAATTATAAATATTTTAGAAAATAATCCAAGTCTTTGGATGATTCCCAGAGCTCCAAGGAGTTTACCTGTCTCTGATTTCCAAAGCAAATTGAGTAACAACTTACACAAGAATATCTGGTCATACATATACCTTTAGGAAAACATGTTCTAAGGTTCAAACTGGGGTTGCAGAATCAGAAGTAGAAGTCATTAAGAACAAGAAACAGTCAACCTGAGCCTTGAAATTATTGAAATCAGCAATAATTAATGCAATAAGCACAAACTGAAAGGATCTTTCCATTGTACAATTTATCAAATACTAATCAGTCTCTAAATGTTTTGGGTATAGCCAAGTACATGCAGAGAAAAGAACTTATTTTTCATTTCAGTATCCTTATGAATTAACTAAAATTATGTGTTAAATACAGAGTAACTTACAATCTTTATTCTTATTAATAATAAAAATAATAGTATTGCCTAGTAGTAATTCAAATTTTTTTATACAGATTATGATTTTATATTTGGTAGAAAACCTATGAGTTAGAATTTTAAAGGAATAGGTTAGAACAACTGTATGTCAAAATTTAGGTAATGAACAAAATGAACAAATTAGATGAAATGAACAAATTTCTAGGGAAAAAAAAAAACCTTACCAAAGCTTATTCAAGAAGAAATAGAAAATCCAAATAGAACTATAAAACTGAAGAAATTGAATTAGTAATTTAAAAGCTTCCCACAAAGAAAAGCCCAGGCCCAGATGGCTTCATTAGTAAACATTTAGCAAACATTTAAAGAAGAATTATTAACAATTCTTCACAAACTCTTCCAAAAAAATAGAAGGGAACACTTCCCAACTCATTCTATAAGACCAGAATTACCCAAAGACGTATCAAGGAAAGAAAATACAGACCAATATTTCTTATGAATATAGATGAAAAAAACCTCAATAAAATACCAGCACACCAAATCCCAGTAACATATAAAAAGGATTTCTCCCAGAATACAAGGTTGGCTTAACATCAAAAAAATCAGTTAATGTAATATACTGTATTTATAGAAAGTACAAAATTCATATGATCATCTCAATAGATGCAGAAAAAGCTTTTGATAAAATCCAACACCTTTTTGTGATTAAAAAAACCAAAAAACAAAAAACACATGACAGACTAGAAACAGAAGGAGCATTCTAAACTTTTAAGGACATCTATGAAAAACTCACAGCCAAAATCATACTTACTGGGGAAAGACTGAATGCTTTCCCTCAAGATCAGGAACAAGAAAGGGTGTCTTCTCTCACCATGTCTATTCAATATTTTGTTGGTGATTCTAGCCAGGGCAATTAGGCAAGAAAAATAAATAAAAAGTATAAGGATTGTAAAGCAAGAGATAAAACTATCTCAATTTGAAGATAACATAATCTTGTTTATAGAAAGCCCTAAGGAAACCACTAAAAAAACAATCAGAGCTAGTATCAAGTTCAGCAAAGCTGCAAATATAAGATTAATATGTGAAAATCGATTGTATTTCTATCTAGCAGTGAACAATCCAATGAGAAGTTCTAAATAAATGGAAAGACAGAATCCCGTGTTCACGGATTGGTTGATATTGTTAAGATAGCAATTGTCCCCAAATTGATCCACAGATTAGATGTGCTCTTTATCAAAATCACATCTGACATGTTGAAAAAATTGACAAGCTGATCCTATAATTTCTACAGAAATGTAAAGGATCCAGAAGACCTAAAGCAATATTGAAAAAGAAGGACAAAGTTGGAGGACTTGCTCTTCCTTATTTCAAAACTTACTACAAAACTACATAATCAAAACAGTGTGGTACTAGCATAAAAATAAACATATAGGTCAATGGAATATAAATGAGAATCCATTTATGATTAATTGATTTTCAATAAGGGAGCCAAGACAATTTGATAGGAAAAGAAAATCTCTTCAACAATGGTGCTGGGACAACTAGATATCCACATGCAAAACAAAAATTAACTCAAAATGGATCAAAGACCTAAATGTGTTAAAACCATTAAAAGAAAACATAGGAGTAACATTTTTGTGTCCTTAGATTAGGCAGTGGTTTCTTAGATACAACACCAAAAGCACAAATGATAAAAGAAAAAAATATATTAATTGGACTTCTTCAAAATTTAAAACCTTTGTGCTATAAAAGACACCATCAAGTAAGTGAACACACTATCCACAGAGTAGGAGAAAATATTTGCAATCATATATTTGATAAGGTCTTGCATTCAGAATACATAACAAACTCTTACAATTCAATGATAAAAAGGCAATTAACTGAATTTTAAAATGGGCAAAGTATTTGAGTAGATATTTCTCCAAAGGAGATTTATAAATGACCAATCAGCCCATGAAAACATGCTCAACAGCAGTAGTCATTAGGAAAATGCAAATCAAAACCACAATCAGCTGCCACTTAACACTCACTGGGATGGCTATAATCAGCAAGGCAGAACTTAACAAATGTTGGTAAGGATGTGGAGAAATTAGAATTCTCATACATTGCTGGTAGGATTGTAAAATTGTGCAGTTGCTTTGGAAAACCGGCAGTTCCTCAAAACAGTAAACATAGTTACCATGACCCAGCACTTCCACTTGTAGGTATGTATCCTACGGCCAGGGTTGGGGGTAAGGAATAAGGAGTGTGAGTTAATGGGTATAGAGTTTCTTTTGTGGATGACAAGAAAATGTTCTAAAAATTAGATTGCAGTGATTGTTTAACAACTCTGAATATAATGAAAACCATTGAATTGTGCACTTTAAATGGGTGAATTGTTTGGTATGTGAATTATAGCTCAACAAAGCTACTAAAAAAGAAAAATAAAAGGAATATCCTAAACGATGCACATTTTGTAGGCCTTGGAATGGATGGAGTTTAGGTATTTTCCCAGAGCCATGAGAAGCCAGGGAAATGACTTGATTAGGTTTGCATTTCAGAGACCACACTCTGCCTTCTGTTTGAATAGATTCTAGAGTGAAGTGGGGAGAGCAGTTTGCATCCATTACAGTGGACATAATGAGAAATGAAAATGCAGGAGGAGGACCAGGGTGACTACCCAGCACTTGAATTGAGGAACTGGAGTGTTAGCACCATTTACTTGGAGAAGACTAGAGGAGGAGCAGGGACTCTTTTTCTCTTAGCTTTGGATATGCTGATTTTGAGGTGCCTGTGAGCTATGCAAGTGGAGCTGTTAAAGGAGTCTAATATACAGGTCTGGAGTACAAAGGATAAATCCAGAGGGAGTTAGGTAGGGGTGGGATTGAAGGGTGCCTAATGGGTAGCCTAGAGATGTGTAACAGAAACTCTGAAAGAATGAAATGCTTTGAAAAGTTGTTCCTCTGGTCTCAAGCCACACTAATCTGAGCCATATCAAAATTTAAAGTAGGGATTAGAGGATTATGAGCTGGCACAGAAGACTGAGTAGGCCCTCGAAAATAGACAGCGTTGAAGGTTTGCTTTCATCTTCAGGGTCACCAAAATGACATTTACCATTTACGTTCTTACGTATATTACATTGATCTTTAGTAATCATGAAAAAAAATAGTCCTTATTAAAGTATCATAGCTTTATCCACACAAATGTGCTTTAAAATACAAAAATCCCTGAAAATTCCTTGGAATGACTTATGATGTTCAATGTTATATGAACAAAGAACCATGGAAAATTGCATTCAGTGCTGAGAGCTACTGCATTCTTCAATTAGACATTAAGAGTTTATAGCAACCTTTTTTTGCATTGACTACTACAAAGCGCAAACTGGCTCACTTTCTCTTAACCTAGGCTTTTTAGTATAATTATTCTACTCTTCTTGTGTGTTGCAAATTTCTTGTTCTTATTGTTTTGTGTCAGTGTGTTGTTGTTTTATTACATATGCACTTTCAATTTTAATTATAGTATAGTGGTGCTGTGCCCAGCCTCTAAAATCCAATGGAGTTAGATTTAAATCGCAGCTCTGCTTATATAAAGCAAGTTACTTCACCTCTCTAATTTCCATTTTCTCATTTGTAAAATAATATGAATAATAGTGCTTACCTCAGAGGGTTGCTGTGAGGATTAAATGGGATGAAGCATGCAAAGTGCTTGGCACTTATAAGAACTTGGTAAATTATAACATTTTGTATGACTTGCACAGAGCCACCTGAGATCTGATTTTTTTTTCAAGATTGTCAATGTCTACTCAAGTTTGTAAGTAGTAGATTTCAAAATACATGGTTAATAGGCTGAAGTATTTTCCCAGCTTAATATTTCCTACACATGTCTCTGTGGAGCTCACCCCAGGAACAAACATGACCGGCTGTGATGGCTGGAGATGATGCCTCTAACTGATAGCATCTCTACAGAGGCAGCAGAAAATGGGTGCCATGTGCCTGGGAGCCCATGTCACTGTCCTTGAGGTGGCCTTCCTAAGCTTCAATTCCAAAACTGATTACAAAAGTGAGAAGAAAAGGACCTGCCAGCCATTTTGTGCCCACTTAACCAATCATATTTTCTCATTTGGTGTATGATGAACGTTAGAGCAAACATCAGACGTCTCTGTTCTGACACTTAGTCTCAGTTTTTCAGGACCAGAAAATTAAATGGCAGAAACAGAAACAGAAGCCTAACAAAGAGTAAGCACAAAGTTTTAAGAAAGAATTAGGAGACTAGTGAATCATTTCTTGCTTGTGAATCATTTCTGTGAATTGTAATTTCTTGGATTCTAATTGAAATAATTTTCTGCTTTGCTTTAAGAAGCTGAAAATACAAATAATTAAAGCAGAGTTAATTAGAGTGTTTAAGTGGCTTATGAGTAACTATGCTAAAGATGGGCCAAACTGAATATAGGAGCACTTGATTAAGTGTTAATCAAGTAAGTGTCAATTACATAAAGAAGAGATACATGATTTCAGAATCTATTTGTACTTCTGTTCAACTATTAGAGTTTGAAAATTATAAATGCCAAAATTAAGCTTCCAACATCATCAAAAGATTACATTTCAATATTAAAACATAATTTAAAAGAGATTGAATAATTATCATTGAATAATTATTACTGGAGTATTTTCCAGGTAACTGGAACTTTTATAATGTGCATTGTACCATGGACAGACATTTTATGCTGATTTACACACACACACACATTCAAAACGCTAAGAAACAATAAGCCAGTGCTTTCCCTGCAATCTTGCTTAAATTTAATCTGAGGCAGACTCATACTCCACTCCTCAGGTATCAACAGAAGGAATGTACCTAAAGCCATAGCCTCGAAAGACAAGTAATAAGCATTGTCGCTGGATAGCGACATAACCACTAAAGGAGAGCATTATCGTTCTTCAGAAGCCATCATCAACACTTAGTCTTATGTAGTCTATGCCTCTTGGTTTTCTATGTAGTCCGGCACCACACACCTACCAAGAATGTATAGGCAAGAAAAGATTCCATTGGTAAGCACTGGAAAGCATTGAACTGAGTGGATTCATGACAATGTTAAATTGGAATTCTGGACCTTTGCAGAAGTGTTATCTGGGGGACTTGGTGAAAATGGAAACCACCAGGATCCCACCCCCAGAGATTCTGATTCAGTGGGTTTGAGGTAAAGACCAGAAATCTGTTTTTAGCAAGCACTTCAAGTGGCTCCAAGATCCAAATTTTGATATATATTTAAATGAATACATATCTAGTTAGAAGAGTAAATACACAAGATTTCCAACATGGACAAGAGGGTAGAGATTATGGGTAGATATGAGGGGAAAGAATAAGCAAAAACAAGCTAATAGAAAATCTGTAAAGTTGGTTTATTTTTTACTCAAATATTTATTGTACCCCACTATATGCCAGGCACTATCTTAGCTCTTGGACATATATAATGATGGCAAAATCAAATACAGCCTCTATGCCTTATACAATTCTTTGCCACAAAAATATAAAGAAGAAAAGGGATAATGTTCACTAAATTTAGGTAAGTGTTGGTACAGCCATAAGCCAATGATATTTCTAAAGAGCATAATGGAAGTTCATTTCTGCTAGTGACTGGTGTGACAGTCAACATTAATAGTGTAGTAAAACATTATTATGCTTAATATCTTTCTCTGAGTACAAAGAATTAATTGGAGCTTACAGTGGAAACTTTAGTAAACTTTATGTTTATTTCCACTCTTAACCTGTGATATAATACAACATTCCAGAGCAAATTCATTACTCTGTTGTGTTTATGAACATGCAGTCCATTTTCAGCAGGAAGAGAAGAATGCCTAATTCAAACTCCTCCAATTAGAATTGGGATCACTTTTTGCCCCAGCCTAACTTGAGCCTAATTACACCTTCCAGGCCCTGGCTAATGCAAGCTTAGGAGAAATCATCCTAACTCAGCCTTGTGCCGTAAACCCTATTCCCACATAAATGTAGTCGGCTTATTTGAATATATTTTCTGCACATCCACCCATCAGTTCTTGGGTGGTGCTGGGGATTAGTCTCATTATGGCAATTAGTAGTACGACTAACAGATGTTCCAAATTACTTTACGGATATTTTCTGGGTCATAATATGGCATATGCTAAGTTCTCTATATTTATTCCTGGCATTTATAGCTCTATGAGCCCATATAAAATAAATGACAAACCAGGAAGTAATATGAAACATACTCTCTTGTATAGCTTTCCTGGATAATCTAAATTAGAGGTTCTAAAGAGTAAGTAATTGATCTTCAGACTGCTTTTGAGAAATCTGACAAGGACCAGCATGTTTATTAATGAAATGAAAAGGAAAATTAATAAATATTTTTAAAAATTTGAAACTCTTTTAAAAATAAATTTTATTTATCCATATTTACAATATTTGTACTAATTGTACTTATGATCATAATTTTAATATTTCAGTTATGGAGTAGTATGATGGCCAATATATTCCTAGTACAGTTGGCAAATTTCATTAAATTAGAATAAAAATAAGCTCTTAGTATATATACTGAAAATTTAATCTGAAACTGCATTTTCCAAACTGTGATTTTTAATCAGTATTCAATTGAAATAAAAGTTCCAGTGGTCATATTAATGTGAAAAACACTAATCTAAAGTGTTTATTTGAAGTATATTAATGAGCTACTATAATATTGAAAGCTAACACTTACTGATTGCTTACTATGTGCCAGGCTTAGAGCTAAATTTTGCACTTGATTTATCTCACTTACTTTGACTTTCTTTAAAGATAAGGATTAATTATGGTGACGGGGTTATCTATAAGCATAACTCTAAGGAAATTATATTCAATGATACTTAAACAGGAAAAACTGCAATATAATTCATTAGCCATCACCAAAGCATTATTTATGTTATACTTAAAAAAAGATGTAGCCAAGGTTATATTAATTTTTATAATTAATATCAAAACGTTTTTTCTCTTAAATAAGGGTTTTTGGTATTCACAACGAATTAATTCACTAAAATTTAAAGTTTTTCATTTGGATGTTCATGATTATGTACAAACAAACTAAATGTATCTCAAATGGAAAATAATTTTCACTACAAATAGTGTTATAATTCTCCCTTAGCTGCATCAGAAACAGATTTCAATTGGCTCCTAGAAATGCTAAATAAAATTAATTAAAACACTTATATTTATTTTAATGCTATTGTAATAAAACATCTTAGTTATTGAATAAGAATTACAAAATCAATGGTATGAATTCTGCACAAGACCATTCAATTAGATAGAAGAACTTTCTCTATAAATAATTGTATGGCATGCACAACCTTATTTAAGATGCAAAGGGGATGTAGGAAGATGATTATTTTTTAAAAACTAGACTAACCTAATGTTATTAAGTATTCAGTTTCTGGTTCCAAAGGGATTCACCTTTCTTGTAGCCACCAGAATAACTTTTGGTTAATTTAGGGAAAAATTATCATACTTTTAATAAACTGTGTGAATCATCCATGCATCAGTTTGAGTCAGTTAAAATAGCAGAAGATGACCTTCTCCAGTTGATAAATTTGTTATAATCACATGACAATGTATTTATGTAACTATAATGTTCATAGAGAAGGTTGAATGCCAAATTTCAGAATCTACAATGGTAGAGTTGGAAGCGATTGTCATCATTGTCTTGTCTAATCCCTTATTTTACCAGTTGAGCAAATTGGGATGCCAGAGATTGACTTCCCAAAAGCATACAGGGAATTAGTAGAACTGTTCTTTAAAGAAGAGATGACAAATCTCATCCATCCACCCACCCATCCATCTACACATCCATTTATCCATCCATCCATCCATCCATCCATCCGTTATTCACCCATCCATCCTTCAATTCTTGTATTCATTTATTCAAAAAGTATCTATTAAATTCCTGTAGGTGCTAGACACTGGTGATGTAATGGTGAGCAAAACTAGAGATGGTAGCTGCCCTTATGGTGATTGTTTGGAGATGATAGTGGATGGCAAAGAAACACTAATAAAATAATCACTTGAATACACACATGATTATAAACCAAGGCAAGTGCTCTCACAGAACGGAATATAGTTCTATGGTAATGTGTAACAAGGGAGCCTGACCTAAACCAGCAGGTCAAGAAGGGCTTCCCAGAGAAAGTGACCCATGAATTGAGCACTAAAAAACGAACAGAAGTTATGAGGCAAAGGGAGAGGGAGAAAAAAGGTGCAAAAGCCCTGAAAGAAGAAACAAGTATTCGAGTATTTGAGGAACAGAAAGATCAGAATGTTTGGCTCCTAGAAAGTAGGGAAAGAGGGGGCAGGAAGGAGTGAAAGGAAAGGTTGACCCAAAACAGTTAGGTCCTGTGGTCCAGGTTATCATTTTTGGTCTTTATCATGAGACTCGTGGAAAGTCACAGATGGATAAAAAGTAAGAAGATAAAGTTACAATTCTTATCTTTGACAATTTTTGCTTCATCTGAGAAAATACTGATTCATAATGCTATCATTATTGATATAGGATATTTCCATGAATTTTGGTTCTGTAACTGGGAGTCTGGAGGATGGATAAGGTGGGAGGGGTAGAGAATGGCAATATAAGTATGAAGTATGAAGAAGGGTTGGAAATTGATTGCTGTACTAATTGGAGTATCTGACTGTTTTGGTGTCTATAATGAGTTTGTTCTGAGAATGAAGTCATGTTTGGAAAACAGTTATTTTGGAGGATTCAAATATAAATGAAATTTGTTGTGGTTTGTGAGCTACATTAGGTTAGCTTTTATATGGGAAAGTTCCACTCTTGGAATTTCTAAAATAACTTTTATAGGTATTATGGTTTTCTTTTCTTCAGGTCCACTTTATCTCTTTAACAACCCCTAGTCAGAATAAGACATCATCTGTGTTCATTAATCCCTTACTTGAGGCTCCTGAAGGTAAGGATTCTGACTGGTCTCATCTAGCCATCTGGGATGCTAAAATGCATCATTGATAAATCAGTAGAAATCCAAGTCAAGCATATGTGTGGAAATACAGTGAACCACTTAAGGGACTGGGTTTTTTTAGTCAAACCCACATGGTCTGCAATACCAACTCTGCAGAGACCTGTAGTTGTTGGAACCTCATCTTACCTTCCTCCTCAGAAACCTGTGATAACTCTTCACTTCCTGGAGAGTAGTACCAGTTGCTCAGCATGGTCCTCCAGATCTAGCGCCTCCATCATCCTCCTCTATCTGCATTTCTCTACCAGTTTTCTCTTCCATCCAAACTACCTCTCTATGTCTGTTACCCTCTCTAGAGAAAAAAAAGACATCATACATATCTTATAGTTATTAAGATAGGCATTTAGCAAGCATTTAGCCAATGGCAGATTTTTTCATTAAATGAAAAGAAGAGTTGAGGGCCCAGCCTCAAATTTATTTGAGTTATTAATCTTCTTTTTAATGATAATATGTTTCCTCCTCTCCCAAAGTACATAATGCTGAAGATAGTACAACAAGAGCACTCACACTGAAGGATATTTTAAATGGGACGTTTTCTTATAAAACATTTTTTCCAAACTGGATTTCAGGTAAGTTAACTATTTCTTTATCCTTTAGGGGGATGTTTTCATGTATGTTTTTTTTAGTATTGGTGCTTCGTTGTAGCAGTGAAACCCTATCACTTAAACTAAACAAAAGGAGCAATTATCTGGATAACTCAAGCGTCCACCAAAGCACCGTGACAGAATCACCCAGATTGGATTCTGCCAGTTGTAAAGAAGCCAATAGGAGTTTTAGCAGAAAAGTAAAAGTTGAGGCTGCATTACTGAAATAATTTGAGAGCATAAGCATAGCTTTTCAAAGTGGGAGATATGTACCGATTTAGGTCTGGCCACAGAAATTTTACCAAAAGCAAAATTTTGCTGTTGATATGGATAATCTGAAAAAAAAAAAAAGGCAAAATCTCAATCTGAATACAAAACCTTTAAAGTTTGTAAAATTGATACTACATATGGTTTTTCAAAATAGAATGATATGGAATCAGTTTAATCAAACAAATGGAGAGAGCACTAAAATCTTCATGACGTTATAGTCGTGTGTATAAAGTACTATTATACAAAATTGAATATTTTCATTTTTCTTCAGAAAATAAAACGCACATAAATTAGTTTTAAACTAAATTAAACACAACCCAAATGTAATGTATTATTTTTATGATTGTGAAATAAACAAACCATTTTTAACTAATTTATCCTCTTTGTATCACAGAGGAAACAAAATTTTCTTCCTAAGCCTCCAAACTTGGTTTGAATAAGGCTGCTGCTAGCAAATATGGAATCTTCTTGTAAAGTAGAAAAAAGACATTCTTTTCTCTCTTCCACCACCAACTTATTTTAAATCTAACGAAAAAATATTTACTAGAGAGGCAGGAAAAAAAAAAACACAACAGAATAAATCTATGAGATAAAAGAGCTTTCTTTTTGTTAGAAATATATTTCCTGTTAAGGGAGATCATTTCACTTTTTGTTTTCTTTTCTGTTTAAAGGACAAGAATATCTTCATCAATCTACAGATAATAATGTGGTATTTTATAATATTGAAACAGGAGAATCATATACCATTTTGAGTAATGCCACCATGGTGTGTATCCCACATCATCTTCCCCCTCAGAAACCTGTGCCAGCTCTTCCACGTCCTAACTCCTTAGCACCTGATCTGGTCTCTACCTGCCTTCCAAGCTCACTATGCCAACCTCACTATGCCAGTTTCCTCATCTATAAAGTAGGAATAAAAGTACTTCTTTGGGTTATATATGAATTAAATAATATAGCATATGAAAATGCTTATAACAGTGCCCAATGTAGAATAATATATGATAACTATTACATATGGGCACATGCTATTGATTCTTCCTGGACTCTCAGTCCTCCTACTTCCTCCACCATTAAAAGCTTACTAATCTTTTAAAGGCAAGCTCAGATGATACTCACTTCCTCTGTGCCATCATCAATCCTCTCATTAGGATTCAATTAGGATTAATGCTCTTACAATGCCAATTTTAAATCTCTTTATAAAACTTTCTAATTTATAATATGTTACTCATTTACAAGGCTAACATTATAAGCTTCTTGAGATCACAAACTGCATCTTATTTATTGCATCCTTCACCCGTAGTGTCTAGCAAATTTCTTTGTATACAATAGGCAGTACATAAACATTTTGAATTGCATGGAAAGTATATGTATGGAGAAATGTATCAATGATATGAAATTATTTTAGAACTACAAATTTACATGGCTCCTTGTTATTTTTTCGGTATTTTAATCAACTTCTCTGTAATTTCAGAAAAGTGTGAATGCTTCAAATTTCGGATTATCACCTGATCGGCAATTTGCCTATCTTGAAAGTGATTATTCAAAGGTATTTAATTGCTTATTTAATTTGGGTGTATCTGATTATATCTCCTACTAATCCACAGGAGGGTTATAAAAGTAAGAGGAAGCAAGAGTGTATCTTTACCTCTAAATTTTCAAGAAGTGTTAATGTAGATTCTAGATGAGCCCAAAAAACATGACAAGCATATACAAATGATTCAGAATTTGGCTTTCTTGTCTAATTAGTTTCTAAAGCTTTTGACATCATAAATCATTTAATTAATTCCCAAATATTTTAACTTCATGAAAGGTTATTATTATTGGAAACAAATATCAATCTATAGCATATTAACTCACTTTCTCAAACAAAAAATGCATAGTCGGTGTAGAGCCAGGGATTAAATTTCTGTCTTCCAAATCCCAGTTTAGAAAGCTTTAGAAAACTTCTACAAACCACATTACTGTTGCTTTATTTTCCCCTTCCTGAATGAAGTTACAGAGGGAAGCTAATCATATTCTTAATTTTTTAAATTTATACTGGCAAAGGGGCAAAATAACTTACTTTTGAATTAAACTTCTATTTATTAATTTGAAATCAAGAACCTTTCATTTTAGCTACTATTTTTCCTACTGTGTTTGAGGTGCAAACTCCCTTAATATACAGAATGAAAAATCAATCTTGCTCCTCTCTAGTGGTACTGTCAAAAGGATGGAGAGGCAATCTTCAGAAAAACATGTTTCAACCTAATGGAATGTCTCTGTCAAGAGTTTGAAAGCCCAGTAAGGAGCAGAATCCAAAACAATAGTCATATCATTCACTATTAAAGCACAAATATACTGGAGAAAAATAGCAGCTTTTTATCACAAGTTAGACAACTCATTTATTTTTCAATTTATATTATTTTAAAAACTACACTCAATTAAAGAAAGGCAAACATTTTTCAATAAAACTATATGTTGAATGAAATCCTCTTTACCCAATTTTAAAGTGTATCATTATAATGAATTACCCATTAGGGGATTAATCCCAATGGACCGTGAAAACTATAACATTTTGACTTCACTCAAGGTAGAGCAGAAAGCGGTAGAGTGTGTCAAAGAAAAGCTTTTCATTTTAGGGACTCTCTCTGGATAGGCTTTTTATGGAGTGAGGGCTGAATCATGCTGAGAGTAGTTCTGGAAATTGTGACAAACAGCGCTAAAGGCCACGGAAAAACTATTTAAATGAAGACTCATTTGAAATTGAACCATATCCTTCCTAGTGCCTGTGAAAATAGTCCTTTTAAAATTCTGAACCTGTGATGGATAATCTTAGTATTTATATATTATGAGTAGTGTGTTTTTAAAATCATAATTTATCTTTACCTCTCTTCTTTCTGACAGCTTTGGAGATACTCTTACATAGCAACGTATCACATCTATGACCTTAGAGATGGGTAAAGCTCCATGTCTATTTGTTAATGCTACATAAAACTTCATGCTTATTTATTAATACTACTTAAAGCTTCATTTCAAACTCTAATTGGAGGTTAAGGCTACGTTATCTTTTTTACTAATCTTAGTTTCTTCTTCAAAATATATGTATACCCACATAATTTAAGAAATTCAAGAAAATATTTATGGTAAATTCATCTCTTTTTATTTGGCTAATATTTGGGTTTTTATATACAATATTGTTTTGTTTTTCCTACTTTTGAACACAAAATTATAAACATGCTGTTTATGGATATATACGTACATAGTAGAAGTTTAAAACATGCATGGAAAAATTTAGGAGTGTCTACTTCTTTGGAAGTGGGCTGGAGGAATGGAGACACACCATTAAAGCTGTACCTGAACAGATAATCCATTAATTAATTATAAATTAATTATTGTTTTAATGTCAAAATGTTAACATCTCTTAAATTTAGGTGGTAAATTATATTATTTTCTCTACTTATCAGTATGCTTGACCTATTTGAAATATTTACAACTTAAAAGAAATTAAAAGAATGTGCACATAGGTGAAAAATTGGGGGAAGGAACTCGGGCAGAAGGAATCATATATATATAAAGGCCCAAAGGAAAGGGAAAGCATGGAGTGTTAGGTAACTCAAAGTCGTCAGTTGATTTGAAACTGGAGGAGGAGCGTGCTGACAGGTGGGAGGTGGTGTAAAGTTAGGAAGGATTGAGACCAGGAAGCACAGGCCAAATAATAATGAGTAAGCCTTAAAAACAGTTTAGATCTCGTTCTGATGGCAATAGGGAATCGCTGAAGGGTTTTAAATGGGAAATGACATGATCAGATTTGCACTTTAGAAAAATCATTCTGGTTAAGTATGGACAGTGAATTTAAACCAATTCATCTTAATATGATATCCTCTTTGCTGTTACATAAAAGGGAAAAATAATTATATGGCTGGCTTGAGGAGCTATTGAAAAATCTCTGGGTCTGATTCCCCTTTGTCTGGCAAGAGTGCAAAAATTAAAAAAAACAAAAATTATCTATCTGTTTCTTTTAAATGTTCCAGAAAGAGTAACCCTGATCTTAAATTGTCCAATTAAGAAATAGGAACTGCTTCTTAAAGTAGAATCTAAATCCACTTAACACATTCTGAGTCTTTCTCTTCCCTGAAGCCTCATCACCAGATTCAAGAAGTATTTATTGAACACCTATTATGTGCACGGAATATATGGGGAAATGCAAATGAGATAGAGGCCCCAACCTTACTCTCAAGAAAACGTCAGACTAGTGAAGTGGAACCGTAGTCTTTCAGTACAATTTCTTAAAACTTTAATCATTTCCTTGTTTTTCTTTTAATCATTTTGAAATTCTCCATGTCCTACCTAAGTCAAGGTTCACCAAACTAAGCAGCATTCCAAAAGAAGATGATCAATACTGATATTTTGTTCATGGTGTCTATTAGTTTTACAGCCTAGAGTCATGCTTAATATTTAGCTTTTATAAATTAATTTAATCAAAACACTGTTGTTTTTCTTCCTGCACAATTGTCTAGTTTTTCAGATTTGTGTCTGTGTGTGTGTCAGATAAATACAGCATAATTCAGGAAATGAGGGATGGCAAATTTGTTGAGAGTCAGGGCAAGGCTGAAACCACTAATTCCAAATCTTCTGCATGCCTATGAAAATCTATCACAGAGTAAATGAAGATGCCACCAGTTTCAAACTCAGGAAAAGAAAGCTGAGGAGATGGCAACATTGCAAACAGCCTCCACTCCCATCCCCACCCCCTTCTTTCATACAGTTAAAGACTTAGAAAACAGAAAATGGCAGTTGTTGTGACTTGCTGAGTCATGAAGAGACTTGTGGTGAGATTTTCAGCTTGGCGCTGTTTACAAGATTGCATAGATTATTCCACACTATATGGGAAACTAAGGAATTGTTACAGTGTCAAAGGTAACATGAGACTAGCGTGAGGAAGAATTGTGGACCAGGCAAAGAAGGTCTTCTCTGCCATTCCTCGCCTGGGTGCTAGAATCTCTCTCATACTGCCTGACCCCTCAGGGGCCTAATGCTTATATATTGCCCTCTGGTGGCAAGAGCCTCCACTGCAACCCAATGGTCTTAACGGCCAACAGTCAATTTTCTCTGATCAAAACGGATCTGTCTGGTGCCTTGTTGCCTCAGAGCTCTCTAGGCCTCATGCTACACAACCTAACAGGTTAAATCAACACGATGTGTGTTATAGGTCTTCACAGATGTCTAAAATTTAAAGGAATGGGAAAGGTAGAAATGTCAGGCACATTTTAGGGTTCAGTTGGAGAGATATTTTGGGGGGACAGGGAGTTTTTCTTGAGGATCCTCAAATTATACCTTGGAAGCAGGTCTTGCTTTGCTTCCCCACAAAAGCAGTCTTAATGAAACTATTAATACAGTCTTCAAGATGAAAAATATCAAAGCTTCAGCATGGGGTCCCCTGACAATCTAACACATGAAAGTCTGAACGCATTCTTGTTGAAGAGCTACAAAAGCTCCACAATGCAAGGCAGTCATTGAGTATTTGCAGGGTGACTTTAAGCATCAAAATGAGATTTTGGGCCAATAGGATATTTGAAATTTCCCTATGGGTAGAGGATTTTGCAAGCTTAAGGCATACTGCCCAGTATACGATCTGTTTTTCAGTTTAGCTTGAGATCAGATGTTCCTTTCCTTTTCTGATTTCAAGTCAGATCCCTGGGGAGATTGTCAAATGGCATTTTATTTTCAAAAATTTGAAATGCATATGCATTCACAGAGATGGGGGTTGTGAATGAGAATGTGGAGTGTACATATTAAACTTCAGTACAATTATAGAATTTCGGAGCTGGAAGGCACTTTAGCGACTATCTCCACATGGTGTGTGCAAATTTTACAGTCCCAGGGGTTGAAAGACTTGAGTTTAATTAGAGGTCTGCCAAGAACTAACACTGTAAGCTAAAGAAATCATCTCATCTCTCTAGACCTAATGTCCATTTTCCATAAAATGAGGGAGTTCTGTTAGATAATCTCTAGAGATGTTCCCACTCTGATAATCTATAAATCCTTTTTCCATTCACTATACTGTAAGGATCAGAAAACCAAGAGCCAGAAAAGATAAGTGACTTGTCTAATATCATCTAAGTCACTAGTGGAAGGACTGCAATCACCACCCATATCTCCAGTCCCATGTTGCTACTTTATTTTGTTTTTAGAAGCAGAAGGAATGAGCCTTCATTTTTATTGCTTGTTTATTTTTTCTGTTTATACAGATTTTTTTTTTTTTTTTTTTTTTGCATTGAGCATTAGCATTTTTATTTTCTTTCTCTGTAGAGAGTTTGTAAGAGAAAATGAGCTTCCTCGTCCAATTCAATACTTACGCTGGTCGCCTGTGGGGAGTAAATTAGTAAGTGTTTAAATTATACAAATATTTAATCATTTAAATAAAAGAGGAGCGATTTAATTTTGGCCTTTGTTAAATTTCACTGCCTGAAAGAAAAAAAATGCATTCTTGAGTGTTTTAGTGGTTAAAAATGGGAAGAGTTTTGATAAATTGAAACCCATCTGAGAATTCCGCAAAATCTCAAGCTCATGGATAGATTTCTTTAAATATCGCAGTCAAAAACTTTATCCTTATACTCAGCCAGAATGTGTGGTGCCAGAAAGCTCAGGAAAATATGGTTTTCACAAGTTTCCCAGACTAGCTTCAGACAACATGAAATTTTGTCCAAGCTCTTATTTAAGGACTCTAAATAAAGATTAGATCTGGCTGGCTATTAATATTCAGGGATTTATTTGACTTTTGTCAATAGACGTAATTATTTATTTAGGTAATAAAAGGACTAATATAATTGAGGAATTTATTCCTTTATTGATACAAACCTTAAAAATCATAATTGATGTTATTGTGGGTTGTTTGGGGATTTCTTGGCCTATTAAAATGATATTTTAGTTGTGAGTCTTTTGCATCTGGATTACCACCTTTTTTAAGATATTAGGTAAATAATTAACACAAATAACCATCATTGTATTTCTTAAGGAATTTCTGTTTTTTAACTAATTCATCACCACTTCTAGGCATATGTCTATCAAAACAATGTCTATTTGAAACAAAGACCAGGAGATCCACCTTTTCAAATAACATATAATGGGAGGGAAAATAAAATATTTAATGGAATCCCAGACTGGGTTTATGAAGGTAAGCTGTGTATTTTTTCTACTGTGGCTGTTTTAGGCTTTTATTGAAAAAAATTTTTATACATTTAGTAAGATTTACATAAGGTATCTTATTTAGATAAATGGTATCATTTCTGAAAGCTGTGTTCAGGTTATGAAAAGGATTTGCATGTTCTAAAAGAATAAAAGCTTGAGCACAATACTGGTAAAATTTATTTTCCTGAACATTATATGTAAAGCAAACTTTTTACATATAATTTATACATAAAAAATATATACATAATAATTTATATTCCAAGAAGTATATAGTCCTTAGGGCCTGCATTAGTACATTTTCTCATTTTTTTTCCTTCTTTTTCATGAGAAATAAATCTTTTCTCCACTAAAAAGCAAATGTCCATATTATTTTAGGGAAAATATTCTTAGTTTTTGATGCTCTTATGAATTCTGCCCTCATTCCAGGGCATTATTTGCAAGTAAAATATTAATAATAAAATAGTCATCAAAAGGAAAATGTCAGAATAATAACTTATAGGATCCAGGGTTTGATTAAACTTTAAAAGTTCTTCTGGTCTCTGCCTTTACAAAAACAAAAACAAAAACAAAAACAACTAAACTAATTCAGGGTTTTTTTTTTTTGATATTCACGGGAAAGAGGTGTTTATGTCACTCTGTGGTATAATTAAAATTTTCCATGTTTTGGCTACTTAAAGTCTCTATAAAAACTAGAAACTCCATCCAAGGTAAAGGTTAAGAATTGCTGAGCTGCTCATTTTTTTTCCTTTAAACTTTTTGCTTTGAAATAATTTCAAATGTACAGGAAACCTGCAAAACTAATATAAAACCCATACAAAGAACTCCAATATACACCCGTTCAGGTATACAAATCCACCAGTTTTAATATTTTGCCACATTTCTCCCATTCACCATATCATTATATCTACACATCTATCAATCATTCTTAAATTACATTTCTGATTAATGTCAATTCCTAACTAGACCTATTGCTGTTTAATATAGGTATAAGTTTAAACTATTCCTCTTGACCCAAATTACATATCTTTAAAATAATCAAAGTATAGCATATGTCACATCCACATTAAATAATTTCAGTCAATAAATATTTCAAAATATTTACAACAGTTTTTAAATTAAAATATAATTGTAATTAATACGTTAATACTTATTTTTCAGAGGAAATGCTCGCTACAAAATATGCTCTGTGGTGGTCTCCTAATGGGAAATTTTTAGCATATGCAGAATTTAATGATACAGATATTCCAGTTATTGCTTATTCCTACTATGGTGATGAACAATATCCCAGAACAATAAATATTCCGTACCCAAAGGTATGTTGAATATTTTAAGCAGATGCTTTCATTTCCCTGGTGTCAAAATGAGCAGCCATTACCATGAATAGAGGTGGGATCAACAAGTTTGGAGAGCTTTTTATCCTTGTGCATTGTAAGGCAAATGTTGTACTGTGCTCTATTATTTATATGGACATCTGTTGCTTTGGACATCTGGTTGTACTGGATGAAGTAGTCGTTGCAAAATCCATTGCAGAATCTTTGAAGAACATATGGTCTAGATCATAGAAGAAAAACAAGCTTAACTTAATTTTAAATTTTTCCATATTTCATGCTCCAAATTCAGGGAAAAATTCTGTTTTGCAATTCCCTCTTGAATTCTCATGAAAATGAGAACTACAATGGGAAATATAAATGTTGAACATGATGTTTCTGTCAGGTAGAAGTAGATATGAATTTTAGTTTTTTCTGGATATACAAAGTAGGTAAACTTTGCAAGCCTCAGATTCTTCCTTGAGGACAAATTGACATGATGTAAGCCCAGAGTTCCCTGCATATCTAACATTATAGAGTTCTTAGTATATATGTATTTTTATTCAGCCCCATGACTGAAGAAAGGAGACCTGGGTGGACAATAGGAAAATGGCTATGTCACAGTGGAGCAGTTTTGTATCCTCATTTCAATTCAGACAAGAAATTTGAAAGAGGGGGATCAAAGCATAAGTTTCCCTTTTGCACAAGGCATCAGAGTGTTTTTAAAATGTGGCTCTCTCCTTGAATCTCTACTGCTTTTCCTCGCTGAGGAAGTACTGTCATGTATGGATCCAACGCGTTCCTATATATAACAAAGCTGGGACGTGGCACACACGCAAGTGGATGCTGAAGCAAACCAGAGTGGCCATTGCTGTAGAAATATAAATCAAAGATCACCTTATATTTATGTTAAAAACCATTTGAGAAAAGGCAGTGGACAGGAGATGAGTGTTTAGATAGGAGATCCCTCAAGGACTGTGTAGAAATTCTAAAAGCCAGCGGTGTTTGGAAGTGAGAGGTGTGGTGCTTGGGAGCCAAGATGTGAAAGAACTCAGTTCTCTGGGAGGGTCTGTGGGAGCCAGAGAAATGAGAAAACCCAGAACTGAGGAGGGACTGACACTAATAGGGAAATTGTGACCCAAATGCTCATGTTTCTTTGCAGACTAATGTTGCTAGGAGAAACATCTGGCATTTGACTGAGGGATGGGACAACTCCAAAAGACCAAAGAAGGCACTGCAGCTGAAAGTGGAAGTGAAACTGGGAGGATTTAGGAGAGACTGGGCAATTCTTTAGATGAATTCAAGCAGCAATGAGTCATTTAAGGCTATGGACCTAAACTTTGTGGATTTGAATTTTATTACTATTATAAGATTCTTTCTGTGGTAAAAGAACAGAGAAACTGTAAATGTCTGGGCATGAGCTATTCTGTCTTGTGGCTCAAGAAAACCTTAAATCCCACGGACATTTAATTTGGACAAAAAATTTCCCTAATTCTATGGGAACGGTAGGAGTGGTAGAGTAATCAGATAGGAGATTGAGCTCTTGTGATTGTCCTAACCAAATTATAGGGCGAAATAAAAAGTGTCTTTCATCTATTCCCTTGCTCCACTTTCCTCCTAAAGTCAATATCTCTCTGAACTCCCACAGCACAAAGAGAAAGGATTGTTGTTATAATTATCCTAATAATAATGGGACAGACATGTCTTGGAAATTAAAAAAAGAGTATCAGTCAATCACAAAATTGCATTTCATACCCAAAATATTTTTCCCTGTAAATCAAAGTTGCTCCACTAAGCAATTAAAATATATGTTTTCACTCTGGTGGACACAACATTTGTAATTGCTCTCCAAGTAAAATTGAAATGAAGTTCCTGTTCATGTTATGAACAGAATGTTTTCAACAGTAATATGCTTAACATTACTAGCTTAAAAATATGCTCAGATTCCTAAGTGTCTTTAAAATGTTGGGGATAATGGGAACTTTATGAGCTTACATATTTCCATTTTCTTGGCAGGCTGGGGCTAAGAATCCTGTTGTTCGGATATTTATCATCGATACCACTTACCCTGAGCAGGTAGGCCCCACAGAGGTGCCAGTTCCAGCAATGGTAGCCTCAAGGTAAATTAATCACAGATTCCCCCCACCTTTTTAACTGATTTATTACACTTTAAAATTTCTTAATCAGAGTTACACTTCTGTTCTAGTGAGTGCATGATGTGCATGCTGTAAGTAAAAAAAAAAAGCAAAAAGCAAAATTTAGCATGTAAAGCTGAAGACATACAAAATTATAAATCACAAATAAGTTTTTAAATTCTTAAATTGGCTTTGAAATGTCAATGCTTTCTACATATATAAAGGTGACCACAGTGATCAATCTAAATAATGCTTTCCTCAGATGTAAAGATACAAACTTGGGACCAACAGGCAATGGTAAACTTATCCTCAGCGTGATTTTCTTTCAAGCCTGGCCTATTTAATCTCAAACCCAGGGTTTGTGGATCTATTCTTACCACATGTGCATAATAAACGAGAGAAGATAATCCAACCTCTCTAGATATTATCATTTTCCACTCAGTTTCAGTCTATTCTCAATTTTCTGGTTGCAGGATAATCTGGAGATTAACTTGAGACACACGGGGAACTGACCTGGAATATTCTCACGTCCTATCTAGGTGTCCTATTTAGCCTTGTCTGATGAGACCTAATTATAGCAGCCTTCCAGCCCCATCACTATTCTGCTGTGGCCATTCAGGTTGAAGTGGGGCAGGGGGAAGGGGGTCCCCAAGCCCTGCCTGCTGGGCCTCTTATCGCTGTCCAACCCCTAGCAAAGGCTTGGCTCCTTTCCTTCAGCCTCATGAAGGACAGTCAGCCAGGCCAACTAATTATCACTGATAGGGAAAAGAACCCCATCTGAGGCTTCTGCTGGATCTTGCCAAGGTTAATCCACTCTTGGATGATAAAAAATGACTCCAATTTTTTGAATTATCTGTTATTCCCCAGCCCAATCTAGTTGAAGAAAACTCGACTTAATATAGCATTATAAAAAAAAGTGTCATTCTCTTAAGGGGGCAAATGGGTTGGTGAAAAGAGCACCTGAAAAGGAGTCAAGAGACTTGTTTGAGCATCTGTAAAATACTAACATTAATAATATGTCAGTGATAGCTGACATTTTCTGAGCACTCAATATGCAGCAGACATAGTTCTTAAGCACTTTATGCTATCACCTCAGCTAATCTTTACAGCAACCTTTAAAATCGGAGGTATGATTATTCCTATTTTATATAGAAGCAGAAACACAGAAGGGTTAACTAACTGCCCCAAGGATGTAGAGAATAAAGCCGGAATTTGACTCTGAAGCCCCTTATAGTGCTGTCATTTCACTGATGTCCCAAAATTCTGTGGCTCATTTACAGTGATACTCTCCTCAGAGCCAAGCAGTCAGCGCTGCCATTCATTAGCACCTGGTTTGTGAATGCATTATTTGAGTTACTTCATATACATCACCTTTAACTATAACAATAACCCCATTTGAACCCCTGCCCATTGTCACAGCTAAAACCTGGCCTCCACCACAAGGCTGACGGGAAAGGAAGTCAGCCTTCTCGCTATACTGGGCTCTCTCTCCACAAATGAAAAAGTGAAAAATTGAGTCTCCCTATGCAAAATAGGCTCCAGATTAACCAGTAGCTTTGGCCTTATGTCTTAAATTCCTAAGATGTAAAAGTCCAAATGAGGAGGAAACTCAATGAAATAATTCCATTCAATGAACTCTCTTAAATGAATTCTTTAACAGCAGACATATTTAAACTTTTTCCGGAGAAAAGAAAGTTTTGACTTCCTTATATACTGAATAAATATTCCATAATAATAAAATACATTATTTAGAAAACAGAAATTAGGAAATTATTTTAATGTGATACTGGCTTATGATTGTGACTGTTTTGATTTATTTGCAGTGATTACTATTTCAGTTGGCTCACATGGGTTACCGATGAACGAATATGTGTGCAGTGGCTAAAAAGAGTCCAGAATGTTTCTGTGTTGTCTATATGTGATTTCAGGGAAGACTGGCAGATATGGGACTGTCCAAAGGTACAGTATATTAAAATCACAGATGCATGTTTCTGAAGATGAAAGTGGGGACTTATTTATAGCTAGCATTTACATTATAATAGGGGGGACTTATTTAGAGCTAACATTTTACATTATAAATACAGGATTACTGCACTCAATGCTTGATTGTTTTGCAAAGAAGCACTCTGAATTCACAGGTTCATTATTTTTATCAAATAAGTAGGATATTGCTTTTGATTGTTTGGAGTGACATTAGCCTTGAACTTGAATAGCAAAAACTACTAAGTGATATGATATGGCATTGAAAGAATCAGGTATCTGATTCTCAATCAAATTTGAAATCCTTCCTTTTGAGATTATAAAATTAGGAGTCAAAAAGAGGAAAGTAATGAAGATGAAAAGATAAGATGAGTTTATTAGGGAAATCAATGTGATCTATACAAAAGAACCAGAGAAGAAATGGAAATGGAGCACATTCTATTCAAGGTCAAAACAGAAAAATTAAAATTCCAAAGAGAGTGGATGTTATCAAAAGAAAGCCAAATCTCATTTAAAAAGCAAAAGTGGATGACTGTGAACATGGTATGAAATATCAGATCAGACTAATGATTCTTGGTATGTTAGCAGAGTGCCCCATAATGTACTAATGTTGGTGAAGGGGAATCTTGAAGGCTAGGCATGGATTGATTGCTAGGCTTTAATTGTTTCTATTGCTCTAATCCAAACATAATCTGTTGAATTAATGAGTCAGAAAACTACTTCGCCAGTCTAAAATCTTTAACATAAGCCTGTTTATAAGTACTCATATTATAGACTAAGCAATACAAAATGTTTTCTTTAAATAGGAAATTTGATGAGTACATTTCATGAGACTTCCAATTATGAAGAAATGTTTCATTAAATCAAATATAGAGTAAAGCTATTTTATAAAGTAAGAAAAAAAAAACAGAGCAATCAAAGTAAATCGCTAAATTCCATCTTCAAATTAGGACATCATGTTTTGTAAGAAAAAAGTCATCTGAATCTGTTTGGATATATATTAGGACTATAATAGTCTACATAATTCAGGCTAAAAATATTTTTTAAATCACTGCTATGTCTGTAAGAGGCTTGACTAATTTTGATGGAATATGCTAGAAGCTTATTTTTATCCTGTTGTACAAAGCAGAAAGAAGATTTTGGCTTCAATGCAGCTTCATAGGCAGAAAACACAGACTAATTTTGATTACATTAGTTAATTAGAAACTATTGCTCTGATTAGTCAGTTTTGGGTGAATATATCTTTAACATTTTCATTTAATCTAGGTATTAGGGGCATTGCTTTAATTTTATTAGGTTGAAAACTGTAAGATTGATCATTTAGATACAATTTTTAGTTCCTAAAAGTAGGCATTTAAAAACCGTGATTCCTTTGGAATCTGAAATTCTAATTTATCAAAATCTGAGACAACTTTAATCCAAACTGACAGAACATTTAAGATGCTCATTCAATGAAGTGTGGAATACTCTAGAATATAAATTTTAGGTTCACAGCCAACACAGTAATTAAATTTAAAATGCCAGGTTGGAATAACCTTAGGATTTCTAAACAACCTCTGTTTTAAGATAAATAGTCTGACAAATCGTGGGACCACATTTCAGATTTAAGAAAAGCAGAGTGTTGAATTTTCCAGCCATCGGACTCATGACTGACATGTGTTTTCATATGCTTTGAAAACAAATAATATTTAAGGTAAGGTGACCTAGCAACATCTCATTTATGTTTGGAGTCATAACTAAAACAAAGAGTCAAAAACAACTGGCAATAGTTACTTGCTAGCTAGTCATATTAGTGAGATTTATTAAGAAATTTGCAGTTTGGGGAAGAAAAATCTTTCACATTATTGTTTCTTCCCTATAAAGGGGATTAAGCTTAATTTTATCTTATGGCTCAAAATTTTTAAAAACAGTACTTTTTTCCAGTCTTGTTTTGTCTTGTTCTTTTTGGTGCAGTGGCCTATACCTACAGGAGACTGTCCAAACTCTTCTTAAAATGTATTGCTCCTTTGCCTTCCATGACCGCACCCTCTCTTGTGGTTTTTTTCCTTTCTGGTTCTTCCTCTAACTTCTCAAGAAATATTATTATTCTTCAGGCTAATGTATTTGCAAAGTAGGCTAACAAAAACAACAAAAGAACCTCCAATAATTCAGTGGGTAATACAATAGAAATTTATTATACCTTCATGTAACCAACCATTCAATAGTGAGTACCAGTGGGGTATGGTGGGGGTGGGGAGCTCTGTGTTCTTCTTATGGTTGTTCAGGAACCCAGGCTATTGGCATTTCTGCTATGTTTATCTAGTGACTTCCAAAGCTGTTCCACAGTAATCCAAACCTGAGCATCAGCATCCAGTTGGAAATGGAAAAAAAAGGGAAGATGATATATTTGAGGTTTTTGTTGGCTAGACCTAGAAGTATCAGGAGTCCTTTCTGCTGTTACTCCACTAACTAGAACTTACGACCACATCCAATGGGAAGAGAGGTTGGGAAGTGTAGTCTAACTACAGCTCTAGGAAGGAGAGGAAATGGTTTGCTTGTGATCTTGCAGTCTCTGCCACAACTCTACTTAATTATTTTGGGGTAAATATTCTTTTAAAACTTTTTATTTTTGAAATACCTTGAAACTTACAGGACAGTTACAAAAATAATACAAACCCCATACTCCTCACAATCCCAGGCACTGCACTGTATGTCCTACAGCCAGCAGTCCTTTGCCCCAGGCAGCATGACTTGACTGCCTTCCTACAAGGTTCTGTAGGAGAGTTGCTTGAGCTTTTTTTCTATATCCAGGGCAAGTTCTAGGATGGCGAATCCCTTAGGCCACCACCAGACAGATTGGGCCAGATGTACATGCTCCAGTATATGCACGAGGGTTACTCTGCTCCCTCCAGAACCAGGACCAGGGATCTGCATTAGGAGTCTGGGTCGGCTCCATGCCAAGCTGCTGAGGGGTTGGGGAGGGACCAGCAGAGCACTGCTTTTAAGTTGCCTTTTACTTGATTCTGCCCTCACCCTGTTACTGCAGTCCTTTATCTGTTTTCTGGATCTTTGAAAAGGATGTTTCTGCCACTTCTTGCTGGTCATTCAAAGCTTCTGTTGGGGGACAGAGCCTTGAAGCATCTCCCGCCATCATCTTGAACCTCTTGTTTGATCTTAACCAGTAGACCCATAAAAGGTGAGGGAACTTCGATTGAGAAAGGATAAAATGCTTGACCAGGGTCACACACAGATATGATTGTATAATGATCTCTAACACCATCATGCTGTTCCTGTTCTTTCCTGTTCATTTTTGCTCTAATCCAAGCACCAAGGATCTAAAGTGGATACTGGTTCTTGTCTCAGTTTGCTTTTACTGCATAATCGACCACCCCAAAACCTAGAGGCTTAAGACAAGCATCACCTATTTGCTCACAATTCCAAGGGTTGGTGACTAGACAGCTCGCCTCGGCTGCACTTGTCCATGGCCCTCACATGCGTGAGCAGTCAGCTAGAGGCTGACTGCGTGTCTCTGGGTGACTATTATCTACACCAGAGGTTTCTGTTACCACTTGCCAATAACTCTCAACTTTATTTCTGGGGATTTGAACTTTAGTTATTTCTGCCTGCATTGGCTCTGCTCCATCCTCACTACTACCACCTTGATTTGGGTAGACTTCCAGTTGATGTCTCTGCCTCCTTCCATCTTAGCCCACTTCCAATCCATTCTCTGTATCATGTTCATAATTATATTTCCAAATTATGAATTTGATATCCTTCAAAAACTTTATCTACAGAAGTCCACATGTCTTAGATGGCATGAAAGTCTCTCCAAGATCTTGCTGACATCTATGCATCCTCCCTCATCTTCTAACTCTTCTCCATGGTCACTCTCTGCCTCAGCCATAGTGAATCACCTGAGGTTTTCTAAGCTTCCCTGCCTCTATGCTGCTCATTCTGCCTGGAATACTCTTTCTCTAATTGTCCATCCAACAAAGCCTACTCATCTTTTAAAGCTTAGTAAATTATTCAGTAAATGATCAATTGTATTATGCTGAAATAAACACTAAAAAAAAGATTCAGTGCAAATTTTTAAATTTTCTAGCTTCTTCATTAGGCTGAAGAAAAAAAGACTTTAACCTAAACTCCACTGTGAAATTCCTTTTTATGTACACCGTATCAAGTGATTGGGTTGAACTGGGCTTTGATAAGACTTTGTGAAAACTCCAAATGATGACCTTATGAAAGTTTTAACCAGAATCATTAAATACCTGTACTAAGATCCAGCATTTACATTACCAATGTATATGCAATAATGAAGCTATATAAAATTTTGAATATTTAGTCATCCTAAATTCAAATTTGAAGATAGTTGACTAACAGTAGTATACTCTCACCAGGTAGCTTAACTGGTTCAAATTGTCCTGATTATATTTAGGAAAAAAAGTCTTCCTAATACTAATCTTGATGTCATTTTTTGTCTTTCAGACCCAGGAGCACATAGAAGAAAGCAGAACTGGATGGGCTGGTGGAGTATGATTTTGCTATCTTTTCCTTACATTTTAATGAAACTTGTCAGATTCTTAGCTATTGAAGGACTATTTGAAATGTATCTAAACTGGCACTACTTGTTCTTGTAGAAAAATAAGGTAAAAAAACAGAAAGATAATGACCCCTTAAGTGGTTTTGTGCCAGACAATTTCAATGTCTATGTTTTTGTAATTCTATTGAGAACAAATCATATTTCTCATGTCTTAACCTTAATTTTTTCACTGACTCCCTGATACCCATAACTTATAATACTTCTTGAACAAATAAAATGAAAATCATTTTTCAAAAAGGAACACAATTCCTGACACATTTAAAAACATCTTAATTATTGGCATTTGAATCCAGGAAAATAAGAAAAAAAGTAGATAGATCATCCTTGGTAGTTTAAGGTCAATCTACCCCTGACAAACTTTTCTACAAACTGAACTAAATTTCATATACATATACATATATATATTCCAGTTTTTATGAAAATTGGTATCCAATAGGAAAATGTATGTTTTTTTTTATATTTGTGGTCACTTCATCTGGAGTTTTTGGATAGATTTATTCAGTTTTTTGTGGGGACCTTTTAGTAGAAAAAAACTATGTTTTAGAGAATATTGACTATCATATATCTTTTATAAAGAATAAAAAAAGGACAGAGAATAAGTGAATGTCGTATGGAGGCTGCCACTCATCACAAACATATGATTGAATTCAGCTAGCACTAGGTTGGGGGTGGGGGTGAGGGAGGCTATTTCTCTGAGATTTGGACATATGCAAAAGAATAAGCAAGCTCTTAGGACCTGGTTTAGCACCTTAACCCATGACACAAAGATGATAAAGAATTCTGAAGTCAAATCCAGAAGTCATGATGAACTAAATCTAGCAATTAAATGAGTTATTTATCTGGGACATGTGATTTTGTGCCAGATAATTTTAACGTCTGTAGTTTCAGAATTCTATTGGGAGCAAATTATTTTCCTTAAGCACTAATCTCAGCCTCTTAAGACTTAGCCAATACTCAGCAAACCTTCTAAATCCAGAAGAGGAATTGTCAAAAATCCTGAGCCATGACAGCTTTTGAGAGTAAAGTTCACACCCTCCCATGGCAACTGCTTTGAAGAGGTCTTTCGTTAGGTATTAGATGTTCTAACATGCCTTTTGAAAAAGTCACGTCACACTTTATATAGCCATAATTCATATATGCTGTGTAACTACCTTTGACCTACAGTCAAACCAGTGACTTAATGAAATAAACCAGAACCAACCTAGAAATGTGTATTTCAGACATTTGTTCAAGTAATATGTGTAAATTCTTTAGATATAACAGCCTATGTATACTTGTATAGTTGTATAAGTATACATTTAAAAAGCAATTTAGAGAAGTTATATAAGTATACATTTAAAAAGCAATTTAGAGAAGTGGTTCCTTTAGAATTTAACAAAGAGGTTTGAATTGAAAAAGATCTTCAGAGACTATCTATGAATTGGAAAAATGAGATTAAATGACTTGCTAAAAGTAACTGTCCTGTTAGCTGCAGGCACAGAACTGGCAAACAGGTTTTAAAAACTTCACCTATAAATTTTCTTCCTCCAGTGCTGAGACATTCGGTGTCTTAATTTGGGGAAATAACCAGACTTCTTTGGTATTTGATCAGAAAAATAGCAACAACTAACAAATTCACTGTAAATAAATTGCTTTGTTGCCTTGTAGAAAACAGCTAAAAAGAAGGATTTAGTCAGAGAACCTTGTATTTTATGCCTTAAATTTAGAGAATGAAAGCGCTAAAAGTATAATACTTAGACTACAAAATCACCCTTGAATTATTTTAAAATAATTAAGCAGAATACGACACTTCCTTTAGGTATTGGCAACATCCTTCGGTTCACAAAAAAGAATTTTCTACTTGATGTTTAAGTCTATACTTTTGTGGGAGGTGAACGAAATTTAGGCATCAGCCTTAAGTAGGACCTCAGGTCACTTACCAACTGTGGCAAGATGTTATATGGTGGTAAATAATCTTACCCAGCAGGCAAAATATTTTAAATGGCTTTGCATTTCACATAGAGATGAGCAATTTATCAGGAAATCTAAGGATGATAAAGGGACCTGTGAAGAGGCCTTGTTAAAACTGAGGACAACCAGGTTGGGAGTGTTTATCTAGGGTCCAGGTGTGATTCACTGCAAAGAAGCACTTAACGCAGAACGCATTATGGGCCTGGGCTTTGGCAAAGTGAATACGGAAATATTTCACACTCTCTTTACCTCACCCAAGTTACCTGTACATCGAAAGCCCCTTTCTTAGATGTGTGCAATGAAACGGGAGAAGATAACAGTCTTTGCTTAGCAGAACTATTCTTCCTGTTTGCCTGATTCGAATATCTGAAAATCTAACACCCTGCTCTATTTTTTTTTTTTTAATTTTCAGTGAAAGTGAAATTTTAAGCTTTAATCTAGAGCAAAACCTTTTAAAAATAACTGACTGCCAGTGTAAGGAGAATTTTATTTTTTTTTAATTGTGGTGGCTTAAAATATGGTGTGACCCAGGCTCAGTTTTAGTGTTTAAGACAGCTAAAAACCAGTTTTTGTCTTTCACACTGAGGAGTGAGAGTGAGACCCTGTAAAGAGGTCACTAATAAGGAAATTAACTATCACTTGACTAAGAGGGCAAAAACATTCTGAAATAAAAGAATGGCTTTGTCAAAGACCTATACTAGTGAAATTTCCATCTATAAAATTATAAATCTGAGTTTCCTATTTCTGGCCTCTTGACACTCAATTTTACTTAGAGACATTAGTCTCATTATTCAAAATCCCTCCAAGTCTGGTCTTATTATTAATGCAACTAATGAGAGAATCTTGTAAAGAAACAATAGTCTCTCATTATTCCACTCTTCATTCTGTGCCGGTGTGATGAGACTTGGGGCTGCCATAAGGAATTATCACAAACTTGGTGGCTTAAAATAATTTGTTCTCTCACAGTCTGAAATCCTGGTGTCAGCACACCATGCTCTCTCTGAAGTCTCTGGGGGAGAATCCTTCCTTGCTTCCTCCTAGCTTCTGGCAGCCCCCAGCCATCCTCAGCATTTTTTGTCTTGCAGCTATTTCATTCCTATCTCTGCTTCTGTCTTAACATGGCCTTCTTCTCTATGTCTCTGTGTGTTCTCTCCTCTTCTGATTAGGACAGCAATAATCAGTATATTTAGGGCCCACCCTAATCCAGTATGATCCCATCTCCATCCTTACCTTGATTACATCTGCAAGGACCCTGTTTCCAAATAATGTCATCTTCTGAGGTTCTAGGTGGATGTGAATTTTTGGGGCACATTATTAATCCAACATAGATATCACATCAAATAAGTTGCATTTTAATGCCTTGCAAACAAAATCATTTTAAGAAACAGAATCATCAGTTTTATCAAAAAACAACATCAAGCTTCAGATTACAGGTAAGACTATCATGAAAGCGGCCTGCAGTGATCTCCCTTGTTTAATTCCTGTTCAAAGACGGGTTCCAGACTGGGTGTCAGCAGGCAAGATATCTGTGGCTAAAAGAAACTAGTAGTTTCTTTGGTTGTTTAAAACTGCTCAACACAGTTCTGAAGGAGCTGAAGGTCTTGGTTCATTGTCATGTGGAAGGGCACCAAGCAGAGAGAATTTGTTTTGGATTATTTCTGGGATTATCTACTCTGCATGAGCTGCCTCATGTAGCTCTTTCACCACTTTGCTATCCTTTCACCCCTGATGACTGTGGGAAAAAGAAGCCAGCAAACATGAAGCTGGTCGATTTACTTTTTTAATGGGAGAAATTCGTGAAACTACTGTCCAGAATTTAGTGTGCAGATTTTTGCAGGAATTCAGATATCCATACCATACAGGATGTTGAAGTGTGTCTTGCTTTGTTCCAGGGCATATAAATTAGAACTGAATACCAGAGACTCCTTAGGTCATTGGGCTTTTCCCAGCAAGTGCTCAGCAAGACCCCCTAGGAAAGGTAAAATTAGGGCAAGGAGGTCTGCTCTCCAACCTGAGCTCAAGGAGCAAACCTCCCTCTTGTCATTGGGTGTTTTAGTTGCCTTGGCTGCTCAAGCAGATACCATGAAATGGGATGGGTTAAACAATGGGAATTTCCACACTCACGGTTTGAGGGTGGAAAAAAGTCCAAATCAAGACATCATCAAGGCAAAGCTTCCTCCCTGAAGACTGTGGCATTCTGGAGCTGGCTGCCAGGGATCCTTGGTGCTTGGCTCCTTTGTCACATGGCAATGCGAATGGCAGCCTCTCCTGGCCTCTCTGTTCATTTCCAGGTTCACCTGAACTTCAGCCTTTGGCTGCTCCCCATGGTTTTCTCTCTATCTATCTGAATTTCATTTTGCTTACAAAGGACTTTAGTAATAGGATTCAGACCCATCCTGACAGAGGTGGGCCACACTTTAATTGAAGTTACCTCATCAAAAGTCCTACTTACAAAAGGTTTACACCCCCAGGAATATGTTAGATTTAAGAACAGGTTTTTCTGGGGTACATACAGCCCCAAACCACCACATGGGGGAATAGTTTTCTCTCAACATCCAGAAACGCCCCCTTCCCCCCATTGAAAACTGTGGCTAGCAGGCATAATATTTTAATCTTTAAAATGTCTTCATCGAATCGTTGGCATTAGGTGCTTGGCATTAGACAAATCAAGAATTAAAACAGCTCTAAGCCTTAGTGAGAGTCACACACAGGTCAAATATTAAAATTTTGAAGTTTGGCTTGGCTAAATATCAACATTCATTCATGAGTTTTTTAACACTTGTTTCAAACCACATAATCTGAGAACATAGAAATTCAATCAAATTAAACATTACAAATCTGGGGATCTGCAGTAGAAATCAGTCAAGCAGCCGTTGGACTGTGTAAGTGCCTGGTAGAATCACTGGAAATGCCAACTATCTAAAGAATAGAATTTCAGATGTGAGTGAAGAAAGGTGGGAGAGGCAAGGCATTCTGATTCCTCTAAACATAACTCTAAATTGCTTTTAAAAATCTGTGGTTCCAGTTCAGTTTGTCTTTTGAACACAACCTCTGTTAATTCCTTTCAGTTCTTTGTTTCAACACCAGTTTTCAGCTATGATGCCGTTTCATACTACAAAATATTTAGTGACAAGGATGGCTACAAACATATTCACTATATCAAAGACACTATGGTAGGTTCCTTCCAAGATTTATCTCCTCAAAGATCACTCACTTGAGGTTGCTCAAATAACGCTGAGCTTCACACAACATAATGTTTGTCTTTTTATAGGAAAATGCTATTCAAATTACAAGTGGCAAGTGGGAGGCCATACATATATTCAGAGTAACACAGGATTCACTGTAAGTACTGCATGAGGCACGGTGCACCATTCAGGTTTTTAATTGATGGATGTACACATGATATGGCATCACCTGTTTTAGTTGCATTTTCTGTTTGTTATTTACTCTATGGTTTCGTTCAGACAACTGTGATTTCATTAATATAGCATGTTCTTTAAAAACTAGCTAACATAATTTCCTTTTGGAAAGTATATTTGGTAGGTGGCCATTAATTATAATTCTGTAGATAATTATATAGATAATATAGATAATTATATACCATGTATAAAAATTTTAAAATAACAACTGGCTCTCAAGGCAAACTTTACTCTTGAGTACTTGGAGCAATGAGCAAGCTTTAAAAGTACATGGAGAGAGGACACAGAGATGGAAATTATGTATAGCTATTCACTATTATATAAGTATAATATTATCTATAACAGCAATAATTTATTTCACAGTTACTGTGTACCAGATAATGTGATGTATAAATGACTATCCCAGGTTTACAGATGGGAAAAAGGTTACTCAGAAAATTTAATTACCTTGGCCAAGGCCACACAGTTAGTTAGTGGCAGAACTAGGATTCAAACCTCAAATAGATAAACTCTAAGGCTCTTATTGTTAACCTCAACACTGACTGTCTTTCTTCTGGTTCTGTCCTTTTCAGTACATTCTGCATACTGTCTAAATAAACCATCTTAAACAGTCATTTATAATAAGCTGTCTCTAAACAAGAATGTACAGTTTCTTCCTTTCACCGCTAATAAAGTCTAAATTCAGGGACACTCTCTCAGCACTCATAATCTGCCCTCCAGAAATTTTTGGACTTCTAGGAAGGGAAGGGAGAATCATCAGCCCAGGATAATTAATGAAAATCCTATCAGAAACCTATTGCTAATCTATGGAATTCTTTGAATGGTGAGCGAAGGTGTTTGGACTTTGTATTGAGCAGCCATTAAAATCACTTGAGTAGAGGAAATGAAACAGAAGCAAATGGGAGATTAATCTCAGGTGTGGTCTGTTCAGAAGGAGAGGCAGACTGAGGGCAGGGAGACCCAGTTGTGGTCATAAGCTAGGCCGGGTGATAGAGGCCTAACCCAGAAATCATGGCAACAAAATGTTGACTCCTTAAGGGCAAAACTCTGCTGCCTTCTGTTTTTGCATCCTTAGCACTTAACACAGTGCCTGACACGGAGCAGGAGTTCGAAAAATATTTGTTAAATGAATGAGAGGAAGGGCGAGATGGTAAAGGCAGTGCAAAGGCTCAGTAGGACTGGTGGATTACTGTAAAGGAAAGAGTGAACGTGGGCTGGGTTGCAAGCTGTAGAGATGAAGAGAATTGTGGAAGCTTTGACAGATAACAAGAAAGCTGCAGGTTTTAGCCACAGGAAGTTCGAGATGATGTGGGAAAGGCAAGTGAAAGAGATGATGATAGTTTAGAAGATAAATTTAATATTAGCAATGAGTTACCAATGGGTTGTATTATGTTGTCTTTCCCTTTTACTTGGGAATAACAAAGTTTTGTAACGTGAAGAAAAGCAGTACCTGGACCTTGCTGAACATCTTGAGAGTTACAAATTGGTAAACACATCTTGGTTAGTCCAAACTTTCATACCCTATTATGCGCTTCCTGGGGGAGAGTGGGGGAAGAGGTTTCTTGGTGATATTAAGATGAACTCACAGAGGAGTGAAAATAATATCTCTAAATTGAATTTCCCACTTCATCTCTGGGTTAAGACTGGTTAGAACTGGAAACTGGATACTTAAATAACAAGTTGTTTTCTCTTGTGACTTGTTTTGGATTTGGATAAATTAACATACCCCTTTGAGTGGTATTCAAGTGTGGATGAGTTCCCTTGATTTATAGCAAATGTATCTACTGTCAGGGCTCCTGTAAAATAAATTCAAAATGTGTTCAGAGTCACAAAAATTAAATGATGTGATACACAGAACTCAGTACTGTTATTCACTATGTAAAAGGAAAGGTGATCAAACATGTTACTTTATTTTTTGTGACTCGTCAATTACTAAACCAGAATATAACAGAAAAAAAAAAGTGTTCAGCATAATTTAATCTTTCACTGATGATCTGGAGGTTAGAGTGCCCAAAATTCAATGCTTTGGGTAGTGGTAATTTGTCTACCTAAGTGCCAGTTAATAAAGAGTGTAATTGGAAGAATGTTGGACTATATTGTTTACTATTATTTTAATACTAATAATCCTATCATCATTTAAACATCAATACCAATTTAATAATTGCTGTATGTAATTTCAGATTTTATTCTAGTAATGAATTTGAAGGCTACCCTGGAAGAAGAAATATATACAGGTAGTTTATGTCAATTCATTCTGGAGCTTTTATATATTGATATTTGAGTAAAAATATATCAGAGTTCTCAGGGGATACAGAATATTTTTAAAAGCCTCAAATGTAACAAAAAATCATTTATGAATTAAGATAAAATATTCAGAAGGTGTTGTGTACCACATCAGTATAAAAAAATATACACCCCAGAAATGTTGGCTAGCTCAAAATGTTTGTTTTCAAAAGGAACAAAACAAGACATTCTGTATAAACTGATATAAACATGGTACTAAACACTTCAACCAAATGTGGAGTTAGTTGAGGACTTTCATTGATTTAACCCATATTCTTCAAGTACCTACTGTGTAACAGGCATTGTGGACATAATGCCGTAATTTGTCATTTCTTTTACTAGGCATAGACCTTTTATGATCAGATACAATTCATCTTCATTCATATACTAGTATTTAAATTTAGTCTAGCAGTCCTTTTGGTGGTTAGACTAATACCCTCAATGTCCCCTTCTGGATGTGCAAATAAAACAACAGTTACCGTGTGCTGGTAGTTGACTAGATGCCAGGCACCCTTTTACCTGCTTCACATGTGTAATCTTATTTAATCCCCAAAACAACTCAATGATGCAGGTGATGTTGGAGCCCAGACTTTTACCTGGGCATGCTGACCTCTGACCCCTTGCTGTTAACTGCCTCCCTAATGTTTCCACGATCATACCAAAGTGTGAACATGAACTGCTGGATTCAGAGCACAGAATACTAACCATGAACAAGGAAATAGGAAATTTTCCCTGTGCCACATTCCTCTTTTCCCTCCTGGATCATGGCTCCTTGTCTGTTGGGAAGAATCCCTCTCTGGAGCCAGCGATGTCTCTGGCCGCCTCCTGTCATGCCTGAGGCAAGGTCGGGAGACAACCCCAGAAGGATCTCAGGGGTGGCCGCAAGGTAACCTTACCAGTCACCGTGGAATACCAACCTGGCCCCTGCCCCGGCATAGCACCACCTGGACGCCCTCAAATGGGTTCTGAATCTGAGGGTTTGCGGTAAGGCCCAGGATATGTATATTGAAGTCGATCACCCAGTTCAGGAACCACGCAGAGGGCTCTGCTGGGGAGTGTGAAATCAATGTGGTGCATGCAGATTGGCTTGAGTGAGAATGCACGGAGGGAGCATTCCCAGGAGGAGTTTCCATGAGCCCAAACAGCCATCCAGGAGGAATGGAAGAAGTAGTATATACTTAGAACCATGGTTTCTTATTTTCAATTTGATTGCTACTAATTTCCCCTTCCAGGTATATAATAAGAAAAGGAACTCTTTCTTGTTGATCCTGTCAGATATTCTTTGTATATTTTGCCATGGGATAGAAAAAAGAGCGATGAGAGGAGGCAGAGCTATGCATTCCCGAGCACCCTGTGAAGTGTAGATTTACGGTTATGGGAAGTGACTCCCTCACTCCTGATGGAGGTGTTAGGTATTTCCCCCACCCCAGGAAAACCACAGAGGGCTTCTCCCTTGAGGTCTGTGCCTACACACACAAAGCCAGATAAAAAAATCAGGCTATGTTGAAATACTGAGATTCTCCTTTACTTTAAATGATATTGGCAACAGAAAAATAGAGTGGGTTTGATGTCAATATGCAAATTAGTCATTTTACATGGAGTAGTACATTTTGATAAATACAATCTCAAAATTTCAGTTTTATTTTCATTTCCCTCTAGAATTAGCATTGGAAGCTATCCTCCAAGCAAAAAGTGCATTACATGCCATCTAAGGAAAGAAAGGTGCCAATATTACACAGCAAGTTTCAGCGACTACGCCAAGTACTACGCACTCGTCTGCTATGGTAGGTAATGTACCTTAACACGGACACCACCATCCCTTCTGCCATGCTCTCATCCTTGACACCACCATCGGATTCACAGCTACAGGGTACTGAGCACTTATTATTTGCAAAGATGTTTACCTTCAGAAACTCATCTAATCCTCACAAAAAATAAAGACAGGAAGTTAGGAAGGTATTACTATCCCCGTTTTGCAATTGAGGAAACTGGGTCAGTAACTTGCAAAAGGGCCACATTACTGGGGAGGAAAAGGGCCAGGAAACAAGCTCAAGTCTATTGACTGTAAATCCCACGCACTAAACCAGCATGTTCCATGACACCATGATGTCGCATGCAAACATTATCTAACAAGTTCAGATACAGCAGAATTAGAACACTATCGTAAAAAGAAGCATTCTCTGGCCAAACGGCTGCTGGACTTTCGCCCCATTTGCTTGGAGAGACGTCAAACTCCTACAGGCAGGGGAAAGAACGGTGGCCTTGAACCCTGGGGTCCTTGGAAACCAGTGATTCTTTGAACTATAGTTTCAATGTGGATGGAAAATAATCCTTTGTCACTCAGTATTTTTTTCTGAAATTGGAAAACATAGAAGTAATTCATTCAAATAAAAAAAATCATAGGTAACAAAACATACAAAAGATTTTCTAGTTGGTTGAGCCGTGTGTACATGCAGTGACTAATGTCTATCCAAATAATTTTTAACTGTTTTCCCTCAGTTTATTTAATGAATATTGTCAAGAGAACAAAAAATGTTGAGAGACAAATAATTTTATTTTATGCATGATGTTTTTATCTGTATCTTGAACATTTGGCAAGCAGTGAAAGAAGTGAGGTTAGACGATGGGTAGATCAATGAGCTATGTTGGGGTCTGAGTCATCATGGGGATTTGAAAAGATGATTTAGGAAATCTCTAGTTCTCCAGTCTCTGCCCTCTGCCCCAAGCCAATACCCAAGTTGCCTGAGGTGGGTGGGGACTTCAGGAGAGGGGGAGAGTTACATAGTGCCTGCCACTCTCCTGTTTCTGATGTCAACTCTATTGTCAGGGAGAGGGGTTAGGGAACAAATGGAATGAGACTGGTTTTGATCTCTGTTTAGTGGTAGAGGCCCCCAAGGCTCCTCTTACCTTCCGTAACAAAGGCCACTCTTACAAGCCATTTCCCTCAATCCAGTCGTGTGGCCCCATAACCTCATCCACAGCTCATCTGACTACATGGAAATGAATAAGCATTTTGACCCAGAAGCTCCCTTGAAGATGGCACAAGGTGTCAGTTTGATACGACACTTTTTGTAAAAAAAAGTTTGCTCAGTGACATCTTTGGAATGTCAAGAGATTGTTGTTCATGACCATATGTGTTGACTGTAATGATGGCATTTAAAGGTAAACGTCCCTCTCAAATTATGTGCAACATTGCTCAACCCAAGCTATGTATTATTTAACATATATAGAAAGCTTTCATATTAGGCATCTAGTATCATTGAACTAACCATACTGGGGCATTTGTTTATCTATCTTTATCTCCTTGGCAGCGCAGACTGTTATCTTTTAATCTTTGTATTCATAAGACTGAGAAGATTGGCTAATACATAATAAAGATTCAGTGTTTGCTAAATGAACATAAGGAATATGAAAGCGTTGCTCTCTTGCAAGTCTACCAAAACTCATTTTATGCTGCTAAAGACATCAGTGACCTTACACCAACATACATGCACGTTTATATTTGTATGCATTCTGCATTTGTATAACATTTTAACACCTTTTAAGAGCAATATACCACATTTTATATTGCTTTGTGCTCCTAATAACTGCTTGAGCTTAGATAAGGAATCTAAGTCTAAGCTCTCCTCAAAAGTTGAGGGAAGAGTCCTTTCCTTTCTAGAACTTGAATCACTTGACTTTTCCACCACTCACTCTTCCTCGGCAGTATGGTAATTTCCCATTTAGCAAAAAATATACTGTGTGGGAAGCACCACATCATCTGGTGTTTTTGAAGCTCCAGTAAAATGAGTCACTGCACCATCACAGGAAAAACCTTGAAATCTTCCCTGTAGGACTAAGAGTAAAGCCTCATTATGTAACCTCAAACTCTCCAGAGGGATGGTGAGTAAATCCCAGATTATAGGATTAAAGCAGATAAAATCATATTGGTGATGCTGATGAAACAAAAGCAATACCCAAAGGAAGAATTCTAGGCAATTTATGCTTCTCTGCTAGGACCACACCCTCAGGCCACTTGTGCCTTGGGCAGCCAATCAGTAGTTTGTCTCAGTTTGGGGAAGAAGTATTTGCCATTTGTCGCAGCCAGAACTGCACACCATGAATTTTACACAGAGCAGATGCTGATTGACTAAAGTCTAGAAACTTCCATCCAGGTCTCATTTCCTTACTTTCTGGCCAAAATAGAATATGGGTGCTGGTCCCTTTTAATAACTTTGAAGAAAAACAGACAAAAATTAAAATCTCTGCCATTAAAATGCCATACAAATCCAAGACTCCACACTATAAAGAACTGTTGGTTTTTGATAGAGCCTAATAAATAATATCTCTTTTACTCACCCCCAGGTTTGGAACCAATTAAGTTAGACGAAGGAGTCAGGGAGATGAAGATCAAAATGTTAGCTTTATTACAGGTAAAGGCTGGTTGGAAAACATGGCTCAAGTGTGTGGCTTCTTAATATTGCATCCAAGAATTAGAATTACTCACACAAACTTGGGTACAACTGGACAACCACAGAGCTCCCTTGTGGGACTGGCACTGTGCCACCTACAGTTCTGAGGGACAGATCAAAAGTGTGTTCTCTGCAGGCAGAAAGATGCCAGGAGAAAGGTGGAAGAAGGAGCTACTCATACCCAAGTGTTCTCCCAGAATTCCCCAAAAATGTCATTCCTTCTCTGCTTGAGTGGGACCTGGGGCACTACTCCTGGGACACTCCCTCCAGCAAAAAGGAAGCACCAGGAATGGTCAAATGACTATCTACCCCCAATGGCCATGTTTGTTGCTCCTAACCTATAATTACCTGAACAAACGTATCTTTAATATTGTATTTCCAGGTATTATTTTATTCCACAGATCATGTAAGTTATAGATAATTAGCATTTATTTATAGGTCTCATGAAAAGGGCCGGTTAATGCACAGAGAACCCAAATTCCATGTTGGACAGTGGTATGCCACCCAGATTCCCCCACCTTCAGGATGAAACACTCATTTCCCCAGCTGCTGAAAATGCTGGTGACTGCCAACTCCCCACTGGGTCGTTTCTCTGGAGACTGCTCTCCTCAGGCCACATCCACGCTGGGGTATAGAAGTCTACCCTGTTGCCCCAGATGGATACAACTCTGCTAACCCTCTCAACTCCAGAGCTCCCTGTGGGGTTGGCTGAGGCTCTGCTGTGACCACTGCAGTCCCCCTTCTCCCTATGCCCCATCTGCCTCCCCTACCCCCACAGGTGTTCATCCCAGTAGCACTTCCTGATGAACTTCGGGCACAAAAAACTCTGTCTGGTTCTGTGTCCCAGGACCCAGACCTGCCACAGCGTATTTGTACAGGAAAAGAATTCTAAATAAATTTATTTCTGTGTGTATGAATTACATAAAAAAGCCATGCTGAATTTGACCCACCCAAATTAACTGAATATAGAACCTAGATGCCAAGTTAAAAATACATCCTGGGTACTGGTGAAGGTTATTTGGTAATAAAGACACAACTAAATCTGCCTCAGTACAGCACGACATCTTCCCAGAAGGCCATTTGCCACTGCTGCTTCCGGGATTCATTTGTGTAATTTGATCTGAACTATAGGGTCACTCTTGGAAAGGTGCACAAGCAATGTTTTTCTCACAACTGTTCTTTGACTGGACTCTGACCACATGTGGAGTTCAAATGTTACTTAAATGGTAATGTCCACTTCTCTATGGGAAAAATATAGATGCAGAATTAATGGATGCACTTGAACCTGATACCTACTAATCACAAATACAACCAGCAGTTCTTATTGGAAAATATGTGTTAGTTGTTTTTAAAATAAGCCATATTTTTGTTTTAATCTTGTGCACAGGTCCAGGTCTCCCCATTTCCACCCTTCATGATGGCCACACTGATCAAGGTACTGTCTCTTGCATGCCAGAGAAATTCTCAATGCTCTGAGATAATACAGTAGAGGAAGCAGAACATTTCCCCCATACTGACAAAATGAACTGTGATGAGATTCTGTTACCACATAACTTATTATTACACAGATTTGGTTACTCTTTGGGTCAAACCTGGTGATGTGAAATTTATTAATTATTTGTAGTCTGAACCTGGCATAACTCGGATGAGTTATAACAGAGAGATTGGGCTTATCTTCCCAAATTAGCCTTGGAAAAAGCACAGAAGCTTGGAATTGGAAGGAAACAGGACATTTAGTACAACCTCCCTCCCAAATAAAAACTCCTGTCTTTTTTTTTTTTTTTTTTTTTTTTTGGTAACATCCCAAACTGGAGACAACTTCCAGATATAACTTCTCCGGTTCAGAGCAGAGGGTGACTATCACACTAGCTTTTTTTGTTTTAACAGCTACATCACACTGTTGCCACATATGAAAGCCCCGAAATTTGGGGGCTCTTTCCATTTTCAACTGCTATCAAGACATTCCTCCTCCAGCCTGTCTTTTTGATATTGGTTCAAAATAGTTCACAGCTCAAAGATGACCGTTTTTGCTCTCAACAGAGTTATCCAAGTGTATAATTGGTCTGATTCTTCTCCTGCTGGCTCTCCATTACCTTTTGATTTAGTATTAAATAACATTATAGGGCTGGAGTTGTTGGAGACTAGAGACAAAGAGAGATAAGCGGGTACTACTTCATCAGCACTCCTGCCTGCAATTGTCCCCGGATGGTTTTGGTGACAAGTCAGGAGATGGCTTTGAGATTAGTTTGGCTGCCAGCTCAGTGGCTCAAGTATAGGTGAAAAAAAGATAATGAGGAAACATAGAGTCAATTCAAGAGCTCTGGATAGGGCCTGCAGTGTAATAATGGGACTGTGAACGTAGGCTCGTTTTGAAGTTATTATTGTTTTAACATTTTGTCTAATAATGAAACACTTTTTAAAAATAATAGATTGTATTTCTCAATTTGTCTTATCTCAAGCTTCAGTTTAAAAAGTCTGAAAGCAATACTACTTTCAAGTTTGTAAGCTTTTGTCTTAATGCAAATCACCATAGATGTATAATCTCTGTTTTGTCATGACTGCAAAATAAAGGTGAGCTTCCCTTTTCCCATAGCCAATTTCTACTTTCTTAATATCCTTGACATTTTCCTGCCAGATACTTCACCCAATACTTACAAAACAGTGTTCATTTCACTATCATATATGTCATATATATATATATATATATATATATATATAAATATATATATGTATTTCTTTTCTGACTCACTGAGTAAATTGCTCCTAAATCAAATTCTTTTACAACAGAATTCCCCAAACTTGTCTTATGATGAAATTCACTAATATGCTTATTATAAATACAGATTTTCATACCCACCCTTGGATATCCAGTTCAATCAATCTTGGGTTGGGCCAAGGAATCTGTATTTTTAGTAGTTGCTCCAGACGTTTTGGGAGCTGCTGTTTTAGAGTAGATGCAGTGTCTTCTGTTTTTTGGAGTTTTCTTACCCACTTACCATTGCGTTCCGTACCAGTAATCTTCATTCAACAGATAGTCACTGAGCATCTACCACATTAAGCTAGACACTGTTCTAGGCACGAGATCTGTCAACAGAACAGATCCCAAGTTAGACCTTGTACCTGTCCTCAAGGAGAGTACGGACCAGTGAGGAAACGAAACGTGTGAATGGGCAGTTACAGTACAAAGTGGTGTGTACTATGACAGGGGAAATACAGGAGGCAAGAAAGCTCAAAAGGGCTCCTCACCTGGGATTTTAGGGTCAGAAAATGCTTCCTAATGATGGCTACATCAATCCTAAGACCCATGAATGTGAGGGAGGGATAGATGCTGCTTGGATTAAGATTGATGCTTTTTACTTAAAGAGGGGACTCACCGTGGAGAGCAGGATAGGGGAAGATGAATTTTGTTTTGGGTGTAGAATTTGACATACTGATGGGATATCCAAGTGGAATTGTCCTTTAGTTACATTGTTCTGGAGCTGAATGTCAGAGAATCGGTTTGGACTGAAGACGATGATCAGAAAGTCATCAGTTTATGACTTGTTTACTAGGCTGTGGAAGTGGATAAGATCAGCAGAGTGGGAAAAAATGAGTGTGGACAGGGGGAGTGGAGAGTGAGCTTAGAATGAAGCTATGTGGAACCGCGCCATGCAAGTAATAGAAAGAGAAAGATGAGCCGGTAAAGAAAATGGAGAGGGAGCAGAAGGAGGAGGACAAACTTGAGAGTGTGGTGTTAAGGAAAGCAGGGGAAGGGAGGTTCTCAGGGAAGAGGGAGTGCTCAAGTGTGTCAAATGCTGCTCTAAATCTTTGGATTTAGCGAGAGGGAGATTAACATTAGCTTGGCCAGAGCAGTTTCAGGGGAGTGGTGGAGATGGACGCTACATCAAATTAAGTGTAGGCATGCAGACAAGGTCAATAAAAAAGATAATATTTTCAGTAAGCCTGACTGTGTAAGGAGGGGCCAGTAGAATGAAGGCTGGGAGGAACTGATGGAGATTTAATTTTATTTTTTGAAGATGATAAACAATGAGCATGGTTAAATGCTGATGGAGAAATTAGGAAACCAAAAGGGTTGAAGACAGCAAGGAGAGAGGTTCCTGAGAAGTTGGGAGGGAATGGAGTCCAGATTACAGATGAAGAGGTTGGTCTCTTGCACTGCGAATTGGTTTTTCCACAGATTTTTCACATAATGTAATTAATGAGCAATAAATCATATTTAAACAAAAAATCACATAGACTCCATCATTATCACACTTGAATTCATCATATTGAAGGTTCTACACATGTATATAGAATATACACTATGTGACAAGTATTAGTTACTGAGTGTGCTGGGTATTGATTACACAATGATGCATGAAAGAAAGAAAAAGGTGCTGTCTGACCTGTAGCACCCCTTGCCAGGTGACAAACTCTTAATGTAAAGCCAATAGAGAAGCTCAGTGGCCACGCCTCACTCCCACAGCTCTATGAAATTCCAGTTCTCCTCCAAGGGGTGGGAAAATTGCCCATTTATCATCCATAAAAGTTCATCCCTGGACTGTAGAAGCACTGGGTAAATTTAGAATCAAATTTGTCATTTCACTAAGTCATGAATCAGGAAAAGTTCAATAGCTAGGAATAGAATGCAGAAGTCAAAGGTGTAGCAACCTGACAACACTTGCATATTGTCTCCGACTTTTAGTACTTGTGGTAAAATAAGAAGAAAGAAGGGAGGGGGGCAATTGGGAGGGAGGAAGAGAGAGAGAGAGAGAGAGAGAGAGAGAGAAGCCATTCTGTATGTTTGCTTATCTCCACACAGTATTGATTCCCTTTAATCCATATTATCTCCACATACAGAATCTACGCAAGGAGAATGAAAAGCTGGCTCAGATTTAATTAGAATTGTGTATTCATTTTATTTCTTTAACACTAAGATCCCACAGGTATCTCTTTCCTGATGGATCATCCAAAGTTAACATGAAATTTATTATGTGTCTTGTACAACTCATATCCAAAACATCTATACTTATACTAAGATTAAATGTAACACGTTGGAGGAAAATGATATAAGTATATGAAAACTGAGAGTTACAAGGGAAATGGTTTGGCAAACTTATGTAGTTGCAAGTGCTCCCCAAGTTCCTTCTCTTCAAGAGCCACTTTTTAAAAAGGCACAGAAGCAAGAAGTCCACAGGATGTCTTTTGTAGCAATCACTACATCTCAGAAGTCATCCAATCTTTTAAAAAAAAATGCTATAAACTCCACATATTATATGAAAGATTAACTTCTCTAGAAGACGCCTGGTCTCAGTCCAAGTTCAAAATAAAATTTATAGAAAGGTCTTTATTGCTAGAAACCTTTTACTTATACCATCAAACTATAGCATTCAGGAGATCAATGGATTTGTTCAGTTTCAAAGAGTACAGTGTGAAACATAACTGAGTTTAAGTATAAATAGCACTTTTTTAGATGATTTTTTAAGACGAAAGACAGAGATCATAGTGTATTTATGTATTTTTCTCGATGATATAAAGCTATTGTGGGAGAAAGTGTTTGAAAGAATAAGATATACAGTAATTCAATTATTTTTAAAAATGTTCTGTATTAATGAGGTACAACAGGAACAGGTTAGTAAGTAACAAAATCAAGGAAATAATATTTGACTTCATACATTGGAAATTTAAAAACAAACTTTGTAATTAACTACAAAAAGAATTATTTTAAATTTAAGGGCTCAACAATCCAGATTTTACTTCTACTACATTTTTAGTAAATGAAGGAAGAAATGTACCTATTCACTCAAGTCACAGCTTTCAGTTGGAGATGGGAAAATGTGGTTGCATACAAACTGTTGCTTTTGCAATTATGCTTGAAATGTGTTTCAGTGCCACGAGGATCAGTTTAGGAGATGATTATTGAAACGCGATGCCCTTCATAAGCTGTGCCTGCTTTAAAGTCTGGATGAAAAGAATGTCCATCAATGCAAAACTCGTTAAACAATCCTTACACAGTTTCAATTTCATCCATATTAAAGCTAAAGGAATTTTAAGAAATGAAATTGTTATGAGAACACTATTAATTAACAATTAACATTTATTTTTTTAAGAACTTAAAATCCTGGAAGAAAACACAGAATTGGAAAAGTCTTTGAAAAATATCCAGATGCCTAAAGAGGAAATTGAGAAACTTGAAGTGGATGAAATTAGTAAGGTTTCTAAAAAATTTGTTTATAGATTTGAATCTGCATACTTTTCCTGCTTTCTAAAAAAAATTATAGGGTAAAATGTTGCAGTCCAAACTCTGCAGTATATTACAGAATCTTAATTAAAACAATCTTATTCTAACAATGTTGAGAGTTTCACTAAACATCTTTAATATATTTGAAAATGAGATTGATTTTATACTTTTTCAAAGCTCCATTAAAAACAGAGCTTAACTAATTTTAATTTTAGAATGTGTGCCTCTAGAACAAACACTAATTCAAGATTTATAGTTATTTATAAATTAGACAAAATATGTAATAAAATGAATTTAAAACCTATTATTGATTCATAATAATTTACTGGATATGACTTGATTTTATGATGTATATTATTATTAAAGAAAAAAACGATGCCATGGGTACTTCAGGATGAAGATTTTTTCCTTTTTTTTCAAAGCTTTGTGGTACAAGATGATTCTTCCTCCTCAATTTGACAGATCAAAGAAGTATCCCCTGCTAATTCAAGTGTATGTAATATTTTCTTTTGTGTAAAAACTATTTACTGAAAATATGTTGGATGAAATGCACATTTATGAGATAGAATGAACCATTCTCCTTGGTAACAGTTCATATTGGTGCTGTTTTTATGTATTCCTCAACTAATCAGAGTAAATAAAATATGGCTATTTAAAATAGATTGAGGAAGTTTTGAGATTTTAGATGGACTTGCTTGCATTTGCTGTGTTAAATATCCTTTGTATGGCAAATTGCCGAATGTGTCAGAATACCTTAGAGATAGAGAAATTGCAGCCAAAAAATATTGTAAATCATCTTAACATCTTATGTAATTGAGTTAGAAATGAAATAAAGGAACAGAATACATTTAGTAGAATCACACCCAAAATCAGTGCTGACCTATACACAATTTGCTTAAAACACCATGCATTTTTTTAGTATATCTTATGTCTGCTTTTAGCAAGTGGCAGGTGGCAGAAATGACGAAAAACCCACACATATTCCTTGAAATGCCAACCCTAGATGTATCCGTTTTGGGGAATAGGAGAGGCTGTGTCCCAAAACAACTTCCTTGTAGCAAACCTGTGGGAAAAGCCTGGTCTTCTCTTGATTTTGAGCCAGTTCTAATGTCATTGTCATTTAAATTTCATCTCACACATGTACTGGGAATCACTAGAGGCAATGCATGTCCATGATAGAAAGTTGAGTGTTATAAAGGCATCAGAGACTCTTTTTTTCTTTTTTCCTTTAGGTACGGTGGCCCCTGCAGTCAAAGTGTAAGGCCTGTATTTGGTGTTAGTTGGACATCCTATCTTGCAAGTAAGGAAGGGGTGGTCATTGCCTTGGTGGATGGTCGAGGAACAGCTTTCCAAGGTGACAGACTCCTCCATGCGGTGTATCGAAAGCTGGGCACGTATGAAGTTGAGGACCAGATTGCAGCTGTCAGGTGAGCACCTTTCCGAACAAACCATAGTAAACGTGCAATAAATGTCATAAATCGCTTTGGGTTGCTCCATTCTTAATGAAAATTCTTTTTTGTCCACTTTTCTAATTGCATCTAAAACTAACATTGATATTAAAAGGATATTTTTGCCCAATGTGAGAAAAAAATTATTCATGGAAGAGAGCCAATAAATGGATAAAAACATGATTTATAGTGATAAATGATAAATACCCTCTTTGGATGTGTCAGGTATTCTAAAGTCCTTTGATTTATTACAATGGCTGACAACTGGCAGAAAAGGCTATAACAATTTGTTTAACTCTAGAGATGATCGGAATTTGATCAAGCATTGTGAATTCTGCCTCAGAAGTTTAGAAATGGTTCAAGATTTCCTCAGCACCACATATTTTAGGTGTTAGGCCCTCATTTGTGGTTATGTTAGCTGTCAAGTTCAGCTACCATTTGCATGAAAATGTTTGCCTATTTTAATTTGACAAAAAATATATTCATTTTACATACAAGAAATTATATTACTAAAACGTTTAGAGGAAAGACATTTGTATACTGAGTTCTTTCTTCCCAACTACATTCTCAACCACAGTTATTAGCTTACTCATCTTTTTCTGAAACAAAAATAAAATCGTCATCAAAATTGTTACTTACTTGGAATCATGGCTCAGGTTCCAAGTAGTTGTTTCCTAGTATGTTTCTCTGTAGTTGTTGGGCTTCTATTATTAAAATGAAATTAGGTGAAGTAAGAGAATAGTAGTTTATAATCTAAAAACTAATATAGGTTGATTGTACTCTCAGTCACGGATATATATATATATATATATATATACATACACACACACACACACACATCCATGAGTAACAGCTAAAAATCAAGCACCGTTTCACAGAAGAGCAATTTATAAAATTCATTAGTACTTTTCTCTTATCACTTTAATATCATTAATAGCTATTGATTTCAATGCAACATCCACAAAATAGATTGCATTTAATAGCTAGGAGCCAGGCCTGGGTAACACTTTTTTGTATTTTTGTCTCTCATCAAAGCAGAAGAGTTTATACTAAAAAGTATTTATTTTTTAAAATAGAAAAATAATCATAACTCATATATTTGCAAATTTTTTTATTTTCTGAAGTCATACACATACACTTACACAATGAATATTCAATTAAAACAAAGACTATTTGAGTAAAATCTGAAAAACTGTTAAGTAGATTATTAAATAGCACTGTAGTCTGAACCATTAATCCACTCCTAACTTCTGGGAGGCTCCATCTTTCTTACTGATCCAGATTTTTGGCCCTTCCACTGTATCATTTTTGGAGGAGTCTTCTTTCTGACACAGAAATATAAGAGAGATTGCTAAAAGAAGAATAGCACTGAGAGATCAGTTTGTCATAGAAGACTGTGGTTTGCCTTAAAGATTATATTAATGCAACTGTCAGTATCATAGCCTTAAGTCCTTAAGGGATTTTTTGGCACTGTAGTTCACATCTATTTTTATTTATTTCATGCAGTAAACACCAAGGACATGAAATCCCAGGACTACATGAAAACACATAGATGAAAATTATGCCTCATGTGTAATTCAATTAGATCTTTTCCAAAATCAGTAGAACCAAATAGTGATTTCTTCTGGCTCTGGTAAAAAAAAAGAAAAAAGAGAGAAAAAAAAAAAAATCACCACCACCACCACCACCATCATCATCATCACAAACCACCACCACTACCAAAATAAGCCATTAGATTTTCATGCACTTATTTAGCACCACAAATGCAGCATTCAGATTTAAGAAGAAAAATACCTCAAGAAATAGAATAGATAGCTTCTTAATGTGTTCCTTGGATGGAATGAAATTTTACACCTGAACCCAGGGTATGAGCCTTAATGAAAATTGTTATTTCTGATTTGCAACATATAGTACATTAAGCTACAAATTCCACCAAATTTCACAATAACACCAATCTGTTTGGCATTTGGAATTGAAGATGGACAAGAGTTGGTAATTGGCTACCTCTACTTTTCTGAGCCATTTTTAGGATAGAATCTGAAGAAAGTCTTCCTGCTATTGGGCAGGCAAATATTCACTCATTTACTCAGCCATTCAACAACAGATCAAATGCTAATATATGCTATTGCAGTGCACTCTGTGTAAATTGTTCAATTCACAATCTCTGCTTTCAGTGCATTCACAATCTGGTAAACGTGGGTAAACCACATGCCCTCTGAGGGGCAGCATTTCTGTTGGATGGGACTCTTCATGAACACATCACAGCGAATACAGGGTGGCTGTGTGACCCTTTGTGAAGCACAATTGCAACAGTAGAGATGGAAATTGGGCTGGCTGTGGCTTTGCTTGGCACCATTATTCTGCAGAAGTGAAAGAGAAGCCTGGAAATCTGATGCTTTGAGGAAAAGGATAGATTTATAATGGTAATCCTGGGAACATTTCAACCACATGTCTGCCAAAGAAGCGTTTTAGGAATCAGACACCAAATGCCTAACCTGGGAAACTGGGATTGTAATCCCTCTATTGTAGCCCTCAAATTTCCCCTCAAAGAATGAAATTTGTCCCCTTAAATCTCTTATGAAATGCAATCTATCTAATATGTATGTGTATGTATATGTGTATATATATGTGTGTGTGTGTGTATATAGATATATATTCAAAAACAACAGTAGATACTACCCAGAGACAAAATAAATTAGATTCAAAGCCAAGCAGGAAAAAAGAAGCTGTACAACCTCACAACTTTTGTCTATGCAAAAAGAATGCATCAGAGGAGATGTTTGTGAGATCAAAAGCATTAATGAAACTGGAACCTGCTTTCTTCAGGCTGTTCTGCAAACTGTGCATTTGTAGGACCCATAAGACTTTAGTCCTCTGCTCATTTGGGGGTATCATAGGTATTTTTGACAGTCCCACAATTTTGAAATTTTATATAACTGGGGCATTAGTGATGGAGAAGAATTATATGAGTAAATATCATATCATACTGTCATAAATAATCATATAGATTTATAATATTTCTAGGATGGGATAATGATTCGTCACTAGGATTCCAAATTGACCTTAACCTAGGGCCATTTTTATGAGGGAAAAGTTATAAAGTTTAGTCCAGACTCCAAAATTAGAAAAATATCCGTTTCAATCATTACCAGTGTTTTGTTGATTTAACTACAATATCAGCAGCATTTCTGATAACCCTCCTGGAAGTTTTCAGAATTTGAAGGTGAATTTTATAGTCTCACTGGTCTTAAAGTGCTCAGATTATCTAGCTAACCTTTAACCTAGTACTGCCACATTAAGTGTTACTGTTTCATTTCCCTGTTAACTATTGCACTATCACTTCCTGTAAATGTCATCCTTTCAGAATAAACCTAGGATGGGAGCTGTTAAGAATTTCCTGTTCCCATGTATCTCCGGTTATTTGCTTTTTTACCCAGATGCAAGGCAGTATGATTGCTTGCTTCTGGGAAATCATAAAATCATGATTGCTTTTATGGCTCAAAACTGTCTTCAAGCATTCATGGCAAGACGATTTTTTTTAACAAGAAGGGTCCTCCTTCTCTCCTTTCATTTGGCCTTGAAGTTTGTGGAGCAATCACTGCAGTGTCGCAATTTGCTGCACATTTTTTCTGGTTTACTATGAGCAGCATCTACACAGGTAGCAACTTTCCCTTTGCTATTGCATTTCTTCCCTGTAGACTTTTCAGTGTCCCTCAGAATCAGTGTTTGGTAAGCTGTGACTCACGGGGCCTCTTCCCATCTGTTTGTCCCGGGCACTTGCCCAACTCCTCTATGCATCTGAAACGTACACGTTGAATCAATGCAACAAGCAAAATGGTTGCTATGAAATCCCTGTAAGAAACTCCTTATAAAAGTAATGGAAATCACTCAGTCCTGTTTTCAGAGAAGAATGAGAAAGGAAATTAATAAACACAGAAAAGGACAAAGGGTAGTGTTTGTCCTGGGCCTTGGGTCCCACTTTGGCTTCCCACTCCTCCCCCCATCACTTTGTCCTCTGCAATGGCTCATCCAGTTCACTTCTTTCTACCACTGCTCCTGGTGCTCTGAGATTTCCTTGAGTTTTGTCAAACCATCCCCCTGCCCCCTGAAAATTGTTATTGCTCCAGAACACCAGCCATCCTCAAGGAAGCACTTATGTTTTGTACCAGCTTTAAAAAGTTGAGTTTCCTGAGGACTTCTGATGACTTTTTAAAGGCTGTCCTTCAGCATGGACCCTTGCTCCCAAGGAAAGATTTATTTTCAAAACAGTTTGCAAATGGCTGTTATTCTATGGTGGAGCTAAAATGATTCGTTTCTATTTCCTAAAACATTCAAATAACTGTACATACGTGCTGAATGGAGGGTTCCTAGGTATAAAATGGGAGCGAGATGGGTATTTTTCTCAAATATGACTAAAAAGGCAACAGTAACTATCATTAATATCTAAGCAAGCAAGGTAATAACAAACTAACGAAGTTTAAAACAGCAACAGCAAAAACTTTCTTTCCAAAAGCTGGGACTTCGGAAATTTGGCTCTAGTCCTGGAGCTGCCACGTCCTGTGTTACTATGAGTTAGTTTCTTGACCTCTGTGAGCCTCAGCTAACTCACCTACAAAATCAAGACTCTAGGCTTTACCACCCTGAAAGTAGTGTGCGGAGAATGTTCAATAGAGTCCAAGAAGATCTTTTTATCCTTTGCAGAAAGCATGATAATACTTCTTTAATTATTTGTAAATGTAGCCTTATTATGCATGTGTTTAAACAAAGAAAATATGCATTTCTATTAAATCTTTGAATTAAATATGCTTGTGTAATGAAGTAAATGTCATGTGTATACACTTAAAATTCTAAAAATTTGTTTCTTTTACTTTAGAAAATTCATAGAAATGGGTTTCATTGATGAAAAAAGAATAGCCATATGGGGCTGGGTGAGTTGTTTTATATTTTTTATGCCTGTTATTCAGTTCAGCAATCATCATTTTCCTAAGTGTTTGCTTATAAGGTTTCTCATGAAATGTTAATGTTGCAATATAATTTAATCTGTCAATGGAAACAGTCAATTTGGATAATTTGGGCTTCAAAGTGGTGGTTTCAAGTGTGTGTTCCTTTTTTTTCAGTCTTTTAGTTTCTCCCTGGGATAGCAAATTAACACCCAACTGACAAATTTTTACTTGATTTTTTAATAATAGACTGTAGCTTACTGAACCAAGCTATGTCCCTCATCAAATTAGAGAGGCAAAATACATACCTTTTATTTTATATTTCATTTTTATGAGACGCTTAGCCAAAGTTTGAATTTAGAGGAACTTTTAGAATGTAAATTCCCTAGTATCTAGCCTAGCCCAGTCATGTCTTGGCTGTTTGAAATTTATTTTGTCAATCAAATTCTTTGACCAGACAATTTCAATTTGTGTTAACTGGAGAGAAGTATTATTCAGTTTCCTAGTTATAGGTCATGGAGATAATTGTCCAGGTTTGAGGCGTTGTGTGGATTTTGAAAATATACAATAAAAGGAAGTGGTGGAATGATTCAGTCATAGGCAATGAGGTCACTGGAAAGTTCAGAGAAATATTGGAAAGAGTTTAGATTTACCCATTATAAATGATGATAATTACTCTAAAGAAGATTTTCTTTTTCACTTTTTGGTCTGAATTTGTACATTTGCAAGTCAATTTGCAGCCGTTTGTGCTTGGTTTGTTTTTCTTGGCTGTTTTCTCCGAAAACGGCCTGCACAAGATGGAGGGAATGAAACCCAATATTCAAGGGAGTCTGCAGGATTCAGCCCAACTCTCAGCTCAGTGACCAGATGAAGAGCTGTTGTGAATTGGGAAAAGTTGTTATTTCAAGCCATTTGGTCCTTCTTACAACTATCAAATGTTATATATCCAAACAGAATGGAATTCAAATGGGTAGAAATAAGTGAAATATTTTTATAGTGAAATACTTCAGATAAAGAATTTTCTGACAGTCCATTTATATGAAATGTCTTAAAGATTCAGACTTCAAGATGAACACCTACATAAAATCATTTTAACCTTCCTCTTAGAGTTGCACTTTGCTTTTCTTGCAGGATTTGGAATAATCATAAAGAAGAACTTTTTATTTTATTTCTAGAACATTCTAGGTATTAGTTTGGTAGAGAACTGTTTACGTGTCATGATTTAAGGAACCCATTCATCACCTAAAAATACCTCCCATATCAGCTTGAAATTCTTCAATAAGAGATTCTTGCCACCTCTAATTATGTGAATGCCTCTGGAAAGAATAGCATGTTAGCCCTCCTTCATTGCTATTTTCCAACATGGCAGAGATTGTGAGGAAGACCCTGTGAGTATGTGTGGGAAAAGAAAGTAATAAGTGGGCTGCCAATGGACCAACACCTAAGCAGCCCCCAAATCAGCTGGAGATACCAAAAGACAGGAAAATACTTTATACTACACCATTTATATTAGGTCTTTGGGTATAAGACCAATCCATATTTATTAACGCATCTGTTTGAACACTCATTCATTCACTCTTCCATCCATATAGTAAATATGTATTGGATTTGAACTAGGTCTTGTGCTAGGTTCTTCAGGGGATGAATATTTTAAGGTATATTGCCAGCCCTCTCGTGGAAAAGGCAGATAACAAAAACAGACAACAAAAAATGGATTGTTAATGTTTAAGTGCTTAAACAGATGTCACTTGGTGTGTAGAATACCACGGAGAAGAGAGGTTAATTCTGGCTGGGGAAGTTAAGGGAAGATTCAGAAATGAGGTGACATTTGAGCTTGGTGAAGACAGATTAGCTCCAACGCATCCCAGGCAGAGTAAATACCGCATTAACCACGTCCTTAGGTAACCAAAAGTTGGGTCTGTGTGGGAAACTCTTGAGCTGGTCAGGAATGCCTAAAACTTCAGAAGTTTAAAGCATATCCCGAGGAAAGTATAGAAAATGAGTCTGGAGAGGTAGGTAGGAGCCATATAACACAAGGCTTTTTAGACCCCATAAAGGAAAGTGGGCTTTATCCATGACTCTGTGACACCTTTCTCTTCTCATTCTGTTTTATCTATGATCATTACATTATCTGCACCACCACCCCCTTCCCCTTCTTCCATTCTTTCTTTAAAAGTGATGTGTGGCCTTGATCTTCACTGCTCTTCACGTCCTTGAACAAATGGTTATGGTTTCAAAGTGATGACTGCCAGATCCCTGCCATTAGCCTCCATCTTTCTTCTGAGCTCCACATTTCAAATGCCCCAAATGTCCTACAGGGGCCCTAAGCTAAATTTGTTATAGTCTATCTGAAAACAAGTGCTGATCTCCCCTAAGGGCTTCACCATGAATCCAGTTACCCAAATTAGAAAGCTCAGAGCTATTTTCAGCTTCCCTGACTCCAACATACCTTTGGTTAGTTAGTTCTGTCAATTCTGCCTTCAAATATCTAAATCTCTTCTTTTCTCACTATTCCCATTGACACTGCCTTCTTTTGGGGTTAAACCAGAGCCTTCTCAAACTTTAGTTTGCATAAGAATCACCTGGATGGAGAGCTTTTTAAAACACAGCTTCCAGGGGCCCCACCACCAAAGATTCTGATTCAGTATTTTGGATACTGAAAGTTGGCATGTCTAACAAGATCCCAGATGATGCTGATGGTTTTGGCTCATGGGCCATAGTTTTGGTAGCACTGGCTTAAATTATTCCATTTGCCTCTTAACTGACCTTCCTGCTTTGGCATCACAAGCTCCAATGCTGCTAATGAAGTTATCTTTCCAATACACAGTTCTTAGCAGGTTGCTTTCCTGCTTATATATTTCCTAGGCCTCCACATTGCCCTCCAGGTAGAACACATTTCTGTGCATGCAAGGCCCTTGGCCATCTGGCCCCAACTACTTTTCCAGTCTCATCTCTCTCCACTTCTCCCCATGCCTTCTGAATAACTGAAGTCATGTGCATGCTTGTTCCCAGGCTTTTAATACATCAGGTTCCCTGCACCTGTAATGCACTTGTAATGCTCATCCTCTTTTTCCATTCCTCGCCTTTTCCCCACTCCAAAATGGAAAGCCGCTTATTCTTTAAGACCCGACTCAGATATCACTTTCTTTGTGCTCCAAGACCTCTTTATCCTGCTTTCAAACGGATTATCATGGTTTCTCTTATCTATTGGGTTTCTCCCAGAAGAATGTAAGTTTATCAAGGGAATGTACTGCATCATTTTTTAGCTTTGTTTCTCAAATTTTTGGTGCAATGCTTGGCCATGTCAGGCATCTTTGAGGCTGTTTAAACTGTCACCATTTCCTCCAATGTATCTCAATAACACCAGGATATTTTTCAGGAAAATGTTCTGTGGTCATACAAGCTAGGTTAATCATGCATTCTATGTAACAGTGTAAATAGGCCCTAAGAAGGCCTGGCAAAGAAACCTATTAAGTTTTAACACAGGACTACCAAAAATATTTGATTCCACAATTCATTATCCTTCCTCCACCCCAAAATACACATTAATAATATTTTCTAAGGATATCTCTTTGAGAAGTTTTCTTGAAGGCAATATGGAGTGTATTTGTGTTTTAGAAAGGTAATCTGCCCACAGAGTAATGTGGACTGATGCTGGGAGATGGGAAGTGGCCCAAATGGTGAGGGGGGGAGCTGCAAAAACTGAAAACAGATACCAAGGATCTGCTTTTAGGCGGTGAAGTAGGAGCTGAGAAGAGTTCTGGGGTCTCTTTTACAGTGTAAAAAAGGTATTGAGAATGACCGTGAGGATTACTCTGCTGCTATTATGTTCCAAATCAGAGAAGAACATTACTGTATTAGGTACTTTAGTAGTCTCAGAAATACACTATCCCTAACCAAATGGACTTTCCTGGAGTCAACTGGTCAATGAACTGCAATGCCTACATTTCCCTACATTATCCAGATCAAGACAGGGAGAGAAGGTATTTCTTTATCTTCCCCTTTCATTTTGCCAACGAAAAAGTCCAGGAATACTATTTTTAGCTGCTTATTATATTCCACTGTGCACCCAGCACTGTGCCTAAGAAGGATGCTTATGACAATGGTTCTTAACCAGGAGTTATTCCCAACCCCCCCCCCCCGGGGGACATTTAGCCATGTCTGGAGACATTTTTGATTGTCACAACTGGGAGGAGCATGACTCACATTTACTGGGGAGAGGCCAGCGATGCTGATAAATATCCAACAAGGCACAGGACATCCCCTTCAACAATTACCTGGCTCCAAATGTCAATATGGTTGGGAAGCCCCGGTTTATGCAATGAAGAATTGAAGCAATTATTCTGACAATTGAAGAGCAGCAGGGGTTTTGCCTAAATTATTAGAATAGCAGCCTCATTTATGGGCTTTGCTTTGTTAATATAGGCCTAGCCAGGTGGTGTTGAATAAGCATTAGTTCATGATTTGATCTTCATTTCTTTCTCTTCCAGTGACTAATTATAAGCAATTTGAATTGCTATGTGTGATCAACAATGTAAAAGTAGAACAAATGCACCTCTAGTGAGACTATATTAGACTCTGAACTTAAAGTTTCCCATAAGAGGTTGCCCCAGTGTAGGAATATAAAGGAAAGAGCATGGATTTCTGAGTCAAATTTCCTGGGTTGGAGTCCCAGCTCTGCTGCTTACTGATTCTGTAACCACTACCAGTTAACTGAGCCTCTGTAATGTCACTGTGAAATGTAGTAAGTTTCTTCACAAAGTCACTCAGAGGATTAGATGAGTTAATAGGATAGTCACATATTCAACAAATATTTGTATTATTCTTATTGCATGTCAGGCCCTATTCTAAGTCCTGGAGACACATTAAGTAACAAGAGAGACAAAAATTCCTACCCTTCTGGAGTTGGGAATGGGTAGGGAGAAAGACAGCAAGCAAAATAAATAGAATGTGAAATGGTGATAAATGCTATGGAGGGGAAAAAAACAAGAAGGGAGGTTGTGGTGATATGAAATTTGAAGGACAAGAAGGGCTTTCTGGAGACTGTGACATTTGAGCTGAGATGTGAAGAGGTGAGGAGGCGAGGCAGGTGGGCTTCTGGGGAAAGAGCATTCCAAGCAAGAGGGTCATAGCATTTGCAAAAGTCCTGAGGTTAGATCATGCTTGGAGAATTCAGAGAACATCAGAAGAGCCACTGAGCAAGGGGAATGGGGAAAGTGGGGAGGTGTGAGGCGGGAGCAGGGAGACAGATTGTCTGGAACCATGAAGACCACTGCAGTAATTTTAGCCATACAAATGTTAGCTAGTTATTATTATTGCCTTAGGTAAAATGTTCCAATGTGCATCGTGGCTCACATAAAAGTGTTCCATAATCCCTCCCTCAAAATTCTGTGCCCTTCTAAGAATGTTTTTAAAGACATCTTTCATTTATACAAAATGGCAAGGCATCTAAGTGCAAAGGACAAGATTCTAGAATTCTCATGGCCAATCTGCTCCGTGGGTTCTTTTCTCACGGCACACTCCCACTCTGCCTGGGAGCCCCACCCATGGGGAAGCAGAAAAAAGTCAACTCAGTTTTTTTTCCTCTTTTCATTTCTACAATAGAAATAGCTTTTCCAAGCTGCCTGCAAATTTAAAGTACACCTTCTTTTGTTGTTCTACAGCTGCAGTAGCTTTTGCCCTTCTTTTTAGAGACAATTTGTATTTGTTCTGAAAATATGAATTTTTTTTTAATTCAGCACTATTGTCTGATCAATGAATAAACATAGATTAATAATTCCCAAGATTTTGAACAGAAATGTTCAAAAACCTTTTTTTACCGTGTGCAAGTATTTTCAATTGTAAATCACGTTTCCTGCTGTTTCCTGCTCTGGAGCACAGGAGAGAAGTAGGATACAGCATTGTTATTTGGGGTGAATGCACTTTTCTGATGAAACCATACACAATCAAATATTTTCTAAAGGACTCAGATGTTCTCTACTCTCATTCAAACCTAAAATTAAGAAGTAAGGAAAAACCTTCCATTTCAGTAATAGTAATAGTTGTTCAACTATTGTCAGAACAAATATTAGAACAAATTATTTTTGTATTGGTTAAAGTTTGAACCTGATAGAAAATTTTCACTTATAAAGTGATTTTCAAACCCTAATGTTCCTTCTATTTTTTAAAAGAATATTTTTCCCCTGTTAAAATGTATTTTAGTTCTCCTCTTCAATTGTAATTTAAAGAGGTCATAGTACAATTGGAGCTGCCTCTTTTATTCAGTGTTTTGTGTTCAGAAGTCCTTAATAGATGTCCCCCTAGCTGGAAATATAAAACTGTAAATTTTGTTAGAGAGTTCTTTGTTTAACTACTCAATTCAGCAAGATTGTTTGGCTTACTTCTCCCATTCCACCAGGAATGTGTATTTCATGGATAAATAATAGACTCCTGCCACTGGCCTGTCTCCATCCCCATCTCAGCCCCGCCCCTTCTCTCCCCATCTTCTTTCCTTCCCTCTCTCTGCTCTCTCTCTTTCTCACTCACTGTCTCACACTGTTTCTCCCTCTCTGAAGATCGATTTTTCTGTGGCAAAGAGTGATAAGATCTGTCCTGACCTGAGGGAAGTAATTCCCAGAAATTGTGGTTTATAAGGTCCTATAAACAAGGCATGCCCTTAGTTGGAGAGTCACATTGTCCCCTTATGACTTGTAGGGATGTCCCCATGTTAGGATAAGTATAAAAACTGAGAACCACTTCCTGATCCAGCTCATACAATTTTTTTTTTTTTAAATCCATGTCTCAGAACACTGCTTAGTACATGTTCCTAGGAGAAGCATTTCTCTCCCGTCAAGTTTATACAGATGAAATTTACTTTCCGGGGGGGAATGTAGTTCATTGTGATGTACTCTTCATCTCTTCATGTTTGGCAAAAGGTTTAAATTTCCAGTGATACGGGTAAACATCTATTTCTGCTATCAGGGACACATTTCTGAATCACCTGCTGATCCTCCAGAGAAGGAAATCAGTGAGAGTTAAACCTACTTCTGACTCAGCAATTTCTATCCCCTTTTGTATTTCTTTGCTTTTACCTTAAATCTGTGGAAAGAAATGCAAGATACTCATAACTGTCTTTGAGCTGCTGTATCAGAAATCCTCAAAACAGAATAGATAGCACTACATCATACATAAACCCTGACATGTCTGAAACAAGCCAGAAGATTCCTGTGTCTTTCCCTTGCCGTTTTATTATGACAATAAATAAGCAAGTACATAGATAAAAGTGAATGATAAATGCATACAAGCTCTGATTCACAGGACTTTTGCAAAGTTTGGGAAATACCTTGCATTTACATTTTGGGAAGAATTTCATTCTGCGATTAACTTTCAAGTAAACCCCTCTTTTTGTTCTAGCAAGGTCTTAGTTGGAAAAAAGAAACCTTAGCAGAAAAATTGGAATTATATGTTTGTTCCTATTTCTTATATTGCTCTTACCATGTTTTAGGAGGGCTTATTTCGATTAGCACACCAAGTACTTAGGGGGTAAAATTACTCTTCTGACTGGTGAAACTTGCTGCTGAGGGGGCAAAATAGCATTTAATCTACTCCTATCTGTATTCCCCACCTCCTGTTTGCCCTTAAAGTAGAGTTGCTGTAAAAGTATGGAGGAGAGCAGGTAAATGCAGATAAATCGAGGCTGACTTGTAACAATGTCTCTACAGTCCTATGGAGGCTATGTCTCATCTCTGGCCCTTGCTTCCGGAACTGGGCTTTTCAAATGTGGAATAGCAGTGGCTCCAGTCTCCAGCTGGGAATATTATGGTATGGAAACATTTCATAAAAGTTGCCTTGAAAACATTTAACACATAATTACTCTATATTTGAGGTTGCTAGGAAAACAAATTATGTGGTAAAATTCACCCCAGCATCACCGGGGAAAATATAATTTATAAACAAAGTTGCTTGTATGATTCCTTATAATCACATTGTAACAATCAAAAACATCTTAAGAGTTAGAAAGGACTCTTTCATAATCCAATAAATCTTCTTCTCTCCCAGAAACCTTGTGCCCCATGCTGAACCAAATCTTTAAAATCACAGCTAACTGTATTTTTGCAGGCACACAGTGGCAGCATAACTGGCTTTTAAGCTGATCTGATGCAAATTCAGGTTTGGGGCTAAGCAATTCTCCTCCATGCTACCGTTTGCAGCTACCAACTCTCTTGATACAAGAATCAGAAAAACAGAAAATTTGTTTGAAAAATTACACCTCCCATCTATGCCTATTTTTATGATTAAAATCAAGGCAAGATGGATTATTTGAAAGTAAACTCTAAAAATTGTACAAAAAATAGCTTTCATCAGATCCTCTTCTCTGTGTTGGGATAGAAATGGGATATTTGTGACTTACAGGAAGTCTTTATTCAGAAAAAAAAAAAAGTGTGTTTCTGTGGGAGGAGAGGAATTGGTGGGAATTGTCTTAATTCATCTATTAAGTCACCAGTAGAAGTACTAGAGGGGGCTGCGTTTGTGATTTATTTCCTACCACAACAATCCCCCTACTGGAGGGCTTTGGATAGAAGTGAAGATGATGTTAGATGATCCTGTTTTCAAAACCTCGTCTTCCATCATCTTCCTCCCTTATTGAGGCAAATTGCAGATGATAAACATTCTTTAGGGCTAACCATCAGAATGGCTTTGGTGGAGCATTATGGTAAAGTAAAGCATGAATCTACTTCAACAGCACCACATGGGAGAATGGAAGAACCATTATTAATCCAGTAGGTCTTATTGATTAATGAAATGACATGTATCACATGCAAACAGTATATATTCTTATGTATTTTATAGCATCTATCTACACCGAGCGATTCATGGGCTTCCCAACAAAGGATGATAATCTTGAGCACTATAAAGTAAGCATTTTGTATTTTATTTAAGTCAATCATTTAATTCGTATGTGCTAAAGGATTTTGAAGCAATCACTCAGAGCTTGTAGTTTTACTTCTGGGTCCCCAAGCAAAAATGATGATCCTTTTGTTAACTGCAAAACATTGCTAGAAAGGAGTTGACTTGTTTTGGATCCTATTCTTTCTTTTCCCATCCTCCTTTCCCTACCCTCCTTTTTCCCTAGCCTCCCCCCAACCCCCAGCCCCTCCACAGCTTGAGCGGGCATCATTTATGCCTAAGGTCTCACTCATATGTAACATATGACACATAAACTTTCAGTTTTTCGAACTAAGAATCAGATGGAAGTAATGCAAATGATGATGAAAATGTGTCGCTCCGGCTCTTAAATATTTATCAACCAAAGCAATACATAATTTCAGTATTGGTGCTAAGTCCATTGCACAATGATTTAGCTAGTTTTCTATTAGAACTTGCAGAAACTAAAATGTTAATTTTTCCTCTTTTCCAGAATTCAACTGTGATGGCAAGAGCAGAATATTTCAGAAATGTAGACTATCTTCTCATCCACGGAACAGCAGATGGTGAGGTTTAAGCAAGACTCTTACACATAAAAATACTGAGCCAGCATCACTTTGTTTAAGAAACATTAAGCATCCTCCTATGCCTATGCTCAGGGTCAGTACCTAAGGGTCAAGGACATTTCCATAAATGAGTGTGATTACTCACTGCTGACAATGTCAACTGCATGACTAGATAATTGTTGGTGTTCATTTCCAGGCCGTACGTTGTCACTCTACACGTTTTGGTATTTAGCAGCACTTTAACTCTCTCTCTCTCTCTCTTTGTTGCAGATAATGTGCACTTTCAAAACTCAGCACAGATTGCTAAAGCTCTGGTTAATGCACAAGTGGATTTCCAGGCAATGGTACATAATCTTGCTTTACTCATGCTCCCGGCCTTAGGCCCCCAAGCTAAAAGGAGGAATTTTATTTTTATTTCTTTAGTAAAACCTGAGGGTAGAGTAGGCAGAACATTAGCAAAAATCTTGGCTTTCATTAACTCTCTGAGGGTCCTAGGCAAGCCATTTTACCCCTTAGAATCCCAGTTGAATCATATATGAAATAAAGGGGTCAGCAAGATTAGATGATCTTCTAGCTCAAAAACCCAGTTCTGTGATCCTGTGTACATAAATGAAGCTATGTGCCCCTGCAAAACCTGGGAGTCCCAAAACACCTAGAAGATTCTGTCAATTCTGTAAGAAGCAATTGCAGGATGCCATCAGAGACCGCAAAGGCTCCCTGAAGTCTCAGGCATCTCCATTATGGGTGAGAGTCTTTTCAGCTATGCATTCTCAGGACCTGGCACATGCCTGGACCATCACAGAAGCTCACATTTTTACTGAATGAATGAATGAATGAATGAGCCAAATGTAAAATCCAAGTTGCTTGAGGAATAGAGAACAGAAACAGAGGGCTAGGGATACAGCCTGTTAGCTACCCTTTCCCCTCTTGGTGGGCATAAATTCTCCCTCTGTTCCCCAGACCTCCATTTTTGGAAGTTTATTTTTTTTTAATAATTTACAAAGGTTGAGGAGATTTTTCTGACATTTTTTATTGCTACCACCAAAATAAATTCAACTTAGTATGTGTAGAGCAAACATTTGTATCATGACCACTGGCCATCTTTATTCATTTAAAACAATATTATTGGCACCTCATCAACAACAAAAGTTAAATTTATAATACCGTCTACCCATTTTTATAGGATGCTATTTTTAACTCCTATAAAGGGTGCTTAAGGTTATATGTGTTGTGGGTTTTCTGAAACAGAGAGGAATTAGATTCTTAGGCTAAAAGCCTTGTGGAATTTTGGAGCCAGAAGGAGCCTTAGGAAAAACCAAATCCAACTCCTTCGTTTTTCAAATGAGAGAAGCAAAGGAGTAGACCCATCACATCCATTCTAGAACCCATGTTTCCTAATCCCCCAGGTTGCTGGCCTCTGTGAAAGCTCAGCCACAAGGATCTGAACTTATCAACCTGAAGAGTATGCAGAAGTAGTGACGGTTGATAGTTACATGTAAATTATTTAAGTATTTCTTTATGGAATTTCCCTCCATAGTAGGAAATTATCAGGTCCTGAGAGCAGGAGGAATGTCGAGGCTCACTGCATTAATCAAGTGCCTTTCGTTCCTTTGTGTTTCAGTGGTACTCGGATCAGAACCATGGTATCTCCGGCTTGTCCACGAACCATTTGTACACACACATGACTCACTTCCTAAAGCAATGTTTTTCTTTGTCAGACTAAAAATGATGGAGATAAACACCTGGATCCCAATCATAAAACTTCATGTAAATGCCTCAAACCATTTGCTTGTTTTGCTTTTTATGTTGTGGAATTGCCAGCATACACAATAAACGAGTATTGATCTAAAGGCTGGTAAGAAAATTCAGAGGACTCAGATGTTCACCTAAACATTGTTCACATTTTCTTGCACTCTGTGGAAGAAGAGAAGAGGGAGCCCTACATTTTGCTCTGGACACAGTGTTTTATCACCCATTCATTTGAGGGAAAAAATAAAGCCAGAAGTTTACGTGCCCTCATTTTATCTGCGCACATTGATTTTGGGTTCCAACTTCTATCACAGAAAGACGTGCCCGTGCTAGGGAAGGACATGAATTAAAATCAGTGTGGTCAGAGAGGAGAAGAATCTAGAAGCAGTTTTGAATTTTTGTAATTAGAATTCCAAGTGCTGGAAAGACTCAGGGTATGCAAAAGCATTGTTCAGAAAATGCAACGAAATCAAGATTGAGATGCATTTTGTAGATGCACCCTGATGTGTGCTCTCTATGGAGGATTTCATACCGTCCCTCCGTTCCTCCAGGAAATGTTTATGAAGTTTCTCCCAAAGAATTTCTTTAACATTGCCAAAAGTGTTTGATAAGGATAAAGTCAGAAATTTGAATTCAGGCTTCTTTTAAGAAATGCTTCAAATTTGGAAAAGTTCCTATATTTTGTGTCCCTTTTTAGAATCAGTAATGATAACTGCCTTCAGATTGCTAAACCAAACAAAATCAAACCAAACGAAACAAAATAAGTAAATAAATAAAATGGACACAAATACCCAAAGAAGAAAAACTCCTTTTCTGCAGTTTTAATTCTACACTATAGAGTTCATTTTGAAAAGAGAAAAACAGAAGCTGTAATGGCTGCAGCCCCAAAGGCAGTGCTCTGCCCGCACCTGCCAGTTTCCCTCAGCAACCCTTGGGAGGCTTCACGTCTCTACAATTGCCACCTTATTAAAAAAAGATCCAACCAGGTCACCAGAAGATATTTCTTGAATGAATGTTGGGTATCCATCAAGCCACTGTCTAGGGGACTTTTCATGGATAGATTTCCTGGCACCGGACCGCCCTGGAAAGTTCTTCTCCAACACTAGCTTGATTCTTCCCAGTTTCAGGTAGAAGCCCCCATGGCTTCTCTCATGTTCTATAGCCAGAAGAACTGATGCAGCCGTGGGACACAACAGCCGGAAGGGGCCTGGGGAATCATAGACCACAGTCTCCTCTGTTTTCAGAGAATTCTCTATCCAGCTTTTTTTCCGCTCCTGCTTTCTAAAACCATACCTCCCCCCCAGAGACCCACCTCGCGTGTCAGGAAGGATTGCAGGGTGGTGGTCAGGGAGCGAGGTCAGCGCCCTCACTGACTCAGGACCGGTCACAGCCTCCCCACCCCACCTCCATGGAAAGGAAAAGGTCAGAGGGAAGCATGTCCCTTCTCTCTCTGTTTTGCATGCAGCAGCCTCTGAAACAAACCCAAGAGATTTCTTGATAATTTTCTCATTATTCAATCTCTCCATCTAGGGGCCATGGTAGAGGAGAATTAGTAAGCAGCAGCCATCTCCCAATACTCTATCTAGGGAGATAAGAAGGTGATTACAAAGAATACTAAGCACAAAAATCCTGTTACTCCAACTTGTTTTCTGCCTTTGTGGAATTTGCAAAGCTTGAAGCTGATATCAAGGTGCAGTAAGTGGTCTCCGGCCTCAGGCCATTATTCATGCTGCCACAGAGGCAACTTTCTAAAAGACAAACCTACTCGTGTCATTTTCTTCCTTAGAACCTCCAGTGATACACCGGTATCTACAAAATAGTATTCAAACTCAACTTGATAATACATAGAGCCCCTTGACAATCTGTCCCCATGTAGATTTTTCAAAACCTTTCTCCTGTCCTCAGCCTCCACAGAGCCTACATTTCCTCAAATATGCCATGTTCTTCCACCTCTGCACGCTATCATATCCTACCTGTGCTGTCCAATTTGGTTGTCACTAACCACATGTGGCTATTTAAATTAAAAAAAATAAGTTAAATAAAATGAAAAATACAGGTCCTCAGTCAGCCTAGCCCCATTTCACACATTCAGTAACCATATATGGCTAGTAACTACCATATTTGACAGTGTAGATATAGAACATTTCCATATCATAGAAAGGTCTATTGGACAGTGCTATCCTGGAGGAAACTTCATAGCTCCAGGTCTTGAACACATCCTGGCATATGGTAAATGCTTACCAATTATTGAATGTATGGATGCCTTAGTGTTCATGGATGACTCGAGTTTTCTATATTACTGTTGATGGAGCCTCCCCTGACCCTCTTAGGCAAAATTATCCAGTCCTTCCTCAGGACTCACAGGATATATTTGTTCATTTATTCATTCATTCAATAAGCATTTATTGAGCTGAACTGTGTAGCAGACATTGTGCAAGGTTTTGGGGATATAAAAGGGAACAAGACAGCAATTTGAGCGGCAATTTTTTAACATGTTCACATTTTACACAGATTTACTAGCTTTTTTTTTACTTGAAAAACAAAAAGTACATAAAGATCAAAGAAGAGAGAGTTTAAGTAAAAAATGCCAAAGGAATTGAGATGATTAAAATGCATCCTACCTTTTCTATTTGTAGGAAGCTAGATTATAATAACGATTATCCTTTACTGCATTTTATTCCTGGATAGGTGATTTGAGGATAAAGTATCCCTACACCATATTTAATACTGCAAAGTATAATCATTCTTCATATATCATAAACTCAAGATTTTCATTCATTTATTCATTCATTCAATAAATGAAATTGTAAGGATTCTTTTAGGTACTATATATGACTAAAAAAAAGAGACATATATATTAAACATGTCTTTAGGTAGGAGCTTATAGTCTTGTAAAGGTGAAACATGAATGTGAGTAACTACACAGAAAGTTTAAATGAGTTTAGTACCTTAGTGGTGGGATTCTAGTATATGTGAGAAGGGAATCATAAAAGAATTACACTATCTAGAAATAATGGCAAGTTTTAGTCACACAATGCTGACTTTAAAGCTATTTTTAAACGTTTCAAAATTCTACCATTTAATGGTCTAATATTTCTTGGAGCAAATGAGAAAGAAGCAGCAAGCAAATGGTATGTGGTTGAATTTAACACAAATGGGAGAACTTATATTGGGGCTTTAAAAGTTAAAAAAAAAATCTTCGTGAATATGAGAGATCAGATAATTTTAAACTAAAATAATCTATCCTAAAGTATAAAATATGTGATTCATTCTCTTCAAAAAACATTTATTGAGTGCCTATGCTGTGCTAATATTCTAGGTACTGCAGGGGTTACAAGGACGAATATATGTGACAATTTCTCCATTTCTAGACGATTCCTGTAAGGGCGACTTAACGAATCTGATTTTCCCAACATTTGAGCATTTTTCAGAAACTGACAGATCTTTATGCAAATGTTGTTGCCAAGCTGTTTGTAATGGTGAAATTATACTTTGACAGTAACTCTTTAAAATATATTAAACCCAGCTAAGGTTTTTTTGGAAATGTTGCCAATTAAGTGACTTTAATGAGCTTCTTGATGGTAATGTAATTAAAATTCAGATGTTCTAATTGTAAAAAAAAAAAAAAATACAGTTCTGGGAAAGTTAACAGTAAAATAAGCAAATGTAAAATGAATTAGGGCTAATTTGAATGGTGATTATGTGGTCTGCTGAAAAGATTCTACCAAAACAATGCTTTCAATTATGCTGTTATTTTGTAAAAAAGAAAGAAAACACCTAACAGATTTTTTTAATTTACCCAATAAAGCAGATCTTTTGAATTTACCTGATAAAACAGGTCTAAAAATTTGGAACACAATGAATCATTCTCGGCCTCTGAAAGAAGAACTGCTGAAACATTTCCTTGGGGTTATGGACAAGAGGCTTGGTGACTTGAAGTAGAATAATTCCTAATTGAGGGAGGGAAAAAAAAGTGCCTGGACATTACCAAGCTATTCATGGGGAAAACGATCTGGTTCCTAGCAGAAGCCTCTAATGACCCCCTGCTCCGTTTATTGGCATGTGATCTGAACATGCAGATCACAAACACTTCCTTTTGACAGACAGGTGATGTCTTTGGCAAGCTAAAGAAGTATGATTTCATTCTATTGGCCTCTAATTAATACTCCATCACTTACTCTACGTCCTTAGTAATTGCTCTGGCAGTATATGTTTTAAAACACATTCCATGGTAGAGCATCACACCCTCCACTCTGGGTATGCAGAGCTATAACCTGTGACTAAGGGACAGGAGCAATCAAGCCAGGTCATTCCACTGTTCATTGACAAGCAAAGATGTGAGCATCTTTGTTAGCCATTAATCATGTGAGGCAGGCATGTTTTCACTACTACAGAGAGTGAATTTTTGAAATAAGTGTCAATGAAACAGTGACACAATATAAAAACACGATTTTTATGTTAAAAACTACTACCCGTTCACATAGTATGTTATTGAAACACCCTGTCACATGTTCATAGACCTAACAGAAAATTTTAGGTATGTCATAAAACTTGCTCGTAACACACTGGCACTAACTTTCAAACTTTAAAAACTGATGATAAAAAGTGGTGATGTGTTAATATATACAAGTGCTTTATAAAACAGGAAGCAATGCAGCTCTCATTCTCTTCAGAAGATTTAGGTAACACTTTGCAATACTGAAAATTCCTCTCTTTCAAATGAAACACCACATACATTTTATGTCAATCTTATGACAGACTATGTCCTGCTTGATGATCACTCATTTTGGAGGCAGCATACAGTAGTGTGTCAGGCTATGGATGCTAGAGTCAGGCTACCTGGGTTTGAATCCCAGCTCAGAGACATATAGATGTGTAACCTCCATCAAGTTTCACAAATTCTCTCTGCTTCTCCTTATATATGAAATGGGAATAATAATACTTCCTATCATAGGATTATTTGGAGGATTAAACTAGTTACTATTTGGAGGGGTAATGGGTGTTTGTTAAATACGTAAAATCAACCACGTTTTAGGTATCATTTTCTATAAATTAATTCTTAAAAAAATTAATGGTCTGAGTCAGAAGCCAATAGTGAATTCAGTGTAAATGATAGAATGCTCAGTCACTTACAACTGAATCTTCGTCTCCTTCTAAAACAATATGGCCTTTTAGGAACAACCAATTTTGGAGTCATGAGCTTCCAAGGAAATTCATCTGTCTTGCTACCTTATCTTGAATGAGTCATTCATCCCTGTATCTCAATATCTGTTTAATATTTGCTAGTGATGATTGAAACAGCTTTGGGGAAGACAAACTGCCAGGGAAACGTGCCCTCAGAAGGATATGGACAGTACATCCTACCAGTCCACACACAACCTCCCGAGCACCATACTCTCTGACCCAGTCTCCACTATTCTCCCCATTGCCCACCAAACTGCTGCCACACTGGTCTCCTTTCTGAATTTTTTTGTACAGGGCCTAGAATGAGCTTTCCCCAAATTCCCATTGGCTGTGTCCTTATCCAGGTCTCAGTTCAGAGTCCTTCTCTGAGCACCATATCTAAGCTGCTTCTGCCGCAGCCAGAGACTTCCATCTACATTATCTTATTTTGTTTCCTTTGTAGCACTTACAACTATCAGAAATTGTCTTGTTTTTGTGTATGTCTGCCCGTTTGCTACCTCTGTCTCCCTGCGGTCCATGGCTTGTCTGTCTTTTCACCTCTCTGCCTCCAGAGCCTAGGCAGGACCTAGCTGAAAGGAGGAGGAGCTCCATAAATACTCGCTGAATGTATCCACACGTTCTGTGCATATGGGGGCTCATGACGCTAGAATCCTTAAGTGTGATTTCTCAGTGGAATTATATTCCACCCTTTCTGGCACTGAGCCTATAATAAGAATTTGCTTTCTCCCTTAAAGCAAAGAGAAAGGAAAAAAAAAAAAAAAAACCTTGACCAGCAGGTGGCCCATGGTCAGGAGAATGGGTCTGGGAAGACATGGATCTTAGCTATAGACTTGAAAGAGATTGAGCCTTAGACAAAAATAATTTGGATTGGTTAATGGAAACACAGCCTACTGCACTGTCCTACTTCAGATGCTCACTGCCCCTAGATGAATCACCACTGGACACCACAGACCGAGGAAGTTTGGCACAAAATATTCAGGCTGGAAAAAGTCAAATAAATCTCTGGAATGCTACTGAGTACTCTAGCAGATTTAATTTTTTTAAAACCTAGTTTTTAAAATCACAACATAAGTTACTTAATAAGTCTATTTCAAGATTTAATGGTTTCATTCACATTATAAAAGAAAAGGATACTTTTGCCCTATATTGTTTTTATCTCCTGATCAGATCATAAGTTCAAACCCTGAAAGTTTGGTTGTTACATTCTTTTAAATTCATATTATAGACTTGGAATCACCAAAAATAATTCAGTGAAATATACTTCACTAAAGCTGTGCATTTTAGATCATATTTTTCTAGTTGACCATTCAACATATGTGACATGAACTTGCTGAGATCCCATTGATACAGGTGATTGTGGTCCTGTGTACCTGCAAAATTGCCAAACAGAATCAAGAGACCCAAACTCTAGTTCTGTGATTTGGATAAGCACCTTCTCTTCCTGGGATTCTGGGCTAAATAAATTTTAAAAATTAAAATTAAATAACATTAAAAATTCAGCACCTCAGTTATACTAGCCACATTTCATTTGCTCAATATCCACATATGGCTAAGGGCTACCATGCTGAACAATGTAGATATAGAACATTTCCATCATCACAGACAGTGCTGTCTTGGAGAAATCTTCTAGGTCTTAGAACCTAGCCTGGCATATTGAGTTAGATCCAGAGCCTCCAATCCATGTTTTGCAAGCCCTAAGAACTTCTCTGTGTCCCTTAGGGGATAGTAGAAAATAATTCCTAAGTCCTAAATCATCTTCCAAAAGCTGAGGCCCATAGGCTGGATGATTAAAGTCAATCCCTTGTCTTTATTTACTCTTCCTTCCTCTGGATCTCAGGAGCATCTCAGAGGATAGCAGCAACTACAGCTGGGATTTCTGTTTTCCCTCAGTGCAGAGCTCTCATCAGTCTCTTTTGAGGTTCTATCTGTAGGGATGAGGTGGACTTTACTTGGTTTGACCATAATCATATATTCCCTAGAAACAGTGAAGCTGAAGTGCTCTCCCTGACTTAGGCAGTAAAACGGAGTCCAGAGACCCACTGGGAACTTGCTTGATGTCTCAAAAGGATTGCCATCACCATCCAGCATCTTCCTCGATGAGACTGATTTTCCCTGAGTTAAGTTGATAATTGAAAATCTTGTATTAAACAAGGAAAGCAGGTGCCTTGGAGTAGATCTTCCAATCTCAAGCAATTTCTGAGGCCAGGCAAGTAATCAGAATGAATGAATCAAATCAAGTCTCTGGTAAACTAACAGTGGGACTCTGGTGAGCTGCTTAGTGCATCTAAAGGGATAACAAACTAGATCATACTGTTGCCATGTGGTCATATGGGCCTATTATGTCAGAACTTCTGATTTTTTTTCAAGAGAAATCAGAAAGCTGGATTATTTTACATGTGGACTCTCTCAAAGTTGAACCCTTGACAACTAATTTAATATTTAAAAACACTGTCTGAGCCAAAGAAAACTTATGTGTATGCCAGATTTAGCCTATGTACCCATCAATTCCTAGATGAAGTAATAATTTGGTTGCCTCTTATTGGGTGTCAAGTACATACACATTATTCCATTTAATTCTCAAAACTCTATAAGAATTAAAATATGTGTATTTTGTATTAGGAAAATAAAGTAAAAGTTATGGAACTTACCTAAGATTTCATAGGTCCAAATCTGTTGGACTGTGATTTTCCTAGGACTGCCATCTGTTAGGTAGTCCAGAAGGAACATGTAGAAAACCTTTTCAGGTGGCTTTACTATATGTTACCACCATTAATCAAATATAGAGCACATAAATAAACACAACCCTAATAGCAAGCCCTTGTCAGTCATTATTAGAATTTACTCTTAACGAAGTAGCCACCAAGTGACTGCTTAATACGTACTTGTAGGTTGGCTTTGAAAATGGAGTTTTTTGAAAATGGAGTGCATCTTGTTTCCAGCCCCGGAGAAAATTGCATGTATGTACAGGTGAATTGTCCGATATGTATATCCAATCTTGACTGGACTGAAAATGATGTGAGCTTTCCAATCTTTGCAGTCCTCTACTCCTTGGTGTTTCTTCTTGAAGTCTTCTCTCTAATGCTACCCTTGTACTGTGTCTTGACTATCTTCTCACACTCACTCTCCTATCAGCTCCCACACCAAGGCCAGGGAGCTACAGATGGGGGCTTGGTGGGAGGGAAGCTTTAAAGGTGTCATACAAGAATGGCTGCAAACTTGGCATCAGGTGCATCTTGCCAACAGCACTCAGGCTGCCAAAGCAGAGGCTCCTGAAATAAAGGACAAAAAAAGTGTAAATCTGAGATTTTAATTCCTTCACATCAGGATTTTACAAAAACAAAAAGTAAAATTAGAAAGAATTCAAGTAAATAAATATTTTACATCCTACCTCCTCCCTCTTTTTAGTAAGTGGCTATCAATTTATGCTGTTTTTAAAAAAACACACACACACATGTATGTCCAGGTTGCCAAAGCACTTTCAACATATCCGGGGTACTTTTATTATTTACCATTCCAGGAGCCATAAAATATTGTTTACATAATCTTTGCTTGAAAAAGCCATGCCTAGTGAAACCTACTATAAGAAGTTCTAGTATCGGTTTCTTGATGTAGGCTTAGTCTTTTGTATATCATTCTTCTTAACAAAAATTAGAAATTTATCATTATCAAAGTGTTAAAAATTTATAGTAAACACTAAAAATAACTCAATATTCATATCATCTTTGTGTCATATTCCCAGAAAATAAGTAAAATAATGAAAACTATGAGTGTAATTTTAAGATGTACAATTTGTTGAAATGTATAAATTTAATCATTAAAATGTGGAAAAGAACTTCAGATAGGTCAGATACCATTCTTGCATGAAAAACTTCCCTCCCACCATGTTTCAGATATCTGAAATATGCACATATAAATATACATGAAAAAATTCATTTGTAATGATTTTCAGTATAAATAACCTTAATCATTTCATCATTTCTAGAATCAGTAGATTCTAGAATCTACCTTTGGTATAAAAGAAGAGTATGTTTTAGGAAATTATGCTCTTGGGTCCTTTATAAATATCTATTTTGACACATGCTTACTCTCAGTGAAAAAAATACATTTTTAAACTCCCAATTAAAAAAATAAAATTTAAGTTAACACCAATTTTAACCAGTTGCCACTCTCACCACCAAACCTTCAGCCACAGCAGAGAAATCCATGAGATTCACCCCCTTCAGTCATTCCAGCTCCTTATCTCTACCTCATGAGCACTCAAAACTCTTAGACCTCTCAAAAATCAGAAATTCACTTCTCTGACTCCTAAATTCTGGTCTTCCAACTTCCTGCTCAACTGCACTCACCACAGCAACTCTTCCAAAGAGACATCATCAAAAACCCTGCGCCATCCTGCCTCCTTCCTTACTGACACCTCCAGTCTGCCCTCACCCCAATCTAGAGGAAACAGTAAGGATGGGCTCTCCTCCTCACCAAGATCTGCCCCACCACTCGGGCTGTCCGTCCTATGCTCTTTGAATGTCCCCAGATTCTTCCTCTGAAAGTGAAATCTGTAGCTGCTTAAATGACTAAAAAGTCAATCATGTGACACAACTCGTAACAGACCTGATTCTAAAACTGAATCTCCACAGTCACTTTGGAGAGCAGTTTGGCAGTTCCTCAAAACATTAAACACAGATACCATATGACCCAGCAATTGCACTCCTGGGTATAAACCAAGAGAATTAAAGCATATATCCACACAAAAACTTGTACACAAATGTTCACAGCAGCATTATTCATAACAGCCCAAAGTAGAAACAACCCAAATGTTCATCAATGGATGAATGCATAAACAAAATGTGGTATATCCACACAATGGAATATTATTCATCCGTATAAAGGAATGAAATACTGCTTCGTGCTACAATATGGATGATGAACCCTGAAAACAATATGCTAAGCAAAATAAGCTAGACACAAAGAGCCACATATTATGTAATTCAATTTATATGCAATGCAGAGAACAGTAAATGTTTAGAGACAGAATGTAAGTTAGTGTTGCCTAAGGAGAGGGTTCAATGGAGAGTGACTGCTAATGGGTGTAGAATTCTTTATGGGGTAACGAAAATGTTCTGGAGTTAGATAATGGTGATGGTTTCACCACATTGTGAATACACTCAAAACCACTACAAATTAAACCAAAAACAAAACAAAACCTGAATCTCTAATTGCTAGGCATTTCAACGTCTTGCCATCTTAGCTATCTGATTACTGTGAATGGATTCAGTTAGTAGCCAGTGCAAATGCTGAGGAGGTCAGGAGATTTTGCCTGGGCTCCCAGCATGGTGGGACTGTATTCTGATCCAAATGTGGCTTTAAGCAACTTGACTGCTTGTTTCAAGCCCCTTTCTTGTTATTTGTAAAGTAAATGCAAAAATATTTAACTTGTTGAATATTATGAGGATAAGGTATTAGTACAGCACAGAGCTTTGCTTTAGTAGCCATTCAAAAATGAAAGCTATTTCCATTTTAGGAGGCTTGCTTCTTATCTTTGAAGTGTAAAAACTTCTGGCCTTAAACAATAGAAATATTTTCTATTTCATTAAAATTATTATTTTTTAAAATCCTGTTGCCTATAACTAAGTCCCTATATGAATTCCAGGTGAAAATGAAAAAAGTAGTCAACTAATTGTACTGAGGTGAATGACTATTTTACTACTCAGGTGTTTAGTCAAGTATACATGCTGATTTTATAATTTGTACTGATTCTTTGCATCAGTGTCAATTATCCTAAACCACACATTTCTGTGGGACAAGTGTCCACAAAGACATGAGGTGCAATTGGTCCTTAATATATCATACCAAAATTTAAAATGCTTATGAAATCACCTTTAGTTATGCTTTATGCTATGCCTTTGGGGGGTGAATTAAATAAAAAAAAATTTTTAAAAGGTGTAATATCCATGGTCTTCGACCAGAATTTATGAGATGGAAAGGGAGAATAATGTGGTAACCAAGAAATGATTTACTTTTGAGCAACAGTAGTCAGAATTAGAATACATACAGAGGACTTCTTGGCTCTAGAATTGCTTCTGAGGTATAAAAATAAATTATTTTGGTAATTTCTCACAAAGTGAGACTAAAGAAATTCATTATCTATGTTTAAAGAAAAAAATGGCCAAGCAATGTATTTGACTAAATTAAATAAAGCCCTACTTCAAAATAGGGTAATAGTCTGGAGGGCCTTAAAATTATCTCCCACTCCATGATAATATCATTTCAATATCACCAGAAACCTGGACATATCTTTACAATATATCTGATAAAATATGAACTGGCAACACTGAGCAAGTTTCAGGCAGGGGATAAGGCTGGTTACAGACATAATGAATAGGAAAAAGTGTTAATAACTCCAGTTTGCATTTTCTGCATTATTTTAATGCACAGATTTCAAATTTTAAATTTTCTAATGGCTGAAGTTACTTCCTTTTAAGTAGACTTTTAAAAAATTGCAGTGTTTTAATTGGTTCAGATTAAAGACTCTTAGAAGCTTGAAGGAAAAGAAAGTCTTTCCAGATGAGCAAGAGGTTGGATAAATGTAATGACATATGGTTTGATTTTTATAGCTACAATTTGCAAAAAATAGTAGCATAACACATGTATTCAATGATATATATATATATTTATACATATAAATATATATTCTGCTTGTAAATTATGAGATGATTCTTTTGTGCAAATGTAGTTTTTTTTCTTTCTGTTTCATGGTCCTTTAATGAATAAAAATAGCAACTGAAACTTAGAACAGTTTTAAACATCCCATTATATTAGGGATCTAGTGAAAGATAACATCCAAGTCTGCAAATCCCTGATGCCACTTGGTCCCTGCACAAACTTTCAAGCAGGGCTGACAAGCAGGGTCTAGCAGCCCCAGGGCAGGAACGCTGTCACAGGATCACTTTAGAGAATCTTCCCTCCACCCCAGCAGGCTTCCTCAGAATCATGCCAGATGGGTGGGTCCCAAACTGTATCTCAAATATCTCTCAGGAAGGACATTTCTCCCACCCTCTGGCAAACTCAGAACTTCCTCCGGAAATTCTTTCTTTTTTTGCCTCAGAATCCCTTAGTCTATCAAGTGACTCATAGAGACATCAAGAACACCAGATTATTACATTCTATGTATTCATATTTTTAAAATTTTTGAAGGCTTTTGTTAAATGACCCCCTACCTTTTTTTCTTCAAACTTAAAGAAATAATCCTAGTTAATGTAAACTTTTCTCTCCAGTGCCATGCATAATTTTTCCCCTTATTTTTATTGACATTTGAGGGCTCACACATTTTCAGAAAACCTTCATCATGAAGACCAGCCTTCTCTCTAACCCATGAAGAGCATGGCATATTAACAAGATCATGTCCGAGAATCAAAACTGAATCTCAAACTCACCAAGGAAGCTTTACTGATCACTCCTGACGTCTTAACCTAGCAGAACAGAGCCATGCCCTTGGGACCTGCCTTGAATAAGATTGAGGAGAGAGATGCAATCTTTATTCCATTATCACTGAATGGTAGGTCTCTCTGCTTGCCTTCACTGCAGGTTTTACTTCCATCACACAGACTGGCCATGTGCTACCATTTCACCCCCTAGCTGTGTGGCCACCAAATCTCCAAACCTCACTTACTTTACCTGCCCAATAGTCAGTAAATGAAGGGTCAAACTCTTTACCTTGGTAATAACTGATTAATTGGTGCCCCATCTCACAATCATTTTATTAAAGTTTTATTTTAACTTGTCACTATGGAAATTTTCACACAAATACCTAAGCACACAGAATAGCATAATAATTCAACAATTATCAATATTCTGCCATTCTTGTAACATCTATACCTCGCCCACACCCAAACTCTACATTCTTCATTTTACTATTCTTTTTTCATTTTAAGAAAAAATTACAGAAGTTGAAATCACAAATATTAGCAGTAATATTTTGATGATTGTATACACCTGGGTAATACACACCTCTATCAAAATAAAAAATATTTTCATCTCCCCAGAAAGTTCCCTTCTCAAGCAATCCTCTTCCCTTCTCTTCCAAGACTCAAGCACAGTTCTGGTTTTTTTTCTTTAGTTTTGTTTGTTCTTGCACTTCTACAAATGGATTCATTCAAGAGGTAATTTTATTATGTCCAGCTTCCTTCACTCAACATACTGTCTGTAAAATTCATCCACATTGCTGCCTGTGTCACTTGATGGTTCCTTTTTTCTGTCCTGTTTATGAATTCCATAATTTCTTGATCTTTGCTCTTGTCGACGGGTATTTTGGATATTTCCAGCTTTTAACTATTGTGAATAAAGCAAAATCATTTTTGTGGACATATACTTTCATTTCTCTTGGATAAAATACTTAGAAGTGGAATTGCTAGGTCAAAGAGTAGGTGTGCAGTTAGCTTAAATGTTTAACTTTTTTTCCAAAGTGTGCATACCAACACTCTTTTATCATTACTCGCATGTGTAGGAACATAATGTGGGATAAATTTTTGGAACCATGCTTGAGCCTTACTGGGTCAAAGGATACATGTATTTGTAATTTTGATAAATACTGCCAAATTGCCCTCCAAAGGCATGTAACACTTTGTACTTCCATCAGCAAAGCACGAGAGACCTCTTTCCACATAGACTTGCCCCTAGAATGAACCATGAACCTGGACCTTTATCGTTCCCAAACGTTTCAACTTAAGTATATCCTGAAGAGTTGAGAAACGTAAACATGCAGCACCCTACTCCCTATGATTTTGTGGGGTGAAGTCCTAGTGCAAAGTGGAAACACAGGTCCCCTTGTTAAAAAAATTTTAAGAATTTTAAGATAACAGCAGAGCATGGGGCCCTTCTAAGTGGGAGACCCATGCAACTGCACAGGTTACAGTTTCCTGAAGCTGGCCACGGTCCTAAACAGCTTAAAGAAGGCAAGAAATTTCTTTGAGTAAGTACCTTTTTTTCACTTCAAAAACAATGTAAAGTTTTGCATTCTATTTCATATAATCATGCTTTCTATTATTCACATCAAGTCAAATTGACGTTCCAGGAAGACATGTCATGGCTATTATGTGACAATACCCCCTGACAACCACCAAGCACCCCCACTCTGATGATGGGAGAACTCTAGAAGACCCTGCTCAGAACTTCCCTGCTTCCAGACAGGCTTTTAATTGGTCATATAAATACAGGACCACTGCTTTCCCTGATTCAAGGCTAAGGCCAAGTGGAGACTGTGCTAGGGCAGGTCAGGGACAAGACATTGAAAGATCAATGGGTCCAAATTACACTTGATGTTTGCCTTAATTTCTGGCAATCCATGCCCATTAAGGAATCTGATTTGTCCCTCCTAGGCTGAGAGAAGTGCACTTTGTGGTGGGGCTCTTAATGCTTTGGATTCTCAATGACTGCTTATCACCGGGATTTTGGGGGGACCTGGAATTGGTGTGGCTGGGCTAGAGGAGAAGCTAGAGAATAGATAGCCAAGTCTGGAATAACAGAAAGGAAGTACAAGACAGTGAGAGACTGGGAGAGGGCAGTTACTGAGGTGCCATGTGCTATGTCAAGGGCTCTACATACATCACCCTTGGAGCTCCCTTCTTAGGGCTGCTCCGTAAATAGGTAGCATATGAAAAGGTAAGGGAGAAAGAGAGAGAGACAAAGAAACATCTACTCAGTCAGAGGGAAAAAACAGAGCCAAATCTGCCAAAACAATTAATAAAATATAACCAATTCAGTTATGAGGACTGAGACCAGAGGGAAGGACCATTTGACCATATATTAAACTAACCCACATTTTCAGGCCATTATTGCATTTATGAATGCCACCCAAGTCTGACCTTGGGCCTGTTGCCTTTCTCTGCCCTCTCACCCCCTCTGGTGGTGGTGCTGAGAAGCAGTCCTCCCGTCAGAGCTAGCACACCAGGGAGGAGGTGGAGAAAATGAGTTGGAGATTTTACACAACTGTGCTTCTCAAACTTCAGTATGTACATGAATTGCCTGGGGATCTTGTTAAAGATGCAGGTCTGATTCAGTAGGTCTGGGGCCTGAGATTCAGCGTTTCTAGCGAGGTCCCTGGTCCTTGGCCCACACTTTGAATAGCTAGGATTTACACCATCAGGAATCACCAGCACAAAAAACCCTTACTGAGATCTTGCAGTCTAACATGGAACTGATCCCATACTATGGCCTCTAAGTAACAATGTATGCATCCAACAAGAGTGGGTCTAATCCACAAACTGAACAGTTCATTTGGGATGTTTTCCCAGTTGTCTCAATGATTTACTTCTGTACAAGTCATCAGTTACCTCATGCAGTTGATTACATTAGAACATTGGGATCCCGTTAGCAAGTGGAGTAATGATTTCATCATATGCAATCAGATTTTTATTTTTGAAGGGTTTAACACCCCCCCCCCTCCGCCACACACATACACACATTACAAATCAGGAGCCTGAGACACAAAGAGATTATGTGACTTGACCAAAGTCAAGTCTTGCTAACAGCAAGACTAAAATTCAGTTTCCCTGACACCAGTCATCATGTTGTCAGTATGGGTCATTTCCTGCTTCTCTTTTTCTCTTAAGTGACTGAATTCATTCCTGCTAAACCCTATAGAGCATTGAAGTCCTATGTGGCATGTCAAAAAGTCAGGAACTATGACAGTATACATCTCTTTGCAACAGTTTTTCTTACATCTCATTCTCTTGTAATATAGTGCCCTATTCTCAACAGTAGAATTAGCCTTTAAACATGTTAAAAAGAAATGCTAGGTCCTGTTATTAGCATCACCTATCTTGGAAGCTTAACCCTCATTTTACTTTATCCTTTCTACCAGAATCCAGTTTATTTAAATAGGACATTAGGTCTTAATTGATGTTTTTTTAAACCTCTCCACCAAAATAATACAAACGCATTCCATATAGTGAGAGGATTAGTAATAAGTATGTGATGAATGAATGATCTGTTATTAGGATAGATTAATAAATGAATTGATTACTTGATTACACTCAGTTAAAAAATCCATCATGGCTAAACAGCAAACGAACAGACTTTTGTAAGACCTTCAAATGAGGCTGAGCTCAAATGGGTTTAGCCATGGAGCATGTAATTCCAAGGTCTTTTGTCTTCAGCAACAAAATTCACTTTAGAGTACTTAGGTGATTTTCATGCCTGACTGACCATGGGAGGTGAATTTTCAAACTGCCCTCTTCATTCTCAGCAAAAAAAGAAAAAGAAAAAAGCATGAGAGTAAACAAAAAGTTTCCGGATCTCTGAGGTTCCACCCAATATAAGCATAGAATGAAGATGAGCAAAGAGAGTAGGCGAGTGAAATCGTTTGTAACAAAAACCCATTATTTACAGCTGAGAAATTTATATTGTCAGCGTAATTTCTGTGAGGCTAAACAGAGTTGGAGAGTATATAAAAGCAGTGCACTTTGGTGCACAAGTACAGAACTCACGACACAGAGCACTTCCCAAATTCTGAGAGAGGCTTCTCTCTCTCTCCACCTGCTCCGTCTCACATCACAGCATCAGAAGGTAAGATCAATACTGGATGATTGTAAGATTGTAAATCCTGTTCTCAGCATAGTTGATTATTTTTAAGAAAGAAAGTATTATCAGTTAAGTCTTGCTCTTGTATAATATACTTTATTAGTAATAATACTTGTGGCAGAGCAGAGATTGAAAAGTAATATAAAATGCATTTGTATCTACTTCAACATAGTGGAGCCGCAAAGTGAGTTGGGGAAGTAAATCAAGTCAAAGATATGAAATAGAAAGAAAAACAAAGATTCACATCTTTGTACTTGTTACAAGATTTAACTGTTATGAGAAGTGCATTTAAAAATACATGGAAACATTTTGAAAAACAAGTATTTTTCTTTGGATTTGATAGATGTGTATATTGCTTCAAACAGAAGGCGCCTTTTAAATTCAGCAGAAATGTGTCCATTAGCGAAGCCCTAATAGCAATTGTTCTTTGCCAATTAAAACCTCTGGTTTTCCAAAAGAGCAGATTCAACATCATCTTTCAAATATTCAAATTTCAGATGTCTATCAGAAAATTCAAAGCCCATGAAATCAGCCTTTTATATATAAGACATAAAATACTTGGTGAGAAAATAAATACCGTCTACTATCAAGGATTTCTTTTGGATGGATTTGAGTAAAATCATAAATTGATAATCATTTATTATTTATTGAGGACCAGCAGTAGTAATTAAAATCTAAAATTTCTACATTTGGAATTAAATTTTAGTAAGTCTCTTTAGAAAAAATTTAGATGTTCTAAAGTACCTGTTTAAGGTCCTAAAGACTAAGAATGACTTTTTAAAGATCCTCAATGGAATAAATGATTAATTGGTGTGTTTTTTCCATAAATATCAAGGACCTATTCAATGAAATAAGCTAGCTAGTTAAAAAGTACATATTTGCCTTCCAACGCCAATATATTTAGGGTTATATAATGTCTCCTTTCCTGGGTCTAAGAGTAATCTTTCCAAGAGACATCCTACGCAGGGAATACTATTGTTATCATACGTTCCTTTTAAATTTGAGTAGAAATGTATCGTTCTTACCAAACTGCAGATTCTCTCCTTAGGCCACCTACAGAGGGGAAAAGTACTTTGAGTTCTTTTCTTATTGAATAAGATTTTGATATGAAAGCAACATAAATATCTACTTTCCCAGCAGTGGTAGTCAAACAATTAATTAAATCTATGCTTAAATTGTTCACAGTTCTATAAATTTTCATAAAATGAATAAATGTGATTTTAAAAATAAGTTCCTTCATTCAGGAGGACTCATTTCAGTTCCTGTTAAAGGACTTGGAACTGCCTTAGATTATTTTTTCTTCCACCAGCTCCCCCAGGGGCAGAATGCCACCTGCTCTCAATCTGCCTCGATAGAACAATAGAAGATAACCAAAACTTACAGGGACTTTGGGCCAAGGGAATTATTTAGAAATAAACTTCCAATTTTTCAGTGTTTCACAAGAAACTTTCCAGCAGTGACATAATCATAAAAAGAAGTGCTTGCTTTAATGGAAAAAAAATTCCTGAAAGCATGAATATTATGATTGAGAGTTACTTTAAAGAGACACTACCTAAATATAGGACAAGGGTTCCAGGTTAGTGATTTAATGTTGATGAATGAAGAAAGGTAGTGATATAATTCCTAGTGTGTTTCTTTGTCCAATTGACCACTGAATCCAAAAAGACTTGATATGTCAAAGAAAAAAGTTACCATTGCAGGTGTTACAATCTCAATGTTTTAGTTTCAGAGATAGTAAATATAGCTAGGATGTTAAAGAAAAAATTGGTAGTTTTAAATGGCAATATTTGTAAAATCTTTATTTCAAACCAAATGTCATTTGCTAAAAATACTCATTCAAATTATTTACGGATGAGCTAAATCAAACTTGGATTGAAATCCCCACTTCTCAAAGTAAACGCAGTTCAGCATGAAAGTTGCAAGAGAAGTCGATGACAAAAAACTGGACTTGAGGTTTCCATTCAGAAAGTAGAGGTACTTGCTCTGTGGGGACATTTGGCAGAATGTCCACATTTGTGTCAGTTCCTGTCCACACTGACTTGTCAAGTCCTTGGCATCCTCTGGCTTCTGCGGGGCACATGCTTTTGATACCAAGACAAGCAACCAGGTGTATCCTACAACCAGGGCGAAGTGTCACTAGCACGAAATGACATGTCCTGGATTAAGTCCAATAGTAAAACAACTTGGGGACTTCCAAGGCTCCAGAAGCAAGCACTAATTTCCTTTATGACAGTAATCTCTTAGTTTTTAGTTGTGATCATTCAAATTGCCAGAAGCATTAGTTCTTTTTGCAAATTGCTTGTCCTGAAAATGATTTTTTTTCTTTAATTTAGAGCAGGTCAAAGCACCCTAAAATACCTCAAATCTGTTGGCCGCTTTATAATTACAAAGTCTAGACCAAGTTACACTATTTAAAATATAAATGAATAATACATCTGAACCGACAGCTGGTATGCCAAGTTGTAGCCTGAGGCTGCTTTAAGATGGTTGAAATGCAGTATAATGTAAATGCTTGGAAGTGAAGGACTATTAATTGAAAGCCAGACTGATAGTGGGGGTGGGGGGGTGGCATTATGGATAAGGTGCCATTCAGGCTAACCATATGTAGCATATCATCTACAATGGACATTTTAAATGTTTGTCATGGACATTTTCAATTTCAAGTCTGGAAATGAGCCTTCTAATAATTGACAGAAGTGTCCTACATTAATGAAAAAGCTTAATGGTGAAGCACATCTTTTGTATCCTTTTGTTGTCCAAAAAATCTAGAGGAAAATATAAGCTACTATTTTAAATTAAACTGGAAATATAATCAGGATAAAATTGATAAAACTAGCTCTATCTTTCTCTTTAGAATATTTACTAAGTTCAAAATCAAACAATTTAGCCTGACATGTTTAAATACGATTGACCATTTCTCTCCCAACCCCACCCTTACCCCCTTGTTTCTAACAGGCAGCAAAAATGAAAAGCATTTACTTTGTGGCTGGATTGTTTGTAATGCTGGTACAAGGCAGCTGGCAACGTTCCCTGCAGGACACAGAGGAGAAATCCAGGTATTAAAGCTTTAGACTCCAACTAACATAGTGCTGTGGTTAGAATAAAACCTGTGAATAGTGTCTCAGTATTTAATAAGAGTAAATACTCTGCACAGTTTTCATATGTTTAAAGTGTCATTGTGATAAAGGCAGGCTTTTATGGGGTATACATCAGAGTATGTGTTGTTTCATACCCAAAGGGATGGGAAATGTTGAAAAAATATGTTATATGGGAAATTATAGCCCTTTGAATTCTTTAGATGATCCTGTCTATCCATTCATTACTCACACACTGCATAGTAGGTTATTTTAATTATTCACATAAACTCTTTTCTCTTTTTCATTCCTTTAAAATAAATAACATTGTTTCTTGCTAAATGTAAAAGTCATACATGTTCATGATAGAAAACATGAAAGATATGCAAAAATGCTTAAGTACTCAAAATTCCACTACTGAGAGAAAATTATCCATTACAAAAATTTTTGTGTATTACTTCTCTGTATTTTTTATATATATTGTATATAAATATTTCTGATTATAGTACAGCTTTGCATCATGCATTTTCTCTTGATAGTGCATATTGTTAGCTTTTTCTGATATCATTAAAAATATCTATTGTGTATGATAGTTAATGGCTTATTAGTCCATCTTATTAATGTACAGTAATTTATTTAACTACTTCTCTGTTGGACATTTAAGAGGTCTCCAAATTTTCCCACTGCAAATAATGCTGCAAATGACATTTTGCATATACATGTTTCCTTACATTTCTGACTATTTTCTGAGGATAGAGTACTAGTAGTAGAATTACTGTGTCAAAGGGTTTGAATGAGTATAAACCTTTTATAATGACTTGCCAACTTGCTTTCCAAAAAAGTCACATGCATACATACCTTCACCAGTCCAATAGAGATATTCTTCTCACAGAATCTTCCCCATCATTTAATCTTTGCTAATTTTATGGGTAAAATGACATCTCATTGTTGTCTGAATTTCTATTTCTATTAATCACATTGAATATTTTTTCCCAATGTTTACCAACCAACCATTGATTACTGGCAAATGCATTATCCATTACATAATTTCCAATGAGCAAGTGGGCTTTCTCTTGCTTTTCTTAGACTTTTAAGAGTCTCTTCCATCATTAGCTACCATATAATCAGGTAATTGAGCTATGTTTCTTATTAATGTATGCAAAACAGAATTGGAAACATAAATCTGCTCCCCCAACAATGATTTTGGTTTCTTCACTCTTTAAAATATTCAAGTCACTGCTCTCTTCTGCCATTATTAGCATAATCATGAGTAGATTAATTAGTTGGGGGAAAAAAAGACTTATTTAATCCTATTTCAGGGAAAAAAAAGTTGAGAAATCTGTTACTAGAATTCAGAATAGGAGTGTAAAAGACTATAAGAAAACTATGGAATTCCCACAAGCTAAGGGCTCTCTGAACTACCTTAGAGAAATAGCCTAGGTGCCTGCCTCACTGCTTCACGTGGTCCTGTGTTTTTAGTGAAGCTGATCCTGGAGGGAGTCTATCCTTGAGAGCTTTATGTTGCCGCACTTACTATTCACAGATCATTCCCAACTTCCCAGACGGACCCTCTCAGTGACCCGGATCAAATGATGGAGGACAAGCGCCATTCTCAGGGCACATTCACCAGTGATTACAGCAAGTATCTGGACTCCAGGCGTGCCCAGGATTTCGTGCAGTGGTTGATGAGCACCAAGAGGAACCGGCAAGTTGTTCTGAACCTGGTCTGAAATTTGCACACAAATGAACCACTCAAATAGACCTTCAGTTTCTCCTTTTTTTTTTTTTTTTTTTTTGAGACATGAGCTTTTATTATAGGGCTTACCTACAGGGTGGGAAGTCAAGCCACGTTGCCCTGAGATCAGGAGCTTCTCTGAATGGATTCAGACTCCTGACTTTTTAAAGTTATCATGATTCTCAAATAATGCCCGTAAACTCAATTTTGATGTTTTTCGAGGTTGGTGATGCTATCCTTTGTATAACGCCTTTGGATATCCCATCCCTCACCATTCCCACCCTCCAATGTGGCATGCCTTTATCTTCCCAACTGTGTCTTAGCAATAATGTACTCTCTTACCCATTTCCCCTTAAAACTAAAAGCAGACTTTTGTGAACCAGGCAGAGTTTGGAATCTCATTTCTGGCCAAAAGATGGAGCAAGAATATTGAATTCCTTGTGGGGTCCAAACTCATGACTGTGACCACACTAACATTAGCCCCTAGCCAATATAATCATGGTAAAGTGTGGAAGGACATGTGTTCCTTTTCTGGTAGAATCCAAGATATGCATTTAAGTCTCAGCCTAGTTGCACAGCATAAAGAGAAGGTGGCAAATTAGAATACTACATGTCTGTCATAAAGCATTCATTTTAATGTTTGATTTTCTTTGACGAGTGCTGGGATTTTGCTGCATCTAGGCCACTGGAGGAAGTCATCCATGAGAGTTTCACAGAAATGGTGGAATTTCCCAATTTCTTTGGAGAGTAGCCCACGAGGGGAAGTGAGTTATACATACACAGTAGCTACATAAAAATCAGGAAAAAGGACATGGGTTTGTCTGGATAGAATGGAGAAGGCAGAGAGAGAGACAGAGAGGGGTGGGGGTTGGGGGGACATCACAGCAAGAGTAATAGGAGAGGCAGAGTCACTAACCACGGTTCTTAGGGTAGAGGGCACAACTGCAGGAAAGAGGCCCTTATGGGAGAGCAGACACCAGGAGTAAGGACTAAGGTGGAGCCAATCAGTGAAAAGTGAGGCATCTCAAATTTACAAAAATGAAAAACTGTCCTCAATCTCCGGTAAAGGAATGGCACAACATGGTATACTAGTGTAAGACATTCTTCGCTCTCAGGTGGTGTCTGCTGTGTGTTTAAGGTGAAACTTCCCAGGGGTGATATGAATGAAGGAGACTGACGGCCCCTTCCACAGGGTGCTCTGGATACACCGGAAGCTGATCTGGGATCATGCTCTCAGCTTTCCTCCTTCCAAACTGATCATACAATTCCTTTAATCCATTATCACATGAGCCTTTTGATAACAGTTTAGATGATTCTTTGGTTTCCCTTGAATCAATTAACTAACTCTGACCCACTACTTACTAATAGCAAACAGCTGACTTCTCTGAGACGAATACAGCATGGTGAATAGCCTATTATCTATTGAGATTGAAGTAAAAATAAGACAGCTTTCAATAACCAATGCCAAAGATAATTAGAGAAGGTAAAAATGGGTGTCCTGGAGTATTTGAGCCTCTCCTTGATTATTATTAACCCTCTCCCATCAATCTTCAATCCAGACAATTAATGTAGCTTCAAGACTAATCCCTTAGCCACCCCCTTCTCCCAAATTTTCCCTAAACCCCTCCTACATGGAATCCAGAACCCAAAGCTGCCACTGCTTATAGGTGAGAACCATATTGCCAGAGAAACAGATCTTTAACATTCACAATTCTTTCAGGAATAACATTGCCAAACGTCATGACGAATTTGAGAGACACGCTGAAGGGACCTTTACAAGCGACGTAAGTTCTTATTTGGAGGGCCAAGCTGCCAAAGAATTCATTGCTTGGCTGGTGAAAGGCCGAGGAAGACGAGAGTAAGTCTGTACATTAATTGACTTTGTTATTGTTGCTTGATGGTGAAAACTTACAGCTAGACTTATCTATATATGGATCTGGATTAGAGAAAATATTACTACAGTCTCACAAAGTAAAGAAGTAATATACAACAGTCTAGTATGTTTTCTCTTTGGTCGGAAGTACTAACATTACAACCATATTATGTTTTCATTAGCCATTATAGTTATGTTATAAATATGTATTAATTTATTGCCCAAATCAGGACACTTTTTAATAAATAGGTGCTTTTGATAACTACACTTGGCCAAGAATGTTAAACTAGGACTGTCCTAGAAAAACTAGGGATAAGGAAAAAAGAAGAAATAAGGCCAAAAACATAAAGTTTGGCATTACATATTTATATTTGTGATAAACCTGTATTTATGTATTACCAATAATTCAGACAAAAATTTGATGAAGACTGAAAGGGAACCAAACATAAGAAGCTTAATGAAATAATGCTCAAATGTACAGATATGTGGAAATACCTGTATATTTAACCAAATAGCCAATTTTTTAGAGATCCATTAAATAACCAAAGACCAAAGAAAAAGAGACTAAGACCTTTAGCAATTGCCTGGTTCAGACCTCTGAACCATCTCATTTTTTTCTTGACGATTTTGACTGATGTTTGAAATATGAGGCAGAAAATTTATGTTCAGCTCTATAGTTTTTCAATGAAATTTAAAACAAACTAACTGAGAGAGATCGCAAGACAAAGGACTAGTGTTTGGCCAGATTTTTAAAACATTAACAATCAAACTTAGAAAATCAGTGGTAAAAGAGTTGCTTACACTTGAGGATATTTTATAGTGCTTTAAAGGGATACCAAAAATTCTGCTATGATAAACCTACGAAAGAGAAAAATCTAGTATAGACTAAACTTTAATCTCTTAAAACTGCGCTTTGCAAGACTGTTCTGAGAATCACTGGTTTCACTAGATACAATATATTTTATTGAATTATAGGCAAGTTAGTCTCAGCAATAGCTTGTGTGTTGCCGAGATGCTAAAAATTTTTAAGCAGTCTGGAATTTGGAAAGGGCATGCAGTTGAACAGGCTTGGTTTCAGATCCCAGCTCTGCTCCCTAAAACCTGAAAAATTTCCTCTCAACACTGGCCAGTTGATATCAGTTTCTATGACATCTTCCTAGTAGGACCTTGATAAAAGAAACTCTTACTGTTTTCTCAACGAGGATCACAAATGTTACCAGTCTGAGGCAACCAATAAGAATCTATCTTAAAATCTTTAACCAAAGAACAGTTTTAACTCTCTTCTTAGTTTCCCAGAGGAAGTCACCATCGTTGAGGAACTCCGCCGCAGACATGCTGATGGTTCTTTCTCTGATGAGATGAACACAGTTCTTGATAATCTTGCCACCCGGGATTTTATAAACTGGTTGCTTCAGACCAAAATTACTGACAGGTAACTGCATTTTAGTTAATTCTGGAAACAATCAAAACTTTCATAAGTATATACTGTAATACTGCTACAGATCGTTCCCTATGTCAGGGAGAGTCTTTACTCTCCCGTGTTATATATGTATATGTATATAGTTATGTTATATATATGTATAGACATACACATATATATAATTATGCATGCTTGAATCATTTAAGAATACATTATTATATTCATTTTAGATCATTACAATTTTATTCATTTACTTATATATTCCAAAAACATTTACAAGTGTCTGCAAGAGATGAGACACTGGGAACACAGATATGAATAAAACATGGGGAGTGTTCAGTCATTCACATATTAATATCACATTAAAAATATCATGTATGTTGAAACTTCAAAGATAAAATGCCAATATATGTGGTATTATATATTATATATTTAATGTAATAAGCGTAGTAGTAAAAATCTAAACACCAAAAAATAACTACTTATCTTAGTGAATTTTGGTTGTTTTTATAATTATTCATAAATCTTTATATTTTTAATAAGGAGTCTTTAGGATAAATCATCTCTGAATGCAAATATTTTCAGAGTTCAAAAGACAGATGGATTTACAGATAACTTTTATCAAAATAAGTAATTGAAATATTTCCCAGAAAAGTCACCTATATCATCTGGGTAGTATAGTTATGTTAAATCACTGTCTTTTTTTTTAAATCCCTAGGAAATAAGCATGTCATCATTCAAGACCATCTTCACAATGTCACCTGCCAGCCACTCGGGATGTTTGAAATTTTAAGTTCTGTAAATTTAAAAGGTATATTTTGAAGCCATATCACTTTGCATGCCAATAAATGCATTTTTTCTTTTAGTGTTTGTGGCCAAAAGATTGTAAATGAAACAAACCATTGTCGAAAGATTGCTAAAATATCAGCTTTAAGATATGAACCTACTAGATTCTCTCATTTTCTTCTTATTTGGGATGAAGTACTACAATCTGTTTACATTCAGCATTGAAATTATTTTTCTGTGACATCAACTTGACATGTAAATTATTCTAATCACCACATACTTGCATTTTAATAATGAGAGAAAGGAAGGCCTGGTAGCCACAGTGGTGAAACTGGCAAGAGAACTTCCCTCTTAAAACCTTTGTCATAAATACGCTCAGCTTTCAATATATCAAAGACAGACTTAAATAAAATATTCAAACTTCTTTTCCATTGTCTTTTTTCTTTCTTCTTGGTGTCCCAGTCTTTACAAACACCCCTTCTCCATAAACTCTTAGCCCACAAACCAAATCTTGTACTCAGGCACGACTTCATGTTTTGAATGACTGTCTACTACTCTAACATTTTGAGCCATCATTGAAAAATTAGGGTATTTCAAGTAAAAATATTGATTTTTTTTACTTCTTCAGGCAATACTAGTTTCATACAGCAAATCTCTCCTGGAGTTGAGTAGCAGCTGCCTCCTTCTGAGGACTCGTGTTCTCCAGCTCATGACACTTGGGCACTTACCTCTGGCCTACTTTACTTGCATACCTCACCTGGCTGACACCTGTAGGCATTTGAGTTTGCCATCCTGCCTCTACCTTGTCTTCCTGCAAAGTCCAATATCTTGGGTCAGTCTGGTACTGGTTGCCACATCCAAGATTTTTCTTTGGCATGACAGCTTTGCCACTCTGTAGTGCTCCTGTAACCTGTGACTTCCTAATTATCTGCCAATAAGGATCCAAGTTTGGAAACTGCTTATGTACTTTGATAAATAGGAATGAATTTGAGGTAATATCTGTAATAATTACACTCTCACCCATTAACATTTTGATAGACCTTTGCTGAGCTGGATGGAAAAGAATAGAGGTAAGGCTAGTGCTAGCTATGTGGCCCTAAGCTGATCCTAAGATCCTCATGTGAAAAAATAAGGTTAGATTGTTTAACCACCATCATCCCCTTAAAAAAGTCTGCCTGTGACTCTTTGTCTTAACCCTGGAAATAGCAGGATCCTGAAGCATTCACCCTAAAATGGTTGTTACCAGGCTACTTGGAGCAGAAAGTTACCTTTGTATATATCAAGATTATGTCGCTCTGCTTCCCCAGAACCAAAACCATCCTGCCTTTCTCTAATATCTCAATGAGGGATGGTCACAGGCTACACAAGTATTTTCTCAAAGTAGAGTTTTTGTTTGTTTATTTGCTTATTCTATAAATAGGAGCTAACTATGTCAATTGTTAAGACATTCAACTGATAAGATCAAGTATCATGTTTCACAATTCTGATCTAAGGAGTTCATGGCAACTGTTTGATGCCCACCATGTTTTCTTTTATGCAAATTGTTGCCTTTACCACTCCTACACCAGTTTACCCACAGGTAACCCAACAGGCCCCCTCTAGAGCTGAAATTGAAACTAATAGATATGCTTTTTCATGATACCAGATAGTCAAATCTTGAAAACATCTCTGTGCAAACTCCAGTTAAAGCAGCAGCCTTCAGAACCCTAGGAAGTACAAAAGAGGTGAGGTAGTCAGCTAAAATAAGTTGGCACTTGACTTGGGTGACCAGAAGAGAGGAATAGAAGATGGTGAATGTGAATCAAGTCCAAAAGAATGTCAAAGGTTAAAACCAGAGAAGATGAGTCTATGCTTAGGTTCAAAAGGCAAACCCAAGGCTGAGGATGGACAATAAAGTCAAGGAGATAAGGAGTCATGTAAGTGTAGAAATGAAGCTGGGGTATTAATTAAGTAGTATGTTTGATTGTGTAATACAAACTCAACCACACAGGCTTCACTGAACAGAGGATTATAGTTTTACAGAACAGTCCAGAGGCAGGTAATTCAAGGGTAGGCATGTCAGTAACAGTGCATGGTCCTTTTATCTTTCTACTCTGCCATTATAAGCAAATGGCTTCCCTCTCATGGTTATCTCCAAGTTGAGAGATGGCTGTTTTACATCCCAGCTTCCTGCCTACTTTCCAGGAAAGAGAAAAAAGAAAAAAGAAGAGATGAAGTAGGGAGACAAAAAGGAACAGAAGGAGGGGACAAGAAGAGGAAGTGTAAGAACTGACAATCAGAAAGAAAATGAAACAATACTGAGAAAGCAAAGCATTCCCAGAAATCCCCAGCAGATTCCAGTTCAGTCTCATTGGCCAGAAATGGGTTCCATGTCACACCCTGGCTGCAAGAGAGGCTAGCAAAGGTTGTCTTTTAGCCAGCTAAGTTGCTGTCCATACAAATTCAGGATTCTATTAGTAAAGGAAAAAAGAAAGAATGAGTATTAGGTAGGCAGTGTGGCCACATCCGCCACCAGGAGCAAAGAGCAAAACAGGGAAAATCAAAACACATATCACCACAGTCAGAGTTGATACATCCAAGGCTCACTTTACTGAGGTTCACCCTTTGTAGTATGGGGCTGAATTGGCCTAATTTAAGTCCAAGCTAGTTTATAGGATCCTGGACTCCCTCTGAATACAATGGAATAAAAGAAAGACACCCAACAAAGAAATTATTGAAGCACAAGCATAATATGAATGGTTTTATATCTTTGACTACAGAACAAATATTAAATTTGTTTGTCTTTTATTAATATAAAACTCTGTGTGTGTGTGTGTGTTTGCTTGAATTACCTACTCCAATTTAGACATGCTCTGAATCTTAATCCACATTCCTGTGGGTGTGAACTCACTGTATATAAGACCTCTTGGAGGTGTTCTTTTTAGTTAAGGTGTGGCCCAACTGAATGAGGGTGGGGCTTAATCTATATAACTGAAGGCCTTATAAAGATTAGAAACCAGATATAAAAATTTGGAGAAGACCTTACAGGAAGAAGCTGGTAGTCAGAGGAAACCTAAAGAGCTGATGAAAAGAGAATACATCATCATGTGAAGGGAGGCAGAAATACAATCCAAGGACAAAGATTGCTGACAGCCAGCACCAGAATGCTACAGACTCCAGGAGAAAGCTGATACATTGACATATTTTTTAGACTTCTAGCTTCAAAACCATGAGCCAATAAATGCTAGTTGTTTAAGCCAACTCATTATGTGGTATTTGTCATAGCAGACTGGCAAACTAAGACAAAATATTGTAGAACTGAAACTAAATATCAGTCACATCAATTAATGTAAAAGAGTTTAACTCACTTATTAAAGAAAAAAGATTTTCAGGTTAACCAACAAAGCACATCCAAATTCATACTGTATATAAAAGAAACACTCAGAACAAAAAGATTCAGAAATATTACAAATAAAAATATTAAAAATTATAAAAGCAAAAAGAAACCAAGCAAATGTAAATTAAAAAAAGAAGGGGTTGAACTCTTGGTCTCAAAAAAGGTAGTACTTAAGCCAGAAATCACTAAGCAAGAAAAAGAAGGATATTTTTAAATGCTAACTTATGATTCAACATGACGATACAATAGTTACGAATAGTTATGCAACCAATAGCATGTCAAGAACTATTTTCATTAAGCAGAAACAACATGAGATTAGAAACACAGTAATAATAGAAGATTTTAACACTCTTCTCTTGGTCCAAGACAGACCCAGTGAACCAAAGATCAGGACATAGAAGACCTAAACAACATAATCAATCAGGTAGATCCTATACATCTAAATTTCACTATGAAATCTGATGAAAGAGGATACATATTCTTCAAGAGCACATGGAATATTCAAAAAACTCAGCCGCATAGATCACAAAAAAATTTCAAGAATAATACAAATAAGTTTTCTGATCACAATGCAATAAAACTAGAAATGAGGAAAAAAATAATTTTTAAAAAGCTTTCACCTGGAAATTAAAAGGCATGATGTTTAAAAACTCCAGGCTTTAAAACACAAAGGGGAAATACAATCCAAATTTTACAAAGTTTCTAAAAAATAACAATATTAAAAATATCACATATCAGAACAATGGGACATTGTTAAAACAAAACTACGATAGAAATTCATACCATGAAATGTTTGAATATACAAGAAGTTTAAAAATGAAAATAGGTTAAACTTGCAATTCAAAATGCTAGAAAAAGACTAAAAATAATTTAAATTGAAAGGCAGAAGGAAGGAATTAATAAAGGAGAAAAACAGAAAATAATGAGATAGAAAACAGATAAATAGTGGGACTTATGATTAAACAAAGATGCCGATTTGGGAGGAAGAAAGTCAGAAAAATAGAAAACTAACAAACTTACGTTTTTTTAAAAAGAGAGAAAGCATAAATACCAAAAGAAGCAATGATGAACATGAAATAATTATCAAAATGGAGGATTTTTTTTTTTATTTTGAAAGACTACTTTGTAAAACTCTATGCGAATACATTTTTTTTTCTGTTTTTTTTTGTTTGTTTTTTTTTTAATCTTCATTTTATTGAGATATATTCACATACCATGCAGTCATACAAAACAAATCGTACTTTCGATTGTTTACAGTACCATTACATAGTGGTACATTCATCACCCAAATCAATCCCTGACACCTTCATTAGCACACACACAAAAATAACAAGAATAATAATTAGAGTGAAAAAGAGCAATTGAAGTAAAAAAGAACACTGGGTACCTTTGTCTGTTTGTTTCCTTCCCCTATTTTTCTACTCATCCATCCATAAACTAGACAAAGTGGAGTGTGGTCCTTATGGCTTTCCCAATCCCATTGTCACCCCTCATAAGCCACATTTTTATACAACTGTCTTCGAGATTCATGGGTTCTGGGTTGTAGTTTGATAGTTTCAGGTATCCACCACCAGCTACCCCAATTCTTTAGAACCTAAAAAGGGTTGTCTAAAGTGTGCATAAGAGTGCCCACCAGAGTGACCTCTCGGCTCCTTTTGGATTCTCTCTGCCACTGAAGCTTATTTCATTTCCTTTCACATCCCCCTTTTGGTCAAGAAGATGTTCTCCGTCCCACGATGCCAGGTCTACATTCCTCCCCGGGAGTCATATTCCACATTGCCAGGGAGATTCACTCCCCTGGGTGTCTGATCCCACGTAGGTGGGAGGGCAGTGATTTCACCTTTCAAGTTGGCTTAGCTAGAGAGACAGGGCCACATCTGAGCAACAAAGAGGCATTCGGGAGGAGGCTCTTAGGCACAACCATAGGGAGGCCTAGCCTCTCCTTTGCAGCAACCGTCTTCCCAAGGGTAAAACCTGTGGTAGAGAGCTCAACCCACCAAACCACCAGTCCCCTATGTCTGTGGTCATGTTAGCAACCATGGAGGTGGGGTAGGCGAATACCCCCACACTCTCCACAGGCTCCTCAAGGGGGCACCACATCTTTTTTTTTTTTCCTTGTTTTTTTTTTTTTTTTTTTTAACTTTCCCTTCTTTTTTAAATCAACTGTATGAAAAAAAAGTTAAAAAGAGAACAAACATACAATAAAAGAACATTTCAAAGAGACCATAACAAGGGAGTAAGAAAAAGACAACTAACCTAAGATAACTGCTTAACTTCCAACATGTTCCTACTTTACCCCAAGAAAGTTACCTAATATAGCAACATTTCTGTGAACTTGCTCCTACTATATCCATCAGAAATTAACAGACCATAGTCATTCCTGGGCATCCCCAGAACGTTAAATAGCTTATCTGTTCTTCTTGGATTATTGTTCCCCCTTCCTTAATTGCTCTCTACTGCTAGTTCCCCTACATTCTACATTATAAGCCATTTGTTTTACATTTTTCAAAGTTCACATTAGTGGTAGCATATAATATTTCTCTTTTTGTGCCTGGCTTATTTCGCTCAGCATTATGTCTTCAAGGTTCATCCATGTTGTCATATGTTTCACGAGATCGTTCCTTCTTACTGCCGCGCAGTATTCCATCGTGTGTATATACCACATTTTATTTATCCGCTCGTCTGTTGAAGGACATTTGGGTTGTTTCCATCTCTTGGCAATTGTGAATAATGCTGCTATGAACATTGGCGTGCAGATATCTGTTAGTGTCACTGCTTTCCGATCTTCCGGGTATATACCGAGAAGTGCAATCGCTGGATCGAATGGTAACTCTTTATCTAGTTTTCTAAGGAACTGCCAGACTGACTTCCAGAGTGGCTGAACCATTATACAGTCCCACCAACAATGAATAAGAGTTCCAATTTCTCCACATCCCCTCCAGCATTTGTAGTTTCCTGTTTGTTTGATGGCAGCCATTCTAACCGGTGTTAGATGGTATCTCATTGTGGTCTTAATTTGCATCTCTCTAATAGCTAGTGAAGCTGAACATTTTTTCATGTGTTTCTTGGCCATTTGTATTTCCTCTTCAGAGAACTGTCTTTTCATATCTTTTGCCCATTTTATAATTGGGCCGACTGTACTATTGTCATTGAGTTGTAGGATTTCTTTGTATATGCAAGATATCAGTCTTTTGTCAGATACATGGTTTCCAAAAATTTTTTCCCATTGAGTTGGCTGCCTCTTTACCTTTTTGACAAATTCCTTTGAGGTGCAGAAACTTCTAAGCTTGAGGAGTTCCCATTTATCTATTTTCTCTTTTGTTGCTTGTGCTTTGGGTGTAAAGTCTAGGAAGTGGCCGCCTAATACAAGGTCTTGAAGATGTTTTCCTACATTATCTTCTAGGAGTTTTATGGTACTTTCTTTTATATTGAGATCTTTGGTCCATTTTGAGTTAATTTTTGTGTAGGGGGTGAGGTAGGGGTCCTCTTTCATTCTTTTGGATATGGATATCCAACTCTCCCAGCCCCATTTGTTGAAAAGACCATCATGACTCAGTTCAGTGACTTTGGGGGCCTTATCAAAGATCAGTCGGCCATAGATCTGAGGGTCTATCTCTGAATTCTCAATTCGATTCCATTGATCTATATGTCTATCTTTGTGCCAGTACCATGCTGTTTTGGCAACTGTGGCTTTATAATAAGCTTCAAAGTCAGGGAGTGTAAGTCCTCCCACTTCGTTTTTCTTTTTTAGAGTGTCTTTAGCAATTCGAGGCATCTTCCCTTTCCAAATAAATTTGATAACTAGCTTTTCCAAGTCTGCAAAGTAGGTTGTTGGAATTTTGCTTGGGATTGCATTGAATCTGTAGATGAGTTTGGGTAGAATTGACATCTTAATGACATTTAGCCTTCCTATCCATGAACATGGAATATTTTTCCATCTTTTAAGGTCCCCTTCTATTTCTTTTAGAAGAGTTATGTAGTTTTCTTTGTATAGGTCTTTTACATCTTTGGTTAAGTTTATTCCTAGGTACTTGATTTTTTTAGTTGCTATTGAAAATGGTATCTTTTTCTTGAGTGTCTCTTCAGTTTGTTCATTTCTAGCATATAGAAACATTACTGACGTATGTGCATTAACCTTGTATCCCGCTACTTTGCTAAATTTGTTTATTAGCTCTAGTAGCTGTATCGTCGATTTCTCAGGGTTTTCTAGATATAAGATCATATCATCTGCAAACAATGACAGTTTTACTTCTTCTTTTCCAATTTGGAGGCCTTTTATTTTTTTGTCTTGCCGGATTGCCCTGGCTAGCACTTCCAGCACAATGTTGAATAACAGTGGTGACAGCGGGCATCCTTGTCTTGTTCCTGATCTTAGAGGGAAGGCTTTCAGTCTCTCACCATTGAGTACTATGCTGGCTGTGGGTTTTTCATATATGCTCTTTATCATGCTGAGGAAGTTTCCTTCAATTCCTACCTTTTGAAGTGTTTTTATCAAAAACGGATGTTGGATTTTGTCAAATGCTTTTTCAGCATCTATTGAGATGATCAATTGATTTTTCCCTTTTGACTTGTTAATGTGTTGTAATACATTGATTGATTTTCTTATGTTGAACCATCCTTGCATGCCTGGAATAAACCCCACTTGGTCATGGTGTATGATTTTTTTAATGTGTCTTTGGATTCGATTTGCAAGTATTTTGTTGAGGATTTTTGCATCTATATTCATTAGGGAGATTGGCCGGTAGTTTTCCTTTTTTGTAGAATCTTTGCCTGGTTTTGGTATTAGATTGATGTTAGCTTCATAAAATGAGTTAGGTAGTGTTCCCTTTTCTTCAATGTTTTGAAAGAGTTTGAGTAAGATTGGTGTCAGTTCTTTCTGGAAAGTTTGGTAGAATTCCCCTGTGAAGCCATCTGGCCCTGGGCATTTATTTGTGGGAAGATTTTTGATGACTGATTGGATCTCTTTGCTTGTGATGGGTTGGTTGAGGTCTTCTATTTCTTCTCTGGTCAGTCTAGGTTGTTCATATGTTTCCAGGAAATTCTCCATTTCCTCTACATTATCCAGTTTGTTGCCATACAGTTGTTCATAGTATCCTCTTATAATTTTTTTAATTTCTTCAGGATCTGCAGTTATGTCACCTTTTTCATTCATTATTTTGTTTATATGGGTCTTCTCTCTTTTTGATTTTGTCAGTCTAGCTAGGGGCTTGTCAATCTTGTTGATCTTCTCAAAGAACCAACTTTTGGTGATATTTATCCTCTCTATTGTTTTTTTGTTCTCTATGTCATTTATTTCTGCTTTAATCCTTGTTATTTCTTTTCTTGTACTTGGTTTAAGATTGGTTTGCTGTTCATTTTCTAGCTTCTTCGCGAATACATTTTAAAGCCTAAATTAAATTGATAACTTTTCAGAAAAATACAGTTTATCAAAATTTTCCTCAATATGGATAGAGCTGAGGAGATCATTTTTCATTAAAGAAATAAAGTTTAAAAAAAAATCTCCCTACAAAAAAGCAGCATGGGTTTCACAGTGGATTTCTACTTACCTTGAAACATCAGATAATTCAATGAAATTTAGACCAGTCCAGAGTACTGAAAGAAGGAAACTTGTAAATTCTCTTTCTGAAGTGAATGAGCGTACATTGACATAAAATGGAACAAGCACTTAGGAAAAATTGGCAATTTCTCATTGAGTTAAACATATACCTACCATATATATACCTTATAAATAAGTAAATATATATTTAAACCAAGATAAATAAAAACATATATACACAAAAATATTGTCCAAGGATGTTCTTAATGGCTTTTGTAATAGCCAAAAAAAATGGAAACAACTCAAATGTCCATCAATGAAAGTGTGGATGGAAAAATTGGTATATTCATACTGTGGAATACTTCTCAGCAATAAGAAGAAAAAACTACTACCACATGCAACAATGCAGATGAATCTCACAGATAATATGTTGCACAAAAGAAGCCAGACACAAAAGAGAATGTACTACATGATTCCATTTATATGAAGTTTCTTTAAGGACAGTAAAAACAGTATACAGTAAGCAATGGTGTTAAAATAGCTTAGGGATTGTCTCTGGAAGGAAAATGTGGAATTTGGGTAGAAATAGGCACAAGAGAACATTCTAGAGTAGTGGAAATGTTCTATTTCTTGATTTGAGTGTGGTTACATGTGTGTATATAATTATCAAACTTGTTAAAATGTACACTTAAGATTTATGCATTTCACTCCATAAAAACAATGCTTTAGAAATACATTTAAATATGTAAAATCTATATGAATAAAACAGTGTCATTTCTAATTCAAAAGTTGATAACAGACTCTGTTGGCAAGTATGTTGGTACACGGACTTCCGAATTCTGCAAATGGGTATGTGAAATGGTGTAACTCCAAAGAAGGGTCATTTGACATATGTATTTGCCCGTTGACCCAGCAGCCCCAGTTCTAGGAATTTACCCTGAAGATACACATCCACAAATAAAGAACCACATATGCACAGGATTATTCATTGTAGATACTGATCATTCATTGAAACAAATCAAAAGCCATACATAGGGTACAAATTGAATGAACAATATAAGTCCATAAAATGGAGAACTACAAAGTCATTTAAAAAAAAAGAATGAGTATTATGAGTATTAGTTCATAAATATAGATTTGTTTTTAGTAGTATTGTTGGTGTAGTCATTCTGAAATGCCTCCTCATGTATTGAAAAAGAGGGCAAATAATTTGAGTTTGTTGGGAATTAAGGTTCTCACTGCATGAGAAGAGAGATATAAATATAGAATGTGGAAGGTTAGGAAGTAGTGTGTGGGTTTGAATTGACTGTATTAGTGTAAACAGTGTGTATACAAGAATATAGGAGTACATGTGCATATATCCATATACATGTGATGGTTAAGCACATGTGTCAACTTGGCTAGGGTTATGGTGCCCAGTTGTTTGGTCAAGCAAGCACTTGCTTGATTATACTGTGAGGAGATTTCCTGGATTTAAATCATAAGTAAGTTGAATTCATCTATGGCTTATTACATCTATAATCAACTAAGGAGACTACATTCAACAATGAGAGAAGTCTTATCCAATTAGTTGAAAGCCTTAAAAGAAGTGATGATTTCAGCAGTCAGAAGGAAAAATTTCCCTCTCTACTTCAGCCAGCCAACTTCTCCCAGGGAATTCATCAAGAACGTTCATTGGAGTTCCCAGCTTGCAGCCTGCCTTACAGAATTTGGATTTGCCCAACCCCATAGTTGAGTGACCCAATTCCTATAAACCTCATAATAGTAACATTATATATATATATTTGTATCTGTACAAATACATCGAATTATACATAAATGCATATAATAATTTATATGTGTGTGTGTGTGTGTGTGTGTGTATGTGTGTATATATATATATATTTCCCTGGAGAACCCTAATACAACATATATATGATTATATAGGTGTGTATATATGTATGTGTGTGTGTGTGTACAACTATGCACATGCATCCACACACACACTGTGATCTTGGTTTTAAATACCATTTACAACTAAAAATCAAGGGTTCTTTGAAGAAATACTTGATTCCCCTAAGTTATGTAAAGTACAAAGTAAGTGAGTTTGGAACATCTTGTGCCAGAAAACAAAGTGCTCAAAGGCTGATTGGGGTGGGGGTGGGGGGTTAGGACAAATGCTAACAACTGGCATTCCTAGAATCTGAACAGTATGTAAGTGTCCATTATGCTCTTCTTTCAACTTTTTCTAAAACCCAACTGTGTGGTTTAAAATTTTGTCAGTATAAAAGGTTTTAAAAATTACTCATCAATCACCATTGAAATTTACTGGGATATCAATTCATTACTAAAACAGATAAATAGATATTTATCTTCATAGATATTTATCTTCATTAGATAAATATAATGAAGGAAGAAGACATTAATTGTAACTTTTCTGCATACCTTGTTACACAGAACAACTCAATAGTTCTTGATAGAAAGATTTTTTATAGAATTCCAGATAAATAATACAAGATATGATATAGAATTAGAAAAAAACATAATTTTGCAATTTCCAATAAAATAGTGGATATAAACAAGAATAATTTTCAAGAGTTACTAAAACCATTAGGTGAAATATTGATGGAGAAATGTGATATGGATGGATCAGGCTGACAACATCTGAACCCACTAAACATGCTATGATACAATAAAAAGCACCATTCTAAAATATTCTCATGTAAAGAATTGAACTGGAATGTAATGAAGCCTCTAAATATAAACACCAGTTTAAAAGGGCCTAAATAAAAAGTTCAACCATAAAACTCTTAAAAGTTAAAAACAAGTAAACTTCATGACAGAAAGAAAAATAAAAAGAAATATGGGGGAAGTTATAAGCTAAATACAATACGTGGAACATTCTACAACACAAATTAGCCAATTGACCTATCAGATAATTAGAATTAAAAAAAAAAAGGAAGGGGGTCTATTGTAGAATAAAAGACACTTACAGACATAACAGTGAAAAGGAATTGTAAATCTCATTGCATCCTAAGACAGCAGAAAGGCATTTTGAAGCAATTGGGGAAATTTGAAAATAATTTGGGTGTTATTATTAAGGAGTAGTTGCAAATTTTGTAGGATGTGATAATGGCATGCTTATATGTACATCCTTATCAGTTATAAATGTATACTAAAGAATTTAAGGGTGAAATGACAAGAGGATTTGCTTAAATTACTCCAGCCCCTCAACACACACACACACACACACACACACACACAACCGAGGGGAAAAGGGAAAAGATAAAACAAGAGTGACAAAATATTGATGATTATTGAAGATGAGTGATATGTATATGGGAATTTATTATGCTATTTTCTTTACATCTGTTTGTGTTTGAAAATTTCCATAATTAAAAAAGAGAGAGAGAAAGAATAATGGTTTCGGCAAGTTTTAGCAATGGATCTAAGATAAGTAGGCAGAATTGAAATTTGGAGGGAGATCTAACAGAGCTAATTGGATAGGTGAGATGAGCAGTTATGTGCTGGTAAATGTTTAATGGCCTACCATTCTACGGGAATCAAAAAAAAAGGTCCCTGATTCGTAGTGTTTGCCACTTTTCTTGGTGAAACTACACCCACCTTGGCTGACTTCAAGCTACCAACATGATGTCACTGAACACAGATTTGGGAAGAGATGTGAACAACTGCCTCTCCCAGTGTGTGAGCCCATGCCAACACAGCAAAGGATGAGAAAAAGTGATGAATCAAGAATTTACTCCTAGATTTTTAATTTAAGCAATTTAACTACCTTAGTTGAGTGAGAGCCATTGTAATTTGGGTATTAAAAGTAAATACACATGGCATCTCAAAATTCTGAGATGCTGAGCTCTTTGTGTATAACCTGGTCAGTCCAGAACTTTGGGTATCTGTGTGATGCCTGAAACTCAGAGCTAGAGCTCAGCAGCTATGGATGTCAGTATTGCTTCATACAGCAACTGTTAGGAAAAAAAAAAAAAGCTGAAAAAGAGTTCGGATTTCAATTAGAGTTAGAAATGAAGAAGATCTGGTTAGGAATAAGGCAAATCAGGCCAAAGGGTAAAGGATGATACTGACTGTGTTTTAAAACTTCAACTTCTATGTGAGACCAAGGGAAGAGATGTTTATCTGATGCAGGATCTATGTTTTCTGCAGCACACTAACTAATTTAACTTGCAAGGTCAGTTTACTCAAACACCATATTTACATGGAAATTTGAATAGAAAGTGAGATCTGATAGGTTTGTACAGATTAGTGTGAAATCCCAATACATCCCAAAGTAATTTCATCAGAGAATAAAAATATATTTGCAGAGCCCCACCAAGGAACTGGGGAAAAATGCAGAAATGTTAGACTTCCCCACCTGGGTTATTATAGATATTCTCACAATTTATTAGAATCAGCCCTCAATCTTGGGGCTTGCCCTTCTGAAGCTTATTACTGCAAAGGAGAAGTTAAGCCTACTTATAATTGTGCCTAAGAGTCTCCCCCAGAGAACCTCTTTGTTGCTCAGATGTGGCCTCTCTCTAAGCCCATGTGGCAGATGAACTCACTGCCCTACCCTCTACACGGGACATCACTCCCAGGAATATAAATATCCCTGGCAACATGGGATGTGACTCCCAGGGATGAGCCTGGATCCTGCATCGTGGGATTGAGAACATCTTCTTGACCAAAAGGGGGAAAAGAAATGAGACAAAATAAAGTTTCAGTGGCTGAGAGATTTCAAAAGGAGTTGAGAGGTCACTCTGGAGGGCATTCTTATGCACTATATAGATATCCCTCTTTAGTTTTTAGTGTATTGGAAGGGCTAGAAGGAAATACCTGAAACTGTTAAACTGCAACCCAGTCACCTTGATTCTTGAAGGTGGTTGTGTAACTATTAGCTTACATGGTGTGACTATATGATTGTGAAAACCTTGTGGCTCACACTCCCTTTATCCAATGTATGGACAGATGAATAAAAAAATGGGGACAAAAACTAAATGAAAAATAGGGTGGGATGGGGATGTGTGTGTGCGAAATGTTTTAGGTGTTCTTTTTCGCTTTTATTTTTATTCCTTTTGGAATAAAGAAAATGTTCAAAAATTGACTCTAGTGATGAATGTACAACTATATGATGGTACTGGGAATAACTGATTGCATCCTGTGGATGATTGTAGGGTACGTGAATATACCTCAACAAAACCATATTTTTAAAAAAATACACATGGCAAAGATAGAACACCAATTTCAGAAGAGTAGTTACCTCTGGGTAGGAGTCAGGGGTAAAAAAAGGAGGAGCTGGAGACAGTGCTTCCATTGTTATGGCAATGGAAATTATATAGTTTAAGGTTGATGGTGAGGATCTGGTTGTTCAGTTAGTCTTCATGTCTTCTTAAACGTCTTAAATGCATCATCTCATTGCTCTAGTCTTTTGATTTGGACATGGATACGTCTCCATCACCGGAGCAGTCCCCTCTCATTTCTTCTTTCTTCTTTTACCAACTAATAGAACAAACTATTTATCTCATGAAACAACCTTAATGATTGGAGGGAAGCACAAATCTGGAGAATATTTCAGTGATTTAGTTGAAAAGTGAGAAAGACAAATTAAGAAACAAGGGTGAACAGGAAGGAAGAGGTGGGAGAGCTCTTAAGGAGGTGGTAAGGATAGAAGATGGTGGGGTAGAGGTTACAACTAGATCTCTAGCTTGGGCTTCTAGATGGTATTATTGACTGAAGACTAAATATTGGAAGAGGAGCAGGTTTTAAGGCTGGAGGGAAAACAGTAGGTTAATTCTGGAAAGAATAAAAGGTATCTGGCTGTCTCTTATACCCACGTGCACATCACAAGAACCCACTGAAGGAATGATTGGGGCAGATTGAATTATAGAGGATTAAGAATGGGCAAGGAAGTGATGGGACATACTACAAATGTAATCCAACATGGTCCTTCAAGATTTGTTGGGAAGAAAAGGAGTGGGGGCAGCTGTAAGATTTATTTATAAGAGGGACGTGGGAGCTGTAGTCTGGTTGGAAGAGTGGTGGGACTGGAAGGTATATTTTTATAATGTTTTATATAATATGAGAAAACATTAATGGTTCATTTTTAAAAAGAGAGAGCAGGAGTACTGGTTAAATGGACCAAGGGGTGGTTGTTGGTTGATTATTTTTTGGTTGGTTTATTAAGGTGCAATGACTTGAGAACAAATCTATACATTCCTTCAGAGTTGGTAGACCACATGGAAAGCAGAGTTAGGGAAGGTTATTATTAAAATTGTACTCTCCTGTCATTCAGAGAGAAAGAACTAAGAGAAGAGGAGGAGTATAGAATAAGTAAAATCGTGTCAGAACTTATCTTGCATGTCAAATTACACAGATAACAAACACTGACGAAAGAACAACACAATTTCAGAAACTTTCAGAGAGCAGAATAAGAGCTTAGACCCTATCTGTGCTAAAAACTAAGTTTCGCTCTATAGAAATGATATTTCCCCAGGGAAATTACAGGATGCTGCCAAGACCGAGTGAGCTTTTGCTTTTCCCCCCAATGTTTTTGAGTGATCTCTCTCACTTTTCCAACAATTATAATTTTGCTCTTGCTGTTTGAAATCATTTCCATCTGACATCTGGAACAAATGCATGGCATTTCTAGGAAACCAGCCTTTTCTCTTTTTCCAAGGAAGTTACATTTATAGTAACACATCTTCCTTGAAAAATCATGATGCTTCAGATTCTTAACAATTTTGCACCCAAGCTAGAATGAATATAGCACAGAGGCAGGTCAATGTGGCAGAGTAGAGAGAAGGTGGGCTCTAATGGCAGGCAGATCTGGCTCAAATGCCAGCCCTGTCAGCAACTGGCTGTGCTGCTTCACTTCCCCAAGCCCCACTCTCCTCCCCTATAAAAAGGGGATGATAATATCTGCCCCACACCTGCCAAGCTCACAGTGCAGTACCTGACACATAGAACCATTTGATACCTAGGATCCTTTCTTACATAAATTATTTTCAAACAATTGATAAGAAACCGAGGTTATTAATAGTCTAGTAAGTATCCATTAGCTTTGCTGTGGCTTTGAATGTTGGAAAAACAATTCTAAGCAACCTTCATAAGTCCAAAAATAGTCTGCTAAATAAAACAATGCAGTTCAAGACAAGGACAAATATTTTCACTAATAAAGCTGTGGTCATCACCTGTTGCTATTGTAACAAATTACCACAAACTTAGTGGCCTAAAAAACACACACACACAAATTTATTATCTTACATTTCTGGAGGTCTGAAGTCTGAAATGAGTTTCACTGGGTTGAAATCTAGAGGCTGGGAGGGTCCTGCTCCCTCCTGGGTCGCTGGAGAAAATCCCATTTCCTTACCACCTGCAGCAGCTAGATGCTGCCTACATTCCTTGGCTCATGGACCCTCCATCTATCCTCAAAGCGTTACCACTCCAGCCTCAATCTCTTCCTCTGACCCCGATCCGCTTCTCTCCCTCTTGTAAGGACCCTTGTGATTACACTGGTATCACTGGGTAATCCAAGGTTATTGCCTCATCTGAAAACACATAACTTAATCACATCTGCAAAATCCCTTTTACCATGAAAGGCGACACATTCCCAGGTTCCATGAATCAGGCCGTGTCCGTCGTTGGGGGGCCTTTATTTAGCCTACCACAGAAGCCAAGGCAAAGTACACAGATAGGACATCGACCAATTAGGGACAAGTTTGACAGTAAAAAGCTTGACATTCATTGTGGAACACAATCTATACCAGACACAAAAAGGAAATGTTAGAATTTAATCTGCAAATATGACACCGGGATCAGATAAGATAAGAAACCAGCCTTGCTGTTTATTTGCAGCTGATCAAGACTTTGGTAGAAATGCCATCACCAGTTTTATATAGTGAGCTATAGGAGAGACTCTAAGAAGAAATTTTTTTAATTACAAAAATTATTGAAGGGAAAATAACAGAAGTGTTCTGAAAATTAAAGGAATCACAACTGTGTAACTTAAGAGAGGGGGGCCTAGCAAAAATCTTAACAATTAAGTGCAAGGCATGGGGCATTGGCTAGAGGTAGTTAGCAAGAAAGTGTGATCCTGTACTCTCCATAGTCACTGAGAGCCGAAAAAAAAAAAAAAAGGAAATGGGCCAAACTGCAGTGAGAAGCAGGGCTTTTAAAAAAGGAAGTTCTTGACCATGAGGATCAAGCTACCAAGGGAAGCTGTGTAATCTCCATCCTTAAAGAGCTTTAAAAATAGTACAAAGAGCCATCTGCACAAGATGATTTATGCATTGACCTTCAGGAGGCGGACCCAGATGATCTCATGAAGTCCCTTCCAAGTGTGGGATTCTATGATTTAATCAGTATGAGATTTTTCTCAGCTCTGCATTTTGTGAGATAACTGGCAGATGGAAGCCACAAATTCCCCAACATCGTACCAAAATCATGGTTCCTCACACTGGTAGGGCCAACCAAGCTTGCCAAATTGACACCAGTTGTAAAAAGCATTGAAGGACCCACCTTAAACATTTATTTATCTCCTCGTGGGCGTCTGGGCCACCCATGTCCACAAAATATAGATGATCCTTCTACTGATTCATGTGCATTGAGTTTTGATTTAGCCTAAAAGAAAGTCACCCACAGTATAAGGATTTGTCTGGTTTTGAAACCTGAGGCAGCAAGTCCCCAAAATGTTATTAGAGATATTACAGACTCGGATACTCAGAAATGAGACTGATGGGACACTTTGCAGTGAAAAGATTCACAGCTCACTTGGACCTCCGTGTTTCTCAGTTAGAAAACAGATACAGTTCTCTGTGTTCATTCATTTGTTCACTGAACCAGTATTTGAGTGCTGACTCTATTCCAGGTTTTGCAGAAAGCATTGGGAATGCAACAGTAACCCAGACTCTGTCCTTGCCTCAGGGAGCTTGGAGCAAATAGATCAATTTGATGCTGTAATGAGGTTAGAGAAGTGGTGCTATGGGGAAACATAGGAGGAGCAACCAACCCATTTTGGGGGGTCCTGAGAAGGTTTCTGGAGGAAGCGATGCCTAAGCTGGGATCTTAAGGATGAATCGGCTCTGCAGGGGAAGTGGTGGTGGACAGTCTGGCTGAGTAGGGTAGAATGGCATGGTGTGGGCACTGAGAGTCAGGAGTGTGGCTGTAGTGTAGAAGGTGAGGGGGAAGAGGTGGGGTGAGGAAGAAGGAAAGAGGGAGGAAAGTCAGCAACAGGACTTGAGAGATAAGGAGACGGCAGATCACCAGGGCCCTCATAGGCCATGCTAAGGGATTGGGACTTAATATCAAGGTCATAAGGAGGCACTGAACTACTTCAAGCAGATCAGTGTCTTCAATAGATATATTAGTAAACTTTTGATTTAAAGGGACAGAAACAATATTTACATTTGCACCAGCAAAGAAGAGTTTATCAGAAGGACAGTGGGGATACAAGGAACACAAGGAGAAACTGAACATCCTAGCAGAGCAAAGGGAAAAGATGTTTATCAGGAGCAACCAGAGCCGGGGATGGGAACACCGTGGGACTCTTCCATTCATCTGCCATTGCTGCTCCTTTGGGTTTCACTTATTCTTTTCTGTCTCTCCTGTTTTCATTAATGGAAAACTTGGCCACCCAAAACTCCTGAATTTTAAGCATTCAGTCTTGACAACCAGAGGCAGACTGGCCCAATTATTTTGGTCCCAACCCAGAATTTCCAAAGGAAGGGAATGGTCAAGGAGCTCATCTCTTGGCCAGCCAGCATGGCCAGGGCACAAAGGTACTTTACAAGAGGGCAGTTTTTGCTGCAGCCACGTGGCTGGTGAAGGAGAGGCTGTTCCCAGAAATGGCAAGGTTGCTTTGCTGATTAGCCCATGTGTCCTTGCTGCAGCCTGGATGGATAGAGGGAAAGAAAGAATGTGGAGTTGGTTGCATGTATGGAGTTTGTTCCTGGAGCCAAAGATGAGCGCTTCAGCTTCCATTATGCTCAGGAACTATGCACTCATACTACCCACAAGCCAGGGTGAGCTCCAGCCCCCATCAGGCTCTAAACTCCAGAGGAGAGTTTTCTCGGAGTATGCTCTTATTCAGAACTCTAACTGCTGGCAGGTTCTTTTCTCACATATGAATTCCAAGTCAGCATGACTTTACTCAAATTGTTTTTTTCCATTTGTTACTAAAAAAATATGTAATAGCTTGACATGTTTGTTTATTTAAATGTCCAGAGCTATAATTTCTTATATGTTATTTTAGAATCTCACTATGTAGGCTACCACTTACAATATTTTATGAGACAGTAAAATAATCTTATCAATACTAGAAAAATCATCTTTAAATTAAAGCTGATATATGAGGTATACACTTTTTAATTAATTTAATTAATAATGTCCATCTCTCAATTTCCATCAACTTTTAAATTCTACCAATAGATGCTGGATTGAATAATGTGCATGCAGTTACCTATTTCACCACAAGATGGCACCATTCATCTTCTAATTTTATCTCAGTAAACTAGTTTTTTAAGAAATGGGATTCACTTTTTTGCTTTTATTGTTTTTCAAATAGTTAATGGCGTTTTAGCACCATTTATTGGATAGTATTTAGTGTTACTACTTATTTGTAATACTGTCTTTAATCATGAACTAAGTTTTTATGTGTACTAGTCTGTTTCCAAGCCATTTTATTCCTTTGTGGATTCTTATTACAAAACCGTACTGTTTTAACTCTTTTAGTTTTATCACACATTTTAATGCCTGATAACACCACCATTCCTCAATTACTTTTCACTTTCAAAATCTTTCTTTTCAATTACTTTCTTCAATCTAGATGAAGTTTAGGCTTATTGCATCATGTTAAAAAAAAATAAAATCATTGGCTCTTTATTGGAATTGCCTAAAACTTATAAGTTAATTTGGGAATAATATTTACTTCCATCAGTAGAATGAATACTTTTGAATCAGTTATATAGACAAGAACATGTGCAGATTATTTGTCACAGTTATGTATGTGTGTGTTTGTGTGTGTACAAAATAAATGAATATGTAGGGGGAAGTAAATTCAGACATGCTTTAGAAAAAAGGAAAATGGAAGAAAAATTCTCCATGTCTCACTACAGCAGATTGGCTAAATTTTGTGTGATCACAAAGGAATGTTTTGCATTAAATATAATGATTTCAGATGATTGTCAAATTGAGAAAATGCTCATAATTAAGGCAAAAAAATAAAGTAAATGTAAAACTAAATATACAACATGATAACAATTTTGTTTAAAAAATAGAGACAGAAGGAAATGGAAAATATACTGACTCATTATTGGTAAAATTATAGCTAGTTCATATTTTAACACTTTTAAGAACTTTTTATAGTCTGTCTAATGACTATGTATTACTTTCATAATCAGAAAAGAAAAATAAACTCCTAAAAGTCTTCAAACAACTGAGTTTCATGGGACAGTGCAAAGATATGCCATTTTCTTAAATTGATTTATTGCTTAATTTTTCATTACAACTACTTATTAAATAAATATTCAGTGGTATTCAAAGTAATTGAATTCAAAGTAACCCCAAAGCTGAAAGAGTGCCTTTCTGATATTTTTCTACACATAGTCCCTGCTATGCCCTCAGAGAGATGATAATGACATATCTCAACTTGCAGGTCACAGTTGTCAGAGGGCTTGTGCTTGCAGGACTCCGCCTCAACTTCTTCTTCTGCACATGTCCAACCTCTCAGTCTTTCCCTGAGAGCAAGTCCTTCACCCTCCAGTAAGTAATAAAAGCCAATGGTTCTCAAACATTTTGGTGTCAGAACTGCTTTTACCCTCTTAAAAATTATTGCCTACCCTAAAAAGCTTTCATTTACATAGATTTTGTTTACATAGGAAACATTTAATAATACTTATTTATTAATTCATTTAAAGTAAAATAATAAGCCCATACAAGTTAACATAAAGAACAATTTTTGTGGGGAAAAAACACACACCTCAATTCCAAAACAGAAAAAAAAAAAAAAAGTAGCAAGAATGGCATTGCTTTATGTTTTTCAAATCTCTTTAAGGTCTGGCTTAATAAAAGACAGCTGGATTCTCACTCAGATGTCTGCTTCTGTATTTGATCAGCTGTGCTAATATACCTCATGTAGCCTCTGGAAAACTCCCCTGAATCCTCATAAAAAGAGTGAAAAGGACAAATGAAATCTTAATACGATTATGAAAATAGTTTTGACCTGAAAAGGGGCTCCGGGATCCCCAGGGTTCCACAGGCCACACTTTGAGATGAATTTATTCGCAGGATTAAACTAACTGGACTATCATCACTCCAAATTCTTTCTTGATCCTTTTCTTTCTCTAATACTCATGAACTCAACTGGAACTGAAAACTAATGATGCTGAGCATAAGAAAACTAACCTAAGCAATGGCCACTATCCACTTACCTCAATGGAACAACTGGGACAGCATCCTAAGGCAGCTCTGGATCAGTCTGGAGTGCCTGGGTTTGTTGGATTCATCTATACCCCAACCCCTGCCATTGCTAACATCTGGTTATTCCTTATTTTTCCTTGAAATAATTGCCTTAAGGGCCATTCTTTCTAACTCTATTCCTCCCATAATTCTTGGTGAGTTCAATATCCATGTAGCTAATGCTTCTAACGTTGGTCCTCTCGATTCCTTACCCTCTCCTCCTCTGAAAAGCTTGTCCTCTCCTTTACCTTGGCCACTTATTCCCATCTCATACACTTGGACTTGTCAGAGCAATAACTGAAAACTGTCCATAATCTCAATTTTAAACATCTTGCTTCCTGGTCAACAACTCCCATTTTTTTCAGCTCACTTCCTATACCCCAATTCCAACAATCCCTCACCCCCACAAACATCTTCAATCCATGGAAGCTGCAACCTTTTCGATGTTTTCCCTTCTAGCCTCACTCACTTCTCCCATTATCCAGCCTAAACTCCTTCTTTACTCATCATAATCATGCCCTCCAGTTTGCCCCCAACTCCCTTGCCTTCCTCTTGCTTCATGAAACTCTCTTGGCTAAAACCCAACCGTTGTTAAATTCAATATTCTGCCCGCTCCATTCCTATACCCATGTAGATAAACATTTCTGGAGAAAAATCCATTGATGACATTAATTTAGATTCATGATAACCAACATTACGAGGGTAATTAACATGGCCCAGCATTGTATTTCTTCAGATAGTTTATTCTTCCACTATCCTATGGGGTGATTTCTTACCTTTTCCTCTCTCCTCAAAATCCACCACCTCCTCTTCGATCCTCATTCTCAGCTGATGACTTCCTATGTAACTAAGAAAAAGGAAGCAATCAAACAAAACTTTCCACATCCATCTGCCTACCTGCATTTGGGTGCATGTTCTCCACCTCTCTTCTTGTATATTGTTGAACCATCCACAGTCCATAAGGCCAGTCCCTCTAAGGTTGCACTAAATCTCATCCCCTCTAACCTACTCAAGCCAGCGCTCCCACAATTTTCTCCACACTGTGTCTCTTGCCTTCCCCGATTAGTTCCTCTCCACTGGATCTTCCCCATCAATCTACAAACATGATTTTATTTCTCTATCTTCTGATAAAAACTCTCTTTATCCCATTTTTCTCTCCAGCTATTGCCTATTATTCTCCTTCTCTAAATAATAAAACTCCTTGAAAGTACTGTCTATGTCTTATACTTTCTCTGATTTAGTTCCACCTGTTCTCCGTTGAGCTTTTGTTGCCATCACTCTGTCAAATTTGCTCCTATCAAAGCTACCAATCGCCTCAATGTTGCTAAAGCCAATGATCAATTCTCAGGCCTCATCTTCCTTGACCTATTAGCATCATTTGACACAGTTGTTCACTCCCTCCTTCTTGAAACACTTTCTTCACTTGGCTTACATTGCACTTCGCTCTTCTGGTTTTCCTCTGTGTGATTGCTATGAGATTAGAAGGGAGAAGAGAGTTGGTTCCATTCTGTGTAGTTCTCTACAGTAATTAGGAGGTTGAATCAGAAAGAAAATAGTCAAACAATAGTCAAACTCTTTCCCCTGGGTTTGAAGGAGAACGAATAGTTGACCCTTGTATTATGTAACAGGAGGACAATGACCCTGTGCATGTGGTCCAGGTGGACAGGAGGATATTGGAATCTGGGATATCAGGTCCTGAGTTAAGGAATTCTGGCAAAGTTCCAAAGGATGCATTAATGATAGATAAGGGCAAAGATAAGGGTAATACTACTGGAAATCTCAACTCTAGCTTAGAAACCAGCTGGTAACAGATGACTACAATAATACCACTTATACATTTACTATCTTATTTACAGAGTGTTTTTATGTCTATTTTTTTCTTCACAATATCCCTAGGCAACACAGCTATTTTCATCCCAATTGCATGGATGAAGAAACTGAAGCTCATAGAGGTTAAAACAATTGCCTAAGATCATAGCGAGAATTATCAACATAATTGGAACTAGAACCCAGATCCAAGAGAATCAAGAAGAGGTGCCTTGGCAGCAATAATCAAAGCCATAACGGAAATCCTGGGCAACACAGTCAGAAGCAGCAGATGGCTCTTCCCAGAAGGACCAGGAAATCTACATCAGACCTTGAGTCCAGGTGCTGGTGGGGAAAAGGTGGGTATAAGCAGCAACGCCGACAACCCAGGAGAGAGGGGCCTTCATGAGTGTCAGGACTCAGGTACAAGCAGCGGAACTGGGCTGAGCACAGCGGCAGGGAGCAGGTGAGCTCACCTGGCTGAGGGGGCGGGGTGAAGGGAGAGGAAGCTGTGTGATTCCTGACAATTGCCCAGAGAATAAAAGAATCCACAGTTCTCCCTGGAAGGTCTGAGGTTTATCTCCTGGAATCCTTTGACCTCCAGCCTAGGGAAGATACAGTGTTTGGCATTTAGTGGATTGGCCATTTGGTGCTTTGGGGGAACTGAAGGGACAGGTGGGAGTGGTGGATTTTTTTTCCCTATCTCTAATTACATCATCTTCTGAAGGATTTTAAGTAGTTCATGGAAACTGCACATAATCCTTGAAAAGGAGAATATAAGAATCAACTAACTTCTTTGATATACACTTTGTAACCTCTTGTGAGGGCAGGATTTTTGAAATTTCAAGTGTAACAAGTATATTGAACAAGTCTGACTTATGATGAAATCACAGCACATTTGTTTTTATGATCCATTTCCCCTTTCATGTGTGTTCAGTGGAGTTAATTTTCTCCTGCTCCTGGTGAAACACTCTGGCACATCTGGGGACTTTTTAATACACTCTCAGAAGTCTAAGTACGGACAAGGACATCTTACAGTCACTTTAGTAATGGTGGAGTTAAATTCAGTCTTAAGAATGTCATACATAATCAGAAACTGAAACTGATTCAGCACTAAACCTACTCCTGCCCTGCTTGGGCCTCCTTCATTGGGGTTGTTTTTTCCTCTATTTCTCCACCTTGTGCTTTCCCTCCTTCCTCCCAGTGCCCTTCCTGCAGCTTGCTGGCCAGTTCCCAGGTTGGCGCTAGAAGAAAGAAGTGGTAAGGGGCTAGGAAATGTTCTTCTTGAACTGCCTCTGAGCTTCCTGGGCTTAGACATGCTTTAAAACGAGTCTTACTTTCATGGACTTTATAGGCTTCTTGTAAGGACCCTACTAGGCCCCTCCCTTGCACACACCTCATCCCTGGCAGAGGGCAGATGCATCCTGTAATAGGTTGTCAAGAGTAGGGTGACCAACTGTCCCAGTTTGTCCAGGAATGTCCCCATTTTAGCATTGAAAACCCCACATCCCAGGAAACCCCTCAATTTTGGGTAAACTGGAATAATTGGTCACTCTTGTCAGGAGTCACTTTTGAGTCTGCAGCCCTTAATAATCTAATATCAACTCCAAATTCTTGCTTCCCAGGGGCTCCTGTTGGATAAAACCCAGGATAAACCCACACTGTTCAATATCCCTTGTGTGACTGCAGAGCTGACCAGACCCTGCTACAAACACTGACCCTTGAAAACTAGCCTCCCTGTTGTAAGGAAGCCTAGGCCACATGGAGGAGCCACAGGTTAGAGCCTCCCTCGACAGCCAGCATCAGCCAGTAGGCATGTGAGAGAATACGCAGTCCATCGACTCCTGCCCCAGGCTTCAAGACTTCTAGCTGAGGCCGTCAGATCTTACAGAGCAGAAACAACATGCTTTGACTGTGCACTGTCTAAATTCCCAATCCACAGGATCCATTACCACAATAAAATGTTGTTTTGCACTACTATGTTTCGGGGTGATTCATTACAGCACCGTAGTAACTGGAGCAGCATGACTTACAGATATGACTTACGAAAGAGGTAAAGCCCAGTCACGCCTAATTTCTGCTAGGAGAGCATCTACCCACCAGCCGGGCCCCCCCCACTCGAGTCCTTTCTAGTGTTGCAAAAAAAACCTCCGAGGCTCTGGATTGCAACTACCACAACACCCCAGCAGCAGAACTCCAAATCTCTCCCCTGTGCCCTCCCTCTGCCTGAAGCAGCCCCTGCCTTTGATGCCTTTGCCGGCATCAAACTGTAACTGCCCTCCACGCCTTAGAAGAGCTCGAGACTCCGCAGCTGCTTCACAGCATCAGACTCAGGGCCATGGAAAACCCCTTATTGGCACCCACCAATTAGACACGTTCTCCCATTTCAGATTGGGAGTTTCTCTTCCAGCAGCCACTACATTAAATTGGCCTGGATGGAGTGGCCTCAGAAATTATGCATCATTTATATCATGGTTTCTGCAAAAATGAGGATTTGAGACCCAAACCTCAATGTTTTGCAACCCAATCTTTTCATCAGTTAAGAACCACAGTCCATTCACTCCACTTGATTTTAAATAGCTGTTGGGGGTTGATAACTGGCCCCTCCACCCCCTATTTGAATGCCTTTGGGACCCACATCACTCAAATTTAAAACACACAACTGGTTGCAATTTCATATGCCATAGCACTCCAGAAAAGAAGTACAACAAGAACTCTAACTGGAAGGTTAGATGTTTCTTACAATTTACAAATTATGAAACCATAGCCATTGAAAGTAATGCATCCATTATACAAAATGGTATTATGAATTACTATGAAAAATATAGGGATGTTCTCAAAGCAAATGAGGTTTTTACCATAGTTAATTTATTCCATGCAACAACTTACCTAATTATCTATCTGTTCTACTCTTGATAGCTCCCAAATTGAGTCATTCCTGAGTGAAGGTATCTTTTCTTCTTATTTTTCCTTTCAGTCATATACTAGTCTATGTAACATTTCAAAGCCATATAAACATGAGCTTACATAATATGCTTTTTTAAAAATGGAAATATTCACAAATCTTGAAAATATTTCTTATATTTCTGGTTGGTATCCAGTTGCCAAACAAGCTTAATACAAATTTGGATTTCTATCAAACTTGGTTGCCATACCCAAACTACACCCTGATGTTGGAACATACCAAGGCTACTAAAAAATGAAAATAAAATAAATAAGTAAGATTGCACTGTGTCTCTAAGGGATTATTTGTAATGATTAAAAACAAATCTGACACTTTTTTCCTTTTTTCTTTCTTTATTTTTCTTTTTTTCTGAATCAAGTCCAAATTAAACCAAGCTTGATAATAAAGAAAGGTTATCAAATACTCATGGTTCAGGTTCCCTAAGGGGACACTCATATTGCTATAGAACTACAAAGTTGTAATAACGCTAAATTACGAGGAAATGTAAATTCCTAGCTGGAAAATTTAAAAACAGAAAGCTGCCACACCTGGTGATGTATGTAGAGTTAGAGAAATTGGCCTGCCAAATTCTATTATGAAATTATTGGAAATGATACCATTAGCAGATAACATGTTTTTAGTGCTTTGGAATTTTTCACACTATTTGGGCCAAGGAGTCATGCAATTATATGTTTGCTAAATAAAATAATATAGCATATCTCATTTTTTCTGCTCACCAACCTTGCAAGATGGGTAATACTATCACCATTGCTTGGGGTAGGTCCTGGGTTATACATCATGTATGCATTCATTCATTCATGCATTCATTCATTCACACTCAAAGCCAACCTGTTGTTAATACATTCAAGGAGCACTTGGTCCAGTGTGGAGAGAGAGACAAGTAACTGGAACATCTCCATACAGAATAAGCGGTACAACAGAGGTGCACTGTTGTAGGGGCAGGCTCCCTGGAGCATGTAACACTTAGCTGAATCCTTAAAGTGGAGATAACCTAATGAAATTGTTTCAATCCTTATTGTCTAAACCAGTATTTCTCAAACTGTGTTCAACGGAACACTAGTGTTCGGTGTGATATCAAGAACTGTTCTGTGGATAAAGGAGTTCCCCAGTTAGCAGCAGTTGCTCTGGGATTTGACCTAGTTTTCCATTCATTATAAATTATTTAAGTTGCCCTATGTTTCACCAAGAAGCCTTTTAAGAATGTTGTCATTTTGAATTAGCCTGCCATGATCTGGCTCGTTTATGCAATAAGACCCCACAGATCACCTGATAGCTGAGTATTCTGACCCACTAGGACTAAAGGACAAGGCCCCAGAACAGAGGGACAACTATTAAACATGGCATCATACCACGCAACTCACCTGCTGTAGCTAATACCTTTGGCAGATTTTCTTAATTGTTTCAGGGGAAACTAGACATTCTTGGGATGAATTTAGTGGGTATGATAAGAAAGAATTAGTTTTAAAAACAAAAAAGAAGTGATAATAAGCTGGATTGTTTGCTATTCAAGGAAGAAACCAAAATCAACTGATCAAAGAATCGTTTTGAAGGTGTCCGAGGCGAAATTGTCTCTGCTCCAGAGTGAGGCCGAGCAGCACACACTGTAGAGAGCCACTGAGCTCCCACATTTTCTGGCAGAACAGAGAAGAAAATCAGTGGGTTGTCTGTTTCAAGGGGATAATACGAACAGAGAGATGTTGAAAGCCCAAATCAGAATTAGGTTAGTCAGGAAAAAAAATTAAAGTGAGAAGGAACCTCTCCAGGTGTCTCCAGTTGTACACAGCAAGTTCCCAGGCCTCTGTAACAACATTGAACAAAGTGTACTCCTTTGTGAATTAGAAATTTGGCATCAACCCAAGTAGGCCTACCTTTTCCAGTGTGTTTCATGTCATTTTTAATAGAAGTTTCAAACTGGTGCCCATAATTTCTACTAAATTTTCCCTCAGGAGAAAATGTGTAGTCATGGGAATACTTCATAGGAGCACTTATTTCTGAGGCCATAGGTTGGCTTGTGCTTGCCATGTTTTTAAATGCCTGGAGCAAGTTCATTGGGAAAGGGATGGCGTCAGCAACATGACTGGGCCCATCTCCAGGCCTACGGTTCTCAGATCTAAAAGAACTTTTATATGAAACAGCATATAATGCTCCTTATTTTAGATGAGACTTCATATTTGCAAAACACCTCCCTTGAAGGTGTGCAGATTTAACTGTGTAAACCCTGAAGATACTGTGTGCTATGGTTTGAGGAACAAGGAGTAACAAATGTTTATTGAGCACTTATATGTACTAGCCTCTTCACGTAACTTTTCTCCTATCTTGTCAGAGAAATAGGACTCTCATTATTGAGCTCCAAAACCCTGATGGCCATGCTTGCAATTTTTTCCTCACTCACCTGACCCAAGCACCTCCCTCTGTCAAAGTTCCAGTTCACTCCTACACCTCGTGGAAGGCTAATGCCCTTTCTCTTCTGCTGCGGAACTTCATGATTAGTATATTCTGTTGGTTACAGAGGAAGGAAAGGAATGAGAGAGAAGAAGGAACAGAGAGAACAGTGCTCTGCTTTTCAGTGATGGCTGTGATTTTTCCCTCTTGAAGAAAATGCAAATTGCAGAAGACTGTCCTTTTCCCCTTCTTTCTACATCAATCCTCCTCCAACCCTTTCCCTGGGAACTTGCTGCAGGCATTTAAAAATGTGGCAAGCACAAACCAACCTATGACCTCAGAAATAATGCTCCTATGAAGTAGTCCCATGACCAGAACTATATCCTGAGGGAAAATTTAGTAGAAATTGCAGGCAGTAGTTTGAAACTTCTATAAATGATTTTCTTGACTCATTTTCTAAAACCCACTTTTAGCCACAAGAAGGAAAAGAATCATTTTGAATAGGATTGCAGAAATAATGTTTGGAAAACATGTAGTTCTTTTTGTCTCCTTTCAAGTTCCAGAAACCACATAAAAATGTACTTTTTCCCATATTCACTTACCCACCTGAGTCCTGCCATAGTTGCCTTGGTTTGGTGACATGTCCACTGTCTCACCTCAACTTTCCTCCCCTGAACTGTGGCAAAAACATGATCAAGGACACAGCACAATTTCCACAATCTCATGTATGCTCAATTCATTTTAAAAAAACAATTCTGGGACTGCCGAGCTAAGATGGCGGCATAGAGAGGAGTGGAAGACTGTTAGTGCCCCCCTGGAACAATTCTCAAATGACCAAAAAACTAGTAAATAACCTGGAATAACTGCGGGGAGACAAACATGACTGTCCACTCATCATCCACCAACCTGAATTGGGAGGAATGCCCAAGATCGCAGCATAAAATCTGTAAGTAAAAACTGTGGACCCATGCTGAGAGCTGAGAGTCCCTCCCTCACAGTAGCTTCATGATGCTAGAGAGCAGAATTCTCTCGGCCCAGCTCCAACTGGGGTTTTAATGTTAACTGCTCAATACAGACAGTGAATCCCCATCAAGCAGTCAGAGGCTTTTGGTGACAACTGACCTTGGGAGAGTCAGGGGACATATCTGTCTGAGGATGGGGAGCCCAGAGGATCGGGTGCTATCTCTGGCTGACAGGTGAATCTGGGAGCTTTTCTGTCCCTTTTTCTCTCTGTGGAGAAAGCCTCAGCCATTTTCAGCCCGCTGCACTTTGCAGTAAAGAAAGCATCAGCCATGTTAAAATTGCAGCATTTTGACCAACAGAGTCAGAAAAACAAAGAACTTATTGATATGCAGATGATCTCTCTGGAGGGGGCATAGCTTCCCAAGAGGAAAGGGAGGGGCCCAGCTCTACTGCCCACCTTGCCGGAACCAGACCCCAAGGCCTGGGGGAGGAGAGCCACAGGCCACACCCCTTACACTAGCTGGTGACAGGCTGACAGGTGCACCTGCCAGGCAGAAAACCACAGGGTGTGTCAATCCTCTAAGAAAAACCATCAGGGAAACCGGATACTGAATAGTTCCTCTTTCTGTGACCTGAGCCTGTTCTTGTCTGGGAAAACCTGACTGGGGTGGCCTAGGAGGTCAGACACCTAGACAACAGAAAACTACAAACTACACTAAGAAAAACGAAGTTATGGCCCAGTCAAAGGAAAAAACGTACACTTCAACTGAGATACAGGAATTTAAACAATGAATGCTAAATCAATTCAAAAAATTTAGAGAAGATTTGGCAAAAGAGATAAAGGCTATAAAGAAAACACTGGGCATGCATAAGGCAGAAATTGAAAGTTCAAAAAAACAACCAGCAGAATCTATGGAAATGAAAGGCACAACACAAGAGATGAAAGACACAATGGAAACATACAACAGCAGATCTCAAGAGGCAGAAGAAAACATTCAGGAACTGGAGAACAAAACACCTGAAAGCCTACATGCAAAGGAGCAGATGGAGAAAAGAATGAAAAAATATGAGCAACGTCTCCGGGAACTTAAGGACGAAACAAAGTACAATAATGTGCTTATCACTGGTGTCCCAGAAGGAGAAGAGAAGGGAAAAGGGGCAGAAGCAATAATAGAGGAAATAATCTATTATTATTTCCCATCTCTTAGGAAAGACAAAATTACAGATCCAAGAAGAGCAGCATACTCAAACAGAATAGATGTGAATAGGCCTACGCCAAGACACTTAATAATTAGATTACCTAATGTCAAAGACAAAGAGAAAATCCTGAAAGCAGCAAGAGAAAAGCAATCCATCACATACAAAGGAAGCTTAATAAGACTATGTGCGGATCTCTCAGCAGAAACCATGGAGGCAAGACGGAAGTGGTGTGATATATTTAAGATACTGAAAGAGAAAAACTGCCAACCAAGAATCCTATATCCAGCAAAGCTGTCCTTCAAATATGAGGGAGAGCTCAAAATATTTTCCAACAAACAGACAATGAGAGACTTTGTGAACAAGACACCCGCCCTACGGGAAATACTAAAGGGAGCACTACAGAGTGATAGGAGAAGACAGGAGTGCGTGGTTTGGAACACAATTTTGGGAGATGGTAGCACAGCAATGTAAGTACACTGAACAAAGATAACTATGAATATGGTTGAGAGAGGAAGGTTGGGTGCATGTGAGACACCAGAAGAAAGGAGGAAAGATAAAGACTGGGACTGTGTAACTCAGTGAAATCTAGAGTGTTCAACAATTGTGATAAAATGTACAAATAAGTTCTTTTACGAGGGAGAAAAAGCAAATGTCAACCTTGCAAGGTGCTAAAAATGGGGAGGCATTGGGGGAGGGATGCAATCAACATAAGCTAGAGACTCTAACTAACAGAACCATTGTATTATGCTTCCTTTAACATAACAAAGGCAATATACCAAGGTAAATACAGACGAGGTGGGGATAGGGGAGGCATGTTAGACACTTGACATTGGTGGTGTTGTCTGACTCTTTACTGTATTTTGATTTAAGGTTATCTTTCCTTTTGCTGCTTCCTAGCTGTCATTTTTTTTCCCTCTTTCTTTTTTCTTTTTCTTTTGCCTCTCTACCTTCTTTGACTCTCCCTCCTGCCTTATGGAAGAAATGTAGATCCCCTTATATAGATAGTGGTGAAGGTGGTGAACACATAAATATGCGACCATACAGAGAACCATTGATTGTTTACTTAGGATGGAATGTATGACGTGAACAAAACCATCTGAAAAAAAAAAATAGGTTGATGAAGAAACCTCGAGGGCAATATACTGAGTGAAATAAGCCAGACACATAAGGACAAATATTGCAGGGTCTCACTGATAGGAACTAATTATAATATATATACTCATAGACATGAAATATAAGGTACCAAGATATAGGACAAGGTTAAAGAATGGGGAGTGGTTGCTTAGTATGAGCAGAATGTTCAACTAGGATGAACTTAAATGTTTGGAAATGAACAGAGGTGTCAGTAGCAAGATGTGAGAATAACTAACAGTGCCAAATGGTGCGTGAATGAGGTGAAAAGGGGAAGCTCAGAGCCATATATGTCACCAGAAGGAAAGTTGGAAGTCAAAAGATGGGAATGTATAAAACTGAATCCTATGGTGGGCAATGTCCATGATTAACTGTACAAATATTAGAAATCTCTTCCATGAACCAGAACAAATGTATGACAATACAGTTAGAATTTAATAATAGAGGGGCATATAGGGAAGAAATATATACCTATTGCAAACTATTTACTACAGTTAGTAGTATTTCAATGTTCTTTCATAAACAGTAACAAATGTACTATACCAACAATTGAGGGGGATTGGTTAGGGGTATGGGAGGATTTGAGTTTCCTTTTCTTTTTTTTTCTCTTTTTTTCTTTTTTTGTCTTGTGCTTTATTTTTTGTCTGGAGTAATGAAAAGTTTCTAATAATTGAACAAAAAATTAAGTGTGGTGATGGATGCACGCTGTATGAGGGTACCAGGGGCAACTGATTATACACTTTCAATCTTTGGATAATTATATGGTATGTGAACAATCTCAATAAAAATTAAAAAATTAAAAAAAAATGTTTGGGAGGATTGTAGGTGGAGGAGGGATTAAAATTTCAATTTTTGTAAAAAAAAAAGAGATAAATGGATAAACAAAATATGTTACCTCTGAATATTATGCAGCCATAAAAAGAAACGAAGTTCTGATACATGCTACAAAATGGATGAACTTTGAAGACATATTGAGTGATATTAACTAGAAACAAAGGACAAATATTATATGATTCTACTTATATGAAATTCCTAGAATAAGCAAATTCACAGAGAAAGAAAGTAGATTACAGGTTACCAGGGGGCAGTGGAGGGGGAGAGGTAAGGAATGGTGAGGGCAGTTATTAAAAAAAAAAATGCACATGCATAGCACACACATATAAACTCGTGGAAACATGACTAGAAAGAAACCCATGAACATGGTTAAGATGATTGGAGGAGTGAATTTTTTCCTTCTTTATGCTTTCCCAAATTTCTGACAATTGCTTTTATAACAAAAATTATATCATTTTTAAATTAATTCCTGATAGGAAAGGAAAGGGAGCCGTCAATCTTTATACTTATTTCTGGAACTTGGGCTTTCTAAGAAAGTGGCGAAGAATGGAATCCTAACGTGATACTTGATAAAAATAAAAATGAGGACTTCGAGGTGGCTGAGGTGAAGTTCAAAGAACTTCAACATTAAGAGTCTTATATAAGGGGGGTAAGGCAATGGGGTATTTCCTACATTCTCCTATTAGCAGAAACTATACCTGGACACAAGAGAGAGTTCATAAGAGGGATGTTCATTGGGAGGAGCCCATGGGTGGTAACCAAAAACAAGAATTTAGCAGCAGCTGTAGTGGCTAGATAAGTGCTGAACTATGGCCCATGTGGCAATGAAATACAGTGCAGAAACCAAGACTTTTTCCAAATAACTCCAGTTCTTTGCTTCATTTCTCAAGGACCATTAACACTATTGAGGTACATAGTTCACAACTACATCTTTAAACTCTTTCTCTTCTATATCTGCTTGTCATCCACTCCAATATCCATTTTCCTTTTCTTCCTCAGAAATCAAAATCCTAATTTGGCTGGACTCTTGAGATAAAATAAAACATTTCCCAGGTGTGATCATGTGACTATGTTCTGGACAATGAGTTTAAGTGGTAGTGTGAATGCAACTCCTGGGAACTGTCCTTAAAGGGCGTTGGCATGTCTTCTTTATTCCTTCTTCCTTCATGCCAGAAAAAATACAGATGATTTGGCTAGAGCTGAACAATTATTTGGGACCATGAGAAAGCATGCTAATGATGGTAGGACTCTAACAGAGAAGATCCTGAATCTTTGATGATCATGCCTCGACTCCTCTTGGGCCTGGAAAGCTGTCATCCTGGAACAGCATGGGCATCGATGATCTCTCTGAGATCCTGTTGCCAGAACACACCAGCTGCAACTCAACACACAGCACTTAGTCTTGGAAGGGCCCAGCCTGCTGCAAATGTTAGCTGGACGTGAGCTGTCCTGTCCTCCAATGGGCTTTCATGCTCATTGTCATCAAACCCCACTTCTGACTCCACAGATGACCCAGAGGGCTAAGAGAATTTCCCAGGAGGTTTACCTGCTGCTCTTCTTCCATGCTCCAACACTCCAGCATTGCATGAGAGGGGAAAAAAAAGACTTGAAATTAGGTAAGTTGCTATAGTTCTAAGACAGTGCTTTAGGCATATCCTCGGGGAACAGGCTTCTCATGCCTCAGCTGACTTAAAGAAAGGGAGCAACAGATTTCTTGTCAAGGTCTAATCAGGAAGGCAGTTGCTGCAGAGAAAGCTGAGGTCTGTGCCAGCAGCTGTATCAAGATATCAATAATGGCTGCCGTGGCTGCCAAGGAGAACCTGAGTCCTCCAGATTTCACTGTAAGGTGAAGGATCAGCTTGGGAGGTGGGGGGTGGGAACTTGGGGTCCTCAGAAATCCCATTGAGTGGGACATGATTTGTCCATCTTCTCCACGACTGGTGTGGCCTGGCCTGAGAAAGTACAGTTTACACTGATCATATTTGGCATAGCAGATGCTTTCTCACCGACAAACACACGGACTACTTACGAAGACTTTGAGCTACATGAGCTTTCCCATATCTCAGTATCAATCGAAGCATTGTTAGCTGCTCTAAGAGAACAAAGGGCAGTGTTTAATATCTGCAAGAAAACACAACTGTGCTAATTATAGTGCTTTTTATAGAAAATCATTTATCCTTTGCCTTTTTTATTGGAGGGGCATTATGATTTTAAAACCCCCCTTTTAATTTATTAAAACCTCATTTCTTTTTAGGCTTATTATCAAATTTTAAAAAGTAAACTGGCTGGAAAAAAAATATCTTTACCATCAGGCAGATGATACAAGGAAGTGTGGGGAAAAGCGAGACTATGTTTTTGATGATTTTTGTGGACTAAGGCAGAGAGTGGATGATTCCTTTCTTTCTCAAGGAAGGTATCTGTAAACTCACTAAACACCTGTTCACTGAAGCAGGAAGACCACAAATTAGCTATTTGCTCCAGCCCCACCTCTGCCGAGGGTGGAGCCTGAGGGGAAATGCAGAGGGATAGAAATTCTGAAAGGGAAATTCTGAAAGGAAGAATTTGGGGTGTGGTTTTCCAGATAGGTTTGACTTACAGTGAGGAACTGAGACCATACCAAGGTCAATTAGAGGCTCTATTTTACTTTCCTTGGAATAAAATAAATGTCTTAGAAATGGATCTATTTCTGTGTTTCCATATACTGGTAAAGTCCTGTGTGTGTGTGTGTGTGTGTGTGTGTGTGTGTGTGTGTCTGTGTGTCTGTGTGTGTGTGTGTTTCCCAAAAGCTAAGAGGAAAGGGGATTTTCCATCCTTTAGCAAAGGTAGCTCAGGAAATCTGTTCCTGAACATAGATCACGGTGGCAGTGGCCACTCCAGTTGGGCAGCCGGGGGAGAAACTCAAGAGCAGAGAATGGGAGCAGCTATAGTGACCGACACTTATATAACAGTCTAATCCTCCTCCCCACAACAAGATCCTCTTACTAGCTGTCAAAGTCTTCTTTTTTCATTTTTTCACATGATGTCTATATTTCAATACTCTCTCCAGATCTCCAAATGGCCACTTCCCCACCTCCCTTAGGTCTTACCAAAATATCACCTTTTCAGTGAGCCTTCTCTGACTCCCCATTTTAAAACCGCAGCCCTTCCCTCTTTAAACTGATACTCCCTCCTCCCATTTTCCAAACATGTTTCTCCGTAGCATTATTTTATCATCTTTTAAAATATAATATTTGATACATACAAAAGAATATAAATAAGTTATAAAGCATAATAATGAAATGAACACTTATGAAGTCTCCTTCCTACTTAAGAATTAAAGCATTTTTGTTATGGACTGAATTGTGTTTCCCAAAAAAGACATGTTCAAGTCCTAACCCCTGTTCCTGTAAATGGGACCTCATTAAAAGAAGGGAAAGAGGTGACGCAGACAGAGACACAGAGAGAGAAGACGGTCGTGTGATGACAGAGGCAGAGATTGCATTATGCCACAAGCCAAGAAATGCCAAGGACTACAGGCCACTGCCAGAAGCCGGAAGAGAGATGTGGAACAAATTCTTCCCTACAGACGGTAGAGGGAGCATGGTCATTCTGACACCTTGATTTCGCACTTCTTGCTTCCAGGACTGTGAGGCAATAAATTTCTGTTGTTTTAAACCACCCAATTTGTGTGGGCAGTACTTTGTTAGGGCAGCCCTAGAAGCAAAGACAGTTTTAAATACCTCACCTTTGTCCTCAATGTATTTTCCACATGCAAACCACCAGGAGAATATTTCTAGAAGCATACTTAATTATAACACAAAACTGAAAAGAACACAAATGTCCATCAATCTAAGAATGGATAAATAAATTGTAATATATTCACCTTGTATAATAATATGCATCATTGGAAATGGACGGATTACAGCTACACACAACTCATCACGCATAAATCTTAGAAATATAAAGATAGAATGTCAAATCTTATGTCCCAGAAGACCAAATAAAATTTGATGTCATTTATATAAAATGTGATGCCATTTATACTTACTCAGAAGTAAGCAAAACAATGTTATTATCATTTACCTTAATGAATTTTAATATTATGAGCTATAATCACCAGATCAGATAGGACTCTCCAACTTCAACAGACATCCAAAATAATATCCTCTTAATTTGAGCCTATTTAAAAAAATCTCTTACTTCCAAAAATATGGAACTATACTAAGCTTTGCAAGGTGGAAAATAGGAGTCAATCATGACACCTTTTGTTTCTTGCCCACCATATAAAACTGATCACACAATCAGGTAAATTCTCCTTCAGATATGCCTCTTGAATCTGCTACCAATCTCCATCCAAGTTCCCACTTACTATTAGCTTGGATGGTATCTTCAGTTTTGGATTCTGGATATTTAATAGCTTCCTAACTTACCTTTCTACTTCAATCTTTAGATTGTCTTTTTGTGAGTTATCCAGGAGATTAACTTCTTTTTGTTTTTACTTCAATGTAAAGCTTCAAACTAATTTAATATCAGCACTTATCAAATAGTCTGATCTTGGCAGGAGTTCTAACTAGACAGTTTTACTTTCCCTCAAATTTCTGCATTCAGTTGTGGTAGGATGAATCTTTCTTTCCAGTTACTTCCACTCCAGTCTGTTTTAATCCAGTTAAAGCTTCATTCTCATAGAGTTCCCTCCCCCACCTCCAGCTCATGATACTTGACCCATGGCCTGAAACCTGTAGGACAGAAAAGATGTAATTTTAGTTTTCCACTTCTAAGGTGAGTGTGGGTAGGTGGGGGGATAGGAGGTATGGAAAGGGACAAGTGTCTCCTAGTTTATGGGTGTTGTCGTGGTTCTTTTTTGGCTACACTGGCTATTTGTCCCCTCTCTATATATGGCAGGAGTACAGATGTTGTTGTCTTTTGGGGCACAATGTAAGTTACTTGTATGTCCTTGTGGGAGCTGGGTGTAGGAGAGCTGTTTCAGCTCAACCTGTTCTAATCCCTTCATCCATTTTTTTTTATTTTAAAATTACTTTATCAAATGAAAAAACATTTCCAAACAAAATAAAGCAAAGCAATGGAAAAACAAATACCCTGAAATAGTTTCATTCCTTCCAATATACTCCTACCATACCAAAAGAAAGTTAACGAACCCTAGTCACACCTGAGCATTCCCATATCATTAAGATCACCCTCAATATCTCATCTGTTCTTATTAGATTATTGTTCCCCCTTCCCTAGCTGCTGTCTAGGGAACATAATGCTGAGTGAAATAAGCCAGACACAAAAGGAGAGATATTGTATGTTACCACTAATGTGAATTCTGTGAAAAATGTAAAATAAGTGTCTTATATTGTAGAATATAGGGGACCTACAGACAGCACTTTTATCCATTTGTATGCTGGAGCAAGATCATACCAGCCAATTGTTAAATTTCCAGAAAGTTTGTGAGCTGGTTGTTAAATCATTAGTAGCATGAAATCGGCCATTCATGGGAGAATTTACACTATAGAAATTGGCAAAAAATTTTAATCAGGTCTATTTTTTTATTTTGCTTTGGAGAGCTGATTGATAAACATTTACCAGTGCCCTGCTTTCATCTCTTATTCCCAGTGACCTCCTACTCCACAGCCTCTTGCTGCTGGAGTCTCTTCACCCAGAGGCCAGGATTTTAGGGTGGGGTATTGACGAAACAGCTGAAGCCCGCCGATTGCATGAGGTTCTAAGCGACCCAGAGGAAACTCATGAACCTTTACCACACCAAAGGATGCAGGTGCCCACTGTTGCACTGCTGGCCCTTCATTCTACCCTACCAGCTCTCTCCAACTCTGTTCTTTCTTCTCAAATTGGAATAGTGGCAACCTAGCAAGTTCACTCCCTCAGTAGTCATCCAGTTTAGGAAAGAGATATCTGTCCTCCCTTCTTGGGGAACCCTCAATCTCTAGAAGCAATTCTTTTGGTGCTGCCTTCCCATTCAGGAAGGGTAGGGAATAATATCACTTACAAAAAGCAATCCCAAGGTCGTCTTCCTCAGATGATTGTTCTGGAGCAGCAGTTCTCACACTTTTTGGTCTCAGTACTCCTTCACATTCTTAGAAAATATTGAAGACCCCAAAGACCTTTTGCTTTTATGGGTGTTGTCTTTAAAATTTACTGCATTAGGAATTAAAATTGAGACATTTTAAAAATACACAAATACACAACATACATTTCACTAGCGAACAGAGCAATGACGTCATTGTAGCCTCTGGAAAACTCCACGGTACATTCATGAGAGGATGGGAGTGAAAAAGGCAAATAAAGTCTTAGTATAATTATAAAAAGTTTGACTACATGGATTCCCATATAAAGGTCTCAAAGGTCCCCAATCTACTGTTGGGAGAGAATTCTCCAGGTCTCTTGCATTTTTGGATGAATTGCAAGCAGAGGCACTGATTTCCTATGTTCACGACTATCTTTTCAAAGGTATTTGTATAGCCAGCAGCCTTGGAGAAACAAATACAGTCTTCCTCCAGAATATCTGGCAGGTTTGTTTACTGTCCTGTATAATAAAATGTCTCCCTCTGGGTCAGGCAGACTTCCTGCCCATTGTAAAGATTCCGTTTCCCTGAGCTTGCGGTTCCTCTCCTGTAACACAGTCTGCTACATGTGCAGGGGTCCCTCACCCTCTTCAGGTTGCTATGTGGGAATGGGGGCTTGGTAAACTTGGAGCAAAAATAGTGGTACCTCTCCCTGACAATATGGAGTATGACTCTCGGGGAGGAATGTAGACCCGACATCGTGGGATGGAGAACATCTTCTTGACCAAGCGGGATGTGAAAGGAAATGAAATAAGCTTCAGTGGCAGAGAGATTCCAAAAGGAGCCGAGAGGTCACTCTGGTGGGCACTCTTACGCACAATATAGACACCCCTTTTTAGGTTCTAATGACTTGGAATAGCTAGCAGTAAATACCTGAAACTATCAAACTACAACCCAGAACCCATGAATCTTGAAGACGATTGTATAAAAATGTAGCTTATGAGGGGTGACAATGTGATTGGGAAAGCCATACGGACCACACTCCACTTTGTCCAGTGTATGGATGGATGAGTAGAAAAATGGGGGGGGAAAAAAGGCACCCAGTGTTCTTTTTCACTTTAATTTTTATTCTTATTATTTGTGTGTGTGTGGTAATGAAAATGTTCAAAAATTAATTTTGGTGACGAACACACAACTATATAATGGTACTGTGAACAACTGAATGTATGCTCTGTATGACTGAATGGTATCTGAAAATATCTCAATAAAAATGAATTTAAAAAAATAATAATGGCACCTGGCTATTGCTACTGCTGTGAATAATAAATAGTCTGTTGTCTCTTACCCAGGAGGCTCACATCTTCTGCAAGTATCTATGAAACTGTGGTAGATTAACCTATTAGCTTGCAACTAGGGTAAAATCTCAGATCCTTCACAGTTCTTGACATCCACAGTTTGAGAGCCAGTGTCCTAGAGATTTCTTAATCTTTCATAAATTCACAAAAAAACAATAATATGCATAGGGTATATCATAGGTGAAATAGAGGAGGTTTGGCAATTGGTTCAGAATTTATTACATTTTTAGTATTATGCCGTTGTATTGTCATAAAAGCACAATACAAAATATTGAATTTCTGTAAAACTTACAAAAAAATCTTTGCAAATTTTTGAATAAGAAACTTGAGTTTGCTTCCTTGAACATAATTTTAAATCAGATTAAATGGCTACAATTTATTTTAAATAATTACTCAAATAACTATTATCAGATTATATTTCTAGAAATGTCACATGTTTTAAAATAAATTACTTTTATTATGAAAGAATAGTGTGATTTAGGAGAATGGTAAGCAAACTGCACTTCATCTAAAAGCTGCTGAAAGTCATATTCCTTGTCACAATTCTCATTTCCATGCATCCCCCACATTTTTTGATACAATAATAATGTACCTCTATACACATCACTGAGAACTGGGGTTTGCATAATCCTATTGTATGTGGTATGTAAATAAAATTTTGTATTTTTTGTATGTGGTATGTAAATAAAATTTTGTTGAAGTAAAACATCCATACAGAAGGGTTCACAAATCATAAGTGCCTAATGAATACTCATGAAGCAAATACTTCTATTTTACTAGCAGTCAGATCATAAAATCATTATAAACTCCCACCTGTGACTCCCGTGGGAAATCACTATCCTGACTTCTAACCACAGAGATTAGTTAGGCTTGAATTAGATTTTTTAACAATTTTATTGAGATATAATTCACATATCATACAATTCAGCCATTGAAAGTGTACAATTCAATGGTTAAATATATTTAGAGTTGTACACCCATGGCCACAATCTAATTTTCATCACCCTTAAAGATAAAATCACACTCATTAGCAGTCACTCTTCCTAGCCTTCCCCTTACCTCCCAGCCCTGAATAGGATTTTTTTTTTTTTTTTGGGGGGGGGTCTTTTTTTTTTTTTTTTTTTTTCATTTTTATTGAGATTGTTCAGATACCACACAATTATCCAAAGATCCAAAGTGTACAATCACTTGCCCCTGGGTACCCTCATACAGCTGTGCATCCATCACACTTAATTTTTGTTCAATTTTTAGAAACTTTTCATCACTCCAGACAAGAAATAAAGTGAAAGATGAAAAAAGAAAAAAAGAAAAGGAAACTCTAATCCTCCCCTATGCCTAACCAACCCCCCTCAATTGTTGACTCCTAGTATTGATATAGTACATTTGTTACTGTTTATGAAAAAATGTTGAAATACTACTAACTGTAGTATATAGTTTGTAATAGGTATATAGTTCTTTCCTATATGCCCCTCTATTATTAACTTCTAATTGTATTGTCATACATTTGTTCTGGTTCATGAAGTGATTTCTAGTATTTGTACAGTTGATCATGGACATTGCCCACCATAGGATTCAGTTTTATACATTTCCATCTTTTGACCTCCAACTTTCCTTCTGGTGACATATATGACTCTGAGCTTCCCCTTTCCACCTCATTCACACACCATTCGGCACTGTTAGTTATTCTCACGTCTTGTTACCAACACCCCTGTTCATTTCCAAACATTTAAGTTCATCCTAATTGAACATTCTGCTCATACTACGCAACCACTCCCCATTCTTAAGCTTCGTCCTATATCTTGGTACCGTATATTTCATGTCTATGAGTTTACATATTGTAATTAGTTCCTATCAGTGAGACCCTGCAATAATTGTCCTAATGTGTCTGGCTTATTTCACTCAGTATATTGCCCTCGAGGTTTTGTCATCAACCCATTTTTTTTAATATGGTTTTGTTCACTCACCATACATTCCATCCCAAGTAAATAATCAATGGTTTTCTGCATGGTCATACATTTATGTGTTCACCACCTTCACCACTATCTATATAAGAGCATCTACATTTCTTCCACAAGGCAGGAGGGAGAGTCAAAGAAGGTAGAGAGGCAAAAGAAAGAAGAAAAAAAAAATGACAGCTAGGAAGCAGCAAAAGGAAAAATAACCTTAAATCAAAGTAGAATAAAGAATCAGACAATACCACCAATGTCAAGTGTCTAACATGCCTCCCCTATACCCCCTCTTATCTGCATTCACCTTGGTATATCACCTTTGTTACATTAAAGGAAGCATAATACAATGATTCTATTAGTTAGTCTCTAGTTTATGCTGATTGCATCCCTCCCCCAATGCCTCCCCATTTTTAACACCTTGCAAGGTTGACATTTGCTTGTTCTCCCTCGTAAAAGAACATATTTGTACATTTTATCACAATTGTTGAATACTCTAGATTTCACCAAGTTACACAGTCCCAGTCGTTATCTTTCCTCCTTTCTTGTGGTGTCTCACATGCTCCCCATTTTCCTCTCTCAACCGTATTCATAGTTACCTTTGTTCAGTGTACTTACATTGTTGTGCTACCATCTCCCAAAATTGTATTCCAAACCACACACTCCTGTCTTCTATCACCCTGTAGTGCTCCCTTTAGTATTTCCTGTAGGGCAGGTGTCATGTTCACAAAGTCTCTCATTGTCTGTTTGTCAGAAAATTTTTTGAACTCTCCCTCATATTTGAAGGACAGCTTTGCTGGATACAGGATTCTTGGTTGGCGGTTTTTCTCTTTCAGTATCTTAAATATATCACACCACTTCCTTCTTGCCTCCATGGTTTCTGCTGAGAGATCCGCACATAGCCTTATTAAGCTTCCTTTGTATGTAATGGATTGCTTTTCTCTTGCTGCTTTCAGGATTCTCTCTTTGTCTTTGACATTTGATAATCTGATTATGAAGTGTCTTGGCGTAGGCCTATTCAGATCTCTTCTGTTTGGAGTACGCTGCGCTTCTTGGATCTGTAATTTTATGTCTTTCATAAGAGATGGGAAATTTTCATTAATTATTTCCTCTATTATTGCTTCTGCCTCCTTTCCCTTCTCTTCTCCTTCTGGGACACCAATGATACGTACATTATTGTACTTTGTTTCATCCTTGAGTTCCCGGAGACGTTGCTCATATTTTTTCATTCTTTTCTCCATCTGCTCCTTTGCGTGTAGGCTTTCAGGTGTTTTGTTCTCCAGTTCCTGAGTGTTTTCTTCTGCCTCTTGAGATCTGTTGTTGTATGTTTCCATTGTGTCTTTCATCTCTTGTGTTGTGCCTTTCATTTCCATAGATTCTACTAACAGGTTTTTTGAACTTTTGATTTCTGCCGTATACATGTCCAGTGCTTCCTTTACAGCCTCTATCTCTTTTGCAATATCTTCTCTAAACTTTTTGAATTGATTTAGCATTAGTTGTTTAAATTCCTGTATCTCAGTTGAAGTGTACGTTTGTTCCTTTGACTGGGCCATAACTTTGTTTTTCTTAGTGTAGGTTGCAATTTTCTGTTGTCTAGGCATGGTTTCCTTGGTTATCCAAATCAGGTTTTCCCAGACCAGAACAGGCTCAGGTCCCAGAGGGAAGAAATATTCAGTATCTGGTTTCCCTGCAGGTGTGTCTTAGAAAATTGCTCCACCCTTTGATGCCTCAGGTCACTGTGCTTTTCTGCCCAGCAGGTGACGCCTGTTAGCCTGTAATTCTTGACTCGTGTGAGGCAGTGTGGCCGTGTTCCCCCAGGCTCTGGGGTCTGGTTCTGAATGGAAAGGGCCCCACCCCTTTCCTCCCAGAGAAGACAGACCCCCCAGGTGGAGGTCATTAGCATTTCAATGGTCTCGCTCTCTGCTTGTGCTGTCTCCGCCCTTCCCCGAGTCACAGCCCTGGAAACTTAAAATGACTGGGGCTTTCTCCACTGAGCCGAAAAAGAAACAGATAGTCCCCTTCAGACCCAGTCAAGGCGACTCTCCGGCTCTCCCAGGTCAGCCGTCACCCAAAGCCTCTGTCTGGTTTTTTGGGGATGCGTACCTGTAGTGAGCAGTTCACACTCGCTACTTAAAACCCCAGTTGGAGTTCAGCTGAGCTGTATTCGCTTGCTGGGAGAGAGCTTCTCTCTAGCACCACGCGGCTCCGCAGCTCGGGCTATGGGGGAGGGGGTCTCCTGAACTGGTTCCGCAGGTTTTACTTACAGATTTTATGCTGTGTTCTCGGGCATTCCTCCCAATTTAGGTTGGTGTATGATGAGTGGATGGTCTTGTTTGTCCCCCCACAGTTATTCTGGATTATTTACTAGTTGTTTCTGGTTTTTTGTAGTTGTTCCAGGGGGAACTGCTTAGCTTCCACTCCTCTCTATGCCGCCATCTTGCCCCTCTGCCCCCTGAATAGGATTTTTAAATGATCTCTTCTTGTGTTCGATGTCCAACATTGACAAAAATCTTCCTTCATTTAAGTAAATGATAAAAAATTTAAAACCATTTATTTTTAATTATTCAAATATCTCCAACAGCTGAATTTATAAAACATCTAAAAGCCCTTTTTCATTAGAGAATATTAAATATTAAAATTTCTTCTGAAAATGTAAATAGATTTCTAAATACATTTGAAATTTTCCTCTTTGTATTAGTTATTGTGCTGGTTTGAATGTATCATGTCCCCCAAAACGCCATTTTCTTTGATGTAATCTTGTGTGGGCAGACATATCAGTGTTGATTAGATTGTAATTCTTTGAGTGTTTCTGTGGAGATGTGCCCCACCCAACTGTGGGTGATGACTCTGATTGGATAATTTCCATGGAGGTGTTACCCCACCCATTCAGGGTGAGTTTAAATTAAATCACTGGAGCCATATAAATGAGCTGGCAAACAGGAGGGACTCAGTACAGCTGAGAGTGACATTTTCAAGAGGAGCTACAGCCAAGAGGGACACTTTGAAGAATGCACTGGAACTGAGAGAGGAACTTCAACTTACAGAGACATTTGGAGATGGCCTTTGAAAGCAGACTTTTGCTCTGGAGAAGCTAAGACAGGACAAACACCCCAAGAGCACCTAAGAGTGACATTTTTGAGGAGCCAGAGCCTAGAGAGGAACATCCTGGGAGAAAGCCATTTTGAAACTCCAGAACAGACACCAGCCATGTGCCTTCCCAGCTAACAGAGGTTTTGTGGACACCATTGGCCATCCTCCAGTGAAGGTACCTGATTGTTGATGACTTACCTTGGACACTTTATGGCCTTAAGACTGTAACTGTATAACCAAATAAACCCCCTTTATAAAAGCCAGTACATTTCTGGTGTTTTGCATCCCGGCAGCATTAGCAAACTAGAACAGTTATCTATTGCAGAATAACAAATTATCCCCAAATTTAGTGCCTTAACATCAACAACAAGCATTCATTATCTCACACAGTTTCTATGGGTCAGGAATTCGGGAACACTTAGCTGGGCATTTCTGCCTTGGCTCGCTCATCAAGTTACAGTACAGATGTCAGCCAAGGTCACAGACATTTGAAGGGTTGACTGGGGGTGGAGGCTGTGCTTCCATGGTGCCTCGTTCACAAAGTCAGTGTAGTAGACTAAATAATGCCCACCCCCCAAATGTCAATGTCCTAATCCCAAGAATATGTCACCTTACATGGCAAAAGGGCTTTGCAGATGTGATTAAGTTAAAGCTCTTGAGAAGAAGAGATTATCTTGGACTACTTGGGTGGGCTTAAAGTAATCACAGGGGTCCATATAAGAGGGAACCAGGAGGATCAGAGTGAGTGTTAGGAGATGTGATGATGGAAGCAAGAGGTTGGAGTGACGCAAAAAAGGGGTCATGAGTCAAGCAATGCAGGCAGCCTCTAGAAACTGAAAAAGACAAGGGAACAGCTTCTCTCCCAGAGCCTCCATAGGACCCAGCAATGCTGACACCTTGACTTCAGCCCAGTGAGACTAACTGTGGACTTCTGACTTCCAGAACTGCAAGAGACAATCGTGGGTTGTTTTAATCACTAAGTTTGCAGCTATTTGTTATGGAACAATAGGAAACTGATGAATTTGGCAACCTAGCGCTGGCTGTTGGCAGGAAACCTCAATTCTCCACCACACGGAGCTCTCCATAAGGCTGCTTGAGGGTCCTCATGACATGGCAGCTGGCTATCCCTGAGCAAGTGATCCAAGAGAAAGCAAGGTGAAAGCCACAATGTCTTCAGTGACCTCGCCTTGGAAAGCACACTCCATCATTTCTGTAATATCCCACTGGCTACTCAAGTCAGTCCTATTCAATGTGGAAGGGCATTACTCAGAATGAGACTAGAAGAAGAGACCTACTGTCCATTTTGAAGCTGGCTACCACATATGTCATGTATTTTAAATGATCATGAAGCTCTAGTTCACAGAACATACTTATGCATTGACAGAACGGTCATCACCTCATCTAGTCTCCATGCCGTTAAAGAGCACGTCAGCCAGAAATGGACAGAGATGTCTGATACTCTAGGCCACAGGAGTACTAGCCTGACCTCCCTCCTACTCCCCCGTCACTCCCTACAGCTGGTCTTGACCTGGGGCAGTGCTCCCTGAGCACCTGCAACATGAGTTCATCCAGCAGCTCCGTGGGCTCTGCCATAGTCTGGGTTGCCCTGAAAGCAGAGCCTGAAACAAAGGCTTGCATGCAGGTAGTTGATTTGGGAAGTGATTCCATGGATCAGGGGTCCAGGGCCCAGGAGAGCGAAGCAACAAAGGAGAGGAAGTCAATAAAAGGATGTGTGTACAAAAATAAAAGGATGGCTGTCATTATGGGTGACTGGTGTTCAATCCCATATGTCCTTCTGAGGAGCCTTCTGAAATGCGTCTCAGAACTGTCCGCAAGGTGATGACAAGAGCAAGCATTTACCTATCAGTTTCAATGCCCACTGGTCACAGATGGCCCTGTGGGTGCTCATTTTCCCACACCACCAAGTTGTGCATGCATGAGGGCCAAGCTGAATCTTACAGGAATCCAAAGCTATGGCACCCTGAGAAGCCCTGGCAGGAAGCAAGAGCCACATTGAACAGCCTCAAGGAAAGCTGCTGCAAATTGCACCTGTGGGAAGCTGGTAGAAATCTGTGTGGAACTGGTCACCACAACAGTGGCTGAAGAAATGGGCCGAAAGGATTTGGAATTAGGCACGAAGGTGTTCAATATTGGCCCTTTGCCAAGTGTGGTAACGGTGGATTCTACAACTGGCTGGTAAAGTAGATAGGTGTCCAGATGGCAGAGACCTACCTTGGTCATGCTGAGCATGCAGTATGGTGGTAGAACAAGTTCTATGTTGCTCCATGGTGACCTCAACATACTCTGTCTTTCTTGGGGATGGAGAAACTAAAGTCACTTGGTCACTTCTTAATTCCTAAATGGTGTACTTAATGCCTAACTGTGGCCCTCAAATATAGGAGATACTTAGCACTCCATTTGTCCTTGGCTTTGGGTCTTAATTTCCAATTTTAGAGTGTAAGGTAAAAGTCTCAGTTATTATTCTGCTAATAAGCACATTCTAGATCATCCAGATGAACATTTTATAACCAAAGAGAGACGCTTTTTTAGTGTCCCTCAGCCTGTGTCATGTTTAAAAAGATTAATTATCATGGCCTGTGGTAGTTTTTAAAAAATAGCTGAAAATTCTTTGACACTCCTCCCATCAAGAGGTGGAGTTTATGTTCCCTACCCCTGAATCAGCATGGACTTGTGAGTTACCTGTAACCAATAGAACACAGTGGAAGTGATATTGCGTGACTTCTGAGTAAAGCTCAGAAAATAAGCGGCAAGTTCCAGCTTATGAGCTGGGAAACTGCTTTTGAATCTCAGCGCTGCCATTTAAAGAGTCTGACTACCCTGAGGGTCCCAGGCTATGAGGAAGCCAGGCTGCATGGAGAGGCCCTACGTCCTAGGTACTCCAGCCAGTAGCCCAGCTAATGTCTCAGGCAACAGTCAGCATCAGCTGCAAGAGTGAAGATGCCTCCAAACAATTCCAGCCCCCATCTGTCAAGCTGCTTCCAGCCATTAAATCTTCCCAGCTGAGAGCCCAGATATTGTGTAGAAAAGACAAGCCACTCCCACTGTGCTCAGCCTGAATTCCAAACCGACAGATTCTATAAGCATAATAAAATGTTTGTTTAAGCAGCTGTTTTGAGAGAATCTTAATACATCAAATGAAGGCCAAGTGACTTCACAGCACGTTGTAGAGATGAAAGACGCACAGTAGTCTGAGCAGCGAAAAGAAGGGGAAGAAATGAGTCATTGCAAAACACAAGGTATTATAGGCATGTTGAGCTCCTTAATGATTTATGAACTTATTCATGTCCTCATGAATTTATTTCAACAAAACATCATCATTCACATAAAATTAACATTAATTTGAATTTTAGAATTCATGTGGTTTTTATTTATTATGTAAATTAATTTTGGTTCTTTGGTTGTATAAAAATTAGAAGCAAATTAGTTTATATATAACTAGTTAAATTGATGCATAAATTATACATATTATAATAAAAATAATTTGTCAACCCTGAAAAAGTCCTCCCCAAATAATTCCTTTAAAAGGGCACATATTTCACACTGCTGTTGATAGAGGCATTATTCACAATTGCCAGAAAATGGAAGCAACTCAAATGTCCAACATATGAATGGATAAACAAAATGTGGTGCTTGCACATAAATGGAATATTACTCAGCCATAAAAAGGAATGACGTTCTGATATATGTAACAACATGGATGAAACGTGAGGACATCACATTGAGTGAAATAAACCAGAAACAAAAGGACAAATACTGTATGATCTCACTGATATGAAGTAATTAGAATAAGCACATTCATAGCATTAGAAACTAGAATACAGAATATCCGGGGCTGGGGTGGGAGTAGGGATTGGGAAGTCAATGCATAATTGGTGCAGAATTTCCATAAATTTCACCAGTTCATGAGGAAGTTTTGGCAGTGGATGGTGGTGATGGTAGCATAACATTGTGAATGTGATTGACACCACTGAATTATGTATATAAATATATTTGAATATGATTAAAAGGGGAAATTTTAGGTTGCATGTATGTTACTAGAATGAAAATTTAAAAAAAAACACAAGACTGCACAAAACAGTGAATCCTGATGTGACTATGGATTATAGTTAATAGTACAGTTATAATAATATTCTTTCATCAATTGTAACAAAGTATTAGCGGGGGGGCTCTATTTTCTGCGTGATTTTTCTGTAAACCTACAACTTCTCTAATATAAAAGGGCACATATATTAATCAGATTTAAGAAACTGCTTTATTCATTCATTAACTACCTTCTGCTTAAAAACCCACCAAAGTATTTGGATTAAGTCCAAATACCTCTCTAAGGAATGCAATCCACCCCCAAATTGCCTTGGTTTCTTCTTTCCCATCATCCACTTGCCTTACGCTCTACCCACTCTGAACTTTTCTCACCCTTTCCCTCAGGAATTCCTCTCCTCCTTAAAGGCCCAATTCAATCATCACTTCCCCTGAAGGCTTTCTGGATTCTGCATTGTACTCCTTCTTCTGTATTCCCACAGTCTAGCAGTCACTGCCTGGTAGGAAACAGAGGGCATATTCAAATGGGTAATTTGAAGACTTTACCCGGGAGGAGATGTGACTTTTGATGAACAGATCCAGGCAGCTCACTGTGAAAGGAGCAGGGGTCTGAGTATCCTGACCTCACCCTCCTTCTTCCCTCTGCTCTGCTGCCTGGGGTACGCATTGACCAAACCCAGCCAGAAGCCAGAGCACCGATACAGTCCGTTCAGATCAGTCTCTCTAGGGAAGAGAACAAGGTGGATATGATGGCTAATTTCATGGTGGATACGATAGTTAATTTCATGTGGCTAGGTTATGGTGTCCAAGTCAAGCAAGCACTGGACTGGTTGTTACTGTGAGGGTACTTCATAGATGGAGTTACATCATTAGTCAGTTGATTGCAACTACAGCAGACTGCCTCTCCAATCAACAAAAGAGATTGCCCTCAGCAATGAGGGGAATCTTCATCTTATCAGTTGGAGATCTTAAAGCCAGAGCTGAGGATTTCAGAAGTCAGAAAGAATTTCTGCCTCTCCTTCTGCCAGCCAGCTTCTTCTTGGAAATGCAACTTCACTTGCCCTACAGTCTGGATGTGCCAGATTTCAGAAATCTTTTTCCAAACTTCCAGCTTGTGGCCAACTCGATGGAATTTGGACTTGCCAACACCCACAGCTGCATAAGGCAATTCCTGTAACAAATCTCTTTAAATATATATATTCTATAATATTGTAATATATAATATTTTATATGATATATATATATATATATATTTTTTTTGTTTGTTTGTTTCTCTGGAGAACCCTGACTAATACATGGAGAAATGTGGAGAATAGATATTGGAGAGGGAGGAAAGGAGCAAACAGAAGATATTCAGCTTTTTATTTAGACTTTAATGACCCTGTGCTTCTATGATCTATTTGCATAACTATTTTCCAACTACCATCATTATCTCCATAGTCTCTGCACTTGGCAAAGGTTTTGGATTAGAGTGGTCTCTTATTAAGTATTTATTGAATTAATGATTTAATAAGGAATGGCATGGGATCAGTCACCAAGAGCACAACTAGCATTACTTGAATGTTTCTCAATTTACATTTTTGAAAACTTTCTCAACAGTTGTTTTATTTCTATCTTTTGGAATCCAGTCTTTTTTTTTTTTTTTCTGTAATAACATACTGTGATTTTTTTTTTTCTAAGCAAACAGCTATTGTATATTGGTTTATTTGATTCCTGTTTTGAGTGTGATTTGAGTCATTTAGGTCTGTTAAGATTGAGCTTATATTTTATAATAAAGTTTGCTTAATGGTGTCGGTTTTGTTTTTCTGTACATGATTGTGGAACAATCTAATTTATAAAATAGAACAATTGGATGGCACATGGTTTAAGATTTTCACTTCAGTTTTGTAGTGATTTCCCAAATTCCTTTACACTATTTGTATGGAATATGTCAATCAAATTTATCTGTATAAGAGATTAATAAAGGAATGCTACATTACAAGTCTTCCAGTTTCCTTGAATGATTTTTAGTATTCTGTAACACTTTTTTGTAATTAAGATTTAAATACCCAATCCCTCAAGACTTGCCATACAGAGAGCTGTCAATCAAGGAATTGGCAGGCTCTATGAACCACATGACAAAGTCTTTTTCCCTATTCTCTGATGCCTTCAAGACCAGCTTTTGCTAGCTGATCCTTCATTTCACATGTCTTAGAACTCACTCACACTTCTTATGCTTGGAAATGTAACACACAAAGTGATAACGTAATCCACAGCTAATAAGTTAGCGGCTATAAAAATGAACATCCACATTAACTTGCCAAGCATGGAGGATGGAGGTGTTACACTGTACTTGTGTATATATGTCTGCCAGGGCAATAGTACATATGCCTTTGGAGATGCTTCTAAGTTATTCAGAGAAGCCGACAATAATTTGTGAACTTTGTTGTCAGGATCCAGTTTCATTCAAGAGCCAAACCAAAAGCATCAAAACATTTGGCCATGATCAGCCACAATCCAGCCGGCAGAGAAAACATGCAAAACTGGCCCTTGGGTTGTGAATTCTGTGAATGTAAGGCTATCTTGGAATACTCTGTTCTGTCCCAGTTTAGGGTATATACTTTCACTGGAAAAAATAATAGCAATGAAGGAGTTCTTAGATCTTTATTCTGCATATCACACAACTCTTTACAAAGTAAAGTAAAACAAATTACTATCATTCAGAGAAAACAGTTAACCCAAAATTTATGTCATTAGTTACCAAGTATAAAAACATCTCTCTAATATATTTATTTACATTCAGAATTTTAAAAACAGTTAACCCAAAATTTATGTCATTAGTTACCAAGTATAAAAACATCTCTCTAATATATTTATTTACATTCAGAATTTTAAAATGTAAAGGTTTATTCATTTGCAACCAATTAACATTTGAAATAATACACTATAAAACTTAAATGTGACCTAAAATTTGAGCCCCAAACCATAAACTGAGTTCTGCACATCGAAATCGAAATTTGAATTAACACATCCAAACAGTCATCATTTGACATACAATACTTTAAACATTTATAAACTCTTGATACCTGCATATTCTTTAAATGTATTAAACTTATGAGTATTGTTTTTAATGAATATTAGTACCCTTACCCTCTTCTTCTCAATATGCTTTTTGAAAGTGTGTAAGTTTGGGATTACATACATGGAAGAGGAACATCTTGAGTCCACTTATAAGGTGAGCAGGGATTTGAGTTAAGTGGAAGCAGAGCTGTGTAAACAGGCGATAAGCTGTTAAAGACAAGCTCTGCCCAAAGCACCACTGTGTGTGTACCTGTCTGTCTGTATTCATTCAACAACTATCCATTCAGTGTCTACTGTGCTAGACACTGGGAAGACAATGGTGAAAGGAACCCTGACTTTAAGGAGCTTGCAGATCACAGAGGGCTGCAGAAAAGCAAAAAGGCAATAACGTAGTACAGCCAGTACTTTAACGGGAGGAGGTGCTGGGGAACTCAGATTTTCAGGATCTGGGAAGCTATTTGGAGAAAACAGCACCCAAGCCCAGACCTTATGAACAAACAGGGATTATCCAGGTGCAGGAAATGGGGGATGTGGTTGGAGAGAGGGCTCCTGAATGAGCAAAAGCTTGGAATTGAAAAACAGGGCCGCACTGAGAAGATGGGGTGATACTGCAAAGAAATTTATAGACATGTTTCCAAGGAATAAGAAGCAATAGGATAGCACATGCATTTGAAGACTCTCCCTGAGCAGAGAGGAGAGAATTGGTGGAGAGCAGGAGATGAAGTGGACAAGAGGCAGTGGTGTCTGCATTGGGGAGTGGCACTGGGAAATGGGCAGTGGAGGGATGCAAATCTGGGAATTGGATGCGAAGGAGAGTTAGCACACTGGACTGTCAATGAATGTTTGCTAAGTTTCTCAGGAACATTTAAAGGAAAGTACTAAAATAATTAATAGAGGTCAAATCCCAACACAGAAAATTCCATGGGGAAATGGCTATGGCGACCATTATCTCACTCAAGAAAATGGCGACTTCTCATGAACCCTAAAGTAGAACTCTTTGAAAATCTTAAACTTCGGTATCCAGAAAGAAAATCCCTAGTAATGACGTAATGAAATGCTAAGCCTTTTAAGGTGTTTATTTTGTTGGGGATGGGGGGAAGGGGTCTTAATCTGACTTTCTGGGATTGATAGGTCAGAAGCCTTGCTTTTCTCTCTGGTCAAGATGCAATCATTCTAAATTTGGCATTTCTTGCTTTCCACAGAATAATATTTACACCATGATTAGCAAGCCTGTTAGGCTTCTTCTCATGCTTATGGTACACCATACCATCAGATATCCATTAGCTCCTTTTTAAGATTGTCTGTCAGGTGCTCACAAATTGACTGGAATTAACTCTTTTGGATAGTTTAGAGTAATAAATTATTACTGTACCTGGAACCAGAAAAAAAGGAAGGGGGAGGGTTACTTTTAGACATTGGCCAGAACTTTTTCCAACTCAAAAATGTTTCATACGTTTCTTGGACTTCCAATGATGACAGTTCAATAAAAATATTATCAATCACATAAAATTTATTTTATGTGTTAGCACTGTTTATTTATGTGCAGGATGGTTTTAAAAATTTAAAGCATTTACTTTTGAATATACAGTCCTCAGTGAAGATAAAGAAAACTTTATTAACCTCAACACAATTCACCTTTGACTCAAAGAACACTATAAAGAGTTGTTTCATAAAATGTTATTGACTTTAGAGTTTTTGTAAATTAATGTATGCTTTATAATTATAAGGTTCATATTTAACTACTAAGTACAAAAATAATATTGTATTTTCTTTCATCACTTACTGCTTTGTCATGATATAAACATGTTCTTATTTAGCAGCTGTATTTAAAACAATTTTTGAACTTATCTAAGTTTACCAAGATACACTTCCAATATTTTAATTTGACATAATATGAATGTACTGATTTACAAAGAAACCTTAGACATATGAAATTGTACTACCCGAAACTATCATTTTTGTTGGTCAAAGTGTCTGCAATTTCATCTGATTCGAATCTAATACTATATGGATGTTTTCTTACCCCCTTTCCATTACCAAGAGGGATTATAAACCGTAAAGGGCAATTGCTAAGCATAAATGACCTAATTACTACTCAATCAATACCTTCAAAACAATAGGTAGGAAAAAGCAACTGAAAATTGTCCATCAGCACTGCCTTTGGTATAGTAGATGAAAGGCTAATGATCTTCTTGGAAGATCCATGGACTTTAATCTGACAGCCTTGTTTGTCCAGATGGATTATTTCACTCTCCCCACTTATTTCACTCCCACAAAAGTGAGAATTCCATGTGTGCTTGTCTATGAAAGCAATGGGTAGAAACTCTTGCCATTTATATGTTTTAAAAATTATATTTCTGTGAAACTCTACACCTGTGTGGCAATAGAAGTAGCTTGAATTTCTGGATTTGATTGTCCTTATGCACATTCTTAATTCCTAAAAACCCTGAGAAAGAAAAATACAATTTATAAATACAAATAAGAAGAGATGGTCCTTGACCATAAAGTGTTTGCATTCTTTTTGGGCAGAAAAGATGAATATACATGAAAGAATTAGAGAACATATTTCTTTTACAATTCCCCTCCCCCTCATGGCATTACTTACTACAATACATTTTTATAGCACCTCCCCTCCCAATAGCTCAAACACCAGCTGTGGAACAAACTGTTGAATAATATAATTCTCACAATCCCCTTTTAACAAATGAGTCCAATTCAGACCCTTCGTTCTAATCATAAAGTCTTCTGACTTTGGGATTTCAATCTGCCTTTCCTCTGGTGTGGCAATACCTCAGAAATCTCAGCAGGAAAATTAAAATAATGTTAATGAAAAATAATTCTAATAACTTTCATTCATTTGAGTCTACCATGTGCCCTTTATTAAGTATTTAAAAATACCTCTTTAATCTTTATGATACTGCTTGCAAATTGTTGCTCAAAAGACATTGAGGCATAGCCTTGACTACTTCCCAGGGTCACACACAGCAGAAGCGACCCCCCAGCCCACACTCTATCTACTATACCAATCTGCCCTTCAAATGTTAGCTACCAGATAAGCTGGAGATTAGACCCTGAGAATTGCTTTTTTTGTTTCTTTGCATGACCACTAAAGTCTGACTTACCTCCTCACCCCACCCAACCCTACCCAACATTTTCAAGACTTCTAGAGAAATTCTGCAATGTATTTTAAAAATCTACTAGGATTTCGAAGTTCTCATTCAAAAAAGAAAATAGCAAAGTACACCAAGCACCCAGAATCATTACTTGTGTCCCTCCCTTCCCTCTACTGGGTCACATGGAACTGAGGAAACTCTTTGGAAAGGTTTTGCTGAAGCTCAGGCATCAGTTGCGAACTGCTGTCTTTTTCTAGTAAAGTTGTCCTCTTTCCCCTGTCTCAGCTCCTCAAAGGGCAGTCGAGGCCACTGTACATTCCTCTCCTTCGTGAGGCTAGTAAACATCTGTCCTCCTTCCACAGGAGCCCATTCAGGCCCTTCATGGGCCTGAATCCAAACTTGATTGCACTGATTTTTAGTCTTGTAGGTCATATTTTTCACCACTTTAGTAATTTCTGTGTCTCTGCTTATGTTCCTCATATTTCTCCATGTTGTGTAATATTCCTTTGAGTCATCGTTTTCCAAGGAACTCAAAGAATTCGATGATTCAGCCCTCCACTCACATACCCACATGAGGTGGGATGTTCTCCTCCCTGTTTTTCAGAGGTACAAATTGTTTGGCTCTGGTATAGCTTTGTTTTTCCAGCTGTCAAGCAGCAGCTGATCAGATTTTTTTTCTGCACACTGAAAATTGGCATGCTTGAGCAAAGTGTGCGTGGTAGGGCAGATGCAAGATCTTGAAAGAACACAAAAGCAACTGGATCTTGGAATTCACAGAGTGGCAATGAATCTATGCAGAGATTCAGGATTTATAATTTTTTGCAGGGCCAAATACCATGCTAGCTGCTGGGAATAAATTGACTAAAACCCAGCCCCTAGCGGTCATGAGGGAAAGACACAAATGAGTCAGGATTTATTCATTCTATTCATTTGGTGACCCTGTAAATACTTAATGAACAGCTATTATGTGACAAGCATTATTCTAGGTGCTAGGAGCACATGAGTGAACCATACAGACAAAATCCTTGGAGATCATTGGATACAAATATGCATACGGATAATTGTATGTCTGGAGTCAGACCACCTGTGTTCAAATGCTGGTTGTGTAATACTGGGAAAGGTGTTTACTGCTCGGTGCCTCAGTTTCCTTATTTGAAAATAAGGGATGATAACAATACTGCATAATGATTAAATGAGCTAATACAAGTAAGGAGCTTGGAAGAATGTCCAGCATATAGCATGGGGTCCATAAATCTTAGCTATTAATACTGTTAGGGAAATCAGAGACAACTGTTAAACGGCCATTGCCCAGACCTTATCTGCTCCCACCTCCTTCTCTGGGGAAGTCACAAAACACACATTAAGCCGCCATCTTCCGGCCCACCTCCTTTTCTATTGTGTGCTGTTGCACAACCTGGGGTGATGTTAAGTCTAATGAAAAGGCCTTGCCAGACTTTAAACCAGAAACCCGGAACAAGCAGCCCCAGATGCTTATCAGAACGGGAATTCTCAGTGGCAGGGCCCCCTCCCCCCGAGGTGGATAAAAACCACACTCAGTATAGATTTGCTGCTCTTCTCCAACACGAAATGGGGTGAGTGTAGCTGCCACCTACCAATTAGACCCAGAGGAGTTCTGGCCATCCTGGGAGACCGGCCATGATGGGACTTGTCCTACTCGTTTGAACTCTTTGAGCTCTGTAAATGACAAAGAAATTATTCGCCCTTTCTGAACTCTTTATATTGTGCAAATAATAAAAGGATCGTTTGCTCAATGTTTCCATTGTGCCCTGAACCTATGTTCCAGGGAGGCACAGTTGCAGCAACTCGACCCCACAAATACATTACATGATTACATCACAGAGTGATGAAAGCCTTGTTAAAAAGAGAGTGCAAACTTAGAGAAATGCAAATCAAAACCACAATGAAATGCCACTTCACATCCACTAGGATGGCTATTTTTAGAAAATCAAAACTAACAAATGTTAATGAGGATGTGGGGAAATAGGAACCCTTCAATGCTGGTGGGAATGTAAAATGGTGCAGCTGCTGTGAAAAACAGTTTGGTTGTTCCTCAAAAAGTTAAAATAGAAATTACCATTTGACCTGTCAATTCCACTCTTAGGTAGATACACAAAAGAAACAAAAGCAGGGACTCAAACAAATATTTGCACATTGACGTTCACAGCAGCATTATCCATAATAGGCAAAGGGTAGAAATAGCCCCAGTGTCCACTGACAGACAAATGGATAAACAAAATGTGGTATAGCCACACAATGGAATATTATTCCACCATAAAAAGTAATGAAGTTCTGCTACATACTACAACATAAATGAACCATGAAAATGTTATGCTAAGTGAAATGTCAGACACAAAAGAACAAATAATGTATGATTGCATGTGCCAGTTTGAATGTATTATGTCCCCCAAACACCATTATCTTTGGTGTAGTCTTGTGTGGGCAGACATTATCAGTGTTGATTAGATTGTAATTCTTTGAGTGTTTCTTTGGAATGAGCCCCACCCAGCTGTGGGTGATGACTCTGATTGGATAATTTCCATGGTGGTGTTGGCCCACCCATTGGGTGGGTCTGAATTAAATTACTGGAGCACTATATAAGATCAGACAGAAGGAGCAAGCTGCTACAGCCAAGAGAGACATTTTGAAGAAAGCACAGGAACTGTAGATGAGAAACAGTTTGAAGACGGCCATTGAAGCAGAGAAGCTGAGAGAGGACAATCTTGCTTGCTCCAGAGAAGCTGAGAGAGGACAATCGCCCCAAGGGCAATTAAGAGTGATATTTTTGAGGAACTGCAGCCTAGAAAGGAATGTCCTGGGAGAAAGCCATTTTGAACCCAGAACTTTGGAGCAGACGCCAGCCATGTGCCTTCCCAGCTAACAGAGGTTTTCCGGACACCATTGGCCATCCTCCAGTGAAGGTACCCAATTGCTGATGTATTACCTTGGACACTTTATGGCCTTAAGACTGTAACTGTGTAACCAAATAAACCCCCTTTTATAAAAGCCAATCTGTCACTGGTGTTTTGCATTCTGGCAGCATTAGCAAAATAGAACATTGCACTTATATGAAAAATCTAGGATAAGCAAATTAATAGAGACACAAAGTAGATTAGAGGTTACCAGGGGCTGGTGAGGGGGGAAAGGGGAGTTACTGCTTAATGGGTACAGAGTTTCAGTTTGGGGTGATGAAATGTTTTGGTAATGGATTGTGATGATGGTAGCATAACATTGTAAATGTAATCAATGCCACTGAATTGTACTACTTAAAAAGTGGCTAAATGTATGTTACTACAATTTAAAAATTAAAAAAAAAAGGAAGGCTCTCTGGGAGCCCAGAGGCAAAGCACCTTTCTCAGACAGGGAGTGGACAAGGCTTCCTAGAGGAGATGGCACAGAGTCCTGAAGGATGACTAGAATTCAGCCAGATGAACAACAAGGGGAATGGAATTCCAGGCATAGAGTATATTGTTTTTGAAGATTCAGAAGCAAAACAGAGAGCCATGCTTAGAAATGTAGGCAGCTCACAGCAGGAGTACAGATATTTTAAGGAATTTGGACCTTCTCTTGCATCAAGGGAAGTACCCAGTTTCAAGCAGGAAAGTAATAGAGGCTGCACTGGAGTGAAATTACAGGAGGAGAGATCAGTCAGAAGAGATGGTACAGTGATCTGTACCAGAAGGTGGGAATGTCTGAACACAAGCGGAGCAAGCATGGAAGGATGTGGACAAATAAAAGATATTAAAGAGGTCAGCGTGTAGAGTAAGGAGAGGATGCACCTCAAGAAGGACTTCTGGTTTCCGGCTTAGGCAGTGTGGCTCATAATACCTCTAGCTGAGGAGGAGCAGTTGGAAAAGGTTCAAATTTGGTGGGGATAGTGCAGTGTTCTGGTTGGCTAATGCTGCCATTTTGCAAAACACCAGAAAGGGAGTGGCTTTTATAAAGGGAGTCTATTTGGTTACATACTTACGGTCTTAAGGCCATAAAGTGTCCAGGATAACACATCAACCATTGGGTACCTTCACTGGAGGATGGCCAATGGTGTCTGGAAAACCTCTGTTAGCTGGGAAAGCACACGGCTGGTGTCTGCTCTGGAGTTCTGCTTTCAAATGGACCTTCTCCCAGGACGTTCCTCACTAGGCTGCAGCAGTGAGCTCCTTCTGTCTGAGCTTATAAAGTACTCTAATAAACTAATCAAGGTCCATGCTGAATGGGTGGGGCCACACCTCCATGGAAACAACCAGAGTTGTCACCTAGAGTTGGGTGGGTCACATCTCCATGGAAACAACCTAATCCAAAGGTTCCAACTTAATCAACACTAATGCATCTGCCCCCACAAGACTGCATTAAAAAACATGGCTATTTCTGGGGGACATAATATATACAAACCAGTACATGCAGGTAACGATTAATTCACTGTTGGCTAAACTGCATTTGACAGGCCTCTGAGTTATCCAGGCAGAGACCTCCAGGCTCAGAATTCCCAAGCGAGACCCTGACCGGAGAGATACTGGGGATATCATCAGCATGTGGATAAATTGGAAGATTCAGGAGTAGCTGAGCTTACTCAGTTATTATCTCATTAAATCTCCACAACTCTGTGAAGTAGGTTTTTTTATTAAAAAAAAAAGAGGCCTAAAGGCATACAATAATTGGACGGCAGACCCGGGCTTGCCTGACTTTGAAGTCTTCCCTCTTTCCCCTTCTCCAGCCTGCCCTCCAGGTGACATGCCAAGTGGCTGGAAGAAGCAGCTTTAGTATACTGCTGAGTTTACTCCCACCCAACACTGCTGTACTTTCTGGAAATACAAATATTAATAAAAGATGTCTGTGACAGTCAAAGCAGGTTAAGAGGACAGAAAGACCAGGCCTCAGAAGTCCTGATAAAATGCTGATGGCAATTCCTTCAACCTCCACTCAAGTCTGTTTGCCAGAACAGTGGAGAAAGAGAGGTGGGGTTGGGCCTATGCCTGAGGTTTGAAGGCGATAATACACACCTGGATGCTTGGCCTAGATGAATGTTGAAAAAGAAGAGACAGCAAGGCCTGGAGGGAAAACAGAGCGAAAGGCTCCTACAGGACAGAGCCAGGGGGCCACGACACTCTAAACATCAGATCCATAGCTCAAGGGATTAATGTGACTTCTGGGCAATTCTAATTTCCTCCCTTAACTTCCCCACCTCTCCCCCACCAAATGCTTTAAAAGGGGCTAGTAAGACCTAATCATCCCTGAGTAACTAACATTCGTCTTGGATCAACTAGCAATTAGTTTGTAAAACTGTGATCCCGGTAATGTGCCAACTTCTTCACTATGGTGTTCCCAGTACACTGCCTGGCAGGGAAGCCTCCTAATCAGTATGAAACATGAACCAATTAAAGCTAAATGTAAATTAATATTTAAACTCAAAATATTAAAATTGTTTCAAAAATATATCTTATACTTTATATAGTAGATGAAAATTTTTCATCTTCCTTTAATAGAAACCAGAGTCCTGAGTTACCCATTTAGGAGTCTCTGATCTCTCATTCTATTCGTGCTTTCTTTTGGCTGTAGCTTGCATGAAATATTTTTTTCCATCCTTTCACTTTTAATTTCTTTGTGTCCGTGTCTAAGATGAGTCTCTTGTATGCAACATATTGATGGTTCATTTTTTTTTATCCATTCTGCCAATCTACATCTTTTAATTGGGGAGTTTAATCCATTTACATTCAGCATTATTACCATGAAGGCATTTCTTGAATCAGCCATCTTATCCTTTGGTTTATGTTTGTCATACATATTTTTTCCCTCTCTCTATTAATGTCCTTTAATGTACCCATACTGAATCTCTTTAGTACTGACCCTTTCTCCATGTCTCTCTCTCCTTTCTTTGTTTCTCTGTTGGTAGGGCTCCCTTTAGTATCTCAAGTAGGGCAGGTCTCTTGTTAGCAAATTCTCTCAGCATTTGTTTGTCTGCGAAAAATGTAAGCTCTCCCTCAAATTTGAAGGAGTGATTTGCTGGATAAAGAATTCTTGGTTGGCAATTTTTCTCTCTCAGAATTTTAACTATGTCATGCCACTGCCTTCTCACCTACATGGTGGCCACTGAGTAGTCACTACTCACTCTTATGCTGTTTCCTTTGTATGTGGTGAATTTCTTTTCTCTTGCTGCTTTCTTGCTCCTTCTCTTCCGTATTTGACAGTGTGATCAGAATATGTCTCAGAGTGGGTTTATTTGGATTTATTCTATTTGGAATTTGCTGAGCATTTATGATTTGTGTATTTATGGTGTTTAGAAGATTTGGGAATTTTTCCCCAACAATTTCTTTGAATACCCTTCCTAGACCTTTACCCTTCTCTTCCCCTTCTGGAACACCAATGAGTCTTATATTTGGACATTTTAAATTATCTATCATATCCCTGAAGTCCACTTCGATTTTTTCAATTTTTTTCCCCATTCTTTCTTTTGTTCTTTCATTTTCTGTTCTGCGGTCCTCAAGGAGGCTGAGTTGTTGTTCAGCTTCCTCTAATCTTGTATTATGAGTATCCAGAGTCTTTTTAATTTGGCTTACAGTTTCTTTAATTTCCATAACATCTTCTATTTTTTTATTTACTCTTGCAATGTCTTCTTTATGCTCTTCTAGGGTCTTCTTCATGTCCTTTATATCCTGTGCCATGCTCTTCTTCGTGTCCTTTATATCCTGTGCCATGGTCTCATCGTTCATCTTTAGTTCTTTGATTACTTGCTCCAGGTACTGTGTCTCCTCTGATATTTTAATTTGGGTGCTTGGGCTTGGGTTATCCATATCATCTGATTTTTTCATATGCTTTAAAATTTTCTGTTGTTTTTGGCCTCTTGGCATTTGCTTAACTTGATAGGGCTCTTTTAGGATTTGTAGACTGATTAAAACCCTTATCTCTAATTTGTCATATCAAATATTTGTCATATCAAAGTGTACTCTTCGTGGAGTACACTTTAACTAATCAGCAGGTGGCATCCGTGAGCCACCTATCCCCTCAAGCCAGTTCTCCCTCGCTTTGTCTTTGTGGTGAGTAGGGGTGTGAGTCTTGTGGGGTCCAATTGGTGTACGAAGCTTGTGTATGTAGTTGGTGTTGCCCTCCCTGTACATGGGGCGTGTGTCTGGGCGGTCGGCGGTGGGGGGGCGACTCTAACAACCAAATCTCCCTGATGTTCCTGGAGATTTAAAGCTGCTGCAATAGTCTAATCCTTTAGTTCAGTCCTGCCACAGTTTGTTTCTGCCACTGACCCACAAGCTCTTGATATTGGCTTATGGCCCCTGAGACTTGCGAGTGGGTCCCTCTTCCAGGCCGTGCACCCCCAGGTCCTCTGCTGAGGGATGACTGTACTATGTCACAGGTGAGGGTCATCCCCCCAGGATGGTTCTGGGCTGCAGGGCTGTGTAGGGATGTTCCCAGTCTGCTGAAAGGATGGCTGAATTGGGGTGTGTTAATTCATGCTGTTCTGCCTTCCCAGCTCTGGGACAACCAGCTGAGGGTGCAGGGAAAGCTAATGCCCACCCTGATTTTGTGGTGTGTGTGTGTGATGTTGGAAACACTTTCCATCACACTGGGTTGTCTGGGGCAGCTCTGGGCTGTGGGGCTGGAGACTGGCAGGAGTGTTCCTTGCCCATCAGGAAGATGGCTGTGAGGGGACACCCCCCTTTTCTTGGAAGTTGTGGTGTTTAGTGAATTTTCTCAGCCACTGGACTTATTGTCTTGTGTCTCAGAGCTCTCTTAGTTCTGCTCTTGTATTGACTTGCCCAAATTGCAAGTCTTTGAGGCTTTCTGCATTGGGCTTCTTAGAGTAATTGTTTTAGAAACAGAGAAAAACATTAAAAAAAAAAAAGGGAAGGGCCCTCCTTGCAGTTCTAATGGGCTATTGAAATGCTAAGAGACAAGGAGTTTAGGGTCATTAAGGAACACTCCAGGGAGCAGAGAAACCAGTTTTTCAGACAAAGAAACTCGCCTACCGGATATGCATATGAGCTTGACTCAGCCTGAGCTCTGCCTTTCCCCATTCTATGTTCACCAGAACTCCAAAAAGTCTCTGCTTTTATTTTTGGGTTTTCCTTGCTGTTTTTGCCATCCCTATCCCCTCTCTGCCGGACTGGCTGCTCCCGGATTCTCCGGTGTCTGGTCTCAGTCTTTCTGGGCTTCATCAAAGTCAAAGTTAACATACGCATTCAACAGACTCAGTAATAGCTTCTTTTTATCTGTAAGGCTCCTTATGTGGTCAGGATGGAGAAGTCAGGAGACTCCTCTGATGAGATAATATTTCAGTTGGATTTAAAGGATGAAAATGGACTACTCATGAAAGGAGTGGATGGAAGAGCATTCTAGTAAAAAAAAAAATCATGTTAAAAACAACAAACAATAACCACATAAGAGTGACCAAGATGGCCTTAACTTCCTTTCTTCTTGACTAACCTTTAGACAGGCTTCTCCCTGATTCCAAGTCCCTGGCTCCCTCTCACCCCAGCCCTTAGCCCATCTGGGTTCCCAGGTAGCTCCTTATCTCCCTTTCTCTCCCGGGCCCTTATTAGTTCCAGCAAAAGAAAACATTCTGACCAAAAGACCCTAGCTAAAAACTCAGCAAACCACTCATCTATCCCAGTAACTAACCCCTCCCTTTACATCCTCCAGTACTTTTCCACTAGCCCACCTCAGCTGTCCTTTGTCTGGAGAGAGTTGAGTTCTTATCTCTCCCTTGCTGAAGTAGTCCTTGAATAAAGTCATCCTTGTCTGTTTAATGTTGTCTGGTGCCATTTTTTTTTTTTTTTTTGACAGAAGATAAGAATTTCATAAGAATAATAGTTGAGCATAAGTATAGTGAAAGGAAAAAAAAAAAAACAAAACCAGTGAGTTCTAGTCAAAGGGAATAGCATGTGAAAGATCATGAGTTGATAAGATCATGAAAAAGAGCAACCATTTGGCGTAAATATAGTGAATGAAAAAAGCATTGAGGTTGGAAAGACGAGCAGTGGCAATGCTGGGCCTTGTGGTCATGATGAGAAATAAAACTGAAAGCCTTTAAACTGTTTTAGCAATGGGAGAAAAAGAACCAGATAGAGTATAGTTGGTCCTTCCTTAGCAAATTAGATATCTCTTTTTAATTTGTTTGGGGTCTGCCTCCAGGCCTATTCTACTGGTCTTTGCTCTTTCTTTCCCTAAATTTTAGGAACCACTGCCCAGCTCCACCACTCCATCCAGACCCCAACCCCTGTTGTATAAACATACACCCCCAGCAGCACATCACCACATGTTTACAGCTTGTTAGTCACAGAGAAGGATATGCAATCTGAGTACAATCACTTTGTGAGAATCAGGCTCAAAGGATCTTAAATACATTTTTTCATCAAGTTCTATAATTATTCCTTAGGTCAGGGGCAATATAAGAAAATTTCTCAAGCACAAATCCCATGGGATAGCCAAAGACACCATCAAAAGAGTAGCCAACAAAAGTCTTCCCACCCTTTGGCTAGTATCCTGGTCCAAACAGGTAGGAAAAGAGCTTAATTAAGCAGCAGGTGTAAGAAGAACTTCTTATTTGGTATTACTGATAATGGGGCAAGGAAAACACTCATGAGCACAGCCAGAAAACAGTTTTTATAGACTTATCTGGTAACAAGTATAAATAAATGTGATTTAAATGCTCTTTCGACAAACTCTACAGAGAGAGAAATTTGAACAATTAGTTTCACAACATTGAGAGTTGACTGACTCTCACCCCACCTCCAGTTTTCCCCTTTCTCATCTAGCCAGCATACGCTATTGCCTGATTCTTATATCTAAAGTTCTAGGCCATTGGGTTTCTTTCCCTATAAGAACTTTAGTGGCTCCCTAGGGTATAATGAACATTGAATTTAAAACTCTCAAAAATATGTCCATGACCAACCTTTGTTTCCCAATACCTTCTAGATTATTCTATATTCTGATGAAACTAAGATAACATATTCCCTAAAGATCCTCTGGCTTTCTTACTCAAGTCTTGGTGTGTATGTTATTCCTTTGGCTTGAAATTTCTCCTTTTCATATATCAAAATCCATAAGATTATCTAGTTATCATCTACCATCTACGTGTCTGTTGATGGCTTTTGTCGCTGGTAGATATGAGGCAGAAAATAGATGGGGTCAACGTTGAAGGTAATCTGGACAAGGTTAGTTTTGATCTAGAGTCCAAAGGAGCTAGAGATGTGGGGTGTGGCTGTAGGGCAGCAGGAATTCATTCTCAGCATAGGTGGGGCAGAGCTGCCTGATTAGGTTGAGGGCAGGTGTCTACAGTCTCTACTCAAAGACATACCTTTGTACTGCCTTCAGTGTACTCCTTCAGGTAAGGAAGGTGAGGAATAAAATCATTCCAGCTCCTACACCACTCCCGTCCCCATTCAGTGATATCTTCTCTCTCCCCCTTCTCTCCACATGTGCTGGCCCATTTTTTCCAGGCTCCCAGTTCCAGCCCCCAAGAACACAGAGGAAGGATCTGATGTTTCAAACTTATCTTCTTTTTTCATTTCATTTAATATTGGTTTTCATTTATTCAACCAACAGTTATTGACTACTGATGTGTTCCAGGCACTTTGCTAGGCACTGGATAGAGTGATGGAAGAGAAAGACATAAGAATAAATGAAACACTGCCAATCTTCATGAGGAGACAAGTTTAGCAAATAATAAGTACTAGAAAGAGACAAGTACTGCTCTTTATCTGCTTTGAGCTACAATATGGCAGTGGTGACATCCTTTGAGGGCCACGGTTCACCCCAGATGACCCCATCTCCAAGACTTTGGTTCTCAAAAGTGGCTATTACCATAAATGGCTACAGGGGCAGGGTGGTAATCAGAGTGTTTAACCTGCAGTGGTCGTGGGTCATTTGTCATGAGGCCCTTAACAATGAAGTAGATGGGCAGCCCTATACAGAATGGCTTTATTTATGTCACCAGAAAAATTCTAAGTCTGGAGGGCAGAAACCTCACTTAAGTTGCCATAAAAGGCATTCATGGCCTCTCACCAAGTTCCCAGACTCAAACCAGTTCATAGACCCACAATGCTTTTTGTGTAAATGAGGCCAGTTTCCTTGTAAAGGAGGAAGAACCCTGCAATGCTACCACAAGTATATACTTTAAATTTTCTTCTGAGCCTTCGCCGGTGAACATGTGACCTATAGCTAAGTTTGAAAACACCCTGTGAAAAGGGATATACCTAGTCCTCCCAGGAGTTATTCAATTCCTGCCCTGAATTTATGTTAATTTCTATGGAGTTAAAATATCACTGTCATCCAGCTATAACAGATTATCACTAATTTAGTGGCTTGAAACAACAGAAATACATTATCTTACAGTTCTGGATAGCAGAAGTCTGAAATGGGTTGTACTGGGCTAAAATCAAAGTTTTGGCAGAGTTGGGTTTCTTCTGGAGACTCTAGGGGACAATCCTTTTCAACTTCTAGAGAACGCCCTCCTGTCCTGGCCCCTGGCCCCTTCCTCAGATCCTCAAAGCTATCATCTCCCTCTCTGTCTCTCTATATCCCTCCCCCCCCTTTCCTCTCTCTCTCTTCTGCTTTCATCTTCCCTCCTTCTCTGACTCTTCTGCCTCTCTCTTTCACTTATAAGGACCCTTGTGATTACATAGGGCCTCCCAGATAATCCATGGAAATCTCCCCACCTCAAGAACCTTAATTTAATCACATCTGCAAAGTCCCTTTGCTATGTAAGGTAAGATAGTCACAGGTTCTGGAAATTGGGGCATAGGTAGTTTTGGGGGCCATTATTCTGCCTACCACAAATGGTCAGGGTGGGGTTATGGAGTCAGATTTTAAATGAACCCTTTGGTCAAGTTCATCTCACACTGAACCCATTCTCTGGTTATATTTTCTATTCCTGAGCAGATGTACTTGTCAATCAGCAGAATCTAAATTTATTCTCTAACCCATGGGGAAAGAAATATTATGGTAGGAAAGGTCAAGTGGAAGTTCCCGGAACAGTCCCTCCACCCCCCAAAAAAGTAAACCCAAAGCAACACTGCATCCCTATGGTTATTGCAGAGATTAGTGCAACTATCTAAAGACCTGAAGGATGCAGGGAGTGGGGGTGGTTTCCGTCCCATACTCAGTTACCTTCTTGTTCATCCTGTGCAAAAGCTAGATGGACCATGGAAAACGATTATGGATCAAGTCATGATACCAAGCTCAGCTTCATTTCAGGTACAGTAACTTTACCGGATCAAGCAATACAGCCCCTAGCACCTGGGACTATTAACTTGGCAAAGAGTATTTTAAAAAAATTGAATCTAACAAGGATGATCCAAAGCAGTTTGCCTTCACCTGGAAGGGACAGCAGTTTAGTTTTACCATCTTATTTCAAGGCTATGTCAACTCTCTTGCTCTTTGTCGGAATATAGTCTCAAGGGACCATTACCATCTTGATATCCCAAAGAACATCACATTGGGTTCTTTACATTGGGGATACTATGTTAATTGGATCTGATGAATGAAAGTTTCTTGGATGATTGAGTAAGACAAATGTTGCCACAGGGTAGAGGATAAATCCCATGAAAAGTATGCTAAATTTCAAGGGATTCAGGAGTCTGGAGCATGTCAGCATATCCCCTCTAAAGTAAAATACGTTACTATACCTGTAAGCTCACCAGGAAGAGGAACAATGGTTTTCAGAACTCTTTGGATTCTGAAGACACCATGTAACACAATTGGGTGTGCAACTCCAACCCATTTACTCGGTCACTTGTAAGGCTGTTGGTTTTCAGTGGACCTGGAGCAAGAACGGGCTCTGAAGTAAGTCTAGGGTATAGTGCAAGCTGCCCTATCATTTGGATTTTATGTATGACTTGTCAGAAACAATAGTTATTAGAAGGGTCCACAATTATGAGAGATCCTGTATGGAGCTTCTGGCAAGCCCCAACAGGAAATCACAGAGGAGATGCCTAGCGCTTAAGAGCAAAGCCATGCCTTCTTTGCCAATGTATTAGTTACCTATTGATGCATGATAAATTACACAAAAGATTAGCAGCTTAAAGAAGCAATAAACAGTTAATATTTCTCACTATTTTTGTGAGTTGGGAATTTGGGAATGACTCAACTGTGCGCTCCAGTATGGGGTTTCTCATAAAGTTGCAGTCAAGTAGTGAGCCAGGGCCATAGTCATTTGCAGGTTTGACTGGGGGGGAAGGTCAGCTTACAGAATAGCTCACTCATAGGTCTAGAAAGTTAGTGCTAGCCAACTGCAGGCAGGAGCTCTCAGTTCCTCACCACGGGAACCTCATGTGTGCCCCCGTGACATGTCATCCTCATGACATGGTGGTTGGCTTTCCCCGGAGCAAGTGATTTAACAGAGAACAAGGTGAAAGTTGCAATGTCTTTTATGATTTAGCCTTGGATATCACACCCCATCACTTATGCAGTCTTCTATTGGACATACAGGCCAGCCATGATTCAGTGTGGTTGTGAACTACACAAGAGAATAAATGCAAGCAGGTGAGGATCAACTGGGAGCCATCATGGAGGCTGGCTATAACAGCCAATAACTACTAACTATTTGGTAGTTGCCTTCTTGCTTCTCAACCCTGGTAAAAATCGAAAGCATGATCATGGAACACCAAGCTACCCAACATGAACTAGGTGTTACCCGATTCACCAAATGATAAATTGGGATAAACTGGGTGTAGTTACATTATGATATCACCCCACATAGGTCCAGATGGCACAGAAAATCACAGGAGCCAGGAACTTAGATCCGGTGATACTTTCTTCCACTGTTTCAATATCTGTCCCTCAATACACACGGATAGCCTCACGGAGAGTTCCCTACAATCAGGTAACAGAGAAGGGAAAAGAGTCAGCTCCATGCAAAGTAAACTGGCACTAGTCCTAAGTGGATGGCTTTATCACAGCCCCTCTCAGGGATGACCTGAAATACAGCAGAAAGGGAAATCTTCCTGGCAGATAGAACTTTGAGCAGTACATCTGCTTTTCATTTTGCTTGCAAAGAGAGGTGGCCTCATATCAAATCTACACTGACCGACAGGCAATGGCTAATGTGTTGGCCAGCTGGTCAGGGACTTGGAAAAAAAAAGATTGAAAGACTGGTGAAAAAGAGGCTGAGGTGGCAGGGTTGGGGGGAGACATGTGGAAGAATCTCTTGAAATAGAGCATGAAGGCATTTGTGTCTCATATAATGCTCTTTAAAGAACAAGATGATCTGCCTCATGTGGATGTCAGCCAACCTTTCCCAAGATTCCCAGGGCTTGCTCAGTGTACAGGGCCATGGTGGTATGCATGGAGACTAAGCAAGGGCTCAACTATCTTCCTCAACAAGGCTGATGTGGCTGTCACCATTGTGGAGTGCCCAATTGCCAAAAGCAGAGGCCAATAACCTGGTAGTTGTTGCTGGGCAGCCTCTCCTTCACAGCTCCAGCTCACACTAGACTCCAGTAACACTGTTGACTTCCCGGCAGCTGGAAGAGGGAGAAGGGGATGGATTTGAGAGCTATTTGCAAAGACAGGATTGAGAAGACTTGAAGGCCAAATGAATGTAGCAGGAGAGTGGAGAAGAAAACCTAAGATGACTGAAGTTTTTAGGTTTTGTGAATAGTGAATGAAGGCACTTTTAATGAAGGTAGAGATTATCAGAGGAAAGTGGGGAGGGGCTGATGGAGGAGACAGAGTTCAGTTTGAACCTCTGGAGTTGGGTGTGGTTGAGTGTGTGTAGGTAATATAAGCAACTAGTCAATAAGGGGAAAAAGATCCCTGAGTTCAGAAGCAAGGTCTGAGTTGGAGATAGGGGATGGAAACTCCACCTTATTTATGATCGTATATTAATGCCTTGCATTTTTAAATCTTTTACCTCCTACTGTGGATAGACAGGCTTTGCTTTTCAGCTGTAGTGAACAAGCTGAAGGCACCTTTTCAAGGTAACAGTACATATCCTCAAGAGAGGAAGTAATCATAGGGAGGCCCTAAAGGTAAATGTCTACCTATCTAATTTATACTGAGAAAACAAGGGCATGCATGGCCCTAATCTGTCTTGTCCCGCTTCTCTATCCCCAGTTTCTGAAACAGTGTCTGAATGCTGTAGCCACTCAAATCTTTGTGGAAAGAATGAATAAATGGATGCATGTGAGGATGGATGAATGAATGATGAAGAACAAAGGAACAAACTTACAGGGCATAACAGGGAGGTGAGTGAATGGGAAGCCACAAGTGACCTTTCTCTTCTCCAGAACCACTTTGCAAGACTGAAAGATGAGAGTATTCTTTGTGGAATAATGGTTAAGACCAGGGACTCTGAATTCAGGTTCCATGACTTTCTAGCTGTGTGACTTGATCAAGTTACTTAACCTCTCTGTGCCTAAGTGCTCTGTCTGTAAAATAAACACAGTTAATTCTCAGAACAGTGCCTGGGAAAAATCATTCTTGGCATCTTGATGAGAAGGTAAACCTGCAAGACAAGCCAGAAATTCCCCGGGGAGGTGAATCCAGGTACTTAACTTCTAAGAGCAATCCGAAGCGCTTTTTTTCTCCCTTTGCCTTCCAAACTGCTTTAGACACCCACCTCCCGCCCTACCCTATCCCCTCCCCATATACCTTACACTAGCTAGAGGCCTAGGGTTTAATTCCGCTGTGAACTGTGTGAGTTTGCAAAGCCCTATTCCCTATCTGGGTCTCGGTTTCCTCCTTGTCCACGCGATTGTAGGAGCTGGCGTCAACTTCCCTTTCGGCTAAGACGGACCACGCTTCCCCTGTCGCTGGCCCCAGGTCTCCCTCGCGCTGCTGGACTCCTCCTGACCCCATCAGGGACGCCCACACCGAATCTTCCAGGCCCGCGCCGCGTCCTTGGGACCACCGGTACCTTGTGCGCCCCGACTGCCACCCCGCGCAACGCACGGCCTCGGGGGAGGCGCCTCGCGGGCGCCCCCGGCCGGGATGCCAGTGCCCGGAGCCCTGCGCGCTTTCGCCCGCTCCTGGGTTCCGCAGCCTGCCCAGCGGCCGCTCTAACATTCGGGGCGCCTTTATACCGAGCTGGCTGGGCGCTCTCTAATCTTTAACTCGGGGCTGAAACTTGGAAGCGCCCAGTGACTCCGCGCTCCCAGCAGCGGGCAGGACGCACGTCTCCGCGGCTCACGGTGCCTTTTGCCCGCGCTGCGAGTCAGGAAAGCCGGTCACGAGGAGACGCCGAAGATGAAGGTAAGTGAGTAGCGCGCCTTGCGCTGCGCCAGCCCCAGGGTCGACCTGTAGGTGCCTCTCCGCCAAATTCAATCAAAACTGCCCCAAATGCTCGCGGAACGCAACTAGGGACTCCCGTTAGGCGGAACCCCAGAGCCACCCTCTTGACAGAAGGGACGTCCCAGAGCTCTCGATTAGCTCTCATACCCGCGGGGTTTCTGCCAGAACCCAGGCACCGACCCTGGGAGAACCAGAGAGCCACCCACGAAACGCACACCCGAACCCTCACCGCGCCTCTGGCGGTCAGGGGTAGAGAAACCAACCCTAATGTGTTCGGGGGCCACAAGTTCAAGGCCACCCGCCCTGGCAAACTCCCGTGGCGCACACCAAATCCTCCCAACCCCCTGGACGTCTTTTCCCAGTGTCCCCACATCCCGCTGCCCCGACCCTTTTACCCAGACTGGCGCCAAACACTCCTCTCTAACTGAGCCTGATCTAACCGACTTGCAGACACAGTGGAAGGTTCTCCTGGGACTGCTGTGTGCTGCTGCGCTTGTCAGTGCCATCACCGTGCCCTTGGTTCTGCTGAACAAAGCCAGTAAGTTGAAACATTTGAAAAAGATACGACGGTTGGAGACCAGGATCGGGCTCTGTCCTGCCGCAGTAAGAGGACCTAGGGATTTTGCAAGGGGCTTGGACCAGTGAGCCGGGTTGCAATTGAAAAGGCTTCCTGGAGCTACTGCTGCTCCTAGAGTAGCCACTGGGTTCACGTCGCGGGGTCTTCAGCATTTCTTCCCCACGTATTGTTATATATGACAAATACACACTTTGTGAAATTATAGGGAAGTCTTAAGATTTTTCTCTTTACTAATTTTAAAACTTTTGTGGTTGTGATTTTTAAAGAAAAAGAGACAGTGTTTAAAGATCCCAATCAGAGCAGTAAGATTTTCCTAAGGAGAAGGGGGAGGACAGAGGGGAAAAAAGAGAAAACCCCCAAACTGAGTTTTGAGACAATTCACAGGAAACCCTTTTCGTTCAGGGATGATGGGAATTCATCAGTTGGAGAGTTGGGATGCAGGGAAGTAACTTTTTGGCCACTTTAGGAGTATTGCAGAGCTAAATCATAAAGCTGGCTTGCATGGTAATACTCAGAGGGAGCTGGGATCAGCAACATTTTGGTGGATTTGTTCCCTTAAAGTCACCTTCCTTTCTTTTAGCTTGTCTCCATTTAACTACCATTTCCAGTTTAGCCCTAGCTCATAAAATATTCAGATAATGGAGTATACACTATTTAATGCAGACAAGTTAGAATAACTAGTGTGACTCTCCTCTGGCCCTACTTTCCTTTTAGATATTTACTTTCACTTCTATAATAAAAACTAAATTAGTCAGCCAAATGAAGCATTCTTCCTGAGTGGTTATCATGTCCAGTCAACCAGGAAGTGTATAGATAGTCCTTATCTAACTGGGAGGGGGGGGGGTCTCATCCAGATTTCAAGGTGACAGTTCGGAAGTGGTTCCTATATTCTTTGCAGAACTATCAAAAACCGTGTTTGCCCTTCAATTTCAGGGCTAAGGCAAAGGTACCAAAAGTTAAATAACTGTCAGAGTTAACCTATTAATTATATTTAACCACTTAGGAAAGCCATAGTTACCACCATTTTAGACTATTAAATAGTGGACATCAATCTACTAATAGTTGACTCCTCCTTAAATGCTAAAATGAGACTGTTTTAGTAAAGCGATACTTTGTTTTTTAAACAATTGCATACACAAAGCCTTGTGGAAAAAGAATGGGTTATGCATTCAGTCAGTATTCACAGGAATTACATATGTGCCAGACACTGTGCTAGTTGCTGCAAATACAAAGATCAAAATATTAGAAATATAAAAGTTCCTGACCTCAAAATGTTTATAGTCTAGTAGGAAATGGTTTGCAAACAAACAAAAGTAATCTGGATAACCTGTTCACGAGGGTGCCCAAAACTCTGCTGAGGCACTCTAACCTCCCTGGAAGGATGGGTAAAACTGTAATTATTGGAACTTCCCTTAAGGAAAGTTAGAGGGTATGATGTACATTGATAAGCTGCTTGAGATGGGCAGTGAAATGACCTACGGGACTGGATCATGCAGCTGCCTTCCAAGGGGCTTGTCAAATTAACTACTGGGATTGTGTTTTGCTGGTGGGGTAGACAGAATGGAGAGGAACTGTTTTGCTGTTTCCCCTAAATAGCACCTAGTTTCTTCTCCAAATGAAATTTGAACAAATAGTTCAAGAACATTCTCTTGAAGAGGCTTTCCTGAAAGGTGTCTCGATTTACCTACCTTTTTGATTCAATAAGATAATTACTTTGGTGGGGCATGAAGTTTGTTGGGGAGGAGCACTTCAGGCTGATAAAATTAGGGGAGGTTTCTCCAAGGGGTTTATTTTGTGGGAGGCTTGAGTAATTAATGTCCATTTCTAGAGATAAGGTTTTCTAGAAACCATGAATGCCTTGTGTGTCAACGCAGAGACACAAGATTACATCCTCTGTTCAAGGATTATAAGAGAATCTGGGGCAAGAAAGGAGAGGGAGCAGCAGGAGAAGTTCAATTTTAAACTGTAGGTGATGGGAGAACCACTGGGGAATTTTGAGCAGGGTAGTAACATGCCTAACTGTTAGACATGACAGCAGAAAGGGGGATTGAAGTCGGACAAGGCAGCCGGTAAAGCAAAGAGAGTGACCCAGGAGACTGACGGTGCAGATTAGTGTTTGGAGGAGATAGAGGCAATTGATTAAGAACTATCAGAAATGTGAATAGACTTCAGAAATTGGTTAAAGATTGAAAATAAGGGGCAAGTAGCTAAGAATGCTTCTTGAGCAACCAGGGACGGATGTGGTTTCATTGCATGCTTCATTCACACTTATCACCCAGGTTATTTCTCTTCTTGTATTTCTTAATTGACAAATATGTGTTTTTAAGGAGAAAAGGGAAATCATCTTGTTTCAACCCCTGTCTTATCATAAAGAACAGAGTTGAACACTTGGGAATGCAGCATTTTCATTAAATCAGCACTGCCATTCCTGAGCTGAGCTAAAATAAAAGACAGCAATATTTACAAAGAATCCAGAGCCATCACCCAAGAAATTTCCTTCATATTGTCAGACTATGTTTAAAGTCAAGAAAAGAGAAGAAAGGGAGAGACAGGGAGGGGAGAGGGAAGGGAGAGAGGGCCAGAGGGAAGGAAATACTTATGGAAAGGAAAGGGAGGGAGGGGGAAAAAGAAATGAAAGGAAGGTTTCATAGGGAAAAAAACACCCAAAGACCCAGATTATGTGGAAAGCAAGGAACTAAACAGCCAAAAGGAAGCAGAAAGAAATGAGCAAACCCGAGTTCATCCCAAGAGTTTTGTTTAAGAGAAGATCAAGTGTTTCCACATGAAAAGCTGAGTTCAGCCAAAGTAGACACACCCAGAGCAAGAGGGCTTTGGGGGCGGAGAGAGAGAAAGAGAGAGAGATTCCTAGAAATGTGGGCTTAAGACTACTGTCATGTCTTTTAGAATAAAAACTCTGTGAAGTCTGGGATTATGTGCTTCATCAAGCTAAATTAAAAGTTCACCACTTTCTGTGTGTGTATATATATATATATATATAAAATGAAGGATTATATTTTGTTTTAAATCCCTCATTTATCTTGTTATAGAAGGATATTGCATATTTAAACATTCATTTTCCCAGAGAAGCAGCAGTAAAGCACATAAAAAATATTTTACTCAAATGGAATTATAGAAATTTTCATGGCTTAATAGTAATAAAACCTCCTCACTCAGTATTTGTGATCTCTTTATTCATTATATTTATTATATTATATTATATTATATTAAAGTTTTTTAAATATTTCATTATCTGCCAAATAGTTTTATTATTGAGTTTCATTATGGACTAGAAATAGATCTGTTCTTTTTTTCTTTTCACTGCTTTAGCAGTAAATTTCCTCAATATCTTCTTTCAGTACATAGGGAATTTGACTGCTCATGTATCCATCAGTGACAAAAGAAAACCCAATGTGAAGGAGACAGAAATAATCAGAGAAAGAAAAGATAACAGCTTTGAATTTGTCTGAGGAAGTCCAGGATCTATTCCAGGTTTAGCAGCACAGAAATGAGTCTGAATGCAAGCTTTGTATATTTCAGAGGACACTTTCTAAACAGTGTGCTCTGTAAAAGCTTGAGTTGATCTCTGGCTAACTCAGTTAACCATTGTCAACCCTTCTTGAGAACTCATGTGGCCAGTGGGTCCGTCTTTTTCAGGCTGGTTATTTTGGCTTTTGGTTCCCGAGTTGTAGTATGTGCCTTCAATTTCTGTATCTTAGAAATCTTGGCCTCTCTTCTCAAAAGATATCAGAGATAGAAAGGGAAGACTGTTTGCCTAATTGATGGTTAGAGAAAGATGACATGAAGGACTGATCAGAGCTAGACCAGTGTACTTGAAATTTTTTGACTTAAAGTGCAGGACCAGCTTACTTGTGTAAGAGAAGGTATCAGAGATGCAGATAATAGCCAATATGTATTCACTGTGCATCAGTTATTGTGCTGAGGGCTTTCAATACAATTCTCATTTAATCCTTACAATACTTTAGGGAGGTCCTGCTATTGACTCCGTTTTTACAGATTTGCAGAAACTTTGAGGGGAACATTTAGTTATCTATTGCTGTATAACAAATTACCTGTAACCTTAATGACTCAATGTGGCAAATATTTTCCCACAGTTTCTAGGGATCAGGAATTTAGGAGAGGCTTAGTGGGGTGGTTCTGGCTCAGGGTCTCTTGTGGGTTGTAATTGAGAGGCCATCTGAAGGTTTGACTGGGGCCAGAGGCTGCATTCCTGTGGCTCTTGTCCAGAGGCCTCAGTTCCTTCTGGTTCTTGGTTTCCAACTATGTGGACCTCTCCAAAGGCAATGTGGCAGTTGGCTTCCCTTAGAATGAAAGACCCAAGAGAGGAATCAAGAAGGAAGCTGCAGTTCCTTTTCATGATGTAGCCTTGGAAGTGATGTTCCATGACTTCTTCTGTATTCTATTGGTCAGGGAGACCAACACTGACACAATGTGGGAGGGCATTACCCAGGGGCATGCATACCAAGAGGTGGGGACCGTTGGGGACCACCTTGGAGGCTGTCAACCACAGAGGTGAAGGAACTTGCTCAAAGTTATGGAGTTGGGATTCCCACTCAGGCTATGTGACCTGAGCTGATAGCCTTAAAATTCCATATCATTCTGTTAGCTTTTGATCAAGTACAAAATTAATTTGGTCATGTTAGCATAATTATTACAACTTCCGTTTATATAGCTGTTTTATCATTTCATGACCTCTAATATCATGTATGCTAATCATTTTGAGAAATAGAACCTACTGCTGATGTCTCCATGCTTGAATGATGCTGCATGTAGGCAACAACTTTCAGCCAAGGACTGATATCCCAAGCTTTTGGTTGTTGTTGCTATTATGATTATTATTAGTAGTAGTATGTCCAGATTTATACTTGCCCTAAATTAGACATGCTTTGTTTCTGATGCACTTTAGATTCTTTTATTTGATCTTTGCAGAATAATCCATGTCGGAAAGAAATAGTCCTATCTTGACTTTTTACACTAGAAGAAACTGAAATATAGAACCTTTGGAGACTCGCTAATAAGTGCTGGAACTTGGGAGTCCACATCTTCTGATTTCTATTTGCCCTGAGCCTTTGGCTCCCATAAACAATTGTTTTAAAGAAATGCTTTGGTAGGAGTTTTTCCTGAGTTAATGTTTAATCATTATTTTACAGCTGGATGCTTGCTCATCCTTTCCTAGTTGCCCATCAATATCTTGTAAATAATTTTACCTTTAGTCTGCACAGACTCACTTTGACCTCCAAAAAGGAGTGTCTCTCTCAATTTGAGAATATTCTGAGACCACAAAATTAGAACTCCTGGGCTTCTATTTTATTTCTTGCTGAGGACTACATTTGCAGGTTTATGCTGTATTTCGCAATTACAACTTCTAGGAAATGTTTTAAAACTTAAATGTAAACCATTCACTTTCATTAACAGTACATGTTAATGTGCACGTTTCTTCTTTATTTGATTCACTGGGGAAGCAAGTAGTCCCATGAGCTTAAATGGTCATTAGGGGTCACGTAGTTCCATATCTAAGGCCCAAGGAGCACAGGTATTTAAGGCAGAGACAAAGCTGACAGGGGTAACTTTTTTGGACACTCTGGGGTCCCCAGTGACTTGAGGTATGTGCCTGTAGTGGGGGAGAGGGAGGAGGGGGAAAGCACTGCTCCATCTTCCTCCCTTCCCTGACTTAGCACTGAGTTCCCCAAATCAAGTTGAGTGGTCCCTTTGTTTTAACACCACCTCTGTGGGGTTGGGACTCTCTCTTCTTGTTTTCTTCAGTTGTTTTAAAGTCCACCCTAATCACGCTGAGATCTAAGGGTTTCTTGGCTGAATCTTCTATTATAGTATTTTATTTCAAGCAGGAAACTCTTACAGTAGGAAATTTAATATCTCTTCAGTGTTAAAAGTCCTTTAGTGGCCAGAGGCAATGTTTATTAATTCAACAGTATTTATTGAATGCTTACTGTGTGTGTGGCATTGTTGATCCAGTCCTAAACAGTATAGCCAAGGGCTTTGCCCTCAGGGAGCTTTACTTCCATGAGGCAGGCAGATAATCAGAAAGTACATAATTTTATACGATACTAAATACCATGATAAATAGAGTGTGATAGGACTGAAGGATCTGGAAAGGAATGTCTGTCTTATTCCAAGAATGATTTTGAGCCACTGGAAGGTTTAAGCATGAGTGTGTTGTGATACTACTTACATGTTCAAAAGACGTCTCTGACTCCTGTGTGGAGAATGGTTGGGGTGGGGGTGGTTTGTCCAAGCTAGTGGTTGCTTGGACAGGAGTGAAAGCATTGGAAATAGAAATAAATGAAAGAATGCGGAATAGAAATTGGAGATGAGACTTAATGTGTGAGAAGATGAAGAGTAAAAGGGAAAGAGAGGAGACAACTCCTTGAGGAGTTGGATGGATAGCTGAAGGTAAGATTTGCCCTCATGACCATTTCCTTCCTGCAAGAGTTAATCTGCAGTGGTTCCCCTGAGTAACGCCAACATACTGCTGGATCAGCTGTTCAGTTGCAATGCAGGGCGTAAGCAGGCCCTATGCATCGTATGCACCCAGCACCAGACTCGTCAACAGAAGGTAATTCTCCAATTCAGCAGAAATTTATTGAGCCCTTTCTACTTGCCAGGTACTTTGATGGTCACTAGGGATATAACAGTGATAGAGATGGCACTGTCCTCAAATAATTCACACTACTAAAGGAAATATTAACTATAATCAAAAGTGGTAAATGTCCTAGCAAATGATCAAAGGGCAATGGAAGCTCTAAAGAACAAGTGATATATGCTGCCTAGGAAACAGAAACCAACCAGCTATAAAGGATTAATAATTAATGGGTCTAAATACAATCCTTACATTCTTTAATCCTCCAGACTGATCCCAGGTGTACAGTTTATCTATATGTTTAACCTTCAACAATTTACGAGAATTGTATCAGATAAAATGCTTTTGTCTGTAAGCAACAAGATACTTGACCAAAGTTGTTTAGACTTTAGAGTTTTATTATTGTATTATTATTAGCATCATACATTTTTAAAAGTCCCAAAAAAAAGCATTTCTAGAAATTGAGAATTCAGAGGCCCAACAGGATCCTCTATGACCTGAGTTCTTTCCATATTTTAGCCCTACCATCCTCAGAGTATTGACTCTTGTCCTCAAGCTTGTCCTTTCAGGGTTGAGGATGACAGCTGCAGCTTGACACAACACTTGCTCTCAAAGCTGTTTTGCAAAACAGAAGAGGATGCTGTTCCTCATTCAGAGTCTTTTGCATCAGGGAGGAAACCAATTCCTGAAGCACTCCCCCGAATCATACCTTATTGGCCAGACTTGTATCACTTGCCCATTTCTGAACTAATCCTTGGCAAGGGGAACAAGATTATCATGATAGAATTAGACTTATCAAGAGCCAGCTTCTGGGATTGAAGAGGGGACCCTTCTTGAACATATGGAAGTCAACCTAGGTTGGCTGGGGAATTCTGAAAAAAGGACATGGTGGGGAGTTACGTAGGCATATCATATATTTTGTATGACATATAGGTATGATATAACTCTCTTTTCATTACATTGGGAAGATCTATTTTGTTAACACAAGAAGACAGACATCGTCAGCTCCAAAATATCTAATCATATAACTCTCCTTCCCCTCTTACTTTCTTTTCTAGAAAAAAAGAAAGTTGGTTGATTGCAAAGTAGAGTGTTTTTATGCTGCCCCCAGTGCTTGCTTTCTCTTGGCAAAGTGACCAAAAATAGGGAAGAACTGAATTTTCTGTATATGAGATACAAATCTGAGACAGTAGAGCAAGTCTGAAACATCTAAGGGGAATTACTCTCAATTTTCTCATTTAAAGAGATATAAATATGGTAATATTCATCCAAATCAAAATAAGAAACAGTAGTAAAAATAGCCAATATAAAATAAAATGGACAAAGATGAAAAATAATAGTAAAAGTTAGATGTACAAAAGTCAACCCACAATTAATTGAAATAATTAATGTCCATAAAAACAAAATACAATGAATAGATAAAAGCAAGAAAATAACCTCACAATGTCTCAAAGCTATCATTTGTTTAGTTTGTCATGGACAAAAAGAATCTAATTGATAACTTAAATCTTTGTTGTAAAATTTCCGGGGGATAGGGGGGTATTAATCTACATGGTAGTGATTTCATTAAAATGAAAACGGTTTAATTGTACTCCAGAGAAAATCCAGAACCCAACATCAAGTTAGAGCCCCCTGGCAATCCACCCATATTTCCCCTGTCCACTCACTCACCCACTGTCCTGGTGGACTATTTAGTGTGTCTTCTCTCCTAAAACCCCCAATACTCCCTTCCATGCTCATTCTCACCTGAAGACCTGGCTTCCTTTCTCAATTATAATCTGACAACTCCCAGATTTATATCTCCAGTTTAGACCTCTTTCTTGAAATTTAGGTGCATATGTGCAACTGCTTAGTGGACATCTCCATTTGGATGTGTTATTGGCATCTCAGCCAAAACTCTTTAATCTGAAACCTATTCCTGCCTTGGTACATCCTGTCTCAGAAAATTACAATTCCATTTTTCCAGTTGTCAAGGCCAAAATTCATGCAGTTTTTCTTAATTCCTCTCTTTCATTCAAACCCAACATCCAAGTAGTCAGAATCTTATTACCACTATCTTCCTATTCTTTCAGAACTTGACCACATCTCACCATCTCCACTGCCACCACACTGGTCCAAGATACCATCGATATCTTTCATCTGAAGTATTGAAAAATTCTCCCTGTTTCTTTTCTTACTTCCCTATGGCTTATTCTCAACATATTAGGCAAGGTGGTTGTGGCAGGTAGGCAGAATTCTAAAGTGAACCACAAGATTTCTACCTCCCCTCCCACCTCATGTTCATTCCCTGCCTAGTCCTTGAAACTATGACTATGATAGATTTTATTCCTCTGATCAAGTTACGTTCTATGGCACAGTTGACTTTAAGAAAGGGAGATTATCTGGGTGGACCTGACCTAATCTCATGAGCTCTTTAAAGCAGAGTTTTCCCTGGCTGTCACAGAAGGGGTAGTCAGAGACTAGAAACTTGAGAAAGATTTGACATGCCAGTGTGGCTTGGAAGATGAGGGGGCCACATGGCAAGGGAAGTGGGCAGCCTCCAGGAGTTGAGGGCAACCCCTGCTGTTCTAGGACCTCAGCTCTACAACCACAGAAACTAAATTCTGCCAACAACCTGAATGAAGTGGAAAGGGGCTTTTCTGTAACCCCTCCAGATGAGATTTCAGTCAAGCCAACACCTTGATTTCCACCTTGTAATAACCTAAGCAGAGAACCCAGTCACACTGTGCTGGACTTCCGACCTACAAATCAGAAGTAATGGGTGTCATCTTAAGCCACTAAGTTTGTGGTAATTTTTTATGATTAATAGAAAACTAATAAAGAGATCATTTTAAACCATGTCAGACCACATCATCCTTGAAACTTTTCGATGGCTTCCTATCAGAGTAAAATCCAGAGTCTGCACAATGGCCATGAAGTCCATGTGATATCAGCTCCACAACCTCTCTGAGCTACTCTCCTACTCTCTCCGCCTTGTTCACTCATCCTGCCTTAGAGGTTTTGTACATGCTGATCTTCCTACTTGGATTAATCTGCCCCATTCCCTTAACCACTTCAGTTCTCTACTCAAAGCTTCCTTATCAGTGGAGCATTTCCTGCCCATCCTATTGAAGACAGCACTCCCTCCCCCTTCTCTGCTTTGTTTTCTCTGTGGCACTTATCACTAACTAATATATGACATGATTTACTCACTAGCAAATAAAACTCCCCCACTGGAATGAAAGGTTTTTCATCTTTGTTCACTGCTGTCTCTCTAGTGTCTAGGACATTGAGTAACACATGTGAATGCTTATTTTACTTTCCTTAGCTACTCAAGCAAATGCTATGCAATGGGTCAGTTTAAATAATGGGAATTTATTAGTTCGTACTTTTGAGGCTAAAAGAAAGTCTGAATCAAGGTGCCATCAAAGGTGATGCTTTCTTCTCGAAGACTGGCGTTCTGGGCTGGCTGACGGTGACCCTTGGTCCTGGGCTCCTCTGTCACATGGCAATAAACATGGTGACCTCTCCCAGCCTCTCCAGTCTCTTCCAGGTTTGCTTTGAATTTCAGCTTCTGGCTGCTCCCTGTGGCTTTTTCTCTGTCTGTCTGAATTTCATTCTGCTTATGAAGAACTCCAGTGACAGGATTAAAACCCTTCCTCTTTGAGTTGGGCCACACCTTAACTGAAGTAACCTCATCAAAAAGTCCTACTTACAATGGATTCCAACCCACAGGAATGGATTAAGTTTGAAAAGATGTTTTCCTGGGGTACATCCAGCTCTAAACCACCACAGTGCTTAATAAACATGTGATGAATTAAAGGAATTATCTTAGAGCTCAGTGAGACAATATTTTTGGATGAGCAGTTTTAAATACTGCTTTGACTCTGATTTAATGTTTATATTCATAAGTATAGGGTCAAATCATCCAATATTAGATCATGTGCGACTACTATTTATAGAATACTGGGCTAGCAGCTATTTGATAAATATATAAGTTCACCCTCTCCTTCACAGTTGTTGGGGATTGAATCATGTCCCCCATAAAAACATGCTCAAGTCCTAACTTACAGAACTGTTGGTGTGAATATATTTGTAAATAGGCCCTTTGAAGGTGTTATTATGAGTTAAGGTGTGGACTCATTTGTGAATAAGATCTTTGAAGATCCTGTTTAGATGAAGCCAAACTGAATTGGGGTGCACCATAATCCATATAGCTGAAGTCCTTATGAGCAAAGGAAATTGGGCATGGAAATAGAAGCCAGAAGTCACTGGAAATCAGAAGAGCAGGCATAAAGAGAGAGAGAGATTGTGATGTGACAGAGGATTGCTGGAACTCCACAGACTCTGGGAGAAAGCAAGCTCTGCCAGTATCTTAATGTTGGACTTCTAGCCTCCAAAACTGTCAGACAATAAATTCTTGTTGTTTAAGCCAACTGGCGTGTGGTAGTTGTCATGGAAACCCTGGCAAAGTAAGACAATAGTCTAGTCAAGGAAAGACTATTCAGATTAAATATTTAAATAATAATATGAAATTACTTGATTAATTGACAAAACATATGGTACAGATAATAAGCATTAAAGAAGATGAGGAAGAAATGAGTATGGACCAAGTAATAAAGGGATAAATCAATACGTAGGAGGAGGATGGTGAGAAAATGAAGGCAACAGATGTAGCTTCTTTATTTGGAAGTTTGTTGATAAACACAAGAAGGGAAATAAGAGGCTTGAGGAGGCAGCAGGGTCAGGTAAATGTTCATTTTTAAAAAATAGGTACCCCCTGTGCATGCTTGAAGTATGCAGTGAAGAGAAACTGAAGGTGCTTGAGAGGGAAGAGATGAGATGAAAACAAAGTCCCTTAGGAAACAAGAAGGTAAGGTTCCGAAGCGCAGGCAGTGTGAACTGTCAGGGAGGAAGCCACCATTTCCTCTGAGTGCTAAGGAAAGGATTGAAAATGGCGGGAGTGAGAGGTACCGCAGAAGTGGAGGGCTGGTGGAAAATCAAGCTCCATCGCGGCAGTGTCTGCTATATAGAAGGAATCACTTACTCTTTTTCATTAGGTAACTTCATTCTCTTTTCAAAGTACATATCACAGAGCCTGAATTACTCAGGACTGGGTAATGTTTCAAATCCAGGAAACACTGGGGTACGGGAGGAAGAAAAAAAGTACTTATTATATAGTATACGGGACTACTTTTTATGAATTTAGGGGAAAAAGGCGGGAGAGTTATTGGATGTAACAGGGAAGAAAGTACTGGGCTGGTACACTTCCTTTCCAGGAAACCACAGTGTTGCCCTCTTTCATAACAGTCAAGAGGCAAAACTCTAGGGTCTTCAGAGAGACCTGGCTCGATTCCTTTGATTTTGGAGCATTTGGAATAAAGTTCTAATGTGACCTACCAGCTGTCCAGATCCAAATGATACTACTGACCTATTTAGATTAGTTAAAAAAACAGTGATTTCAAGAAATTCCATAAAGCCTAATCCATCTATACCAATTCACAATAAAGCATTTGCCATGTGCAATTGCTCTCCCCACATGTAGAGAGGTTGTTTAGAAGAGTGGTTATAGCCACAGGCTTCCCCAAATCCGGATGTTCTCTGATTAGTTCTCCTTCTAACACTAGTTGATCATTTTTAGCTTTTACTGAAACAACCTTCCTCTGTTGTCTCACTATAACTTCCTTTAAGTGTTTTCAAAAAGAAACCAGCCTTTTGCTAAAATAGTTGAGCGTGTGTCATTTATCTGTACAGTTAAGAAGTTTTCCCCCTTCCCCACTGTTTCTCATCACTGATAGCACTAACCTTATGTCAGTCAATGTAAGGGAGCACAAAAGCTCTGTAAATATTAATTTGGGCCATTGTTGTACCAGTCGTGTTTATTCCCAGAAGGGTTCTCACAAAGGAAAGAGAGTGACTATAATCAGGAAGAATAAAAATAAATCAATTTCCATTTCAAAAAAGAATAAAGCAGTCCTGACACCTTGTTTAGGACTGGCTTCCTGTGTGTGTGTATAGCCTCCTGGCTGTTTGCTGAGGTCCCTCCAGAGTAAATTGTGGGTTTAATTCCGGCAGCCCCTCTAGCCTTGCATTTCTTTGCCAATAGCTATGAATATCTCCATCTTGACCAAAATATTGAAACATGAATATTTTGCTCACTTTCACTTTCCTGCTGTATATATTGGAGTCTTTTGCTGATATCCTTATTGTTTCAGGACAATTAGTTTCTGTCTCAAAATCTGTGTTTTGCAATCTCTGTGTTCTTTATGTTGCTCACAATTCTGAGTTTTGTCTAGATCAGAGGCAACTACGGCCAGGGCTGGCCACCTGTTTTTGTAAATAAAGTTCTATAAATTGTTTGTAGCTGCTTCCGTGCTACAAGGGTAGAGCTGAGTGGGTGGAACAGAAACTGCAGGGCTCACAAGCCTGAAATATTTATTATCTATTATCTGGCTCTTTAAGAGAAAGTTTATCAACCCCAGGACTCAATGCTGTTATTAAAGCAGAAAGACACCTTCTTATTTTATAGGTAAGATGTGTAAGGCCTTTTATCAGTTAGGGTACAGTGATGAATATAGAAATCATACCAGGGAAATACCTGGTATATTACTACAGCAGTAGTAAAGGCTTGATCCCATGAGAAAAAAAGCAAAAGAGGTATTCTGAAGTAACCCAGAGAGAGGCATTTCAGGAAGGTGCTACTTCTAGGGCAGGCTTGGGAGCAATGGAAAAGAAGAGGGATCCAGAGGAGCTGGGCAAAAACCTCTAAGGGGAGAGGTGCACCCAGCTGCTTCAGGTACCACTGAGAGGCATGCTGAGACCGGGGTCTGGTTATTCCAAACGAAGCCAGAGGCTGGGGCAGGGGCTGCGGCTGGACTGATAACAAAGGATCAGCAAGAAATAGGAAGGAGGTCCCTTCTCTCCTGCTGACGTCCAGTCTTTCTCTATTTCTCCTTATTGGCAGAACCTCACAAGAATCCTACAGACAAAGAGGTCTGGGAAGTACATCTGTAGAGCTCCTCTCCAGCATTACTGAACAAAGTATAGAAGGGTATATTTGGAGCTGAAAGACAGCAGGTGAAAGACTGGCAGAGGCTTAGGGAAGTGAGAGGACCTAATGGCAGCCAAGGGCAGGGCTGAGCCTGAGCCTCTGGTCCTTGCTCTGTCTTGACCAATCTGGCCAAATGCAGGGCTCCTCCTCCTACCACGGCCACTCAGAGTCCACAGTACTGGAATTTGGAGCTGATGAATTTGTTTTGTCTGGCTTTTTTCTTTTCACTGAACAATTATTTATTGAGCCCTAACTATGTGCCAGGCATTGTTCCAAGCTCTAGTGATTTGATAGTAAAAAAAATGAAATCAGTTCCCTCACGGAGCTTACATTCAATTGAAGGGCGGCAGATGATAAACAAGATAAATAAGTAAAATATATTGTTTATTGGATGGGATTAATGCTAAGGAAAAAAAAAAAAAATAAAGCCAAGAAGAGCAATAGGGAGTACCATGGGAGAAGGGGTTGAAGTGTTGGTACAGGAAAGGAATGTGACATTTAGATAAAGACCTGAAGGAGGTGACAGAGGAAGTCTTGGGCATTTCTGGGGGAAGAACATTCTGGGCAGAGGATGCAGCAAGTACAAAGCCCCTGAGGCAGAAGTGGGCCTAGCTTGTTTGAGGAACTGCTGAGAGCCAGTAGGGTTGGAGCAGAGCAGTAAGAGAGCGAGCAGGAGGTGAGGCTAGAGTCAGGACAGACAGGCCCAGAAAGTCTGCTAAGTTGTTTCATTCTTCCCAAATTGGTAGTTCTGGGAAGTGTGCATTGTACCATTTGGTGAGCCTTTCAGGGTGGACCCTCGAACACACAGTGACTACATCCCTAACAAAACACTGGTTACCTGACACTTTGATCTGAGGGTAGATGCTGAGCCTATAATCCAGACATTCCACAGGCACCAGTTGAAGGATAATGCAGTTATCAGATGCTACTTTATGTATCCAGGATGTTTGTCTTATTGAGAAATTAAATCTGGTGATTGTGATGATATTCTGATGTTCTTTGTGTACAGTAATCAAGGAAACATTGTTTACGAGTCTTCTAATCCCATTAGGTTCAGTGATTTCCTTTCATACTGTAAACTGCTGACTCCTGCTATATATGCTGCACATTGTTTTAGGAAGGTGTGGTTAAGTGAGAAAGTGGTGTTATCAGCACTTAGCAAATGATTACATTGTACTTATCCTAGATGCTTTACTCAATCTAATGGTCTTATGGTGTTTTGTTAGGAACGTTTGGGATAACACAGCAAAACTTAATTGCCTATTATTTTATGGCAGTAAATTCTTAATCTTGGTATCACTACTAGGTGCTCCAGAGGAAAGACTATGTTTTGTTCATCTTTGTGTCTTGAATGCCTAGCACTTGCTTGGAACAAAACAATAACAAATAGCTTAACATATCTGAGGTGCTTTCTAAATTCTGAGTCCTAAGCTAAGCACTTTACATGCATCATTTCATTTAATCACTGCAAATCCCTAGGGGCTACATAATGCCATTATTTCCATTTTATAGATGAAAAGAATTAAGGCTTTGAAAGGTTCAGTCATTTATTTGCAAAAGGCCCCCAAGGCTCAAGGCAAGAAAGTGGACCTGGGCTTGAATCCAGGCTGTCTGATTCCAAAGCCAACAGGCTACCCAGCCCCTTAAATGACATTTGTTGACTCAATCGAGATGGATGATAGCCAGCATATGCCATTGGATAATACAGCTACAGGACATGAGGAAACTCTCAGTCAATTTCTTCCTCTGCCTTCTTGATTTTTCTTCCACTGTTCCTATGTCAAGGCTGCTGTTTTGCTAGAACAAATTCTTAAGTAACCCTCATTTTATTTCTTTATACCCATAACAATTACAAGTGTCAATATGTAACATTAGCTTATTACCATATGGATCACAGGAGCTCCACAACTAGATAGCTCTCCTTCCTGTGTTTAACAACTTCATGAGTTTACAACACGTGAAAAAACACATTTCTTTTTAGTTGCCTTTCATTAGCCACTTGTTTACCAAAATAGAGTTTATCTTTGTGAGGTGGAAATGTTATATATCAGAGTTTACTACAGACCTAAAAAAAAAAAGTTGATTATGAATAGGTATAAAAGCACTCAGAATATCCTAGAGAAATAAAGTAAGACTTGGTCACAGTCCACGGACCTATGCTACTCTTATTTGAATCTGACCATTCTGGAATTACTTTTATTCAGTAATGATTTTGATCCTTCAGCAAGAATTCATTAATCTACTATAACACTTTGATGAGAATTTACTATTAGGCTGAGCCATTTTAAATGCTGATTATAGCTCTCACCAAAGAAGTGTAAAGTTGTTAACCTTTTTTTGGCTTTACATTAAAGTAAGCTTGAATCTAAGAGTTTCTGTATAAGCTGATGGGTAACATATGATTAGCTGCCTTACTTGGCTAGCAGAATGCTTTGAACTGATAAGTCAAATTAACCACACGTCCCAGGCCGCCCCAGAAAAACCACACAAGCAGCCAAAGGCCTTCATCTGTTGCTGCAGCAGTGCCCTGTCAGTGAGCAAGCATACAGGAAAGAAGAAATGTGAGCATGTCCTATACGAGTTTGACAGAATAGGATGCAACTTGGCAGCAAACTGCAAACTTGCTAAAGGTCAAAACCTGGACCTGGCACTCACATCTCACAAGACTCACTTGTCTGGATGTTTCAGAAGTGTCTTCCAGTGTGCCCTGCTTATCAGATAGCAAGGCAAAAAAAAAAAAAAAAAAAAAAACAAGGAACATTTGTTGCACTACTTGCTCCAATTTAGCAGTTAGGCTGCTCTGGGTTGGGTAGCCACTCCACGGGGACAGGGCTGCAGGTCATTCTGAAGCAGCCGAGGGCACCTAACCCAAGCCAGTGTGGACCCCACAAGGATGGATCTGATTCGTGCGAGGCTGGCTTGGGCAGGAGAGGTCCGTGCATGGGAGGATGAGGCATTCTGAAGAGCTAGGGGCTGGTTAGCGAATGCCCCCAGCAGTGTCTGAGGAGGGCAGGAGAGGTGAGGGCTCAGCCAGGACTGCATCATGAACACCAGGAGCAGCACGCTGGGTATCGGGTGACATCACAGGGAATTTTGCTGCAATTATGTCAATATTGCAGATATAAGTGTGTTGCCCTGAAGAATCTGCTCTGTTCCAGACATTCAGTTAGTTCCCTTCTCTCAAAATCAAGTCAGTGATAGATGTACTATGTTGCTATGTCTGTCTTATTATATATTTATAAACATATATGCGCACATATATGTATACTTATGTATACATATATGTGTGTGTGTGTATATATATGTATTTCCATCTCTCTGTATGGTCTATCTAGATATCTACATGAGCAGATAATATTAGGACTGAATGTCTATACCATTTATGCCTGTAATCACACTAGTTTTAGGGTGGGTTTTATGTCGTTGGATTTCTCCATTTGAAAAGATATCTTGTTTTAAAAGGATAATAGAGTTTTATTTGAAAAAGCTTTAAAATTTTCTACCATTAGTCATCCTAGAGTAAAAGCTCAATAGCAAGATATACATCCTCAATAATATTTTTCATTGTATGATAAAATGGATGAAAACAAACAATTGATGGTGCTTAAGAAACATATCCAGATTTTTAGTTACCATCTCCAATATGAGTTTCAATAATAATTTCTGTAGCACAAGGCTTTACTTCTAATTTGAAGATTGGCAAGTCCAAGGGCTGGTTTTATTCACTTGCCATATTTCTGCTAATAAGCATCAGTATCTTATTAATTTTCAGGGCTGAAATGTGGAACTAATGTAGGAAAAAAAAATTTTTTTCCTCTTTAGTCTTTTTAACAAAATAGGTTTAAACAAAGTTAGTAAAGTGAAGTGTAGGCAATTTTATCTATTGAAACTGAAAGTTTTATAGGAAGAAACAAAACTGTGTAATTAGATAAGATCCAAAGAAATAATATCTTCAGAACATCTTTTGAAAGATCATTTTCTGTAAGAGAATTACCTTTCCATAGGCTGTGAAAATCAACAGGAGAGGATGTTGCTGGCTTTACAATCCCCCCAAAAATGGGAACTAAAGTTATAAGAATGTTAGCATGTGGCAGATTTTGTGAGTGCATGTGTGTGAGTGTATACTTTTGTGAATGTGGAAAAGTAGAGAATTTTAAAGTAGCTTTAAGCTCCTCATCAGTGGACAGGCTCTGGGATTGGGGAAGAAGAGAATCACTTTGGTTTGATTATGCTCATAGGATGATACCTTACATCAATCATCAAAAATACTTTTTATTGAATGTCTACTACGGCATATAACTTTGCTACATGCTGAGGTTATTGCAAAAAATATATAAGGCCCTGTCTTCAAGGAATATAAGGCCTAGCTGAGGAGACCATACAGATAGGCATGAAAAATAATTATCAATACAAGTCATTAAATGGCAAGACCCAGATGAGTAGTGTGTGGGCCAAGTTAGAGGATGTGTGATTAAAGATATCTTCTTAAAAGAGGCGAGATTTGTAGGGTGGAGGATTGATTGGGACAGTCAGGGAAGCTGTGGAAGACGTTGCAAAGGAAAAGTGGCTTAGGGCAAGGAGCACAGGCACTAGAACTCGAGATCTTCTAGGATCGGTGGGCAGATCAGTTAGAGAGTTCATGCAGAGATAGAGTAGAAATGACTCTGGGAAGATTCTTGGGTCAGACTGTGGAGGGCCTTGAGTGCCAGGCTAAGGAGTTTGCTTCTTTCCTATAGGTAATGGAGAATCACTGAAAGCTTTTGAGGAAAAGATCATCAAATGCAAGTGGCATTTTAGAAAAATCATTTTGGTCGTGGTGCAGAGGAAGATTTTACAGGAAAAGTTGACAGGGTTGAATAGATGGGGGTGAGAGTGGAAAGAGACATCAAAATGACTTTTAGACTTTAAGTTTGAGTTTGGGAATATAAAACACCCAAATTCCCAAGGGAAAACTCATTTGTGGAAGGAAGACAATTATTTTAGACAAGATAAGTGTAGGCTTAGAGGGCACAAGGCAACTAAATGCTCAACACAGCAGGGAAATGTGACTTTGGGATGTGCTAAGCTGAGGCTGAATATAGATTTTGTCAGTTATTCAAATCGAAAATACGTCTGAAGCCAGAGAAGTTATATTCTTGGGAGGAAAGAATGGAGAGAGAGAAGAGCAGAAAGTTGAAGGAGGAATAGCAGGACATTTCTGCCTTAAAGTTGTCAGTGGAGAAACATAGAGTGAAAACTAATGGTCAAAGGGAAAGAGAACTGAAGGGTCACAGAATCCAAGGAAACAATTTCTTGAAAACTTACACCAAGTTCTAGGAAAAGTGATGATTGAAACAAAGATCCCTGAACTGGGTGATCAGTGTGTCTTAGGGACCTTTGCAGAGCACTCAGGGATCAGAAATGGATCTCGAGGCCTCAAAAAAGGATGAGCTAGCCCTGTGCTATCTGCTACAGTAGCCCCTGGCCACACGTGGTGATTGACTTGAAATGGGGCTAGTTGAATCAAGATGTAGTGTAAGCGTAAACTACATACCAGATTTCAAAGATTTAGTATGAAAAAACCAATGTGAAATATATCAGTAATAACTTTTAAAATTTTGACTCAATTTTGAAATGATAATATTTTTGATATCTTGGACTAAATAAAATGCTATTAAAACAAATTTCACCTTTACAAAAATGTTAAATGTGGCTACTAGGAAATGCTCATTTTCCATTTCTGTTGGATACTACTGATCTAGAGCTCCACAATGAAACTCACTAATAGAACCATCCATAAAGACTCTGTTTCCAAATAAAGTCCCATTCTGAGGTACCAGGGATTAGGATGTCAACATATCTTTTTGGGGGGACACAGTTCAACTCTTAAGAGTATATTGTAGAAATCCATTTGTTTATGTTACCTGAAACTTGGGTTATTCTATCTTACAAACATTTGGCTCTTTTTTCACCCATCAGATGATGCTGCAGCTGACAGTCGCAGAACTTACACTTTAAATGATTATTTGAAAAATACTTTTAAGGTGAAAGCTTACTCCTTACGGTGGACTTCAGGTAAGGATTTCGGCCAGGGTGGAGTGGGGGTGAATTTTTATGCTTATATTCATTCAAGTTAGGTTGTGGAGGACTTTCATGGCACTGAGAAGATAGAGTCCTTCTTTAAGACCTTACAGAAGGGTATTTTTCTCTATGTAGGAGTGTGAAGAGAAAGAAGACAGAAAGAAAGCTTAGTATTTCTTTGCTACGTAATGTAGAAAGTTCTAAATGTGAATTGAAACATTGACAACAATTACGGAAAAATAAGTGTATGCTAGAATAAATGTATGATGAAAAAATAAATGTAATGGTCTTTGCTTAACGTTTTTCCAACTTAGAAATGTCATTGAGTAATTGCGTGAACATAAATCCTAAGTTTGCATTGCATGATTTTTAGTTTATGGAGATGTTTAATAGCAACTTGAGATATTGACCTGGCCGTTTTCTCTCTTCAGATCATGAATATCTCTACAAACAAGAAAATAATATCTTGCTAATCAATGCTGAATATGGAAACATCTCTGTTGTCTTGGATAACAGTACATTTGTATGTTTAATCACATTAATTAATTCATGCTTTGGGGAAATACTGGGGATTTTTTTTTTCATAACCTTTCAAATCATGAGTTCTATCATTTCTCATCCTGTTGGACTCTCTCTGCAGCATATGGCACAGTGGATCTTTCTCTGCTTCTTGAAATGCTCCCTGCCTTGGCTACTCTTAAGTCTCCTTTGACGATTCCTCCTCCTCTGCCCGTACTCTGAAATGTAAGTGCCCCGCAAGGCTCTGTCCTCACTCGCACCCTCTCCTCTCACTTGGCATGCTCTTCCACGGTGAATTTCATCCGCTCTCACAGCATGGCTCTCTCCTTCATGGCTTTGATTCTGAGATAACACGCTTTTAACACTAACCTCTTCCCAAGATCTGAACTTCTATTCCAATAGTCTCTTGGCTCCTGCATGTGTTGGCCTGCAGGCATTTTAAACTCAGTATCCCAAGCTAAACTGGTTGTCTCCCCTCCCGTCTCCTAGCAAACCGAAAGCATCTTATTCCTTGTCCCAGATTCCCAATCTTGGTAAATAGTATTCTTCTCCAAGTCATGCAAGCTGAAAACCTCAGAATCATCTCTGACTCCTTCTTTGTAAGCCCCTATAGTTAACTACTCAACAACCCCTGATGATTCCCCCCTGCAATGTCACCAGTCCCTCAGATTTCCATTTCCACCACGTAGTCCTAATTCAAGGCCTCTTTTAACCTTGAGGGAGTGAGTGCTCGTGTTCCTGACTCCATTCTGTAGACCAGGACAGCTCATTGCCCAAGTTCAGGGCTAATGCACCCCCTGTACTCTCCCATCTTATTTTAACCACTAGGTCACCATTTTCCAGTGTCCCCATATTCTTTGTAAAAGACAGATCTGATTCAATCACTTCCACCTGTTCCACTTCTTATATTTCTCTCCTAGCTAGTTTTCTAATTTTATGTTCTTTCACCTTCCACTTCATCTGGCACACCCTATTTTGTATTCAGGATGCGCATAACCCTTATTCATACTCTAAACATGCACGCCCTTTTGCAATCTGGGGTTTTGCTCATACTCTTCCACCCTGTTGCAGAAATCCTCTCTCTGTTCCTGCCCCCACCCCCATGGCCATCTTTGCTCAGTCAGAATTAACCCTTCCCTTCCTGGCTCTCCAACACTGGGCACCATCCCCCGGTGGGTGAATGTGCCGTGTCCCCTAGACTGTGAACTCCCACGGCATGAGCCCTCCATGTGGGGAGTGCTCAATGAAGTCAATTGAGTTGAATTCTTTCTTTTTTTTTTTTTTCTACTTGATTCACAGGATACATTTGGACATTCTATAAATGATTATTCATTATCTCCTGATGGACAGTTTATTCTCTTAGAGTACAACAACGTAAAGGTAAAATAAATGCGTTCTTACCGTGACATTTAAAGAATCTGATGAGTGTGTTATTTATAACTGATTTCAAGTCTATTAGTACTTAAGACTGATAATTAAGTAATATGGTAAGCACTAAAAACTCATCAATTTACTATCAAGAGGGGGAATGGTCATTCTCATTCATAAAAGAAAAGACTAAAGAATATTTTAAAAGAAATTCGTTTTTTGTGCTTTCAAATTCTAAAAAGTATAATTAATATACACACTGATAATATGTTAATAACATAAAATTTATGATATGTATTTATAATGTAATTTAAAAATAAATTGATACGTCTGACTTGTACATCCAGTAATACAACCCCTTATTTCCCTTGTCTTGGCTTTACATATAGTAAGACCCTCAAGAAGCATTTGTTTTAAAAAGACTTAAGCTTCCCACCCCCAAGAAGTGGCTCTACAAGGACACCCGGCCCAATTTCCTGCCTTGGGGTACCTCCATATACAAACCATTCTAAAGAGAGCAGCTCCACACTGGTGTCCCAATGCCATGAGAAAGTTCTCAGCTTCCCCCAGGAGCCCAGCCCAACCTCCAATTCTCACACAATCAGGAAAGATTATATCTTAATCGCACATCTTCTTATTTAGGATGGATGCAAATCGCCAGTAAATTCAATGGCAGTTTTTTAGTTTTTCATAAGCTTGACCACAGTTTTCAAGTGTAGGAAGATTTGAGGAATGTAGGAAACTAACAATCTGTAGAGATAGTCTGCATTGGAAATGGAACACAAAGCTGGGGACTCCCACCTCTGACTGTTTTTTCCAGGATAAATAATATCGAATGGCTTTATTGCACACACAACACTGTTGTATTCAGGCCAAGCAAGCCATTCCCTACTCCATTTACCAACTTTGGATGGTCACCATCAATCTCAATATCTACTCTGAACTCACTGTGCTGGGCTTCATTTCCTGAACGTGAAGACTCTCTGACTATGTTCTGCTAAACCTATCAACTATAGTCAAATCAGAATTTCATGCCAACTTTAATACCTCTGTTCCCAATTAATGGGTTGGATGTTTAAATAATTACTGCCTATAGATTAAAATCACTTGAGAAGCTTTTAAAAATTACCAGGTTTCAGGTCTAATCCCCAGACCCATACATCAAAGTCTCTGGGAGTAAAACTGTATATTAGTACTTTTTTTAATGCTGTAGGTGATTCTAATGGGCAACCGGGTAGAAAACCACTGAATAACTGTTGTCCATGTTAGAGACTGCATATGAGGACAGCAAGGTTAAGGTGTCAACAGAAAGATAAATGCCAGCTCAATTTACCATTGTAGACAGGTTCGACAGGTGCCATTTCATGTGTACTAACTGATATATTTCATCTTCTAGACCTTGATTAGACAGTCACCACCAGTGATTTGTATTTGTTGTGTCATTGGATTTTTTCCTGCTTTTTAAACCACTTTCTCTGTTTTCACTCTGTCCCCTCCTTCCTGCCATCCATGCATCTAAAGTGATCTTTTTATAACCTAAGTTAGGTTGTGTCACTCCCATGCTAAAATCCTCCAGTGGCTTCCCATCACACCTTGAATAAAACACAAATTCTAATCAAGGCATCCTCAGAGAACTGTGTGATGGGTCTGCCCCTCTGCACCCATCTCTTACCTCTCTCCTGTACTTACCTTGTTTGACCAGGGCTTCCCATCCCTGCCTGCACCTTATTAGAATCACCTGGGAAAGGTTTAAAAAAATACATAGGGCTGCAGCCCACCCCAAACCAGCTAACTCCTCATAGCTGTGGGTAGGGTCCAAGCATAGGTAGATGTAAGGGCTCTCCAGATAATTCAATGCATCGAAGGTTGAGAACCCCTCCTTCAAGTGCAAGTGCATGGCTCTTTCTTTTTCTCAAGCATCACCCTCTTTCCCACTTTAGGGCCAAAGCATTTGTGATTACTTTCTCCTGGAACCTTCTGCCCCAGTCTGCAAATAGCTCTCTACTTTTTATTAAATCAGGTCCAGCTTCCTTGGGTCACTGCATCTAGTAATGGCCCCTGACTCTAATGTTCACCAGTCACTCTATCATCTTAGCCTATTTTAGTTTCTCATAATATTCTGTGAAATCATGTTATTTATTTCTTTACTTGTTTATTGCCTATCTCATTTCAGGAGAATAGAGATCTAGGATTTACCTGTGTTTGAGTCGCTGCTGCATTCCCCGCACCTAGAACAATGCCACATAGCAGACGCTCAACAAATTCTTATTAAATGAATACATGTTTTATTGCAGAGCATTAAATTTTAAGATTATTGAAAGTAGAGAACTATATCTTCTATTTCCCTTTTGAATTTCCAGAATTTCCAATATAATATTTGGTACTGTACAAAAATGCTAACTAATCAACCCTCAAAAAAACATATCCAGAACAAAGAAAAAGTCTAATTTTATTGCATTTCCTTGCTCTAGTGTCCAGTGTTCTTTAGATACAAACAAATGACTTCTCTGTGACTGAGTTGGTATATCCAGAATGGTCAACTATTACTTTTAAGTTGTGATTACAAATAATAAGTGAGTGAGTGAGTGAGTGAGTGAATTTACCATCCAGTCTGGTACAGAAGCTCTCCTAGCATCTCCACCCACTGCTTTATGCTCTAGTGATAATAATAATGTCTGCTATTGACTATTAAATGCTTACAGTGTTCTTGAACCCCATGAAGCACTTCACATCCATTCTGGGCATCTGAGATTGTTGCTGTTACTATCCTCATTTTCCTGAAGAGGAAATTTTAAAAATTTGCCTGATATTACACAGTAGAGACTTGAATCCAGGTTATAGGACTTCAAGATTTGCGATCCTAAACATTATCTGTCCTATGGCTGTGCTCCATTCTTCTACCTGCTACAGTGCCTTTACCCCGTCTCTGTGTGGCAGTCCTCTGCCACTGAAACTCAGCTGAAGAATAGCCTTTTCCCTGGGCTTTCTCTTCCTCCCCAAGGTCTAAGTTATGATTCCTGCCTCCATTATGTCTTTTAGCACATCCTATTGCATTTCCTTTACTGTAGTTTACTTGCCCATATATCCCATTTAACTATGAGCTCCTTAAGGAGGGGGACCCTATCTCATCCAGTAATGTCTGATGTATGCTAGCTGCCAATATTTATAGACGAAATAGACTGATGAGTCTGTTTCAAAAGATGAAGTAAATATAGCAAACATCCTAGGTTTCCTTTTACAACCCACAATGGATCTGTCATCCTAAAATGATCTCAATTCTTCTTAAACCTCTTAATATTTTTAACTTATAACTTACCTTTTGACTCTAGTAAGTATTACACTCAGAGGTTGCCCAGAAACAAGCATGGATGTATCAAAATAATCCAGGAATCAGGAAAGGAATTTATGACTTGTAAAATAGGGACTTAATAAATATTTATTGACATGAGAGGGTAGTAGGGAGAGAATGACAAGTGGGAAGTATTCTTCAAGGTTAAGAACTCTGGCTTTGTGTCCTAGCTCTGCCATTATACAGCCGGGTGTTCCTGGGCTACGCATTTCATCTGTTTCATACTCACTGCTAAAAGTTGACTTTTTAAAAAAATTGGTTTATTTCTTGAACACTTACTTTGTGCTTTGCACTAGACCACACTCTGGGTACTTAAAGATTAATAAGACGTAATCTCTTACCCTTAGGTCTATGATAGGGAAGATAGACATATAGATAAGTAATTAAAAATAATAGTCATTTATGTATGTATCCACATATAAACATAATTTTTCATAAATGCAAATATGTGAAAATATATTTACTTTTTACCTTCAGTCTTAATTTTTTCACTTTTTTTGTTGACTCACTACTCACCCTACTTTCTCCCTAGGTATCCCATGTTAAGGGTTTAGTGTCTATCTCTCCATAGTTTATATTTTTCTCTCTATTCATGCAATCCTATGACAATATATAGGGGTTCTTTTTTAGTTATTACTTGTTCTTTGAAAATGGAATCATATTTAACACATTTTTCAGTAAATTGCTTTTTTCACTCAGCACTACCTTGTGGAACTTCCTTTGAATCATCTGGATTGGTGTTACTTCTTCCTTAAATATTTGGAAGAGTTTATGTGTAAAATTATCTGGGCATGGAGTTTTCTTTATCCAGAGGCTTTCAGCTATGAATTTAATTTGTTTATTAGATTTATAAACTATTCAGATTTTCCTTTTTTTCTTGCTTCAGTATTTATAAAGTATTTTTTATGATTTTTATGATGTCCCATTATTCATTTTTGATACTGGTCATTTGTGCCTTTTTTTTTTTTTTTTTTTTTTTTGGCTCAGTATTGCTGTATTTGCAATTTTTTAGTCTTTTCAAAGAACCAGTTTTTGACTTTGTTGATTTTTCTCTGTGTTTTCTATTTGATCACTGCTGTTTATTTATTTTCTTCTAATTTCTTTGAATTTAGTTTTTCACTTTTTAGCTTCTTTAAATGATCATTTAAAATATTGATGGTATTTGAATTTTCATTTTAATAAATATTGCCAGGTGGCTTTCAAAAAATCTGTAACACTTTGCATTTTCATCATCAATGTAGAAAAGTAACTATTTACCCAACTACCACCAGCAATAGAATTGCAGATTTTTTATTAAATATTTTCCCAGTATGATGGGTGAGAAGTAACGGTTTCCATTTTCCCAAACAGGTGATCTGAACATATTATAGTAAATGTTAGGCATAATCTGTGCACAGAAAGTGCACTTTAGCCCACTGCGGGACCTGGGAAGGCTTCCTGGAGGAGGTGAGGCCAGAACTAGATTATAGATAAATTCCAAAGGAGCTTGTAGTAATGGTTTCTAAGATACTTCCTAATTCTGAAATTCTAGGGAATTGTAAAATATGATAAATTTTGAGAATTACACAATGATGTATTACCTTATGTCTCATCTTGAGCTTCTAAAGCAAGTGGCCAAACTATCAAGAATCAAAGAAGCCTGAAATGTCTGTTCTCTTTTATAGCAATGGAGGCATTCCTACACAGCTTCATATGACATTTATGATTTAAATAAAAGGTCAGTGACTTCCCCATAAAATCTATTAGGCTTTTCTAGTGTAATAAAAAAATAAAACCTTACTGTGATTTATCGTTTTGGCAATGTTTCCTTTTATCTTTTTTTTCCAGGCAATTGATTACAGATGAAAGAATTCCGAACAACACACAATGTATCACATGGTCACCAGAGGGTCATAAATTGGTTAGTGAAACTTTCCTGTTGTCAGAAAAGCATTGGCTCAAATCTTTTTCAAATGTGCTCACTGCTACTCCTGATACAAGACTGGTATTTTGGAAAATACAGTGATATCGCCTAAGATAGAATGTTATTAGCTTAACACAGTAAATACAATTTCTGAAAGCTTCTGATCTACTTATTACAGAGTTGCTTTGTCACTGGGAGAACATGCTGCTCATGTTCTACTTATCTGTACTTAGGTCTTGTTAAGAGTTACACCTGCCTTCCACCAGTTCTGTGACTGTCTAGGTCACTGGAGATATATTTTCATGTTCCACATTGCTGAGAGAATGTTAGAAGCGCAAACGAATCTAAACAGGAAGACAGATGTTCATCTGCAGTTGAACTTCTTCCCAGCATGAACCGCACTCCCTCTACATTGCCCCCACACACCCCCAAAAAAAGAAATGCATAAGCATACATCATGCTATAGAAGTGGTCAGTCTTCTAGATATTCTCACACATTAGCACCCAAATAGTGGTAATTGTGAGCTCCTTGTTTTTAACATATTAAGAAGGTCACCAGGGTTATTTGGGGGTTATACCCTCTGTCCCTGTAATTTTGGAATGTGAGAATGGGAGTACATGACTCTTCATCTTGCTCAAATTGAATATCTAACCTTTGGTAATAATTACACTTGCATACCAAAACTTGTTTTAGGGCACAGTAATTGATAAATGTTTTTATAAAAAAACTCCAGAATAAAATATAATTGGTTATGATTGATACCAATCCTTTGTTTGTTTTCATCTTTCTAGGCATATGTTTGGAAAAATGATGTTTATATTAAAAATGAACCCAATTTACCAAGTCACAGGATCACACGGACTGGAAAAGAAAATGTAATATATAATGGCATCATGGACTGGGTTTATGAAGGTAGAAATTTTTAAAGTTTTTTCAAATAAAAACTCTATTCTCTTTTTAAAACAAGGTATCTTTTCAAGTGGAGAAATCCAACGACATTGAAAGCTCACTACACCAGGTGTCTTATAAACCAAGAAATTCTTAGCAGTAGCTGGTGCTACTTATGTCCTCTTTGTTTCACAAAACTCTTTTTGTCTTTGGTTTTTCTGCTACAAAAGGCTTCTCTGTGTAGGTAGCTTTTCTTCTTTACTGAGGCATAAAAGCATCCAGATTAAAATCAGATGTTTTCTAACCAGGCCTACCTAGCCCAGAAGTTACTAAGTAAAGCGTGTACTCCTACAGCATTCCAAAAGATGACAAAATATTGTCCGGAGGTGGAGGAGTAGAGGAGAAGAAAATGCCTGTTTTATGGAGGATTTGTGTTCATTTGAACTTGCACAAACCATGATTTCCTGTTTTTAGAAAATAAAAAAGTAATTGTAAAGGTTTAGGAAAAAAGTGAGTAAAAAACAAAACTAACTTAAAACATTTAAAAGGAATATTCTATTAGGATAGAGTTTTGGAATATATTAGAAAATTTTTTCATGTCTTTAGTTGCCAAGGTAAAAGGCATTTTGAGGCTGTTCCAAAACTTTCATAGGGTTGCCTCATGCTTATTAGAAAGACTTAGCCTTATTTCATCCTATTTTTTTCTTCTTCATAGTTAAAAAATAATTTTTCTTCATGACTTAATTTTTGGTCCTACCAAATTCCAGTCAAGTTGAATTTTGTAACAGGTAGCATTATAACCCAAAAAATCAAGTTAAAAGAAATAAATTCCCATGGCCCAGAAATAAATATTTGATGAAAGTTACTAACAGTGGTCACTTAGAGATTAGAAAAAAATCTTCAACACTTGTTGGACAGCAGAGCACAGCCTCGGGACCTGAGTAAAGCATCTTCCCAAAAGTTGTGGCCCCCCTTGCAGAACAGCAGGTGTCTAAGATAACAGCCAACACTAACTTCCTGTCCAAAGTAGATAGTAGTTGGCGGGATCTCATTTTGCTCACTCGTGACTAAGCCATTCACATGCAGAAGAAAGGTTCTGCAGCCCCAGCATGGGCCTCGCTCTAAAAATGGGACTTGGGTCCCTCCAGGGAAGTCCTTACAGTTGGTTTTGTGTATTTACAAATGATCCATACTTGGAAAAGAGCACACCTGTTTTCCATATATGGGAGCCACCCTCTTTGCTGTGGCCGTGAAGACTTCGGGGAATGGAAGAGAGTGCATTTTGAGAATCTGTAGGTCCATTAGTAAGAGAAGGGGCAAGGCTGTGAGGTCAGGAGTGAGGCCACGTGCCACTCTGGAGACAGACTCACAGGGAAACCTAACATACCTCCCACCACACCCCAGGCCCCCAAATATCTTTTCACTTTTCCCATTTTTTGCTTTGTCTTAGTGCATGATATTTGAATTGATTATTACCTTACTTTAATAAATACCTTCTCTTTCTAAAAATGATACTACTTTATCTCTTACTATGAAGTTAAACACATTAACATAACCCAGACTGAAAGTGAGAATTTGGTGAGAGGAAGGGTGAGAAAGGACAGAGAAGTATATAATTTTGAAACAGGGAGCTCTCCTTATGCTCTGAAATGTCGGCGTTTACAGTGGGCGCTTGCGACAATTCAGTGCAGTTCACTATTGAATGCCCACCACGTGTGAGGTGCTGTGCCAGGCACTGGGGATGTAGAGACAAATGCCACCCAATCATTGCTCGCAGGGAATTCAGCCCAGAGAAGGAGGAAAACATGCCAACAAATAAGTAGCATGGAGCATAAGTGCCCTGCTTGGAGGAGAGCACTAGGTGCAGGGTACTCAGGAAGGTCTGAGGCATCACAGGATGTGGGGGAGGGTACAGGGTGGCAGGAGTAACTGTGCTTTTATCAGGAGGGGGCTGGAAATCTTTTCCTTCATTTGTCATTCTCCTTTCTCCTTTGCTGTGGTCCTTTCATTCTCAGGACTTCGGATTTGACCAGAAGTTTTATATTAACTTTTTGTTTCATTGCCAATATGGAAAAATATATCCTATATTCCAGATAACCACCCAGTTCAAAACATAAAACACCACCTTCTACTTGCACTTAAATGTAATTTAAAAAAAAAAAAAAACATTCCTGTAAGTGTATTTTTTTTTTAGCCCGAATTTCTTTATTTTTTTTTTTTAATTCAGTTTTATTGAAATATATTCATAAACCATACAGTCATCCATGGTATACAATCAACTGTTCACAGTATGATCATATAGTTATGCATTCATCACCACAATCTATTTCTGAACATTTTCCTTACATCAGAAAGAATCAGAATAAGAATAAAAAATAAAAGTGAAAAGAGAATACCCAAACCATCCCCCCATCCCACCCTATTTGTCATTTAGTTTTTACTCCCATTTTTCTACTGATTTTTTTCAATTTTTTAACTTTGTTTATCAAAAAATTAAAAACAAACAGGCAAACAACAACCAAAAAAACCCCACAACATTTCAAACAAAGCAATGGATTAAGGAAAACAAATAACCTAAAATAACTACTTTGCTTCCAATATGTTCCTATCATCTGTAAGTGTATTTATTTTATGTAATTGTAGGCTAGAAACCATGGGTAGAAAAGCTACAAGGAATGAGCCATCAGTTTGGTAGATGAAGTTTTGAGTGGAAATATCCTTCGACTTGGAATCGCAAAGCCTAGGTTCTGGGTTTTGTCTGAGGCAATTAACTCAATGGCTCTAAGCTTTAGTTTCCTTCTCTGTAAAAACGGGCTATAAATAAACTCACCTGGTGATCTTTGTGAAGACTCAAGAAGTGTTTTGTAAATTATAAATTGCTGCGTAAAGGTCTCTCAATGTTACAGGTTTAACTGCTCATAGAGTCCAAGGGAGAGACAGGCTGCCTTTGTTAGTCTCCAGATAGTGGGTTTTCAGGCCCTGGAAGTGTTAAAATAGAGACAGGAAGGGTCAGTGTAGCAGGGATATTAAAAGCATGAACTCTGGAATCCCACAGGTCTGGGTTCATTATTGATTCTATCACTTATTAATCATATGACCCAGGGCAGATTACTTATCAACTTTAGGTCTGCCTCACTTTGCTCATCTGTACAATGGGGTATTGTGGCAGATTAACTGAGATCATGCTGTCAATTTCTTGTTCATGCCTAGAGCGTAGTTAGCACTCCTCAAACGTCAACTCTTCATCACGATAATAATTATTATATTGAAAACAGCCATTTAGAGGAAACTTGTAGAGAGGGCTCAAGCATCAGAAAAATAATTGGGATAGATGATTTCCTAACTCTATGAATCTAGTTTCTATGCTTTTAATTTTACATTTACATTCACATCAGCACGTGAGACTTGTGTATAAAGGAATCTGCATAGAGGAATAGGGGTCTCCACCCAGTCTACGTGACTCCTCCATTCCCAGATGGTAAAAGAAGTTCTGGCATGTTAGGAGCAAGGGATCAGAAGTCCATGCATAGACTTTCATAATAAACATAGTGGGGAGCTGCATTTGTTGGGGATTTAGATGAGACCAACAATGTACTGGAAAGGAAGACATTTTCTTTCATTTGCCTCCCTCTTTGACCCTATTCCTTTACCTATTAGAATATACACCAGAAAAGGGTGTCAATCCAAGAGCATCTTCGGTTTGGGGCCTGGGCAAAGGAATTGTTTCTCAGTAAGGTTCTCATGGAATCCCTTGCCATTCTAAATCCATCCTTCCCAAAACTTGTCTGTGCCAAGAGTAGCAAACTCGGGGCACCATATTGGTTTGGTAGCCTGGAGCTACACACCCCCCACCAGTACCCTGCAGGCTCAGTACAAACTGAGCCCAGTTGGGGAGAGTGCACTGGCATGTTACTGTTGGGAAATTACAAAGGATAATCAGCCTTCTGTGCAAAATTTACTTTTATATGTTTTGAGGCATAAATTTAAAGTATTATCAGATACAGAAAAAAAATGTAGCTCTTATGTTAAATATGGTGCATTCAAATAATCTAAAATGGTCCAATGCGTTACTTACTTTTACAATCTAAATATAATCTGGAAGATTTTATTTTTATTTATTTGTATTACTCTGATTTTGGAAGCCCAGCAAATGCAAAGTGGTTCATTAGTTGAACTCTACTGTAATTACTAAAGCTAATGAGAACAATATTTTGAATGCCAAAGCCAATTTATCAGCTACTTCTTGTAACAGAACAATTTATGTCTTTTTTTTTCAGAGGAAGTCTTCAGTGCCCACTCTGCTCTGTGGTGGTCTCCAAACGGCACTTTTTTAGCATATGCCCAGTTTAATGATACAGAAGTTCCGCTTATTGAATACCCCTTCTACTCTGAGGAGTCACTGCAGTACCCAAAGATTGTGCAGGTTCCATATCCAAAGGTCTGTGCTCTTTTCCTTATAGCACTTCAGGGATTTGATGGGAAGAGAATGGTTTCATTTAATCTCTTCCTGCTAATGAAAATATTGTCAGTCTCTCTTCAACAGCTTGCTGTGATTATTCCTGCTGAAGTCAACAGCATCTGGCAATTTTAAAGTATTTTTATTATCCCAGGAAAGAGTGTGATTTAAGGTTTTGTAATTTCTCCAAAAACTTTGAGGAATGACAAAGCAGAAAAAAAATGATGGGAAAAATGTTTTTGAAAGAGGTAGCTAGGGGAATGAAAATGATTGAATGGAAGAAAAGAGAGGCTGTAACTGAATCAGAAGCTCATGCCGTTTGCAGGAGTTGGAATATGCACCCACTGAAGTTGAAAAGCTTGATGATATCAGACTGTATTACTAACTAACAGGATACATGACTAGTTTTAGTGGTTCTTTTATAGATTTACCCACTAATGTAAACAACACACATCCTCTATTTAGAATAATAGTGTCACGCCTTGATTTTCAAGGCTGCTTTCCTCCTCCAGGATACATAGTTATTAAAATTGAAAGGCTTTGTTCAGCAGTGTAAGCCAGGGAAAAGGGAGGTCTAGGAGGCAACCAGGGATTCTACACTAAGACCACAATAAATGTTAAAATAAAAGCTTGGGCAAAATTTGGTTAGATCTCAGAGAGTTTTATTCAGTTAATTCATGAATTGGGGAAATTCTAACCACCAAGAGGTAGAGAGGAATTCTGCTGAACAGAGAGCCACAGGCTTTTATTGACAGAAAAAGGGACTACACTGGGAGGAAATGTCATTGGTTAATGCAGACTGTATTTCCTAATATGGTTAGTGCAGGTGGTTGCTTAGCAGTGAGGAATTTAGCCGGCATAAGAAGAGGAAGTTGGTGATAGCTGAACTTTTGTTTTCTGGGCAAGCCGGACATCTACAGGGAAGAGAAACTTATTTAGATTTTGGATTTTGCTGACATGATTTTGGTTTTGCTTGGCACGGACACCTCTGCTTAGGCCTACTCGAGTTTATTATCAAGTCCTTCATTTTGATCTGGCCTTAGCCAAGCCAAGGGCTGAGATCAAAATGTAAGGCATTAGCACTACTAAGCAGTTACCACCTGCTGGCTCTAGATAGCACTTTTAGGTGATTAACTCTAGGTTACAGATGTTAAGGGGTTGGTGTTTTTCTCTTCATGCTTCTGTCGTTCTAGACAGATGTATACTAGTTGGCAAGATGGCTGTGTACAACCACTTAAAATGTTTGACAGGATACAGTGCACCAGAGAAGCTATCATGATGACTATGAGTAGTAAAATGCCCAATATTTGGAGTATGCTTCTGAGCCAAGGACCCCTGGACCCAAACTAACTGAAATTAAAGAGATCAAAAGACAATCTCAAGGAAGGACTTACTTGTTTGAGCAATGTGGTTTGTTTGACTATTTCATGAAACTGTGTTTCTACCTCCCCAGAAGTGTTTATCCAAGTACAGCAGGTGGTATTGATGACAGCATAAACTTCCTTGTTCAGCCAGGAAGTAGTCAAGCACAATTCTACTGTTTAAAATAACTTTAGCTAAAGAATCTAACAATTTTTCTTATGCAGAAATAGTCTTTACAGTGGAATAGCAATTTTTCCTACTGCTACACATAAAATTTCTAATCATATTTTCATTGGTGTTAATTCCTAACTCAGGCAATAAGAGTCTAACAAAAAAGGCTTACTCTGCATCAGTGACACCACCAGGTAATTCGCATTTGACTCAGGAATGTAGATTAAGTAGGATAGTATAGTGTGAAGTTTCAGATTTGTTATGAATTTCTAAGGGACAAGAAGGCATCCGAGGGTGCATTATCCCATCACTGTCCAATGACCTCTGCAAGGAGTGGCCCAACCAGTAGAGGTTTCATTTACTCCACAAAGAACAATAAACCCTGGAAGGTGGCAGCCTCTGGATATATGAGTGAGCCATTTGCCATTTTCATTGTATTGAGAGTTGTTGCATCATGCCGGGTTGCCCAGAGGTTTGGGGAGGAAGGATGCACAGCTAATGGCTGTGCCATTATCTTTGTTACAGAGCATAAATGAAGGCTTTTCTGATGTTTGCACAAATGTAAGGCAAGGGAAATCAGCTCCTGTGGTAGTGATCCTGGCTCAACAGAGAGGAGAAAGAGATAAGGGATGAGTGACAGTTTTAAAGGTGGCATTTGGGACCTGAGAGTGATTAGTGATGGGTAAAACAATTGGGTCTCTGACAGCATGTACAGATCGTGGTTTGTGATGACAGATCCAACAATCGGTTAGAGTTCTCCCTTTTGCAATGGCCTTGGGAAAAAATGAATGATAGCATTCTTTCCAGACCATGGCAAGAAGGAAGAAAGAGACGAGCAAGAAAAGTTCAAACATTCTTTGATGATAGAATCTTCTAAGCAAGATAGAAAAGATGTGCAAAAGGGATGTGGAAATAATAGAGATGCAACAGTAATTGTGAAGAATACTATAAGGAACATGACAGGAGCGTGGGAGTTCATGGAATCTTGTTCCGTGATCTTGGGTGGAAGCTGTCCACTTCGTGAAGCTCTCTAGTTCTCGTATGAGTAAAGTTTAGTTGTAGATCTCCAATTTGTTCACAGGTACAAGTATTGGAAGATGAAGCCCTTTTAACATGTGAGACATGAACCCAAGGTGCAAACCCTTCTAGTTTGACTGCAGAGTTAGAAGTTAACAGTACCTTGTATGGTCCCTTCCAGCATGGTTCAAGGGCTGTTTTGCATGGATGTTGTTTCCAGTGTACCCAATTGTCAGAACTTAGGGCGTGAGGAGATTTGGATCTGGAAATTCGTCCCTCATCTGCTGGAGATAACATGTTGCAAAAGTCATTAGAAATTTACAGTATTGAGTTATCTCCTGTTGGGGAGGCAAAGGATCAATGTTAAGATTGAGGCCAATTGACATAGGTCTTCCAGTGATAATTTCATAGGAAGAAAGTTTATGTTTCCCAAAAGGTGTGCTTTGAGCTGCCATAAGGGCCATGGAAGAATTTTAAGCCAAGGTAACCTGGTTTCCTCAGTTATTTTAGAGAATTTAAGTTTCAATATGCCATGTGTTCTCCCCGCCTTTGCAGAGGATTGAGGGTGGTAGGGACAATATAATGCCAACTCGTTTGTAGAATCTTAGTTAGGGCTTTAATGACTTGCCAAGTAAAATGAGTGGCTTGGTCATTAGAAATAATTGAAGGCATTCCCAAGGCAGGACACACATTTTCCAAAAGTTTTTTAGTAACTAGTATAGCATCTGCTTTACAACAAGGAAAGGCCTCTGTCTATTGAAATGTTTGAGACTAACTGATATGAGTCATCTTAATCTGGTCTTTAAAAACGTTTAGTTACTTTCTTACTGTGCCAGACTTACTGAACATAAATGCAACCTTGTTCACGAGCAGTCGGGGTACATGGAGCCTGTCTAATTTGTAAGAACACTGACGCTAGGCTTTTAACTTCAGCCTGGAGGACCTGACGAGCATTTAGGGTGGGGCTAAAGCTCATTTCATAACCTTAGATATATTTATAACTGTGCGCACTCGGTCATATGTTCCTAGGGAAGGTATGATGGTGCATATGGAAGAGTGGAATCCTATATTGCGGGAGATCAAGGGATTGGAGCTGTTAACCCTCTATTGTCAGTTTGAGGCCCAGCATACAAAAGATACCAAGTTAGCTTTCTGACTGGCATTTAAGCTAGATAATATATGCAAGGTCATAGGATCCAGTCCAATTTACAGGTAGGTAATAAAGCCGTGCAGTTGTCTGCAGTTTATAAAGGGTTTGCAAAATAGCTCAGACAATAAATAGGAGCAGAATCTGATAATTCACAGAGGAAGTGTGCCACAGTTTTCCATTGAAATAAAAAAAATTTATTTATAGTCACCCTTCTTTTCATCAAGGATAACCTCAAAAAGATTATTCTTAATTATAAAATAAGGAAGGTTTATTTACATAGGTGCCACAAGAATGGTGGTTTACCATATAGGTTCTTTTAAGTTTGCTTTGCTGATAGTTTTTATAAGGAACTTCCCATTAGACTTTTAAAAGCTTCTCCAAGCTAGGAAGCCAAGCCAAGAAGTCGACAACAGATTTCACCTGCATTCCAGAAAGTGACTCTCTTTACTGACCTGTAAGGTTCAGGACCCTGGAGCTAGGTAGCAGACCGGTTTTTCCAAGCAGATTTTGTAAGCATTGGCTTCATAAAGTTTCTTAAAAATATCTGGTCACATCTGATTAAATGAACATCATTCTTAAACATGATATTCCAGTCAAATCTTTGATTACATAACCAGTTTCTCCAATTATGTCCTGTTAACAAGGAGGACAGATTCTAACTGCACCTATGTAAATAATTATTTTGCCATAAAAATAAGGCTATTCAATAAGTCTCCAAATTGTGGAGGGCACAAGTAGGGAGGAAAAAATGAAGGTTTTATGAATTATAGAGCTTAAGGGAAAAGAGTAAGGGATTTCTTATATCTAGAAAATAGAACATTAAGACATCAGCAATAATCCAAACTAAACTATAATTGTTCTGTATCCATTCATCTAGTCCTAGGAGATTAAGCCTTGTTCCGGTCAGTCTTGTGTTAGCAATCTCATGACCAACTGGCTTCTTTGCTAGAATTCTTAAAATGGCCATGGTTAACTTATTACTCTTTTATAAAAGTGGCAGTTCTGATGAAAGTTCATTACAAACATAATGTAATAGAGAAGGAAATTTGTTTCTGTGACTTGTAATTTTTTTATGTTTTTTAAATTCTGTTTCATTGAGGTTATAGTGACATACCATACAATCATCCACCGTGTACAATTGTTCACAGTACCATCATATAATTAGCTGTACATTCATCACCACAATCAATTTCTAAACATTTTCATTGTTCCAAAAAAAATATAAAAATAACAATGAAAGTATAAAAGAACACCGAAAACATTCCATCCCCCCATCCCACCCTATTTTTCATGTAATTTTTTACTCCATTTTCCTACTCATCTGTCCATACATTGGATAAAGGGAGTATGAGCCACAAGGTTTCGCAATCACAAAATCACACTGTGTAACTTACATAGTTATGCAATTGTCTTCAAGAATCAAGGTAACTGGGTTGCAGTTCAACAGTTTCAGGTATTTCCTTCTACCTATTCTAATACACCAAAGACTAAAAAGGGATGCCTACATAGAGCATAAGAATATCCTCCAGAGTAACCTGTTGACTCCATTTAAAGTCTTTCAGTCGCTGAAACTTTATTTTGTTTCATTTTGCTTCCCCCTTTTGGTCGAGAAGATTTTCTTAATCCCACGATGCCAGATCCAGGCTCATCCCTGGGAGTCATGACCTGTGTTGCCAGGGAGATTTACACCCCTGGGAGTCAGGTCCCACATAGAGGAAAGGGCAGTGGGTTTACTTGCTGAGTGGGCTTAGAGAGAGAGAGGCCATATCTGAGCAACAAAAGAGGTTCTCTGGGAGTGAGAACAATTATAAGTAGGCTTAGCCTCTCCTTTGCCATAACAAGCTCCATGAGGACAAGCTCCAAGAGTGAGGACTTGGCTTACCAAATTGGTAGTCCTCAATGCTTGCAGTAATAACCCAGGTAGGGAAGTTCAACATTTATGCATTTTTCCCCAGTTCCTCCGGCAGGCCCTACAAATACATTTTTATTCTCCCCAAAATACTTTGAGATATATTGGGATTTCACACTAACCTGCACAAACCAACCAGAGCTCAGTCCCATGGGAGAAGGGGCTGTCAGCTCCAGGAAGGAGAAGGGAGAACTGCAGTGGCAGCTCTTATCAGAAACTCATTCTACTGATCCAAACTCCAACCATAGATAGACTGAGACCAGACACCAGAGAATCTGAGACCAGCCAGCCCAGCAGAGAGGAGACAGGCATAGAAAAAAACAACACAAAAAACTTCAAAATAAAAGTGGAGGACTTTTGGAGTTCTGGTGAACATAGAAAGGGGAAGGGCAGAGCTCAGGCCCTGAGGCTCATAGGCAAATCCCGAAGAAAAGCTGATCTCTCTGCCCTGTGGACCTTTCCTTAATGGCCCTAATTGCTTTGTCTCTTAGCATTTCAATAACCCATTAGATCTCTGAGGAGGGCCCCCTCTTTTTTTTTTTTTTTTTTTTAATCCTTTTTTCTTTTTCTAAAACAATTACTCTAAGAAGCCCAATACAGAAAGCTTCAAAGACTTGCAATTTGGGCAGGTCAAGACAAGAGCAGAACTAAGAGAGCTCTGAGACAAAAGGCAATAATCCAGTGGCTGAGAAAATTTACTAAACACCACAACTTCCCAAGAAAATGGGGGTGTCCGCTCACAGCCATCATCCTGGTGGACAGGAAACACTCCTGCCCATCACCAGCCCCATAGCCCAGAACTGCCCCAGACAACCCAGTGTGGCGGAAGTGCTTCAAATAACAGGTACACACCACAAAACTGGGCGTGGACATTAGCCTTCCCTGCAACCTCAGCTGAATGTCCCAGAGTTGGGAAGGTGGAGCAGTGTGAATTAACAAAGCCCCATTCAACCATCAGTTCAGCAGACTGGGAGCCTCCCTACATAGCCCAGCAGCCGAGAACCGCCCTGGGGGGACGGCACTCACCTGTGACATAGCACAGTTACCCCTCAACAGAGGACCAGGGGGTGCATGGCCTGGAAGAGGGACCCACTTGCAAGTCTCAGGAGCCATACGCCAATACCAAGGACTTGTGGGTCAGTGGCAGAGACAAACTGTGGCAGGACTGAACTGAAGGATTAGACTATTGCAGCAGCTTTAAAACTCCAGGATCACCAGGGAGATTTGATTGTTAGAGCCACCCCCCTCCCTGACTGCCCAGAAACACCCCCCATATACAGGGCAGGCAACACCAACTACACACGCAAGCTTGGTACAGCAATTGGACCCCACAAGGCTCACTCCCCCACTCACCACAAAGGCAAAGCAGGGGAGAACTGGCTTGTGGAGAACAGGTGGCTCGTGGACGCGACCTGCTGGTTAGTTAGAGAAAGTGTACTCCACGAAGCTGTAGATCTGATAAATTGGAGATAAGGACTTCAATTGGTCTGCAAATCCTAAAAGAACCCTATCAAGTTCAGCAAATGCCAAGAGGCCAAAAAAAACAGAAAATTATAAAGCATATGAAAAAACCAGACAATATGGATAACCCAGGCCCAAACACCCAAATCAAAAGATCAGAAGAGACACAGCACCTAGAGCAGCTACTCAAAGAACTAAAGATGAACAATGAGACCATAGTACGGGATACAAAGGATATCAAGAAGACCCTAGAAGAGCATAAAGAAGACATTGCAAGACTAAATAAAAAAATGGATGATCTTATGGAAATTAAAGAAACTGTTGACCAAATTAAAAAGATACTGGACACTCATAGTACAAGACTAGAGGAAGTTGAACAACGAATCAGTGACCTGGAAGATGACAGAATGGAAAATGAAAGCATAAAAGAAACAATGGGGAAAAAAATTGAAAAAATCGAAACGGACCGCAGGGATATGAGAGATAATATAAAAAGTCCAAATATAAGACTCATTGGTGTTCCAGAAGGGGAAGAAAAGGGTAAAGGTCTAGGAAGAGTATTCAAAGAAATTGTTGGGAAAACTTCCCAAATCTTCTAAACAACATAAATACACAAATCGTAAATGCTCAGTGAACTCCAAACAAAATAAATCCAAATAAACCCACCCCGAGACATATTCTGATCACACTGTCAAACACGGAAGAGAAGGAGCAAGTTCTGAAAGCAGCAAGAGAAAAGCAATTCACCACATACAAAGGAAACAGCATAAGACTAAGTAGTGACTACTTAGCAGCCACCATGGAGGCGAGAAGGCAGGGGCATGATATATTTAAAATTCTGAGAGAGAAAAATTTCCAACCAAGAATTCTTTATCCAGCAAAGCTCTCCTTCAAATTTGAGGGAGAGCTTAAATTTCTCACAGACAAACAAACGCTGAGAGAATTTGCTAATGAGAGACCTGCCCTACTGGAGATACTAAAGGGAGCCCTATAGACAGAGAAACAAAGAAAAGACAGAGAGACTTGGAGAAAGGTTCAGTACTAAAGAGATTCGGTATGGGTACAATAAAGGATAATAATAGAGAGAGGGGAAAAATATATATGACAAACATAAACCAAAGGATAAGATGGCTGATTCAAGAAATGCCTTCACGGTTATAACGTTGAATGTAAATGGATTACACTCCCCAATTAAAAGATATAGATTCACAGAATGGATCAAAAAAAATGAACCATCAATATGTTGCATACAAGACACTCATCTTAGACACAAGGACACAAAGAAATTGAAAGTGAAAGGATGGAAACAAATATTTCATGCAAGCTACAGCCAAAAGAAAGCAGGTGTAGCAATATTAATCTCAGATAAAATAGACTTTAAATGCAGGGATGTTTTGAGAGACAAAGAAGGCCACTACATACTAATAAAAGGGGCAATTCAAGAAGAAGAAATAACAATCGTAAATGTCTATGCACCCAATCAAGGTGCCACAAAATACATGAGAGAAACACTGGCAAAACTAAAGGAAGCAATTGATGTTTCCACAATAATTGTGGGAGACTTCGACACATCACTCTCTCCTATAGATAGATCAACCAGACAGAAGACCAATAAGGAAATTGAAAACCTAAACAATCTGATAAATGAATTAGATTTAACAGACATATACAGAACATTATATCCCAAATCACCAGGATACACATACTTCTCTAGTGCTCACGGAACTTTCTCCAGAATAGATCATATGCTAGGACATAAAACAAGCCTCAATAAATTTAAAAAGATTGAAATTATTCAAAGCACATTCTCTGACCACAATGGAATACAATTAGAAGTCAATAACCATCAGAGACTTAGAAAATTCACAAATACCTGGAGGTTAAACAACACACTCCTAAACAATCAGTAGGTTAAAGAAGAAATAGCAAGAGAAATTGCTAAATATATAGAGACGAATGAAAATGAGAACACAACATACCAAAACCTATGGGATGCAGCAAAAGCAGTACTGAGGGGGAAATTTATAGCACTAAACGCATATATTAAAAAGGAAGAAAGAGCCAAAATCAAAGAACTAATGGATCAACTGAAGAAGCTAGAAAAGGAACAGCAAACCAATCCTAAACCAAGTAGAAGAAAAGAAATAACAAGGATTAAAGCAGAAATAAATGACACAGAGAACAAAAAAACAATAGAGAGGATAAATATCACCAAAAGTTGGTTCTTTGAGAAGATCAACAAGATTGACAAGCCCCTAGCTAGACTGACAAAATCAAAATGAGAGAGGACTCATATAAACAAAATAATGAATGAAAAAGGTGACATAACTGCAGATCCTGAAGAAATTAAAAAAATTGTAAGAGGATACTATGAACAACTGTGTGGCAACAAACTGGATAATGTAGAGGAAATGGACAAGTTCCTGGAAACATATGAACAACGTAGACTGACCAGAGAAGAAATAGAAGACCTCAGTCAACCCATCACAAGCAAAGAGATCCAATCAGTCATCAAAATCTTCCCACAAATAAATGCCCAGGGCCAGATGGCTTCACAGGGGAATTCTACCAAACTTTCCAGAAAGAACTGACACCAATCTTACTCAAACTCTTTCAAAACATTGAAGAAAATGGAACACTACCTAACTCATTTTATGAAGCTAACATCAATCTAATACCAAAACCAGGCAAAGATGCTACAAAAAAGAAAAACTACCGGCCAATCTCCCTAATGAATATAGATGCAAAAATCCTCAACAAAATACTTGCAAATCGAATCCAAAGACACATTAAAAAAATCATACACCATGACCAAGTGGGGTTTATTCCAGGCATGCAAGGATGGTTCAACATAAGATAATCAATCAGTGTATTACAACACATTAAAAACTCGAAAGGGAAAAATTAATTGATCATCTCAATAGATGCTGAAAAAGCATTTGACAAAATCCAACATCCCTTTTTGATAAAAACACTTCAAAAGGTAGGAATTGAAGGAAACTTCCTCAATATGATAAAGAGCATATATGAAAAACCCACAGCCAGCATAGTACTCAATGATGAGAGACTGAAAGCCTTCCCTCTAAGATCAGGAACAAGACAAGGATGCCCACTGTCACCACTGTTATTCAACATTGTGCTGGAAGTGCTAGCCAGGGCAATCCGGCAAGACAAAGAAATAAAAGGCATCCAAATTGGAAAAGAAGAAGTAAAACTGTCATTGTTTGCAAATGATATGATCTTATATCTGGAAAACCCTGAGAAATCGACAATACAGCTACTAGAGCTAATAAACAAATTTAGCAAAGTAGTGGGATACAAGATTAATGCACATAAGTCAGTAATGTTTCTATATGCTAGAAATGAATGAACTGAAGAGACACTCAAGAAAAAGATACCATTTTCAATAGCAACTAAAAACATCAAGTACCTAGGAATAAACTTAACCAAAGATGTAAAAGACCTATACAAAGAAAACTACATAACTCTACTAAAAGAAATAGAAGGGGACCTTAAAAGATGGAAAAATATTCCATGTTCATGGATAGGAAGGCTAAATGTCATTAGGATGTCAATTCTACCCAAACTCATCTACAGATTCAATGCAAGCCCGATCAAAATTTTAATAACCTACTTTGCAGACTTGGAAAAGCTAGTTATCAAATTTATTTGGAAAGGGAAGATGCCTCGAATTGCTAAAGACACTCTAAAAAAGAAAAACAAAGTGGGAGGACTTACACTCCCTGACTTTGAAGCTTATTATAAAGCCACAGTTGTCAAAACAGCATGGTACTGGCACAAAAATAGACATCTAGGTCAATGGAATCGAATTGAGAATTTGGAGATAGACCCTTAGATCTATGGCCGACTGATCTTTGATAAGGCCCCCAAAGTCACTGAACTGAGTCATAATGGTCTTTTCAACAAATGGGGCTGGGAGAGTTGGATATCCATATCCAAAAGAATGAAAGAGGACCCCTACCTCACACCCTACACAAAAATTAACTCAAAATGGACCAAAGATCTCAATATAAAAGAAAGTACCATAAAACTCCTAGAATATAATGTAGGAAAACATCTTCAAGACCTTGTATTAGGCGGCCACTTCCTAGACTTTACACCGAAAGCACAAGCAACAAAAGAGAAAATAGATAAATGGGAACTCCTCAAGCTTAGAAGTTTCTGCACCTCAAAGGAATTTGTCAAAAAGGTAAAGAGGCAGCCAACTCAATGGGAAAAAATTTTTGGAAACCATGTATCTGAGAAAAGACTGATATCTTGCATATATAAAGAAATCCTACAACTCAATGACAATAGTACAGTCTGCCCAATTATAAAATGGGCAAAAGATATGAAAAGACAGTTCTCTGAAGAGGAAATACAAATGGCCAAGAATCACATGAAAAAATGTTCAGCTTCACTAGCTATTAGAGAGATGCAAATTAAGACCACAACGAGATACCATCTAACACCGATTAGAGTGGCTGCCATTAAACAAACAGGAAACTACAAATGCTGGAGAGGATGTGGAGAAATTGGAACTCTTATTCATTGTTGTTGGGACTGTATAATGGTTCAGCCACTCTGGAAGTCAGTCTGGCAGTTCCTTAGAAAACTAGATATAGAGCTACCATTCGATCCAGCGATTGCACTTCTCGGTATATACCCGGAAGATCGGAAAGCAGTGACACGAACAGATATCTGCACGCCAATGTTCATAGCAGCATTATTCACAATTGCCAAGAGGTGGAAACAACCCAAATGTCCTTCAACAGATGAGTGGATAAATAAAATGTGGTATATACACACGATGGAATACTACACGGCAGTAAGAAGGAACGATCTCGTGAAACATATGACAACATGGATGAACCTTGAAGACATAATGCTGAGTGAAATAAGCCAGGCACTAAAAGAGAAATATTATATGCTACCACTAATGTGAACTTTGAAAAATGTAAAACAAATGGTTTATAATGTAGAATGTAGGGGAACTAGCAATAGAAAGCAATTAAGGAAGGGGGAACAATAATCCAAGAAGAACAGATAAGCTATTTAACGTTCTGGGGATGCCCAGGAATGACTATGGTCTGTTAATTTCTGATGAATATAGTAGGAACAAGTTCACAGAAATGTTGTTATATTAGGTAACTTTCTTGGGGTAAAGTAGGAACATGTTGGAAGTAAAGCAGTTATCTTAGGTTAGTTGTCTTTTTCTTACTCCCTTGTTATGGTCTCTTTGAAATGTTCTTTTATTGTATTTTTTTTTTTCATACAGTTGATTTAAAAAAGAAAAAAAAGGGAAAAAAAAAAAAGGAAAAAAATATGTAGAGCCCCCTTGAGGAGCCTGTGGAGAATGCAGGGGTATTGGCCTACCCCACCTTGATGGTTGCTAACATGACCACAGACATAGGGGACTGGTGGTTTGATGGGTTGAGCCCTCTACCATAGGTTTTACCCTTGGGAAGATGGTTGCTGCAAAGGAGAGGCTAGGCCTCCCTATATTTGTGCCTAAGAGCCTCCTCCCGAATGCCGCTTTGTTGCTCGGATGCGGCCCTCTCTCTCTAGCTAAGCCAACTTGAAAGGTGAAATCACTGCCCTCCCCGCTATGTGGGATCAGACACCCAGGGGAGTGAATCTCCCTGGCAACGTGGAATATGACTCCCGGGTAGGAATGTAGACCTGGCATCGTTGGACGGAGAACATCTTCTTGACCAAAAGGGGGATGTGAAAGGAAATGAAATAAGCTTTAGTGGCAGAGAGATTCCAAAAGGAGCCGAGAGGTCACTCTGGTGGGCACTCTTACGCACAATTTAGACAACCCTTTTTAGGTTCTAAATAATTGGGGTAGCTGGTGGTGGATACCTGAAACTATCAAACTACAACCGAGAACCCATGAATCACGAAGACAATTGTATAAAAATGTAGCTTATGAGGGGTGACAATGGGATTGGGAAAGCCATAAGGACCACACTCCACTTTGTCTAGTTTATGGATGGATGAGTAGAACAATAGGGGAAGGAAACAAACAGACAAAGGTACCCAGTGTTCTTTTTTACTTCAATTGCTCTTTTTCACTTTAATTATTATTCTTGTTATTTTTGTGTGTGTGCTAATGAAGGTGTCAGGGATTGATTTAGGTGATGAATGTACAGCTATGTAATGGTACTGTGAACAATCAAATGTACGATTTGTTTTGTATGACTGCGTGGTATGTGAATATGTATCAATAAAATGAAGATTAAAAAAAAAACAAAAAAAAAAACAAAGCATACTTTACAGACCTGCATACTTTAGGTTACCAAAAAGATCTTGGAAACTGTCTTTAAACAAACATCCTACAAAACACAATCATTCTTAAAATAAAGTTTATCGGAATAATAACTCAATTTGGTTAAACATATATTTACATTTTTCATCTTTTATCAGTAAATCTATAAATTTAGGAAGAATATACCCAAGGAGAATAAAATTGTGCTTGTCTTGTACTTAACATTGATGATTTAGAAGGTATAGCTGTTTTTGTTTTAACTAACAATATTAAAATAGACCCATTTATCAAAGATTTATCTGAATTATGTGAATTTAAATTTTTAAAAAAAATTTGGCTTTAGTTTTATGAATCTTTTTTCTTCATTGAGATTATTAGAAGTTTGGTTTCTTTAATTTCTAGGGCTTTAGGAGCATTAATTTATATGTAAGTGCTTAGTTCTCTTTAAGCCAATCCGAGTAGAGCTCTTTTAAGAAGTTTTATTAGTTAGTTTTGTAATACCATCCAGAGGTAGGAAAATGTTATACATCAGACATACAGACAGGCACAGATAGAGAGTGAATAGTTTTAGTTTAAAAACTTTCAGCCATGAATCAGACATAAAACACAGAAACACACACACACAAACATAGAAATATAGAACTCACTAGTTTATATAGTTATTTTAGAGTCCTGCACTTCCTTAGTAGATTCTGAGAACCAGTTACAGTAGGCATCCCATTTGGTCTAAATGTGAAAAGGCTGCATTTCGAGACTCTCTTTTATGTTCATTTTATTTATTTTAAATTGTTTGAATATGTTTGTTCGTTATAATGTAAAAGCCATAATGCGGACTTTAGTGTGTGGTTTTAAATTTGTGCGATGACGTTATATTTTTTATGAATACTGATTTCATGACTATTTTTTCCTAGGCAGGTGCTGTGAATCCATCTGTGAGCTTCTTTATTGTAAATACAGACTCCCTCAGCCCCACCACCAATGCAACTTCCCTAGAAATCGTTGCTCCTGCATCTTTGTTAATAGGGTAAGACTCTTGACCTGAATGCTTTGGTTGTAACCAGTTTCAAGTTTCCTAGGGAGAACATTTAAAAACAAACAGCAGAATCAGTGCTGGAGGTGCTCAGTGAACCGAGAGTACAGAGTCCCTGGTCTCTTGGAGCCTACCCTGGAGCTGGGGGAGGCAGACAACAACCAGGTAAATCAAAATATAAAACGTCAAGTGGCAATAAATGTTGTGAAGAAAACTAAGGCAGGATAAAGGGGAACAGAGATGGTTGAAGGAGGTCAGAGAAGCCTCTGATAAGATGAGCTGTGAGCAGTGATGTGAAAAAAGGAGGAGTTTATCCACATGGGTGGCTGGGGTGCAGGGTCCAGGCAGGGGAACCCCAAGTGCGATGACCTGCAGAGGGAGCCTTGCAGGGACAGCGAGGAGGCCGGGTGACCGAGCAGACTGAGTGAGCGGGGAGTGATGGCAGGTAAGGTCGGATCACAGGGTGGGTAGGCCATGGCAAGGCATAAAGAAATTCAGGGAAACTGTGGGTCAGATATAAGGAACCCCTTACCACCAGCATTCGTTAAAACATCATTTGCTTCAATAATTCTTGGTGGTTGGAAATTCTGCCATCGAGTACCCCTAGTCCCTAGTTTATTTTCCTGTAAAAATAGCCATCACGTTGGGTGCGATTTGTGGCTACTGAGTAGCTCTTTATTCATACCTATGACTTATATTGGGTTTGTTGTGAATTTTAAACAACAAATAGCATATATCGAGCACTCCAGTGTGCCAGACATAGAGCAGCACCACAGGCTTTATCTTATTACTCTTTAAAAGAACTCTTTCTGTACAGCAATTACATGCCTGTTTTACTGATAAAGAAATGAGGCCTAGCAGTTAAGGAAATGACCAAGTAGGAGTCTGTCTTCAAACCTGTCTTCCTGACTTGAAAGAGACAGCTATTCAGCTCTCTGCTGCACATCTCCCTCCCGCAGTGTGGGCACAGTTAGGGTCCTCAGATTCATGTCAGACGGATTTGGAGCCATCTTCTTTCCCTGGGGAAGCATTGCCTGTATCAGGCGTGTTATAAGCTCTGCTCTGTACTTCATAGTTAATTGGCTTGGTCAGGAATAACTATACTAACCCATTCATTCTAGGGGAAAATCAGTTATTAGTAAAGTAAAAAAAAAAAAAAAAATTTCCAGCATATGTCCAAGAGTGTAAAAGTTTACCCAAAGGTTGTAAAATCTGCTCTTTGGTCCTCTCCAGCCATTTCTTCACTCAACATTGATTAATCAGCTACTTGTTAAGCTCACAAACATTGTTAGGGCTAAAACTCTACTGGCCTAGCACTTAGGACCAGGTGGAGGATATAAAGCATTCAGATAAATGACTCCAAGACTGAATTTGACTGAATTATAAAAAGGGGGGAGGGGGGTAGATTTTCTATGAGCCTGGGGATCAAAGAAAGCATCCTGGAGACTGTGCAGATTGAGCAGGTAGGTCTCCTGCAGGGCACCTTGGCTGACAAGACGAGCACTGCAGGGGAAAGAACTCAGAGCATGGGAAAGCACGAGGCTATCTAGGAAAAGATGAGCAGAGCCTGGGATGACCAGTTCGTCTATAACCAATGCCTGTCTACAGGTACATGCACCATGAGCTCCCACTCTGTAAAATGTTAGACCTGGAAAGGACTTTAGACCTCACCAGTAGTTTACAAACTTTTTTAAGGACCCAGAAACCTTTGTTCAGGTGAGTTATAATTCCAAAAGGCAATGCAAGAACATTTTAAGATAGCTGCTCGGGTTGAGCAAGTCCCATCCTTGCCCCCAGCCCCTCCCCAAGATAGTCTCAGAAACGGAGACAGAACCAGAACGGGTTCCAGAGCACAGTCAGAACACCATGGTGAGAGTCCACCTCTTCTACACAGGAGAGAGAAGTGAGGCTCAGAGAGGAAAAACCATTTGCTCAGTGTCACACAGCAAGTTAGTGCAGGAACTGGAAAGAAGACAGAGCCTGCAGACTGCCAGGCAAGAATACCTGAATAATCAAGTTGAAATTTATCGAGTACTTACTGTGGGCTGGGACTGTGTTAAGCATTCTGCTTGCTCTGTCTTATTTATTCCCCACAAGCACCTTATGGTATCTTTTTCATGCCACTTTACCAGATGAAGAAACAAAGTCTTTCCAACTTAGCAATTACTTTACAAGGCACATTTATGAAATGCTGAGCTCAGGAACCCTAAGCAATTCTAAGGACTTATTTTTCACCCGATACGAATCAATCATCGAGTCTTTGTTCTTTGTAGTTCTTTCCCCTGCACCCATGGTGAGGGCTGCCTCACTCACAGGATGCTTTGGGTGGAGTGTATGTTACCAAAGAATATTTTTTGGAGATGGTATTTGTAACGTATTTAAAATACACCCTGGTCTCTGTTGACATCAGGAAAGTTGCAGCTTTTCTAAAGCCAGGCTCCAGGTCCTCTGGGGAAAATGTTCTAGCACATCGTGTGGCACCTTCTTCTGGCTGCATTTAAAGGTCCGGCAGTTTCAAGTTAATCAAGACAGTTGTGCCTTTTAGTAAAATGCCCAGTGCCCTCTGCTATGTGACCTGGTAATTCACTAGTTCCTGGAATGTGAGGCCATACTTCAATCAGCACATTTCTGCCCTCTTCTTCCCATGCTCCCATCAGAATTATCCCATTAGGCTTTGTCTTTGAGCTTTGAGCAAGAACAATCCTATGGGTAGATAAGGCTGACTTATGGTTTTGTTTGGAATGGGCAGAAGTGGGTGGGAACGTTGCTTCTCTGATAACGAGCGAGAAGGGCATCTAGTCCACTCTTCAACAATCCAAGCCAGAACTGAAGCTGTTATTTTGTTTTGACAACTTATACTGGGAATCCCAGAGCTCAAAATGTTTGGGAGAAAGCAACATATCAGGTAAAGTTGCAAATCTCCTGTTATATTCAGAGTGGTTTTTAGAGTCACCCACTTCACGTTGCTCATGTGAAGTAAACCAATCTCTGCAGGATAGGGGCCATGCTTACAATAGTATCCCCAGTAGGTACCTGGGACACAGGGCGTGCCCAATCAATATTTGTGGATTAAATGATCAGATCAATGGATGAACGCCGGGATGCTTGGGTGGATAGATGAGATGGCTCCTACTGGTGACTTTGGGTGTGTGGAATTGGGATTCGCAGTCAGTATTGAAGATGGACTTCAATATGACCTCGCATAGCAACCTCTCCTTTCTATCTCCTCCCAGCCATGTGCTCATTTTGCCGCCTGAAGCTAGAGGATAGGGGAGGGCCGTTCTCCGGAGGCAACCCCACCCAACAACTGCTGGGTGGCTTCAGGGGCCTCACACCCAGCCCCTGACCTGCCCCACCCTGATCTCTCTGCCCTTAGGGGACATGAGAGATAGAGACTCCCTGTGCCTCCTGAGCAGATGATTTCCCATGGTGTGGAAAGTGTGGACACCAGGACCTGGGAGTGTCACACAGGAGATGAATTAAGTGGACCGAAATATCTGGGTCAGTGATACCTGTTATTTAGCGACAAAGGAGGCTGGTTTAGAGTCTTGCATGCCCTGGGTCCTGCATCAACTAGATTTCCATCGCATCCCAACCATTCCTCTCCTCGGCAATCTGACTCTCGGGGGGCCAAGGAGGGTTGGCAGCCCGATCAGAGCAGAAGGTGGCATGGAGCCCACGGCCAGCCCTGGCAGCACGCCCACTTCCTCGGTGATTCACAGAATTCATCACTCCACGGTTGGCAGTAGCTCTTGGTAGCTTTTTTCTCTCCTATATTCCTTATATTAGTAAATGCATACCTCATTTGAGGTATCGCTACTCTACCGGAAGACACATTTATACAAATCAGGAGAATTAATATCACCCTACAGACATTTATTAAAAGCCTGCTGTTTGCAAAGCATCGTGCTAGGACAGTCAGTCACTTTACAAAGCGATTCCCCATAGTATGAGTTTCAAAAGCAAGTCCCTCTCAGTGTGTTCAAACATGATTTGCTCTGTAAAATTCAGTTTACACACAGCTCTCCAGGAATAAAAAGATTTCACTGAGTGAAGAACTTTATGCTAAAAAGGAGCAAACAGGTGTTTAACAAAGGGATGGGGGGAAAGTCTACAGAGATAGTGGCTGAGAATGTGAAACCAGCAGCCAACTACTAGATTTGAATCCTGGCTCCACCACTGCTTTGGGCAAGTTACTCATCCTCTCTGCATTTGTGTTTCCTCTTCTGCAAAACAGGTAGGCTATAACACTACCTGCCTCACAGAGTGATTGTGAGCTTTATGTAAAGCACTTAGTACAGTTCCTGGCACGTAGCGGTCTCCATGGTGTGACCTCATTACAATGATGCCCAGAAATTACCCCATTGCCTTGTTATTAAAATAAGCCATATTTCTCTTGGGCTAATCTGCCTCCAGAAGTTAGAAGAGCTTGCTGAATCCCTACTTGTAAACGAAGATAAGCAGTCACAGGCTCCTGGGAAGGCCTGGCTGCCTGCCATCCCCCTTCGTTTCCTCTCCCAACCATCACCTAACACAAGTCTACTCCCGATTTGCCACTGTGCTTTTGTGGAATGACATTAGCATGGAGTGCAGTGCATACCTGATAATCCTGCTTGTTGAATTTTTCTGGTCTTAAGTGAGGACTTAAACCTCTCAGTAAAAGGTAAAATTGAGCTGCTGATTTCCTTTTACCTTTTTCATGGCTCACTGACATCTCAGCCTGGCCTTATTTCAGTGCAGGGTTGGGTTATTCACCCTCATTCTGTCTCCCCTTAATTCCAAACTCTTAAGGGAAAGTGCAATTGAAGAAAAGTATGTTTACAAGAAATTCAAAAGTTACTGACTGTCCCAGTGGTAAACCGCCTTTATGCAGTACTCAGAGGGTGCAGAGTACATTCTCTGGGCTGTGGAGAGTGACAAAGGTGGAGTGGTTACAGGTTCATTAACCTTTGATCCAGGAATGAGCAGGGAGATGCCTGATACAAGTGAGCTTCCTGGCAGACTTCCCAAATTCCATTACTCAGTATTTTCAAATGAGGAAAAAGTTCCTTTTATAGTGTTGATTTCTGAACCTGAAGTATAATTTGTGGCTTTTAGTAGATAGAACTGCTTTGTACTGGATGATCCGCTAATCGTATGAAGGAGTTTTCTTCCCCTCCTCACAAAACACTAAAAAAAGAGGAAGGGCTCCTCCTTCTTCGCCGCCGCCGCCGTCGCCGCCGCCGCTGCCCCTTTCCCGGCCGGTGGCTGCCGCTGCCGCCGCTGCTGCTGCCACTGCCACTGACTCGGGACCACGAGCCGAGCCGAGGCCGCCAGGAGCGCGAGCGCCGCCCGCCCTTCCGCCTCGCTCGCCGCTCCAGGCCGGGCCGGCCCGGCCGGCGCCCCCCGCGCCCCCCAACCCGCCCGCCCCCGCGGGCCCGGCCTGGCGCGGCCGCCCGCCGCCGCACTCCTCCTCCTCCTCCGGCGCCCCGCGGCCCGCCGCCTGCTCCGCCCGCCCCCCGGCGCCCCCCGCCGCGCCACCCTCTGCGCCCCGCGGCGCCCCCCGGTCCCGCCCGCCATGCCCGGCCCGGCCGCGGGCAGCAGGGCCCGGGTCTACGCCGAGGTGAACAGCCTGAGGAGCCGCGAGTACTGGGACTATGAGGCGCACGTCCCGAGCTGGGGTAATCAAGATGATTACCAACTGGTTCGAAAACTTGGTCGGGGAAAGTATAGTGAAGTATTTGAGGCCATTAACATCACCAACAACGAGAGAGTGGTTGTAAAAATTCTCAAGCCAGTGAAGAAAAAGAAGATAAAACGAGAGGTTAAGATTCTGGAGAATCTTCGTGGTGGAACAAATATCATTAAGCTGGTTGACACTGTAAAGGACCCCGTGTCAAAGACACCAGCTTTGGTATTTGAATATATCAATAATACAGATTTTAAGCAACTCTACCAGATCCTGACAGACTTTGATATCCGGTTTTATATGTATGAACTACTTAAAGCTCTGGATTACTGCCACAGCAAGGGAATCATGCACAGAGATGTGAAACCTCACAATGTCATGATAGATCACCAACAGAAAAAGCTGCGACTGATTGATTGGGGGCTGGCAGAGTTCTATCATCCTGCTCAGGAGTACAATGTCCGTGTAGCCTCGAGGTACTTCAAAGGACCAGAGCTTCTTGTGGACTACCAGATGTATGATTATAGCTTGGACATGTGGAGTTTGGGCTGCATGTTAGCAAGCATGATCTTTCGAAAGGAACCCTTCTTCCACGGACAGGACAACTATGACCAGCTTGTTCGCATTGCCAAGGTTCTGGGTACAGATGAGCTGTATGGGTATCTGAAGAAGTATCACATAGACCTAGATCCACATTTCAACGATATCCTGGGACAACACTCACGGAAACGCTGGGAAAACTTTATCCACAGTGAGAACAGACACCTTGTCAGTCCTGAGGCCCTAGATCTTTTGGACAAACTTCTGCGATACGACCATCAACAGAGACTGACCGCCAAGGAGGCCATGGAGCACCCGTACTTCTACGCTGTGGTGAAGGAGCAGTCCCAGCCTTCTGCAGATAACACTGTGCTTTCCAGTGGTCTCACAACTGCACGATGAAGACTGGGAAGCGACGGGTAATGCGTCATTGATGCTTGCCAATAAAACCAACCAACCAAAACACACATCCTTGAAGGAAAACTACAGTGTGATAAAAAGAAATTGTAATCATTCCTTCTAAATGCAAAGAAGAGTAAAGACCTAAAAGTCTGTCAAAAAGAAAGAAAGAAAGAAAGAAAGAAACTCCCCAGTACTAGTCTACAGGGAGCTGCCGCTCTGGCAGCATGATGATGCGCATAGTTCAGGATCTGAGGGAAGCTCCCTCTGGAATGCATGGGAGATGAGAGACTCGGAGTTGTTGTGCATTACCTGCTTTAACAGGAGACCACTGTTGAATTAACCCCTTCAGTCAACAAGCTCTGAATATCTGACTTCCTGTCTATTCCATTGTGGTCTGGGTTTCCTTTGGTGAGATTCAGGCTCAAGTTATAGCAAAATGTCAGCAGTCTACACTGACACACCAGCCTCATTTGTGAAAAGGAGATATTAAACAGTGACAGTATTTCTTTTTTTTTTTTTTTTAAAGCTCTTTTAAAATTCATGTTTTATGTATTTTTTATGACATGAGCTCTCCAGGAAATGTACCTCATCCCTGCAGTTTTCCTCCAAGTGTATTCATATGGGAGCAAACTGTAATCACTTCACAAAAGAGTCCTCTTTGATGTCAGGTGGCATCACTAAACCTTGCGGTGCCACAAATAGGTCATCAGTCTCATTGAAAGTTAGATGCTAAGTGATAACTCAAAGTGTAACCTTTGTCGATTTGCCTAACCATAAAAATCTTGTTGCTATTTTTTCATTTACCCTTTTTTTCCCAGCCTTGTAAGGAAAACAAACCACTTTCCAGCACATACCTATATGTGCACCTGTTTTAATGCACCTCTTTGAAACAGACTTTTTGTTCACGCCCATAGCTAAAGCTGGAAAGTCAGTCTTCAGGCAGGTCAGGGAAGGAGAAGAATATCCCATTAGAGTTTATTCAGAAAAGATTTATTGGGTGAAAGTTATATACCCCTCCCTCCTTTTCTTCCCTCTTTTTTATCCCCCTGAGAGAAATAATTTCCTGCTGTAATCAGGGTAACACATTTTTAAGCTCTGATATGTGATGCTTATTGTGATGAGAAAGACAAGTCTTTCGCATGCAAGGTGCTGGAGTTGTGTGGCAGGGCCACTCGAGTGACTGAAAGGAGAGGAGTTTACCAGGGGCTTGGGGAAGGAAGCAGATCTACTGGCACAAAGGTTAAAGGTTTGGATCCATCATGCTAGCCTGTACATTAGCAAAGGAGGCTAGGTTTAAAAAAAAAAAAAAAAAAAATAGGGTTAATTTCATTTTGGGACTTGTCATCAATACAGATTGCAGGTGGGCACCTCAGCCCAGCTGCTCCTTGGAATCCCAGATGCAGCACCATGCTACCGCTGCGGAGATTTCACACACCTGGGCTAGAGCTAGACGTGTCATCACATCCCACTGTAGGATTTCTTTATTAATTATTTAATAATGCCATACATTTTTACAAAGTTAGTTTGTTTGAAACATTTGTTTACATTCCACATTCCAATAAAATCATATTGGTATTGGTAGTGAAAAAAAAAAAAAAAAAAAAAAAAAAGAGGAAGGGTATTTCTGGAGCACAGCTCCCTAATCTATGCCCATGGAACTCTCAGAAATTGCATGCCTATGTGTGGGGAGGTGTTTTTTTTTCTTCTTCCCTAGAGAGAGGAACATAATTTTCTTCAGATTCTCGAAGGGAATGCAAATTAGGGAGTCATCCAGTACCAAGTAGCTTTATCTACTAAAAGTCATGAATTATACTAAAAAACAAAACCACTAATGTAGAGCAGAAGTCCACACACTAGCAGGGCCCATGGGCCAAATCCAGCCTATGCCTGTTTTTGTATGGTTTGCGAGTAAGAATGGTTTTCACACCCTTACGTAGTTGGAAAATCATCAGAGGAAGACTAATATTTCCTGATGTGAAAATTCTATGAAATTGTGTTTTATTGGAACATAGCTACACTCATCCTTTTACGATCATCAATGGCTGCTTTTGTGCTCTCCAGGAAGAGTTGAGTAGTTGTGACAGAGAACACGTGGTCTGCCAAGCCTGGAATATTTACTCTCTGGTCCTTTACTGAAAAAGTCTGCCAACTCAGGGTCTAGGAAATTAGTTTCAAAAAGCTTCATTCTCTGTCTTGTTTTACATTCGTCCATCCCCTTTGCACATGCTTAGTGCCTGTCCTGGGTTAGACCCATTTGCTTTTCCAGTTTCTCATTAAACTCCCCTGCACTGGGGGTCGTGCAAAGGGGTGGATGAGACAGGGCTCTGGGCATGTGAAGGGACATTCACAGCTCAGACCCTGCAGCACAGCAGTCTGTGATAAACACGTGAGACTGGTGACAGCGGCGTAGAAGGAGGGGGTTTCCAAGAAAGCATCATGCACAAGGGGACGTTTAAGCTAAGACCCAAAGAAGTTAGAGAGTGGCAGTTGTTTCAGACTGAAGGACACTGTTGAACAAAGTGGGGGGCTAGGAGGGACTGGGGGCTGGGAAACCTCATGGGGAGTTTGCAGAGGAGCAGCTGCCCAGTCCAGACTGTGGATATGTTCTCGATGTCGGAAGAAGGACTGAAATGTGTGAGTCCATATTTGTGGAAATGTGGTGCTTTGCTGCTGGGTGAAGGGATTTGGTCTTTCAGGACCTGTGGCCTGCAGAGGGGGCAACCTGGAGGCCCGGATTCCACCCAGGACTTCAACACACTAAGTGCCCCAATTGTCAAAGGGGGATAGGGAAGTAGTGAGGGGGCTGATGGGCTTTGTCCAGAGCCTGATCCATCCCAAGTGCTCAAAGATATTTGTTGTATGCTTTTTAGTGTCTGTGAAGTGAGCGGAGACAGAAAGTGACCTGTAAATTCTGAGGAAAGACAGAGCTATTTAGGCCATGAAAGTCAGGAAAGGATTTTTTCTTTCCTTCAGGTGTCTGAGTGCCTATTTGGTGCCGGGCATTCTGCTATGCCCAGGGGATGCCCCTCTGAACAAGACAGGTGTGGGGTGCGGTCCCATAGGGAGAGCAAAGGGACCAGAGGAAGGGACGAGCTCAGCGTGTGGGGGAAATAGAGATGGGAGCATTTTAGGGCAGGAGGGGGTGGGGATGTGGCCGTAGACTCCTTCAGACCAAAGGGAGCAAGCCTTTGAATAGGCACTGAAGAGGAAAGATTTAAGAAAAGTCATCCAACATCACCCTGAGAGGGGGAAAAAGAAGCATAAAACAAAGAATCTACCCAAAGACCAAGTTGAGGACTTAAATCCTGAGTGCTTGGTGTGAGTCACGTATCCTAAGCTTCTGTAAGATGTTAGCTGTTGTTTTGACTGTCAGATATATTTTAATTTCTATTCAAAATTAAATTGCACTTGAAGCCTTAATGAAAGGTAAATATTAGGATTCTAAATGATTTCAACAACCATTTGAAATTGTACTTCTCATTAAGTTTGATTTCTTTTCACTGCTGCAGAGTAAAATTTCTGTTTGTACCAAGGTGGGGAAATAGTTATTCATTCTTTTTCTCTCCTTTTTCCCCTCTCCCTCCCTCCCTCCCTCCCTCTTTCCTTCCCTCCCTCCTTCCCTTCTTCCTTCCTTCTCCCCTCCTTCGCTTCTCCCCTCCTTCCAGAGATCGCTACCTGTGTGACGTGACGTGGGTAAGCCCAGAAAGGGTTTCACTGCAGTGGCTCAGAAGGATACAAAACTACTCAGTCATGGATATCTGTGACTTCGATGAGTCCAGTGGAAGATGGGCGTGCCCAGTGGTGAGACTGAGTGGTGATAGGGTGCTCTGCTTCTAAAGCTGTGAGATTTGAGGGTTCTCTGAGATTAGGCAGAGTGAACACTGGTGATCAGGAAATGAGGTTTGAGTCTCTCTTTTTTCTGAGTCTGTGTCTGACCCTGAGGTGGTGGATAGGTCATAATTAACTTTAGATAACCTCATTTCTGGTGGTGCTTCTATTTCACCTTTGCTCACTGGTTGTGCTATTTTAGTTATGGATGCTATCACTTAGGAAGGGGTGGAGGAGAATGATTAAAAACCCAGAAGATAATATTTAATGTCAAAATTCAGAAAGTCAAAGAGGGTCAGCGGCTATAAGGTCAATAAAGAGTGTTTTGATAGAGAAAGTACAAGGAATGGGGAGTTACCGGCTGAGGGTATCCAAAACAGACAAATCTAAAGTGCTCATACATCCATTACCAAACTGTGGCTGCTTTTAAGCAATAACCAGCTTTAGAAATTAAATTGAGAGTCATCAGTCTGAGAGGGTGGCAACATCGCAGCCAGCATGACTTTTCATCCAACCTGGAAGTGCCGGGGGGCTTCTGGCCAGGAGATCACGAGGTCCAGGCAGGCTGGTGGATCTGGATAAAAGCCCCGTGGGAAGCCTCTGGGTGTGTCTTGGACTCCCAGCAGCCTCAGGGCGGGGAGAGCCTTGTGGAGGGCTGCTGGCAAGTGCAAGGACACCTCTGCGAGCAGCCTTTCCTGGTTGCAGACCCTGGGCCCACACACACAGCTGCCCTGCTCCAGCCCTGGTTGAACCCAGCCCAGATTCTTGCCTCAGAAAGTCTCAGCACTTGTTTCTTGATTCTCTCCTTCATTTATTTATGCAGTGTACGTAAATGCCCATTACGTTCCAAGTCCCATGCTGGGCACTGGGTATTTAAGAAAAAAAAAATGATTAAGACAGCATGCCTATCCTCAAACTGTTTATGTTCTAGTAGGGAAAACCATTATGAACATCATAATAGTGACCACTTATTGAGCACTTACAGTATGCCAGGCCCTGTGGAAACTGAGGCTCAGAAAGACTAAATAGCACGTGCAGGCCGTTTATCTAACATGTGACACAGCCAGAATGCAAACTGCAAAACCCAAGCTCTTTGCTTCCTGCTAATTAAGTCATCATGATATCAGGATATTGTGTCATTAAAGGGTATAACCAAGGTACAGAGGGAGTGTAGGCAAAAGAAGATTATCAACTTGCTAGGGGACAGGCAGAGTGGAGTGACATGAAGCAGTCTGGAATAAGTTGCACTATGCAGGGCAGATGAGGACAAAAAGGACCATATATGTGGGAGGCTGTGCAGAGGCATGGCGGTGTGACATAGCTTGGGGTGTGCAGGTTCTCTGGGCACCTAGGTGTGGGGGTTGGAGGGGAGGCACAGTGATGAGACTGAGGTTAGAGATATGGACCAAGGCTTGGGTGCTATCCCAAGGAGTTTGGTCTTATCTTGTGAGAGATGAAGAGCTATTTCAAGGTCTTAAAACACAACAGTATCTTAATGAGATTTGCTTTGTTACAAGCTCTATCTATTGCCAAATGGGAAGTCAGTCAGGGGCTGGCAGGTGGGGAAGCAGACTGGAAGGAGAGAATGGCAGCAGGGTCTCCAGTAAAGAGATCATGGCCATTGGCCAAGGGAGACCTGACGAGGACATGAACTGAGTCAATAGGAGTGAAGAAGGACCAGAGAAGTCAAAGGAGTAGATGACAGGGGCTGAGAGAGGTGACTGTAAGGAGAGTGGGGGTCTAGAATGACTTCTGGGATTCTGGCTTGCGTGAATGGGTGCCACTAACTAGGACAGGAATGAAGGACAAAGAACAGGCTGGCCAGGGTGACGGAAATTATTTTTAGCTCTGGACATGCTGAATGTAAAGTACTAGTGGAGTTTGCATGGCAGTATGTGGGTCTGGATCCAGGACAGGCCCTGGACGAGAGATGTGAGTGATCTAATGTGATTACACTAAAAATACTAACATACATAAAAATATATGAATGGAGACAGTTTCCAATTATTTTATTAAAAGTACAGTTTTGTTTATATTACTATAAATAGTGGCTAAAGAACAGCGTTTATCATCTCACTTCTCTTTGAAACATTGTCATCCTATTTTCCCCCTCTAGGCACGGCAGCGCATTGAAACGAGTACTACTGGCTGGGTTGGAAGAGTAAGTGTTCAGTTATGATTTTATGTAATATGGGTCAGATACCCAGAGCTAGTTAATATATAGGTATTCAAAACTAAGGCCCTATGTTATTTGTTGTTAATAGGGACATTAGTTGACTTATTTCTGAAAATATTTAAATGCTTATAGAGCTATTTTTATGGAGAATACATGACATACTCCATTGGAGAAAGTGAAGGGATAAGTGAAAAAACAACAGAAGAACTGATAAACAAAACACACGTTCTAGGCAAATGGTAGCTCCCATTAAGTTAAAAAGCCACCACTGCTGAAAGGCATCCAACGTGCTGAATGTGCTTGTCAACCTCGTATTTGAAGTTCGGCGCTTTAAAAGCAGAAAGCACGTTCTCTGTCCATAGGCTGCACAAATACCCGAGGAGATGTGATTCCATCCGGCAGAAGCTCAGCTTTGTGCACACTGCACCCACTCTGCTGCTCTCTTTGGAGGAAAGCAGACTCTTGTGGGCTCACGCTTTACTAGGCACCCAGAGGCACTGCTTTATCCGGGAAAACGCCGGGACCCTCAGAGACTTCTCACGCTTCTCCCCGCTACTGCTTTACACATTGCACAGAATAACCCACCACAATGCTGCAAGGCCATGGAGTGAAGCGAGTTCAACGCAGGAGCTCCAGCCATCGCGGCACCTTCTGTCAAAGATAACAAATGAATCTCAACTAATTTTTATGACCATTTCCATTAAACCCTCTTTAAGAGGGAAAAGGAGTGAAACAAGAGTATAAAGATTTCAGATTTTTTGAGCCATAGATGTGAGGTCCCCTGGTCCAGGCCCACGACGGCTTCCAGCTGGGCTCGGGTTCCCGAGAGCGTTTCTATGTCCTTTATCTTCAGGCATTGATTGGGCAGAGGGGAGAGATTTGCCAACATGAAAAGTGGTTTCCTCCATGGCAAGAGACACGCTACACTTCCTCACGACTCTTTGAAAAAAATATGTTTTTTCCTCTCTGTATTTAACCAGACAGATGCCACTTTTCACACATTTCTACTAGGCATAACTCCATCCAGGGGAAACAGGGAAATGTATTAAAAAGATAAGGCTGTGAACACAGGTCTAGAGAGGGGAATGTGTTTCAGAGCTCTGTAATGAGAACACCAAGTGCACTGCACGCTTCAGCTTGCTCCATAAATGAATTCACTTTGAATCACTAAATAGAATAGGGAAGCATTTTTCTTCCTTCCCAAAATGGGAGCTGATGAGAGGGGAAACATCGAGGGCGAAGTGAACTACCGATTTTAAAAGACCATCTCCTACCTGCTCTCGAATGTAGCAAGGAAATCGAAATGTAAAGCGACATATTCCTTTCAAGCTGGGCTAGACACTCTTCTGCCTAAACTACAGAATTTTCTGAGCACTATTTTTATTGAACTGTAAAAACTGGAAATTTTGTTCTATATTTCTATACAACTATTTTTTTTGTAAATTATTGATCTTATTTAGCAAAATGAAAAGGCTTATAATAAAAATGTTAGCTATATGAAGGCTTCAATTTGAAATATATGACAGACACTCCTTTTGGTATCTGGTCCAGAAATGATTACAGACTTCCTAAGTCCTATTTTCAAAAAGGAATGCATATAAAGAACAGAGAAAAAAAATCCCCTCATGTTATAAAACACCTCCAAACCTTAAGCCATCAAAAATAATATTAGTGGGTTTCAAGTAAAGCACATTTGTGATGCAAAGGAAATTTTACTCCTTAAAACTGAAACACTGATACTAATTTTTAAACCATAGAGTTAGGTCTGTAGAAAGAAAATGCTCAAGAATAGCAGTAGCCACTTCTATTTATTGAGCGTCCTGTGCTAGCCTCTTTATTGCAATTTCTCATTTACTCCTCACAAAAACATTCCCTATCAGTTAGGCTTTTTTGTCCACATTTTATAGGAGAAGTTTCTTTTGAGACACTCTAGCTTCATTTGGCAAGTAAATGAACCATGGCTTTTTGAGCATAGGTTTTGGGAAGGAATTTCTAAAACTAAAGTTGGTACTGAGATGAGACTAACATATTTTAATGTGCTATTTGTTTTCCATGATTTTCTAGTTTAGGCCTTCAGAGCCTCACTTTACTCCTGATGGTAATAGCTTCTACAAGATCATGAGTAACGAAGAGGGCTACAAACACATTTGTCATTTCCAAATAGATATAAAAGTGAGTATTCTTACGTAATTTATTTCAGGCTAGTCTCCTTTTTTTAACTAAGTTGAAGTGGAAATCATTTGGTAAAATTGATCAATGTGTACAAATAATCATACGAACTCAAATTCTTCAGTGGCGTAGGGGTGGGGTGGGATGGGATAGGGAGATTCAACAAGACAACCTAAAATTATTTGAGTTCCTGGTGTAAATGACTTAATTCTCCACTCAACCTTGAGAGAGAGAGTCTAAAAAACCTCTTTTCAAAAAAATCCTGCCAGGACTGCACATTTATTACAAAAGGACCCTGGGAAGTCATCGAGATAGAAGCTGTCACCAGTGATTACCTGTAAGTATTCTACTTATCGCTGCAATATAAACCTTCTCATCATGATCACACCCTCTTTGCCCAGAAGTAAGGAAAAAATCTCCTACAAATAAACAGCAGTCTATTTGGAATGCGTTCAGTACTTTTTTCTTTTTAACATACGGAAGGCTTAATGATTTTCACATATGCTTAGCAGATTTGATTCCATGCCACCAAGCAGCTCTACCTCTTGCTCTTACCTGCTTTACATTACAAGAGCTGGAGCCTCTTTAACTTGAACGTGAAACACTGAACTAGCATCCAGGGCATTTTGTTATGTTTCAGCTGACACTGAATTCTTGGAAGTCTTGGAAAGGCTATTTTGTCTGTCTATGGCTAGGCCTTACTCTTTGGAAAATGCAAATCTTTGCAGAGGCTGTCTGTATATCATACAGTAGTTGATGGAAAAAGGAGTGCTGTTTCTCATCAAAATTTTAGGCACTTTAATAATTTTTTATTGGTTTCACTAGGGAGGAATTTTGCCACTCCCCAAAATAGTCTTTTTTTTTTTAATTGTAACCACAAAATTTCCCATTTTAACCATTTTTAGTGTAGAATTCAGTGGTACTAATTACATTCACAGTGTTGTGCTATGATCATTACCCCCGTTACCAATATTTTTTCATCACCCCAAACAGATACTGTGTACTCATTAAGCAGTAACTCTCCATTCTCCCTCTCCCCAGCCCTCATACCCTCTAATCTACTTTCTATCTCTATGAATTGCTCATTCTAGATATTTTATATAAGTTGTATCAGACAATATTTGTCCTTTTGTGTCTGGCTTATTTCACTCAACATAATGTCTTCAAGGTTCATCCACGGAGGTATGTAGCATGTATCAGTTATTTATATGGCTGAATAATACTCCATTGTACATGTGTTCCCCCATTTTGTTTTTCCATCCTTCTGTTGATGAACACTTGGGTTGCTTCTACATTTTGGCCATCGCGAATAATGCTGACATGAACTTTGGTGTACAAGTATCTGTTTAAGTCCCTGCTCTCCATTCTTTTGAGTAATATACCCAGGAGTGGAACGGCGGGTCACATGGTAATTCTGTTTAACCTTTTGAAGAATCCTAATCTGTTTTCCATAGCAGCTGCTTTTGAAGGCCCTCTCTAGATGTGGCTCTTCTGCTGTCAGAAAGATGGAGCTCCTGCCATTGAGGAATTCATGTTATGCAACAGAAAATATGGAAAATAGTATAGAAAAATGGGGTCCAACTTTCAGGCTAGTTGTCCAGTTGTACTCCTTTTTTTTTTTAATAAAAGACTGCTTTTGCATTTCTACTCATCACTTTAATTAAAAGAGAATCCCTGAGTTCACTTAATTTAGCCTGTTAACAATCTCTTGTTTTGAGGTGGACAAAACTGGCCTCTGTCCTGGGATGTGGGGTGGGGGAAGGAATCTACTGATGAAATAAAGGCAAACGTTAATGTACATGCATTGCATGTGCACTGTTGCTTGTGTTTGATTAAATGGAGTGTATCTGACTTTAAAAATACATAATTAATATATATTTTATTTTCTTCCCAGATACTACATTAGTAATGAATATAAACAAATGCCAGGAGGAAGGCATCTTTATAAGTAAGAGCTTTATTAAGTTGTTGACTTGATTCTTTTCAGCTGCTGAATATTTTCTGGGCTCTTTTCACTCCTTGTCCAGTTAGAAACTAGTATTCAACTATAATTGCTTTTAAGTGATTTTATTCCTTTATAAATCAATCTGCATGCTAGCAAAAAGAGAGAGAGAGAGAGAGAAAGAGAGAATGACCTATTAGGTCTTTATTTTTCCAAACCGTGGGAGGTTTAGGGTTATTACAAATTAATTCAGTTACTTTTCACTTTTTAAAAAAAGACTTTTAAGGGTTGGTTTGGCCTTCTGATATCTTTGAACACACTGGACTATGCCATTATTCAATTTCTTCCTTTAATTTATTCTTTCATCAAGCAGTGAATTTCCACCCTTGGTTTTGCAGAATCCAACTTAATGACCCCACAAAAGTGACGTGCCTTAGTTGTGAGCTGAATCCAGAAAGGTGTCAGTACTACTCAGTATCATTTAGTAAAGAGGCAAAGTATTACCAGCTGAGATGTTTGGGTAAGTGTGAACTGAGCGTGAGGGTGGGCAGTTGCTGCTGTGACACACAGTGTGTTTCTGAAGGCTATTTTTTGGCAATTGACATCTCTTTCCGGATTATCCAGACTCAAAATAAAAGAAATTGCCAAAAAAGAGATCTCCAAACTGGTTATCTGGATTTTCCTTTACCATCATCTTTTCTTTACTGTTACATTTTTCTTATGATTCTTTTTTATGACTTCTTTTACTTACCCTTGATTGGGATTGTGCTAAAAGCTTTATATTCATTACCTTGTTTAATCCTTTACAAAACTCTATTAAAAGTAGATGCTGTTATTCATTTTACATATGAGAAAACTGAAGGTTAGATTGTTGTCCCAGGTCTCACAATTCAAATCCCCGTCTTCCTAGGGCATTTATTGTGGTTCTGATCAAGTATAAAAATTAACATTGTCATCCAAATGTATCAAAAGTAAACAGCTCACAAAATAGCTTTTCTATATTTTAACTTCCACTTTGCAACTACCACAGTTGGTTTGGATAAATAGTGAAGATAAGTGCTTGTGAGAAAAACACTTCCGCATGCCAGAAAGGAATCACTTATCCGAGTCAGGCGCAGATGTGCAGGCTGCGCTGGGGGAGTGGGCGCCAGTGGGGGCAGCAGGAGGACATCCGCGAGGTAGCCCCAGAGCTTCGCCCTAATGAGAGATGATGTGGTCATCGCGGCATCACAGATTTGGGGCAGGGAACGATAGCATCGCTCCTCGGCAGCTCAGTTCACAGATGAGCCAGAGATGATACTGTGTCCGAGGATCCCCGCCCCCTTCATTCCAGTGCTGCACCCTGTGGCTTTCCAGTATTACATCAAACACTACAATTACAATGATTTTAAGGAAAATGGAAAAGGAGATTATAATAACAATAGCTAATTTTTAAGGAAAATGGAAAAAGGAGATTATAATAATAACTAATTTTTATTGTGCTCCTTGTCTGCTATATGATTGTGTTCTATCAAATGTAAATTGTAACTATGGTAGTCTTGCAAAGTAATATGCTGTGTTGTTTTTTTTTTAATACTCATCTAAAACATATTTTTCCCTGATTATGTTAACAGGCCCAGGTCTGCCCCTCTATACTTTGCATAGCAGCAGCACTGATAAAGGTATTTTTGTCATATTTCCCCTTTCCTTTGCTTTTAGGCAAGTGTGTGAATAGGGCCAGCAGGCACTTAGCATAGTGCAGTATTTTTTTGGCTTTAGAGCCTCTTAACAATGACTTAAACTCAAGGTTTATAACCTGAAGTATGTATAGTCTGATCAGTGAATTGTGTATTTGTTCATTATTGCATTGCACAATCTAATTTCTTCACATCATAATGCATTACTGCTGTCTTGGGTATTTGTTTAGAACTGAGAGTTCTGGAAGACAATTCAGCTTTGGAGAAAATGCTACAGGACATCCAGATGCCCTCAAAAAAACTGGACTTCATTGTTTTTAATGGAACAAGTAAGTTAAATAAGAATTGAACATTTCTCCTGAAATAGCTTCTTCTGTGGGAACACTAATGAAATATAATTAAATTGTGATAATTTGATCTGAAAAATATGCATTCTTGTTTTGTATAATGTTCCAGTTTGCTAATGCTACCGTTATACAAAACACCAGAAATGGATTGGCTTTTATAAAGGGGGTTTATTGGGTTACAAATTTACATTCCTAAGGCCATAAAAATGTCCACACTAAGGCATCAACAAGATGATACTTTCACTGAAGAGTGGTCAGTGGCATCCAGAAAGCCACTGTTAGTTGGGAAGGCACGTGGCTGGCATCTGCTCCAGGGTTCTGGTTTCAAAATGGCTCTCTCCCAGGATGTTTCTCTCTAAGCATCTGGGGGTGTGCTCTTAGTTTCCCCCAGGCAAACTCTGGGCTATCAAAAGTCTGTTTTCAATGGCCCTCTCCAAAATGTCTCTCTCAACTGCAGCACCAAGCTCCTTCTGTTTGTGAGCTCTTATAGGACTCCAGTGATTTAATTAAGACCTACACTGAATGGGCAGGGTAACACCTCCATGGAAATAATCTAATCAAAAGTATTACCTACAGTTGGGTGAGTCACATCTCCGTGGAAACAATCAAGAGGTCCCACCCTATTCAGAAAGATTAATAAATCTGCCCCCACAAGATTGCATTAAAGAATATGGCTTTTTCTGTTGGGCATAATATATCCAGACTGGCACATATACAAATCTATTTTAGAAGGTATTTTTCCATGAAAAGTTCTGCCACAATAACTACTGCTTTTACAGTCTTTTGTCTTAAAATAGAATACTATTCTATGTAAAATTTTTTCTGACAAGATGAAAGGTATTTGGAGAAAATGTACAATTGCTAATTCAGTTTCATCACATTAATAACTCTATTTCACTACTAAGTATTAATTGTGCTTTTGTTGATATCCTAATATGCTCCACAGTAAACCAAAGAGGTTGAAAATGTCTGAAATGATTATATGAAACATGAGGCTCAGCTATGAAATGTTGAAGCTTCAGTCTCAGAAGAGCAATCTTGAATCTTTCTGGATTGTCTTCCCCTCCCCTCCACAATTAACCTAGTTCCTGGCCTAGTAGTCTAATCATGGGTTATTTACATGTGGTGACCACCATGAACAACAGATTTCATGTGTTTGTTTGTTTGCTTTGATTCGTTTGTATTCCCCATTAATGACTAATTACATGAGGGGAGGGGATACATTAGGATTGATTTACTTTAAATTTATTTTATTTTTAATTTTGGATAAACGTATAAAATATGCAACTCATCTAATTTTACATGGCAGAAGAAAATGCTGGCAAAGTACAGGGTACTTCTGAAGAAGAGCTTGGAGCAGTGCTACTCCAAATGTTAATACAAATTGAATGTGTGCATATGTATCACCTGGGACTTTGTTAACACACACATTTTGATCCAGGAAGTCAGAGTGGGCCCAGGATTCTGCGTTTGTAATAAACTCCTAGGTGACGCTCTTGCTGCTGGTCTTTGAACCGCACTTGAGTGGCAAGAGCTTAGAATTTTGGGGGGAACTGACATTGACAGCCTGGTGCAGAAAGCATTGAAGGCTGAGATGAGATGTTCTATTTTAGTTGATTAACAGTGGGGATCCCCTGAAGGTTTTAGGGTCAAAAAAAAACCATGATCAGATGGAAAACTTGATAGGGATTGTAGCAGGCAGCTGCCAGAGGAGTAGGGTCCAGTTGGGAGGTGGTTATAATTACTCAAATTGCAGGAGAGGGCCTGAAGGAGGAGTGGGGAATAGAAAGACTCCACTCTCACCCCAAGGAAAAGATTGTGCTTCTTCAGAAAGGTAGGACTAAAAAGCCTTCTAATTGATTAGTGCGGATTCAAAAAAAGCATAGATCAAATGATGGGTTGGTCATGTTCATTAAAAATATTCTTGACATTCTATTGAAATAATAATAGAGCCTTAAATTTTTGGTGTTCTACAAGCACATTTAATCAGAAAGAATAAAAGCAATCAGCAAAATACAAATTGAAAAGAAAATCTATCTATATAAAGACCCTATTCCTAAACTTTTCTTTTCCCTCAACTAAAATAATTGTAACAAATAAAAAAAAAAACCAAAACCAAAAAGAAAGAAAAATGTATGGAAGAAACAGCTCTAGAGATAAGGATTTCCCCCCTACAGGTTAAATCTACTAAAGCTGTGAATAATCGTATGAAAATATGGAATAGCTCTCATTTTTTTAAAAAGGAGTACAAGATTAAATAATCTACAGCTTGAATTTGGGAGCAAAGAAAACTGACTTATTATATAGGGACAAATTTTATTAAACTGAGGTTAAAATAAAAACTAGAGAATTAAACAGATTTGCAGAATATCATGCAGAATATACACAACCATTTACACTGTGTAAACTCGACTTCATTCTGTGAAACACAGATCTGAAAATGGGAACTGAGCTTTGCGGTCTGGGACGGCAATAGAATACAAAAATGTTATTAAATCAGAATTTTAAAATAGAATTGGGGGCCAACTAAAAATCCTCAACAGCTTCAAAAAAATTCAAGGAGAGGAAAACATTTTGGAGGAAAACTTAGAACATAAGCCATAAACAAACTAGATAAGTAGATCAGATGCCAAAAAACAGAATCATAAAAACAAAACATTGCAAATTGTGAGATGCACTTTTATTTTACAAGGCACCAATGCATTTATTAGATACATTAGAAAAAAACTTCACTGTTTTAATATTAACTGGTATTTTAATCTGAGAGAGAGTATTTTTATATCTTAAAAACATGTTAAATCAAAACAGTTCATTTTTTTTTTTCTATTCTAATTTAACAAATTGTTAAACTCGAGGTAACACCACTGACAGAGATAAGGAATGAAATCTTGTGCTAATAATTGTTCTTAACTCTACTAATTAATCTTTCTGTTTGTTTAGAATTTTGGTATCAGATGATTTTGCCTCCCCACTTTGATAAATCCAAGAAATATCCTCTACTATTAGATGTGTAAGTATTTAAGAGGAGGAAATTATTTAGAAGGTAACCACTGTATGTTTTTTGCCCAGAGCAGCTTACAGAAAAATGGGGCCGAAAAAGAGACCTCCTCTCTCATCCTGAATCATTAGGAAGCAATTTTATTATTTTCTCCTCCCATTTTACTCTCACAAACTCTAGTCTCTGTCTTCCTCCATCATCCTGATAGAGAAATTAGACGTGATTCTTCCCCTCACTGAAGCAGATGGATTGTTTTCTTTGCCTGAACTCTTAAGGCAGTTAACAAAAGAAATTTCAAATCCCAGTTTTCATCCTTAACTCATGGATATTATAACAAGCAAAGCATGGATCTCAACAGTCTTCACAATTTCCTTACTCCCAAACTTGCCCAAACATTTTCCCATTGCTTGCCTTTGATTCATTAGGACTTCAAGTTTCTCTTCCTTTAGTTCTTGAGATACTACTGCCATTCTCTTTTTGGATGAAGAGAAGATGTAATATAAGAGAATGTTTATTATTATCATCCAAACTTCTTCACGTATTGGGAAGAGAACGTTCTGAAATCACAAAGTCTTTGAATCGTAAATGTGAACTATGCAAACTCTAAATAAGGAAACTTTGTGAGATGTGTTTAATAATGATTAAGGATACATCATAATTGAATGCTTCAAAAATTGCCCTGGTATCATCCATAATATCACAATGCCAATTTTCCTGTCCTAGCTTGCCTCATTACCTTTATTAAAACAAAAGAAAACCAACAAATGTGTTGGGTGCCTGCTGGGTGCCAGGGCCTTATTATAATTTGCCCTATTTCATCCACAATAAATCTATGTGGTGGCTTCTATTGGGCCCAATTTATAGAAGGGAAAACTGAAGCCCAAGGACATCACTTTTCTGTTGTTACTAATGAAAAATAAAGGACACAGATACTAGTGTCAGACACAGCCCTGTTCCACTATAATCAAAACTTCATGAAAAGCAAACCTAAAAGACCCAAAAAAGGTAAAGATGAATATTTTAAACTTCCAGATGTGCTATTTGATTTTCACTAAAACAACAGCCTAATTCTAAATATACTGACACTAATTGGAGCTTCAGCCCCAATACCAATAGAGTATCCAGTGGAACAACATGATATTTTTATATTCTTTGGCTCCCCACTAAGTAAGAATTATACCTCCCCTTCATTAGAACAGTTAAAAAAAGAACATGGTAAATTTATTGACCATTTCTGTTCAGTTATTTTTCATCTCTCCTAAGAGGTCTAAATCTTTGCTTTCTATTTTTTTTTTTTTAATAATCTTGTTTAATCTTGTGGGTTATGTAATTTGATGCAGACCTAATATTAAGGCAAGCTATTACTTTACCAACCTTAATATTGTCAAGAGGGCCAAGGCATTTCATATGATGTTTAAAAATGTCTACTTGCCAAAAAAATACATTCTTTTTAAAGTTAGGATATTATAATATTTAGTTTAAATTAAAATACTGTAATATTTTATTTAGAACTGAAGCTCTTTTGACTGCCATCCTTAGGAGGAAGGAGGAAAATGTTGCAAAGGCATACAGACAGAAGGGGCTAGTCCTTTGGGGGCTACAATGGGCAGATGAGTAAGAGAGATGGGCCAGGGAGGGAATAGTTATTCAAGATCTGGGACCAGGAGTCCTATCAGTGGTATGAGGATGGCATGTGAAAATGAGATGCAATAACGATAGGGAGCCTGTCTTGATTAACAGAGAAATGAGACGGCTTGAAGGAAATTGTGCATATAGCTATGTGTGGGGTAGATTGTGTCCTGTGAAGATTGTAGATATGAGGGAGCTGAATGTGTTAATAAATGCAATGTAGAACAACATACCTATTTTCCAATAGTCTATTTTCTTTTGAAGTTTTAAGTAATGACATTCACTCATATGTTGGTCCATTCCCCAATGATTACAGAGTCTCTTAGTGTCTGTGCCACAGTGCTAGGTACTACAGGAAGGGAAAGCACGAGATACAGCAGTCAGAGACCTCCAGGGACCTACAACCTAGGAAATAAACCTGTAGTCTATGAGTGTTGGTCAACTGAGATAGAAAAGTATATTCAAAACTGCACTTATTGTCATCAGCATCATTATCATCTTTATTATTTCATAACACAGCTCCCCTCTCCCAATTATTAGGTAAATGATCTCTTTGATTTCCAAGATATATAGTACTTAGAAAATGTTGGCCTATGAAGTCTCTGTTTAATAACTGTCTTCAAAGATAAAACTGATGGGCATCTTTTGAAGGAAACAAACAGCATTATGGTTGTGTTGCCAAGTTTTAGAGGATCCATTCTGGACACCCTGGTGGCTGGCATGGTTTCAGGCTCATGATCAGGAAAGATGCACACTTCTTGTCCACAGGGACATAGGGAGAGAAATGCAAGTGCTCTTCATTTGATGGAAAACCACGAAAGCTAACAATTTGGGATCTTTCACAGATACGCAGGCCCCTGTAGTCAGAAAGCAGATGCTGTCTTCAGACTCAACTGGGCTACTTACCTTGCAAGCACAGAAAACATTATAGTAGCTAGCTTTGATGGCAGAGGAAGTGGTTACCAAGGAGATAAAATCTTGCATGCAATAAACAGAAGATTGGGAACATTTGAAGTTGAAGATCAAATTGAAGCAGCCAGGTAAGTGACTAGTAGATGAATTAAAGACCATCTGATTTTTTTTTTTTTTTAGCTTCCGTTTATATTTCAAAGGTGTAAAGTGTGAAGAATTTGGATTGTCTTGGAATCAATTTATAACCCTCATCCTTGAGGTGAATTTTTAGTGAGGGTATCATATTTAGATAAAAATCATTATCATTGTAAATTTATATGAAGTTAAAAAAAAGCATTTCTATATTGTCCTCTGTAAGTGACTCTAGAAAAGGAATCGACATATGTGCCACCACCTTCTAGGAACAGAAACTCCAATTTTATCAAACACGTAGAAAAACAGAAATGCACTCCTGAATAAACATCTAGCTAAATAAGCAAACACATCCCTTATGGTCAAGCAAAAGTAGAAGAGTGACAGCTAAGAAGTCCCAGGAATGGCTTGTACAGTCTGGGTGATGTTTACTCTTCCATTCTGGGAAAATCATAGAGCACTGTCACCATCAGTCACAGTTATAAGGGCCTTGTTAAGTATGAATTGCATCTGATTCCCGTACTCTCCAGCTACGGGACTGTTAATAGATGTGATCTGGCTTAGGAGAGATTTTAGTCATGAATGATGGTTATGACATAATAAACATTTGATGTGGGAAGTGTTTCTCCTGCGTTTTCACTGAAGCCACACAGCAGTCCTTGGAGGTTGGTGTTCTTACCACCAAGATTCAGGTGAAGAAATGGAAGTTCTTAGGTTAGGTCAGTTGCCAGGGTGAGTCACGATTTGAATCCGGGTCTCATCCCAACTCTTATATTCATTCAATTGCATTCAACTAAGTAGGAAAGTAATCTTTGAGTTTCGATCACCAACTATACAGATGTCTGGGGGAATCATAGTAAGTGGGGTGATTTAAAATACTGTTGTTTAATCATAGCCTAGGAAATACAGAAAGATCCATGAGTTATTAAATGGGTGGAGGAAAATTTGAGAAAAGGAAAAACTGACAAGAAATAAAGATCATTTATTAAGTATCCCTGAGTGGATGAAATTCTGTTATAAGGAAATTAATGATTAGCTATCTTCCTTAACAATTAAAAAAGAGAGATTTAGATAAGAGAGAAGGCAAATTTATTTAAGAGTAAGGCTGCATTTTTCAAATAATTTTTTACCTAACCAGACTGGTCTTCTGTGAGAGATAGGGAATGGTTTCCAAGACCTCTTAAATCTGACCACTTCAAAGGCTAAAATTATGGTATTAAGTATTCACAACGTACAATTCTGGTTTAAAAAGTAATGAAATGTGATGTTTTCATCCAGTGCAATACTGTTCAGCAACAACATGATAAATCTCACACCCAGGCAGTTGAATGAAAGAAGCCAGGCACAAAAGTGTACATCCTTTATATTCAATTTATAGAAAGCTTAAAACCAGGCAAAACAATCTATGGCTTAGAATTGAAATGGAAATTACTATTGATAGAAATCAGAATATTGATTGCCTTTCTACACATCCACATGCACACACATTCGGGAAAATTTTTATGGAATCCAATAAAAAATATTTCATTTTGTTCTTTTGGTAAAGGGAAAATGACAGGCGGGCCTCTGGGGTGCTAGCAATGCCCTATATCTTGATTCAGGTGGTGGTTTCAAGGATATGCTTCTTTGTAAAAGATGAGTCAAGTTGTGCATTCATGATCTGGTGTAAAACTGATGCATGCACATTGTTCTTCAATTTTAGAAAGTTTACATTGAGATGATAATGAGTTTAAACCTACTTACTTTTAATTTTTCTCTAATGCTGCTTAACTTGGGCAGCCTGAGACACATACCAATTGAAAATACAAAGTTGCTCAAAGTCATGTACTGGTTAATGCAAGGATCCCTCCCCGTTCCCCCCATACTACAAAGTTAAGAGTCTCGTTTGCTAGATTTTTTTTTTAAGTGAACAAATTGCCTTTTAACATAAGGCTAAGATTAGAAACTTGGTGCACAAAAATGTTTTGCCCATTTCTATGCCTGGATTCCATTCCTGAACCCAGTTTAGTTGCAAGAAAAAGACATTCCTTAATCTATCAAAGAAACATTGCTTTCTGTTTAAACTGTGCTGAACTAATCAACACCCAGCATAGAAGGGATTTATTTAGAGAGAGGTGTTTAAGTTCCCAGGTGGGGGGCCCGGAAACATTTCTAAGTCCTACCCAGATGTTCTCCATGCCCCTATATTTCCCCATTGCAGGGGCAGCCTCTCTCGAACTGAAAAACATCTGGAGAGGTTTAAATTCAATTATGTAAAGAAAAGTGCATCTGGGCTGCAAATTTTTATATAAAGCTGTGAAAAAAAACTGCCAGGATTTGTTTTCTGTGAAACACACACACACTCAGACAAAATTTTTACGGACTCAAACAAAAGTAAACCTTGTGCATCCAGATCTTAAGATAAAATGATAGACATTTATCTCAGGTGTTTATTTGATTGCTGAAAGTAATTCATCTTAGTTTTCGATAGAATGAATTAGAGAACAAATGGCAGTGTTTTGTATTTCTATACACAGTGCAATATTAAACCATGGACTTTTTCCATGTGTTCTAGAACATTTTCCAAAATGCAATTTGTGGACGACAAACGGATCGCAATTTGGGGCTGGGTGAGTAGTTGCTTGGCTGATGAATTTGTATGTATTCCTTAGTGAATATAACCCAGAGCAAGATAATTTATCTTTTGCATGTAAACAGTTGGAGATGAAAACCATGTCCAGATAAAATGTCTGAGATCTCTGGGCAATGGCCCACTAGACTCTCGCTACTAGCTACTAGCCAGGACTTACACATTTGTTTATCCTGCTGGAGAGAGAGGCGAGGGAGGGAGGGAGGGAACAGGAGAGGGGGAAGAGGGAGGGCTTTTCTAATGAGTCAGAGTCAGTAAAGATTTAGTATTTTTTTCTTTGAATTGATACTACCCAGTTACCAGGGCCAGCAAATTTTCTATACATTTTCCCCTACACCTAGCAAGAAAAGAGACGGGTTCTGAAAGTATAGTCTTTAGATGCTGTCCAATTAAGACCAAATTAAGCCTCATCTACCATGTTTTCTATCTCTAGAGGCACAGTATATAAAGATGTGAGAAATGTGGCTGCGACTTGCTTACCATATGTCCTTATTCCTTTACCTCCATAAAAATAACTGTTTCCTTCCTTAGTCATACGGAGGGTATGTAACCTCGATGGTCCTGGGGTCGGGGAGTGGTGTGTTCAAGTGCGGAATAGCTGTGGCACCTGTGTCCCGATGGGAATACTATGGTGAGTAATTGCCATCAAGTACAAAGAGATACTGAGTGTTGACCTTGAAATCCCAGGGATGACATCATCTCCTTTTGAGTGTCAGCATTTCTGCAGTGAATAAGCTGATTCTTCTTAGAGATACTTTGTGGTTACTGTTAATACTTTATTTATGCTATTGTGAAAGGCTGGGTGATATATCATTTATCCACTCATTTAGTTGCTTATTGACAGATCTCAAAACAGCCCCAATGCTGCATTTCTGCAGATAAAATCTTCCTTACCTGTGTTCTAATTTGAATTTGGAACTTCACATATTAGCAGAGTATGAGAAGCACATATTTCTCTTCCTTCTGGTAAAGCTGCTGAAATAAGAGAGTAGGGGCAGGGGAATTCCAGTACTGGGAGGTTTTGTTTTCTTCCACTATCTCAAGGTAGATGGCAACCATCCTAGAATAGCCTCTTCTTTTTGAGAAAAATATTACTCTATAAGGCATCACACGCATGTAAGGCTATAATTTCCAAGGGAGAGGGAGTGATCAGTGGACAATGAGGTGGAAGGGAAAAGTCTGAGGTGGTGAGGAGATAAAATGTTTTTCTATGTCTCTTCTGACCCCATCTCAAGTTCTTTATGTAGTACAAGGATAGAATCGTTGATAATGAATATGCCCATTAAATATTTTTAAGGTCCTAATCCTGAATCTGTGGAAATTCCTCTTTTAAAATCTCTCCCAGTCAAAAGAGGCCAATATAAAAAATAAATTGCTATCTTTTTGTTAAAAAAAAAAATGGAGGACAGAGGGTTGAGCCACACACTATGGATTTGTTTGCATATTCTTTTCTGCTTGATATTAATCATTCTGTTGGAGGGCATGTTTTTGGAGACCTCTGGTGGTTAATAAGATAGTAGAAACACTGTGCGTTCAGAATGGGTGATGATGAGACCTTCATTAAATGTATTGCACCAACCTAACATACAGGAACTTTCTAGATTTCTTATACATGTGTAAATTTGAAAAATTTTCTTTAAAAATACATCAGTGAAACAATACACCATGGTATTTCAAGGCATATTTCTAAAAATTTACAATGACTGCATTTGGTATTTTCATTTTAATTTCAAATTTTACACATGCAAATCTGGTCACATAAATAAGAAAGGTGTATTATGTCCTGTGACTAGCAGCACTGAAGTCTGCATCTGTTGGGGGAAAAGTTTATTTTGCCTTTAAAGCCCTCATTTTTACTCTGTCAACCCAAGTTATTAATATTTAAATGTGAAAGTTAAAAAAGATACGAGCACTTTATGAAGATCTTATTTTTTGAAGTTTATTGTCCTCTGGTTATATAAAATTACATACAGTCTGTATACATTTTAATCAAAATGATAAAATATTGCTGTTACTCTTTTGGGGGAAGATATTTTGATTTTCATAAAAATGGCATGAAGAATATATGTGGAACTTAGTGTAGTTTTCAGTCTACAATGCCAGTCATCCAAAAAATGTTAGAATGTTGTTTAAGATTGATATTTAGATGAAATATCCATTTAAAGGATTAATAAAATCACTTTTGAAATACCTGTACAATTACAGTACAATGAAATTCAAGCCATTAACCTACATATCCCAATGGCAATATATCATTCTTATACTTACTTATTTCCTGTAATCTGGTCACTTAAGGGGGCCTCTTTCAAAACAGTTATTTCAGATTTTAAAAGTTATATTGGAAGTTGACCACAGAAATTTTTCTCAGTTTGTCTTACAAATACATGTAATGTATGAGTATGATTTAATTTTTTTTTAAATACGGCAATATATGTTTGATTCTCTAAAATAACCAAACCAATTATGAAACCTATCTTTCCACCAAGTTTCTGGTTGAAAGAGCTAATGTCATAACACCAAAATTGAGGCCCTTCTGCAAAACGAGAAAAAGCTAGAAAACAAATGTTTAACTTGAATTAATTAAGGTGGAGTAGTTGTGCTGATATGGGGGTGTATGGCAAATAAATGATAACTGAATTCTTTTTTTTTCCATTATACTGAATTCCAATCTGCCAAAAGATAAAATGTGATTTAAGGAAGCAACTCATAATTGAACACCATTAGGGGTTTCCAGATGAAAAGGAGTATCACCAATGACTGCATGTTACTTATGTCCGGGACCTAAAAATTCAAGACAATTTAGGCAATACGTGTCTACCTAGTTCAGATTCTTTGAGAGGGTCAAACAACAGTGTAAGGCTCTTTACCTCTTACCACATCACATTTGGCTTTTCTGCAGGTGGATCGTTGATTGGGTTTTAGATCAACTAGTTTGACTTCCCTCCGCCCCCATCCAGGGGCTGAGTCTGGAAAGGCAAGAGTCTGAGCAGGTGTTTGGAATCAGGGTCTCTGGCTGCATTCAAAAGCCAAAGAAGAATGATCTGGAGGTGCTATTTTTGAGGGTAACACTCTGTACCTGTATGCACATTAAGACACACAAAAATGCATAAAATAACCCAATGGAAGGAAGAAAAGTTTTTATTGTATGAACTATTTTTTTTTCTTTTTCTATCACAGACTCAGTGTACACAGAACGTTACATGGGTCTCCCAACTCCAGAAGACAACCTTGACCATTACAAGGTAAGAAATGAGGACCTATATCCATTTTATGACCTATTTATAAGTGGTTTAAGAACATATTTAAGTGCATCTATTCCAGAAAAAATATGTTTTTTATTTCCAACAAAATTCTTGTTAAAAAGAAATAACACAGGTGGTTTAGAGATACTCTAATAACTTCCCCTACTATATTCTGCATAATTACAGTTTTATCGTATGCTATATAGGTCACAATATGCATTCATTTGAAAATACAAAGCTACACCAGATAATTATTTTAATTATAAAAATTTCAGTTTAGAAAACATGTCAAATTGAACATATTCCTTTCGAGCCTAGAAGACTCTAAACCTTTAGTTACATATTAAAATTTCTTATGACATCATCAGAATTAATGTGCCTGTACAAGGCTATAACTTTCATACTTATAGCTAAATATGTACAATTTTTTTGCACAAAATTTGAGTAAAGCAGGTGAAGAGTAGGTACAGTAGGGCAGTACCCTGAGAAGCTTCTGAACCCAAATTACTAAATAGCATCCAAGGCTGGCTGCCTGATGGGAGAAGCAACGGGCAGGTTGCTCAGCAGATGGGCTATAGCATTTGAAATATGATCTGGGTGCAACTGTCATTGGCAGCCTCCTTGTGCTAGTGTGGATGCCACCACAAGCCAGAACGTACGTTCTCATTGCAGCTGGAAGTGCTACCGTAAGTACTAGGGACTCTTCTAGCACTTTGACCCTTTGAAAACTTCTTTCCTGATTCTATTATTCATGTTAGTTGGGGAAAAAAAAAAAAAAACACAAACTCTATAGCTTAACAAATTACAAGGTAAATCATCTCTGATGTTTACATTTTTTAAAGTGCATTCAAAACTCTTCCCAGGACAAGTTAAAAAGAGGAAAAACAAGAAGAATAATTTAAGAACATAATTTCCCCTCATCTGGGCCATGACTATCAACATATAGGCTTCATATTAATACATTGCTCTGAGCATTATTTGTACATTTTTGTAAGAGGTCATCAATCATTACTATGGATTCTGAACCCATGTGATCAAAACACAATAAAACTCAAATAGAACTTGCAGTTTTGCAACATAAATATAAACTGTTTAATTTTACCTGTTCCTTTCTGCTTTAATTATGAGGCTTGTAGGTTTTTATTTCTTGTTTTTATTGTGTTTGTGTGTGGTATGGGTCAGTGCCTGCAATTGTGTGGGTTTTCACTGTGTTTTCCAGTCAAGATAGAAAAGTAACAATCTTTAAAGTGAGATGCACAAATCAACTATCCCTACAAAGCAGCCTATAATCAAGTTGCCCCCATTTCTGTTAATGGTCCCATCAGATATTTTGGGCTCTATTTCCCACTCTTTCTCCTCCACATCCAATGAGCTGCTTTAGACATCCTTTCCCTTCTTCACAACCACATTGTTGCCATCACGTGACCTATTTCTTTTTGTAACAATAACGTAATTCGTCTTCCCTTATCTTGTCGGTCCATACTCGTGTCCATTCCACATGGAGCTATGAGGCTAACCCCCATGCACAATTCTTTCATGGTCCCTTCTCATGTACTCAACTAAGTCCCATCCTCGCTCTTTAACCAGACATTCAAAACCCTTCTTACAACGACCCATTTTATCAGGAGTCCTTACTGTTCTCTGAATGTTTCTGGGTCTTCCATTTTTGTGCCTGTGCTCACTTTTATTCCTTTTGCCTGGAACGTCATTTCCCTTCCATCGCCATCTTTTAGGAAAATTGTACTGCCCCTTCCCCCCGTCTTCTTTTAAATCCCATGCCCTTTTCCACATTTCTCTTTTTTATTTCAAATTTTATTGTGGTGATATATACATAACATAAAATTTGCCACTTCAACCATTTTTAAGTGTATTAATTACATTCACAATGCTGTGCAACTGTTCCCACCATCTATTAACAAAATTTTTGATCACCCCAAACAGAAACTCTGGTCCTTTTAAGCAATAACTGCCCATTACCCCCGTCCTCTTAGGGGTATATCTCTTAATCTTCATTGTATTCTATCTTGGATTAATAGTTATTTTATCCTTGATTTGCCCCTCTGCAGTTTTGATAGCTACACAAGGTTTTACTCAACATTGCATTCTTTAGATTACTCAATATGAAGTGTAAACTTTAAACTTTCCTGATTCAATTTTTATAAAAACTTTTTGAGGGAAAACCTGGAAATAAAAATTGTAGTTCTCCATCATTCTGTCATTTTCAGAGTGAATTTTCATTTTTCTGAATTTTCTTGTTAATGACCCAACCAGAATGCTTAAATTTGAAAACCATCCCTCCTGTAGTACACCATATTTGCTGAGTAGCCAAATGGCTTTCTTGGATACCCCTAAACTACCAAAAGCTCCTGAAACATTAGAGTTGTACTGGCCAGGACTCTCTCTCTGGCTCTAGAACATGGTGGGTAAGAAGTCAAAAGTTCATTTTTAAAAAACCCAATCCAAAAAAATCTTTCAAAGTAGCAGCTCAAGGTCAAGTCGAACCCCTGACACCTAAGGGAGTCCATGGCACCCACCCTATTTTCACTGAAGAACATTAGCCAACAGGTTCTCAATCTACCATTTCAACTTGCATCTTATTCCCGTCCTTCCTGTAGGCTTCTCTTTCCCACACAAGACCCCCCTCTGCCCCAACTCTACCCCCCACTGCAGTGGCCATTTTCATCTCTCCCCTTAGGTGTTCACTGCGTGAGGTAGTCATGTAAATAGAAGTCACTTCCTACTGCCAATGGCAACACGCGCACATTGGGCGCACACAGTCACTCTTTCACTTCACTGCACAGATGGCACCAGAGGACTGTTTAATCCTTCCACGCCAGGAGTCGGGTTTTCTTGGCACAAAATTCATTGCTGGCAATGGACACATTAAAACTGCCAGTACCAGGGAGCTAAAGGTTCCCAATGTGTTACTCAGAATTATTTGGGAGGGTGATAGTTAAGGTGGGCAGGAGAAAGTGAGGCTAAAACATTAACCGAATTGTTGCCACCATGGTAAGTTCCTTCCTCCAAATCTGAAGAACTGAATTTAAGTGCCTATTTTTGGTGCACAGCAGGCTTCAGAATAAAGCTGCCCTCCTTTGTTTTTTAAATGAGCCTGTGCTTTTGTCTCTGGCAAGAATACATTCAAAGATTCTATTTTCCTCCAAGGCCCCAGCTGCCCCTCTGGACTCCGTCTTTTACTTTTCTTTCCCTCTTTACCAGGTTGTTTTTATTTTCTTCTCTTACTCTCCTTCCTTGTCTTCCTCCCTCTCTCCCGCTCCTCTCTGAAAAGACAAAGACAATTCCTTAGAGGTTTTCATACCCTGTGCGTTTTAGTGGGTCAGAAGGAAATATTTTGAAAACATTTAGTCCAGCTGACTGACTCTTTTCAGTACAATGAGGATGCGAATGCCTGAAGTGTTCAATACGTAAGACCCTGAGCTCCATCCATGTTCCCAGTGGGCAGGGCCTTTCAGTTAAAGAGCCATCCATACAACAATGAGACTCATAGCTTTTGGAAAATAATATAACTTTTAATAAAACTCATATGAGGAAAAGATTTATTATTATGTCATTGATGACCTAGGTTTGGAAGAATTTAGAGAAACCCACATCACCAAGAGAAGCATATCTTGCGAATTAACAGTCCTACTTAACATTTAGAAAAGGAAATTAGTAGAGAAACAACAAAAGGATGTCATGTCTAGTTGTTTGGCCTGGGTCCTGCTGAAAGCTAGACTGTACTACATTTGCTAAGGTATGTGCCTGGGGGCAGCATCTAAATGGAGGGAGGGCCCTTTCATATTCTTATATAGATCCATATAGATTAGGAGATGCTGGGACCAAGGCTTAAGCCCAGTACAGTGATTTCGTAAGACTCTTGGGAAATTGCCCATTTGCTGCCAGGTGGCAAGGCAGGAGCACTCTTAGTGGATACCAGAAACTCAAAGAGGAAGGAAGGGGTTCATTTCTCTAAAACCCCAAGGACCTAGTACCAGAAGCTCTAAGTGCATAATTGAAGTGGAGGGGTGACAGTCAGAGCTGGCGGGCAGGGTAGCTCTGTGGGAAAACCTTTTCTACAGTAAGTTCTTGGCCTACAGCAGACACAAATGGCAACAGAATCGGAGCAAAGGAATCAAACAGTGAGACAATTCCTACTCCCAATAGAAAACAAAACAAAACAAAACAAAACAAAACAAATAGCCACAGCCTGAGGAATGGGTTTCTGACTAACACTGATTAATAGTCTTTCATATGACCAATCATTGGTCTTTTTTTTAATAATAAAATTTAGTTTTATTGAGATATATTAACATACCATACAATCCTCATCCAGGGTGTACAATCAACTGTTCACAGTACCATCATATAGTCGTGCATTCATCACCCCAGTCTATTTTTGAATGTTTTCCTTACATCAGAAAGAATCAGAATAAGAATAAAAAACTAAAGTAAAAAAGAACACCCAAATCATCCCCCCCATCCCACGCTATTTTTCATTTAGTTTTTGTCCCCATTTTTCTACTCATCCAGTCATACACTGGCTAAAGGGAGTATGATCCACAAGGTTTTCACAATCACACTGTCACCCCACGTAGTCATTGGTCTTTTAAACACACCTGTAAAAATTGTTAATACGTGGTAGACTTTCTTTTATCCAGCTATTCAAAGTGCCTATTGTTCTGATTGTCCAGAAATGTATTACCTTGTTTGTGAGACAAAACATACATGCAGCATTCTTGGAGAGAAATAAGAGAGTAGGTAATAAAGCATGAACTTGAATGTGATACGTGCCCAACATGTATGAAATAGACTAGTGGTTTCCAAATTGTGATGGTGGAGCCCAGGAATTCTATAAATAGTTGGGAGCATGAAGGGAGTAGAAGTAAGTGGCCAAGAACTTAGGGTTTCACCTTTCTCTTACTTCTCTCCTACGTCAATCAGAGCATATCCAGTTTCAGGTATATAATACACTGAGTTTACATATAAAGATTTATTTGAAGAAAGGTTCTTTGGTTTAAAAAATTATAATTGCAAATAGTTTGCAAATGAGAGCAAACCATGGTAGCGCTCATTGATTAAATGCTCCCATGGCCAGACACAATTCTAAGCTCTTTACAGGGTTATCAGATTTAATTCTCCCCCAAAGCCTCTGAAAGACATGTTCCCATTATCTCTGTTTTAATGACGCGGAAACTGAGGCACAAAAATGTTACATAACATAAACAGATATTGAAGGTTGGGAAAGGGAGAGTGCTCTTATCTGAAACCATTACAAGGAGATTCAGGAGGACGGAAAGGGAAAGCAGGGATCGGTCCTCAATTGGTTACATAAGAGAAAGGGGCCAGAAGAGCATGTAGACAAATGGGTTGCAAGTAGACATGGTTTTCTGGAAATTTGTGAAGCAGGTTCAGTGAATTGAGGGATAACATGGAATAAGGACTGTGGAAAGTCGGCCAAATGGTGGCCAATAAGGCAGGACAAGAGACTGGGGAGGGGGTGGATTTATGAATATACGGAGAGAGAAGTAAAAGATCAAGGGCAAAGAAATGGGATCCAAGTCCTGAGCCTTATTGCCAAGAGAAGAGGGCAGCCTGGAACGCACAGAAGGGACTGATTTAACTTGTAGAGGAGATTTATTTTGCATTTTGCTCAAAATTTGATAGGCTTTTGGCAAGTGTATGAAACAGTCATAGATTTGGCAGTCTTCTGCTAGCAGATTTGAAATGTTCAATCCTTAAGAACTGCTGCATCGTTAGGTTATGCAAAACAGGGTGCAATTTTGTAAATATGCCATCTTGTACTGATTTGACATTTGTTCTATTATCCCAGAATATGCCAAAGGGAGAGAGACCTTCAGATTTAAGCCAAACCTTAACTTGTTTGTTGAGTGCTGATAAAATGTTGACTGCTGTGTGATCTTTAAAGAAGCCAGTGATGCTTGATGAGGCCTGAGGTAGAGCCCCCTGTCTGGGGCGGTTGGGAGCTCTTTCCTTGGCATCTCAGGGGTACAGTTGTTTGATAGATGTAAACAAGCAAAACATCTGATATAGTGGGTTGAATTCATTTTTTTTTCCTAAACATTTTCTGTGGCCTGTGTTGTGGCATTAATGGTGCTTCCCCAAATGGTGTCAGTCGATATTATTTGTGAGGCTTTCATTGCAAGTGAGGGAATGCATAGATCTAACAGGTAACCCAAGGTAATATCTCACTGAAGGGCAGGGATTGCCAATTAGTTCTGGCTGTTTGGTATTTCTACAAAAGCCTAGAAGTGACAACGGGTTGTTAGGCTGTGATGTCAAGGGACAGTCTGATATAGTGATAAGGGGCGTGGACTCAGGAGTTAGACCTTTATTCAAATCCTATTTCCACCACTTACTAGCGAGAATGACCTTGGGGAGGTCACTTAACCTCCTGGAATCTCACGTTCCTTATCTGGGTAATGGGGATAATCAGACCTACATCACAGTCACTGAAAGGGGTGAATGAGTCCCATCTGTGCCTGCCACGAGGTAAGCTTTCGAAACTTGACAGCTGCCACATTATTATACTCGAGAAGTGAATGGAACTTCTAGTTCCTAGATGGCACAGGGGGTGGCTTAAAATTTGTTATACCTTCTGTTTCTCACAGTACTTCCTTACTCTTGTCAGCTCCCTCTTTTATTTCAAAAAATACAAAGATTTATTTGTTGGAAGGTAACTGAAGAACCAGCATGATCCAACAAGCAGCTACAGATGGTTCTTCTTGGGGCTTGAAGGAAAAGCTCCTCACAGAGATGCTGTAGAATCGGCAGTGCCACTGGACCAATCCTTCCCACTTCTCTTTGCCAGAGTGTTGCTGGCAGCAGGGCTCTCCGGAAGTTTCTAGCCTCGGGAGAGTGCCAACTGCACCACCATTCACATCCTTGCCCATTTATCACTCTGAGCTTCCTTTTTAGTAGTTGGTGATAGACTATTCAGCTTCTAGCATCATAGTCATCCATTTCCTTTTTTATTTCTGTTTCCATCGATAGGCAAATGGGGATTATCCTATGGTGGTGGGTTGAAAGAACACAACCAAAGTTTTTCTGATAATTAATCTCACCTTAAGGCATGCAGGTTTTTCATTGGCTTTGAGTGTCACCTTTCATAGGTTACAGGGTACCATACCATGCACTGCCAAGGGTCTTGACTGAGAAAGCAGGGTGCTCTTCTAGTAGGCAATGATCAGTAGTTCAGAGGCAAAGTGACACAGCTGCATTTTTCCTGGGGAAAAATTGTTCTCTGCAGCCTGAGAGCCTTTGAGAGGGCTGCCTGTCTTCCTTTCAGAGAGGTCCCTCCTAAGGCTTCTCCCAGGGAGCAGGGGGAAGTGTGCATTTGAAATGGCACACTCATCTTGCCATTGCAGGGAAAGCTTTTGTTTTATTTTTCTCTTGCTGCATTAAAGTATTTGTCTTTCTTTCTTTGTAGTGTAATATTGTTAATGTAAAACAATTTGCATCATGACACTTTTATCACAGTTTTCGTCTTTTTCTCAGTATGTTGCATTTCTCACCATGTCTAGTTCATCACAGCTACAGTGTGTACATCACAACATTTATCTTAGGCTCAGGGTTTTACTTGTTTATAAAAATTGTCTTCTTTCAGCCTGTATTCACTCCATTTAAGAAAAAAAAAAGGCAGCCAGAAACTGTTTTGGTCCAAACTCCAGTAGTTATCACTTTCCTTGCTAACTGTCCTGTGTATTTTTTATGTCTCCTAACTCTTACTCTGTGTTTCAATGACATTTCTCAGTTTCATGGCTCGGGGAGATGTAGGAGCAGCTTTTGCTGCCCGAGCTGCCAAGCAAAAAAGGACCATGAAGCTTTGGGAGGTGAGGTGAGGTGGCACAGCAGTATATTTGGGTCAGGTCTGGGTGTTACAGTTGAATATTTCCCACAAGGAAAGGGCTAGGAGTAGTATGGGGAGACCCAAGGTGAGAGGGAAGTGTGGTGCAGCCAGCACAGGCTTAGAGCATGACAAGCAGAAAGGAGCAGTAAGGAGGACGCTAACGCTGTGTCCTACTGTCAGTGTCCAAGCCTCAGCTCCTTCTCCAGCTTTGAATGCTGTGGGACACTGTCTTTGGGGAGATTTATGTTGACCCTTTCTTCTCTAATGGGCAGAGATTTGTTCAGGTGGTTCTATTGCTGCGTTAGGCTACACATCACCTGCACAGGCCAAAAACCGATCCTTCCCAAATCTTACTCAGAGCTGTGCAGACCAGTCTCTTTCAATTAATTCAGTCTAAGGAGGCATGTGGTCTCAGGAGCCAAAAGATAGCCGGTGCATTTGTTTCCTTCAAATTCCAGAACAACTATTTAAAATTTTATTTCAGCCTGTTTCTTTGCTGAAAGAATACAGCATGAGCAGCTTGGATTTTAGTTAGAGATGCAAGGCAGCATAGGAGGCAAAAGGGGGTTTGCAGTCAGAGTCTGTGTCCAGCTCTGACACTTCCCACAGCTTTAACCTGGTGTGAGTTACTCACCGTCTGAATTTTGGCGTCTCCATCTATAAGACAGGATTAGCATGTACCTAACTCACAGGCATGTTGTGAGGATTAAGTGGAATAATGATTTTATAAATCCTTTATGGTGCTTAGCATAGTGATTGACACAGCATAAACATTCAAATATTAGTTATTATTATTATAGTATGGTATATGGGTTGAAAGTGGGCAAAACACATTGTCTTAAATTTCAGAATGAGAGTATTTTATTCCATCTACCCCAGCTGTTCCCACTTGCCTCTGCAAAACTGGGACTGAATACAGTAGATGGTACAAGACCAGCACTTAATAATTTCTTTCATTTGTTTATTTAATTGATATATATTTAGCACTGTGTTTGATGCTAAGAACGGAGCAATGAACAATGGAAACAGGTCGCTTTTCTCATAGAGCTTATGATTTAGTGGGGGATGTAACAAATAAATATTGACTAGCTGAAAAAAAATGAATGAATGAGGGGATGGATGGGTGGGTAGATTTTTACATATATGGGTTATCTTACCAGTTAAAACTTTCTTAAAGATAAAGTAAATAGGAATATAATGTTTATTCAGACAGTTCATGATGGGTAAATTCTCAATTTGGATCAGAAATGCAGTATGGTCAGGATGAGTGGGAACCAGCTTGCACGTGTGGGAGAGCATTTACTTGATGCTTTCCAGGCCAAGGTAACTTTGGGAGCCTCAGTCAACTGAAATATTTTGAGTGACTCTGTCCTGAAAGTTGTAGACAGAATGTCTCTTCTCCAGACAAACATGGTGTCACAATATTCAGCATCAGTTTTAACCTCAAACAAAAGAAAAGAAAATGCTTGTGCCATGTCTCTTGATTCCTATTTCACTGAGAGAGTAAGAGGAGTTATTCTTATTCTCATTTTACAGAAAACAAGGCTCAGAGTGTCACACGCTCACTGATGTGGAAGCTGGGGACCTCGGTCCCACCCCCTTCTTGCCGGCCCACCAGGGCTCCCATGAAAAATCTTCAATTGGTGTTAGCTACAAAAATATCTGTAAATTACAAACTCTGACTTTCAAAAAGTTGACTTTGATTCATAAACAAACTGCAGGACTAGCTGGTTGATTTTAAATCCGTATAAGTGAAACCCTGCCCAACCTATACCAATTCAATACAAGCAGACTTTTGCCCATCCTGTTGCAAAAACACCACACTGTCTATGAGACATTAGCTACTTTCATCCCAAAACTTTGAAAAAATTCCAAATTAAGATCAGATAACCAGTTCTATGCTTTCAAAGGCTTTTTCCATCTAAGACCCCTGGACCTCATTCTAAGATACCATACCTGACACAGGCCATGGAGCAGTCTTCAAAAAGCTGACTTCCCAGTTTTTTAGCCTTTCCCTATCCGCTTTGGGAACGACTTGGTCCAATAGCAGCATTTCCCCCAACATAGAACGAAACAGACAACAACAAACCTACTGCTTTTGCGATACCATCCTTGATCTTTTTCACCCTTTTCCCCTCCCATATGTTACTTTGCTTAGGTTTTAAACATCTGTTCCGAAAGAGGTAATATTTACTTTTCATTCAGAGCCTAGCAATGTGGACCAAAGTTCACATGACATATTGCAGAGTATGTTTAGTTGCAAATGCTATGTACAGGCTCTTTGAAATGTAGCATGTATGGCACCATGTGACACACGGTTGCCATGGCAATACACTTTTTGGCTGAACTACAGCATAAGCCCATGGAACATACATTGCTAATATGAGACTATGCCCTGTGCTAATGCATAGAACCCAGCCAATCTGGGATCTGGGACTGAAGGGGTTTTTGCATGCAGCCTGGGTGGCAGGTGCCCACTTCCTGCATGTGCAGGGAAGACGTGGCACCCTTCCTTTCCAGCCCTGTCTCCCAGGCACAGGGCATGCCGCGCATTCTGCCATGCATGGAGACAGCATTTGCTTGAATATCGGTTTGCTATATTTTGTATCAAAGGGGGCCCCAGCTGAAAACATTTTATTTTGTAAACTGAAGTGAAAAATCAGTTTATGGCAGATCCTTTTTTGAATAATGACATTCTTTTTCCCAATTCCAGAATTCAACAGTCATGAGCAGAGCTGAAAATTTTAAACAAGTTGAGTACCTCCTTATTCATGGAACAGCAGATGGTGAGTTTCAGTTAATTAGACTTTTTAGTATCACAGACAGGTTTGCAATTTCACTACTGACAAAACAAAAGCATGAGGGGCAAGACTGTTACATTTACTTCAATAAAACAGTGTTGCTTTCCACAACTCACTTGTCTTGGGCTAAATGGGATGCTGAGTCCTAGAACTTCAGACAGTCCCTTTCTTCTGGTGCTTTTCTCATCCTTTGGTATTGGAAAACTGAAGCAGCTATTAGTTACTTTACATTTCCTTTCTCTCCCTGCAGATAACGTTCACTTTCAGCAGTCAGCTCAGATCTCCAAAGCCCTGGTGGATGCTGGCGTTGATTTCCAGGCAATGGTATAGCAAAACTTTGTGCCAAGGGGAGGGAAGTTGCTGATGAGGCTCTGGTTCCCTTTCTCTGGGCTCCTTGTCCTCAGAGAGGTCCCAGGAGATGGAAAGAAAAGGGTTTTTATTTTTCCAGCTCAAAGTCGGAGACGGGATATCCTTGAGCCACATACAGAGTAATATTCAATAATGTTAGAGAGTTTGGAGTTAAGAAGTATAATATTGCATATCCTAGGAGTGTCAAAACACTGCTCTTCTATCCATGTGATTGTTCAGTCTTTCCTTTGCCTATTTTGATTCCAAAATAATCACTTATTCAGTATATGTGTGGCAGAGTAATTCTCAAGTGAAACCAGCATGATAATAGCTCAGCTCAAATATGAAAATCCATTTCTGTCTAGGATGTATTACTAGCCATTCTAACAACAGAGGGACATTAATAATCAGCATGCTTCAGCTTTTGCAATTGCCATGTTATCTTTTGTTGAACAACCACAGGCAATAAACAATTAGACTTGTTTTATAAAGTCAGAAATGGCTAGAGCTGTTGTTGCCTATCCAGACTGACGTTTCTGGGTATTAAGTCAAATTCATTTTCTGCACCAGAGCTTTCCAGAGAAAAGGTGTGTGCTAGCATGTGTGTGCATGCTACACTAAACATTTTTTGTGTAAAATGCAATTTTCTTTGTGTTAGCCAGAAAAGCCTGCTTTCCCCCCATGGTCTTCTAACACACATGCTTTGCTCTGTGCTCAGTCCAAATGCTGCCCACTATGTAGGAGTGGAACAATAATTTGGATACTGAGAAAAACTGGACCAGGTTCTTCTAAGAGATTGAGGTTTATTTTTCCCCTATTCAAAGAAAAGACATGGTACTTTAAGCAATTTTTTTTTTAAAGTTTAGTTATGTCTCCATAATATATATTTACCTATCATGACTTTCCACTTCTTTAATATAATATGAATTGATAAATTTTTGCCTCAGGTCATAAGTGCTTTCTACATCCCTGTCAGAATATGCCATATAAAGAACAAAAACAAAACAAAAACTGCCAATGAAAAATCTAAGTGTTCAAAGTTATGCACTTGACTTCATTTATGTAAAACGTATGTAAACATGTACATAAATATGTTTAATATTGAAGTAGATTTTTCCAGTTCCTTAGTGACATATATAGGAAAGTTTGCTTTTAAAAACTCATTTATTTTAATAACAATTTATCTTACTACAGTGTAGAAGAAATTTGAAACTTGATAACACAATTATAACAAGTGGGCACAATGGTGTCTTTGAGATAAATTTTAAAATGGATTTGGGTGTTTACATTAGCATTTACATATCCCTAAAGCACCGTGCAGTGAAGCCGAATTCACAGTGAGTTCTCTTAGCACCTGCAAGGGAGGGTCAGGGACTCCTGCAGGACACAACAAAACGCCTTGGGAAAGCTCTGGGGGAAATCAGATGCCTCTTGATCACGTTTCAGTTTGTAAACTCTTTCAGGAAGTAAAACACCCTGTTTTATACCACACTGCTCCTGTGGGTTCATATGACTTGATTTTTTAAAACGCTGAATTCCTAATTCTGATCTTTTTCTTCTCTCCCTAGTGGTACACTGATGAAGACCATGGAATTGCCAGCAGCACAGCACACCAACACATATACACCCACATGAGCCACTTCATAAAGCAATGCTTCTCTCTGCCTTAGCACCTCCAGACAGCATGCCATTTAAGGCTTATTAAAAGTCATTTTTGTTCTCATTATCTCAAAACCACCCTGTCAAGATGATGATCTCAAAGAACATGCACTCAAATCAAGAAATTTATGGTAACTTTTGTTCCCAGATTTTTAGCTATAACCCTAAGTAGGGGCTTCTGTCCTCACAAAAGATTATTGCTTTAAAGAAGTTTGAATTGTTCAGTCTGGTTTTGTTTATCATTTAAAATCATTTTCACGTCAGCTGCTGAAATAACATCAACAAAAAAAATACGAATTATTTTTATGTGAGCTTTGCATAGGTTGTCTGGACAGCATTTTCTTTCTCTCTAACTAGCCTAGTCCAAATCTTGTTCTCTTCTTTAAAGGGATGGCATAATGTGGGCAGTGATGTCACTGAGGCAGGAGCAAGAAAAGGTAGGGATAGAGAAAGCAGATAGGATATCAGCCTGACCAGACTACTGCCAGCACCTGTTAGAGAAGAGCTTCTTATAGCCAGACTGGCAAAGTTTTCTGAGAAACACTGTTCAAACCACCTCAGGAAATCATACATGCAAAGCACTGACTTCTGAGTAAAACCACAGCACTTGAACAGACTCCAAGGAAATGCAAGGGAAACTGCCAACAATGCAAGGCCCCCAGGTGTCAGTTACGGCTATAGGTGCTACAAAAACACAGCAAAGGTGATGAGAAAGCATTTCAAATGTGTTTTTAAAAAAGACTGATGTTTCCTAATGAATAGGCAGCTTGAACTGCGATGTGAACACATCAGCTTAGCCTGTTAAAAGATGAAAATATTTGTATCGCAACTCCTAACTTGAAGTTCTTGCATCAATTTTTCTTATCTCATTTCTTTGAGCATCTTAATTAAAAGAGTATTTTAACTTCCTTGGACTCATTTCACAAAACTGAAAAGAAACTAGAATGCTATGTATTATTATCCCAATTTTACATACTGTGGAATTTCCCTTGGTCATTTAATAAATGTGCCTTCAGTTTTTCAGAAGTAATGAGTTGTGTCTTGAATCAGACCTAAACCACACTGGCATGTGGACATGTTTATCTAGAAAGGCTTTTGTTTTTTTTGTTAGCTATCCCAAACTACCTTTTAAACATGGAGGGAATTCAGCTTTTGTAAAAACTTGATAATAAAAATGTGTTAAATTAAGTAGTCTGTAGTGTTTTTGTCTAATATATACACAATTTCTGTATCAAAAATGCATATAGCTTTTGAGAAATTAAAATAATCTTAATTATTTATGTAATTTATAATTATATTCTAGGGAACTATGATGAGGCTCATATTACAAGAACAAATAATATCAACAATATCAGCTTCGTATCTGTGATGGCTCAGTAAAAGTAAAAAAAAAAAAAAAGTCAAGACAATCATTTAAGTGTTTGACTATGTTTTGCTGACATAACTATAATAATGATTGTGATAGACCTAAACATAGAAAGCATAGATATCAGGTCCTCGAATTGACCTATCAAAACAATGTCTAAATAACTGAGGAAACAATTTTTTATTTCAATTATTGCCTAATGGCCACATTTAAAAAAAAAATGAGTTTACTAATTTAAATTTAGTTTCAGACCATTTTCTAGACAAAGTAATCTTAGGTGAGCTACCACATAAAAAGCTAAAATGGAAGATATGGAAAAATTTATCAATTCAACAATAAGACTCTTGAGTCTTGCAAAGAAATGGACAGAGGACTGTGAAATTCAGCTCCAACTTTACTCCTAAAATAAGTCTTAATAAGTCCCAAATACCCTTCATCCACTGGAATCATAAACTGACCTTTAAATCTGTAGAGCTCTTATATTCTATATCTTAATAGAATTCAGTCATCTTGAGTAACCTGACCAGTCTTTGCAGGGTTGTATATACAGAAACAGTAGGTCTATGTTGTATGTTCACATCCTGGACTACATTTATAGTCATAAAAGCAAATTAAATGGAAATTCTCCTCTTATCTTAACTTGAAACCGGATATTGTACAATATCAAAACTATAGTCCTAGACACGAATTCATTGCTCCTTTAGTTTCTAAACATACCAAATATTTTCTCTGGAGCCCAGAGATAATTAAGGAAAAAAACACAAAACAGTACATATATTATGGGCAATGGGGGTTGCAAATGGTAGGAATGTGATTGAAGTTAAAGCAGTCCTCATTTGACCCTCATAGCAAAAGATTTATTCTCCAACAAGAGTTTTAAACTTCCCAGAAAAGGGAGATAAAGAAATTAACAAATTAATTAGAGATGGACTTAATTTGAGGCTGAAAATGAAACACACAGGAACTAATCATACCACTAATCATACCAGATGTGCAGACTTGTCTGCCATCGAAAGCTGCAGCCTCTGTGGGAATGTAGATGGCTAGAACTCCTTTCATAAATGACCTGACAGAGTGCACCCAGCACCTGGGTGCAAATATGAAAGGAAAGGAGAAATGGTTTACATCTTTTCTGTGGATACAAGTTTTGCTTTTTAGGTTGCAATTGAGATATTTAGGAAGTCATTTTAAATTTCTTTTTGAAAATTTTTTTGTTGGAAACATTGCCAAAAATGATTACATACCTCTGTGCTTTCTTAAATAGCAGGCACAGAACATAATTCAACCCCTCCTTGCCAACTCAGGGCTACTACCATAAAGATCAATTACCACATTAGGCTGTTTGTCATTATGGATATTTTCTCTTTCCTTTCTCATTCACAGGTGTCACTGAGGCTACCAGTTCCACCTCTTGGCATTTGCTGCTTTTGCTCCAATAATTCCAATTTATAAGACTACTAGATTTGTACATTAAAGGTTCAATAAGCTCTAAAGGAAAACCATACTAAAATATAAGAACGGCTTTTTTTTCTAGAGTAAAGTAAAAGAATTTTATTGTGTCAACTTTATGACAGTTATTTCAGCGGTGTCTGAGAACCTTTCTGCATATGCCCTTGGATATCTGGAGTGTGTATTCAGGATTTCTGAGGATTACAGATGATTGGGAATGAGAGACAAATAGTAGTAATGAAGCATGACATCACCACCCAGTAAGAAAAACTTGGTATTAAGAAGACCAGCATCATGCTCTATCACCTTTCCACATTTTTCTCTGACAATGTTAACATTTAAGCCCCATAAATGGAATTAATAGAAAGAATTAATTTGCCTACTGCTTGTTGAAAAGAGCATCTTTCTGTTGCATACAGGCTTTAAGCTTTAACAAACTCAACCAACATTCTTACTCTAGTCTTTCATCTGAACCATCACTCCAAGTTTGCCAAATTATTTAAAAAGCATGTGTGTGATGAGAAGTGTGACCCACCAAACAACCCAAACCCCTAATTATTTCTTTGAGCTTCTCCTATCTAAAGTCATGATATTTGTGTTTCATGAGCAAGATGGCATTTCATCGAGTATGTCTGTTTCTCAATGTTAGCAAAGCTAACATATGGAGAAGAAATATTGCTCATCTTCACCGGACTTGGGGGACGTGATCCAGATTGATGATCCTGGGAAGGAGTCAGGGGTGGGTCACATCTCACCTACTGAGGAGACACAGGGCACAGGGGTTGACAGACAGACCAGGGTCAGCATCTCAGCAGCACAACCCACCAGTGGAAAACATTTTAAAGAATGTTACTTCACCCTTTTGAATTCCCCTTCTCTCCCATCTCCTAATGTAAAAAAAGTACAAAAACACCTACCTCATGGAATTGTGGCATTGCTGAGAAGATGCACATATATACAATGCCTGGCATTGTATATTTCCTCCTCCTCTCCACAGCTATGGAGCCTCTTCTGCCTTGATGACTCCAGAGATTGCACAGGTTCTTGCCTTAGGCGTCTGTGTCCTCAGACGTTGGGTACCTGAAGGTGCCCAATAAATATTTTCTTTTGTTCCAACACTGACATGTCAGTGATAACCTTTTTTTTTTTTAGATCTTTAATCATCCGTAATAAACTGAGTAACTGAGTGGCAGTGTCTTCTGATGTGTTTTATTTATGACTTTGTCCACAGCCTTTGATGTTGGGATAGAGAGAAGAGCACAGAACTAGGCTCTGGAGAATTACAAAGGGAGGGTAAAGCACCATTCCTGCCTTCAAGGAGCTTATAAATAAATGGAGGAAATAGGTCACATGGGAGAAACCTACGACTATAAACACACCAGAAGGCAACAGTACCTAGATGCAAAGTTAAGTACATAGTCAGAATGGATGGGATGGGTAGGATTGAGGGTAGGCAGGTGGAAAGTGGTTTCTGGACTCAGATGAGCCAATTAGTAGCTGAATTTTGTGTTACACTTAGATTTCTTTAATAATCTCAGGTCTACAATGATATCCTGCTTTTCAGAACATTCATCTAATACAAATGAAAACATATATATCCATATAAACAGAAATGCTCTACATTAAAAAAAAAAAAAAGGCTACTCAAGTCTGGAGTTACTTGTTAAGTGCCCAAGGAGATGCTTGAACCTGTTTGATTTCAATCATAATAGAAGTTTATAGAACACTCATGGAGTTTGGTTTGATCATCTGAGCACCATCCTCGGAGCAGTGATGATGGGCACTTTAAATCCCTAAGGAAATGATTTCACTCTTTCTCCAATATATTCTCTGCTGTGCTGTCACTACATGTCTGCATTACTCAAAACTCTACATGGATAAAGTTCAGTTGCCCTAGTATAGAATTTAACACCATTTATACTCTGTCTCCAACTTCTGCTTCTACTTTTTCTTGCAGGTCTCTACTACCCTCCTAACACTCCATCCATCATATTGGGCTATTTGCTGCATTCCAAATATGCCATACACCAAGCAAGTACATCAGGCTCCAGTAATGCTAACACACCATTACTGTTCAGTTTCATCTTTACTTCAATACTGACATGTCTTTGAGAATCTTTACAGTTCCTGGAGTAGGTTTCCCTTCCCATTTCCATCCTAATTCATAGGCTATTTCTTCTATAAAGTTGACCCCAAAATCTATAAAGTCAATCACCATTCCAATCATGCCATTACCTCAGTACCCATCACATTATATTAGAGTTATGTATCTACTCCCCACCTCCTCAGAAGCAAGGACCATGGTCCTAGTTTCAAAATCTCAGCACAAAAGGTAGAGAGCCCACTACACCAACAGGAACTAAATTAGAGAGATAGTTGTGTCGGTGAGCTGTAGCTTTCTGTAGAGAACACCTAAACAGAGCTACAAAATAAAGTACTACCAATAATATCTGAATACTGGGCTTCTTCAAGGGAACTGACTACAACTGTCTTCTCAAAGTAGATATTCATAGAATCCTCATTTTATCCAAATTACTCTCATTAAACTTTCAAATGGTTGAAATTTCATTTCACTTCATTGTCTGAATATATAAGATAGATATATTACAAAAATTGGAGAGCAATCTTGCAGTGATGGCAAAAGAGGAAGTGACCAGGAGCAAAAAGGCTAAGGTTAAACAGAAACAGAAGTAGATCAGAGCAGATAGGAATCTGAGTAAGACACACTTTTAAGACTCAAGAAAAATCCTGAAAAATCTAAGGATCATGTTGAAATACATTTTGCTTGTGAATCATCAGTGGAGAGTTTCTATCAGAATATGGCTCTTTCACCATATTATACCATTATACTATTCTTTACCATAAATTACACCAAGGAAACATTCAGACTGTATTAGGGAAAACTTCTGCATAGTGAAGGCTATTAAATGGCAGCAATTATAAAGTAAACCAATACAACCTCAGCCACTTCTCCAGCTGGTTCACTAATTAATAGAAAAATACTAACCAATATGTGAAGAGTTCTGAATGCAATTATCTTCCCAACCTATTGCCAGATGGCTCCAAAAGAACAATGGTCCCACCTGACCTATTGCAACAAACAAGGAAGACAAACTTTAGAAATGTTTTTCTCCTGAGGAATAAAACCTGAAGTCTAAGGAGTCCTAATAATGGGAGAATCCAAGTTAATGAACTTGAAGGCTTTTACCAGCAAGGCGCAATGTCATTTGCACCCAGGTCACTGCTCTCTGTGAAAAAGACAAAATGCCTTATGTAGCTCTAATAATTTTCTGTTCATAAAAGTTCAAGTTGTTTGATCTTGAAATGTCTGCATCCCCAAGTTTTCTTAACTTCGGGGATGTCTAAAGTTAAGTATTATATTCAAACGATCAAAGTCTTCTACACTGCTTTACTGATTAATGTCAGGGGATAAAAAAAGACAAGACACTTTGCATCACAATTTAAAATGTGCAAGGAAGTTAGTTAGGATAAATATTTATTTCCACATAACATTTCTCAGTTTTGAAAAACACAATATCCTAGTCACATTTACACATTACTTAAACTTTGCAATAAATTACATTCAAGATATTTAATAATTCTGACCAGAAATCTGAAATTAGGAGTAAATATATACTACTACATTTTTCTTATGTATTGTATGATTTTAAAATATTAGGATTAACATAGGGATAGCATTAAAATTCACACAAGAACAAAACGACTATAAAAATACTCAGAAATACAGAATTTCATTGGATATGATTACTTATATTCAAAGAGGTGATCATGTGAGGATTTTAGTTCACTATGATCATTTTAAGAGAACAGTTATTAATATATTAAAACTCTAGGAGACTGCTTTGGGGCCTGACTGGCATGTACAGCTAGTCTAAATCATAAAACAATGAAAATGTTTACAATGGAGTATCTATATTATAAAATACACAAAGGCAACACATTTGGAATGGAAAGTTTCGGTATTTTTCCTTGGCATTTATAAATACAAACTTTATTAATTGCAAAATCTTCTTCCCCTATTTTTTAGGCTTATGTTCCATAAAAATATGACTCCCTAAAGGCTTGTGAGGGGAATTTTTCAGAAGGTATCAAAATGTTGAATTGAATGGAGGTTTTGTTGTTTTTTTTCCCCTTATTAGCTTAATTTACAAGAGGATTTTTTTTTCACTTTTCATGTGCACTTAACTCAGAGTAAGTAATTAATAACTTGGAAAAGCCACAGGATGCTGAATTATTGTAAAATTTGATACTGAAATATTATAAGGTTGATCACTGGTCATTCTTAGGAACCAAGAGCATTATGAGAGCTAGTCCTTATCAACTTCACGTTCATCTAGAATGAAATGAAATATTGTATTTTTTTGTAATGCTCAACTTTCCTTCCTCTTATGTAAGCTTAGTAAGTATGGATTACTTCATATGAACTGAAATATCCACAGAATCTTCTCGAACAGAAGCTGAGATTTTCATTTAAAAGATATTTTTCCACAACATGCATTTAATTAAAAAGTGGAAAAGAGCTTTGCAGAAAACAATTACAATTGGAGAACCGTCAGTCTAAGAATATGATTCAGAAACCAGCACTAAACACTGCATGGTCATTAGCAGCAGAATAAATGTACAGGAATGGAATTTCATGTACAATGATTGACCATGTAGTATTCCACGAGTTTGTATACAACAGGTTTTTCTGGAAAACATTTCTTGTCAATGGGAGAGAAATTTAACACCATATTTCTGATAAAAGTTTATACTGAAAATCCCATTAAACTTATAAAGATTTTCTAAAGCATTTCAGACAAGCCTCATAGTTGATCATATAATCAAACTTGAATTTTAAGCAAATACTACTTGACTCCTTGCATTAGTGTCTGTGATTCTTTCTAACAAGTTGTGAACAGTTTTCTATATATTTTTGCAAATGACTTTAAGTTTTAATTCCATATAAATTCTTAAGTATTAAATGCATCATATTAAATCCAGGAAATGCATAAATACAATTATTTAAAAAAGCTTTCAAGCTAACTTTTTCATTTGGGTCTCCTGAAATAACTCACTAATGCTAAGCTATAAAAATAAAAAGAAGTAAGACTGCCTTTCAAAATTCTTCTGAATGAAATTATCAAGTCGCTAAAGTAGGAAAATACAAACTAGATAAATATGACCTAATTCTTTAAGAAAGAATGAAACTGATGATGAGAATCCAGTGTTTACCAATGTCGAACATATAGCAAGAAACACACAGATTCCTGCATCAGCTACTGAATAGGCTCACAAGGGGTGTCTCACTGCTCAGAAGTTTAAACACAGAAATGAAACAAGTATTGCACTACTTACAGTATGAAGGTAGATTTGGGAAGACAGAATTTACAATACATGATCAAAGCAGGTTTATTAATAATTGTGGCACTCTTCTCATATATTTGTAAAAAATAAATTGAAGATCAAGTCATAGACAAGTCTCCCTGTCAACACCTTTCCCTGAGTCAGCTTTCTTCTCTTTTCGGCCTTCAGTGCTAAGGGGGAAAAGGAGAAATGTATTACTGCAATCCAGCTTGGCCACCATGAGATCTGTTGTTCAGACACCAAACCCATCAACCCCAAAGCACCACAAGAGCCCTTAGGCATCACTCCCTCATGCTGCAAAGCATAGATCAATTGCAACAATTAAAATCCTCTGTACTCAGTGGGATAGAAATCAAGAACTGCAGGGAGAGGGAAATTAAAAAAAAAGAAACAAATAAACAAAAACCAGACATTTTTAAAAACAGTTTTGAAAGCATGCAAGATTAACACCACAGTCCTCATTTGGGCAAATGAATCGCTGGTGATTGTTGAAAATGCCAGTCATGCCCCCATCGTAGACAGAATCAACACTGGTAGATGACACAAACAAGATGCCACAGGAGGTATTTCTGGGCTTTACTGCATGGAGTGGATCTTGTTCTCTGGGGATACTGTGTCTTGGACATGTGAGATTGACACATCTCCCCTTATACTGCACTCCAGACACCTGTGCTGTCTTTTTACAGACAGACCCTCACCCTGTACATCAAAAGAGCAATGTTTCATCTCACTCCTTCCAGAACAAACTCATTCCAAAGTGGCCTCTGTTTTGTCTCATTTTCTAATTTCATTTACCCATGGGCCTGGGGACAACATGACTCTATCATTTTTGTCTTTTTTTTTCTAATATTCTTCCAATTTTCACTTTTCCTACTCTCACATTGGCAGTTTTCACAGGAAATTCAAATAATGTGGTCACATGTATGAAACTCACACCCAGAGTGAGAGCTTAGAGCGGAGCAGAACTGATCCCTCCCTGACTGCTTCCAGCAGGTGGCAAAGCCCTGACATGTGAGGCCTCTCTGGACCCCTCCCTGCTGTTGACACCAAGGGCCAACCAACAACCAGCCTCTGAGGCCCTGTACTGGAAGAACCCACATATTTATACTGTTAACTTTGATTCTAAATGCAAAATTTATGAAATAGTTGATGGTGGGGGAACTCCTCGGTTTTATAACTTTTTTCCAAGTAATAAATTAACAGTTAAAAACCTCTTCTTTGCATGGGGCCTCCTGTGCAGCTGATTTCTTAGTGGTCAATAACTTAGACACATTCTAAGAGTGTGGTTTTTAAATTGTTTTTCCTCCAATTCAAGTTAGAAACAGCCCTTCTCAGTTGTCACCACCACCCGGCACCATCAGGTAAGAAGTGCCGGAGCTTCTGCCATCTGTGGCACGCTGCCAGCGCTGAGTGCTGGTGTGAGCGAGTGTCTGTGGCGCCCGGGTTTATGCCTGCCACGCTTCTCAGCACATACTCCTTACAGGTCAGAGCAAAGCAACTTTTTTCCCTTTTCTTTTCTCCTTCCATGAGAAGAGATGACAGTGTGCACATGATGTGTTGAGAGCCTTAACTCTATATTTTTAACTTCTCTATCTGCATGACTCACTTTCTTTTACTTAAGTTCCTTTCGTATGAAAAGTGTCAGCTACACTGCTTTCAAAATTAACTTTTCCTCGGTCTCTACCTGGTTCCCAGTCTCTCCTGCCAAACAAAGCCAAGGAAATAGAACAGCATGGGGCACTGGAGGGAGCTGCAGGCACGGAGGAGGAAGACCTGGGTTCAGTTCTCAGAAGCTAAGAATGAGTTGCATGACCTGGGGCTAGTTCTTTAATCTCTCTGGGACACGGTTTCCTCATCTGTAAAATTAGGTTTAGACTGGATGGCCTCTAAGCTCTCTTTTAGCTCAAATCCCAGAATTCTGAGGCTGGTATTCCTAGTTCCAATGAGCTCTATATTTTAAGAGACTGAATAACAGATCCTCACACTTAGGAATATGTGTAAGAGATTGTGGGGTCAGTGACATACTTAGCTCTACATGTGTACAACTCCTATGTGCATAATACTCTGATATATTAGGAGGTGCTCATCACCTTTTGATAAATGAATGAATTCTCAATGGTACTATTAGTCACCAAGCACTGAAAAAAGAGATTCAGAATGTTGACTTGATCCATAGACATGCTTCCTCCTAATGCCCTGTTTTGGTTACAAAACAATAACCAATTAAATGCCTGGCTGGCTTCCCACCACCACCACCACCCCACTGTCTAAAATAAGTGGTTTTTTGGTATCAGATTACATTTTAGCAGACAATGAAGCAGAAATTTTTTAACTAACCCAAGACTACTATGAAAAATATTATTGACTTGTATCTTACTGTATGGCTATTACTCTATTCCTTGTTAAATTCGTTTTTCTAGATGCCGATTGATAATAACATAAATTGCCTATTAGTACATGGCAGGTGCTCTGCAAAGACCTAGAGGTACAAACTAGAGAAGACAGACAGTGCCCCTGTCCTTGTGGAGTTCCAATTTAACATATAAGGAAGGAATATTTCAAGAGAGAGCAAAAATGGCCCAGTACCTTCTCGCTGATAAGCAGTTTATGAAACTGTTACTTTTCAACGGGACCAAAATGGTTGCTATAAGCCAACATTTACCAAGCAGTCACAAGAGGGCCCTGGCCTAAGAAAGTAGATCAGTGAAGGAGAATCCAGGATAGAAAAAGGCAGGGATGGGCAGGAAGAGGAAGGAGGTTGGCTCCAAAGCCCAGCCACTGCCACAAAGGCAAAACTAAGTGCTGCTTTTCCTGGCACCTTCCCAAGAAACATTGATCTTGGGCAGCAGTTCTATAAAACATAGCAATTTCTCACCTTTTCTGATGCAATGAGTTTTTTTTTTTTAATTTGTAATTTTTTTTTACTTTTTAGTTAATTTTTTTGTTCTCTTTGTTTTACTTTGTTATTTTCATTTGCAATGTGGTTTCTAACAAGACCTATTTCCACAAATCTATTCAATAATCTTGTCACTTGTGTTTGCAGTACTGTTAAACTAGGATCAAAATTAGTCATCCTACAGATGTAGTAGAATTTGGAGACAGTTCTTAGATCCTGTTTTCAGTTAAACTAGATGAAAGAGTTCTGACAGAGTGAATGAAATAATTGAGAAAACATAACTTCCATTCCAAACTTCACCAAGAAAAGGTATCTAGTCTTCTTTGATGGGGATGAAGGTCCTGTAGCAAGGGGCAAGATGGAAAACAGGTAGGGGGTGTCGAAGTCCACACGGAAGCTAGCTTAGTTCTCAGGAGATAAAGATTCTGGTGGCCTGGTTTTAGGCCTTTGTTGCTCAATGGATACTCCAAGTTCTCAAAGTTCTTGGTCAGTACTAATGTCATACTTCAATGCCATCAACAGATACCAAGAGAAATCAGTGGCTTTGGGAGATAATTGCTGTTATTAGTATTGGTAGTTGTAGGAATTCTAGAAGTCACATCCTTTCTACCAGTTTTCACTGTTACGAGGATGAAAAATACTAACCACCTAGAGATATTTTTCTTGCAGAAACAGATTTTACCACACTGAAAGGTAAAGAAAGCTAGATAAATTTTCACTCCAGCAGTATTTCGGACCTTATGTCAGTGGGAGCATATGTTCAAATAATCAGATACAAGTGGTTATATCAAAATATAAAGGTCCTGTTTAAAGCACATTATATTGTTCACTAGAGTAAGTCTATTGTCTAAAGTAATCTAGACACATTTTTAAAAGAACTAGGTTTTTCTGGTGAAGGGCATCATTTGACTTTACTATTTACTTAAAAGAGTGACTAAAATATCATGTCATAATAACTTTTGTTTGAATCAAAGAAAAATGGAGGAAGAGCTTGGACTATGGGTTCAAATAGTAAAAGAATAAAAGTAATCTACAAGTTTGATTGCCTCAAATCTCCACATATTTTTTTTTGGCTGGCACTTTATTTTGAACCTACACATCTGGATTTAACATTTTTAAAAGTCATAGAAATGTCATATTTTTAATATGAAAGGGTCTATAAGCACATATTTCAGTAGGCTTGAGAAATTACAATTCTTATAACTTTCTGATTTTCTTCCAAAAGTTCTAGAACAACACAGAATTATCTTTGGGGAAAGAAGATAAAGTGTGTTTTAGAATAAAATGTTATTTCTGCTTGAGCCAAGCAAAGAAACACATGAAGGTTTCAAAGCCCTGTTAAAAGAAAGCAACCATCAACCAACGGACTTTGAGAGGACCTGCTGAGTCATTTATGTATTAACCCCCTTTGAAGTAAGTGTTGGAGGTAGTTGAGAGAGAAAGTGAGAGAAAGAAAGAGAAAAGGAAGTGACTAATCCCCAGTTTCTGGGGCAGAGGCTCTCTTGACATCCTCCGTCTTGTTTATGCTGTTTGGAACAGAGATAACACTGAAGCAGCATGCTATTTTGGGGTGACAAAAACCAGGATCAAGTGATGTATGCTCTATGTTTAACACAGTTTCTTTTTCTAGTCCATGTTTCCAAATATTTCCCATGAAGCCAGATAAATCTTGCAGGTTTGGATGCACATAAATGGAAACTCCCAGTTTTGCAATTCTTAACTAAAGAGACCAATATTTTTTGTCCAATCTAGAAATTTGGTGCCATTACTAAATACAGTTCTCTGAGATTTGTTGATTTATACATGATGCATCTCTACAAGTCATGGAGGGAAAAGTTAACTCAAGTTTCAAACCCTCTTAAAGAGCTGAGTAGTTATAGGAACACAATAAGCATTCAGTTTGATACTGGATCTGAGTCCAGCACTCTCCATGCCTTTTGCCTCCCCAAAACTCACACAGAGGACATAGGCTGACCAGGTTTCTAGAAGACACCATTTAACATAAGGAAATGCAACCAAGGTATAGGTTTGAGGGAGAGGGTCTTACCTTTGGGGAATCAGCTTCTAGAGTGATTAGGAAGGGGAGCTTATGGCAAAAATGTAATATAAAAATTAAGTAGAAAAAGTTAATTTAAGATTATGAAAATAAAGGAACGTAATAATCACAGTAAAACTGTCCCAAATCCCTCAATCACTCTCTAACAAGAGATATTAGCATAACATAGGAATTCTTTTTTCTTCAGATCAGCATCTGAGGAGACTGGATATTTTGAACTTAATTATTTATAAATTATGGAAAATTCAGTTGTAAATCCTATGATGACTTGATATTTAAAGACAAATGCTCCCTCCATCATGCACTTTTTAAAACAACCGTTTACAACTATAGGAATTATGTATGTTTACATACACAGAAGTAAGAATGGATGGAACTTTCTGGAGCTGAAAGTTTTGGGGTGAGGAAGTTAGGGTCGATTTTCTAGGTCTTGGAATAGGGGACCAGAAATATACTAAATATAAAATTACCATTGCATGTGCTATACGGGTTTAAGAAGAGAGGTGGATGTGGGGTGGTGGTGGTGGGATGGTGGTTTGAAAAGTGTAGTCACACATTTAAGGGGGTCCTGGACCAAGGGTGATAAGACAATACAATAAAACTATATTGTAAAAGAGTAGGCCAAAATGAATGTCCAAAAATGTCATGTATTGGGACTCATTTATAGTACTATTTCCCCCCACCATAACAGTTTTGGAGTGATCTTTTAATTTGAAACGATACTGAAAAACATACCAACATGTGTGAAAAATACAGTTTCTATCTACTTTCAAAACTAATTTTCTGAAATATTTTAGAACTAATTTTGATGGAAACCAATAACATTCCTCTGCTAATGGCTATATCGTAAAATGACTGGGATTAGCATATATTCTCATTATTTTAAAATTCAAACCTTTTGGAAGGAAAGCTTGACTCCTTATCTTTTGAGTTATCAGCAGTAATCAGAAGGTTCCTCCACAAGGCAGTCTTTGACATTTCATCAGAAATATTGATCACAGATGGATCATCTCTAGATAGGAGTTTACCCAAAATGAAATAATAAGCATTAAATAAGTAACAGCAGTTGTCCAATGATAGAACTAGTTACAGGACAAGCCTATGCCTTTGTACGCTATTTTTGATTAGAAATGGAGAAGTACTGATAGTTCTCTCAATTATTTAAAAAAAAATCTGTTAGAAATAAAAATCTAAAAGAAAAATTCCAGTTGTATTGCTCTTTCACTGTGGCTAGGGAAGCATTTCCTTCCTGCTCCCCAGTGGAGGCAGTGGAGAGGTGGCTGTAGCGACTGGATCCCTGTCTGGTCACTGTCGTGGGGGTGCCATGGATTTGCCCCAATCAAACTCTGACCTTCAGCATCAAATTAAAGAGATTATGCACTGCATGTTTATGGCTTGGCCCTTTGCTCCTAACATTTGTAGCCCGTTAGTCTTTTAAAACCTAGGTCAGATCACAGCAATCCTTTGCTCAGAACCCTGGCAGTGGCTCCCCCTCCCTCAGAGCCAAAGTCGAAGTCAGGGTGCTCTGCGCCCCACCCTCACCCCTCTGACCTCATCTCTTGCTTCTCGTACCTCTATTCACTCCTCTGCAGCCACAGTGTCCTCTGGACTGTTCTAGAACAACATAGGCTTGCTGCTGCCTCAAGGTTTTTGTGCTTGCTCTTCTTTTGACCCAGAATGTTCCTTCACATGGTGTAACCCTTTCCCTCCTTTGTTCGAATGTCACCTTTTCAGAAAGGCACCTGTGACTACTCCATTTAAAACTTCAATGTTCAGTCCTTCCTGGCACTCTGTCTCTCCTCTTTGCTTTTTGCTTTTATTGCACTTTCACCACCTGACATACCATATTGTTTATTTGTTCATTTATTTTCTGTCTCTCCTTCCCCCCATTTCTACTAGAATATAAGCTTTGCAAGGACAGGGATTCTTGATCATTTTGTTCACTGCTGTTCCCTCAGGACCCTCGCACTTGACACCCATTCAAAAGACAATAAATGAACGCAGCCTGTGTTTTAGACAGAAGACTTTCCAAATGCCAGGGCAACCTGCAATATCAGGGCCTGTACTGTGCCAGGTGTTTTTTGTTTTCTTCTCTTTTTAAATTTTGGCACCAATTGGCACTGATTGCAGATGACATTCAACATGTTCCAAAACATCAACAGGGCTAGAAGTACAATCGAATGGCAGAAAGCATAAATCAGAGCTCAAGTCAAAGAGAGTTTCACTGAGTGAGAAAGCAGCATCCTTTCTGCCACAGGTAGGAAAGATACTCTATCGTGAAAAAATCATGGTCTACAGAGATCCTAGGCTGACTTCACATGACCCTCAGTGGTGGTTGTCCAAAGAAGAGGGAAACACATTCAACCTTTAAGAGGAACAGTAAGGGTCCTAAGCAAAAACCCTGGATCTCATATGCTCCCTCCCGTGCCCAATCTGGAAGTGTGTTCTTCAGTTCCTCTAATTGCTCCACTCTTTGTTCTCCCTGGAAAGATAGTTTCCTATTAACTCAAAGCATGAGTTCAACTAATTTCTCAGTGTTATGTGGGATACAAGTTTTCCATGATGTTATGTAACAAAGAATCATGTGAGCAAAAGAGTTGAGAATATGTGGGATTAAACAAAGTTAGACATATTTCAAAAAGTTGCAGTACTACTTAGGTTCTTTAATATGCCAAAGTGCACTGTGACTCTCCAAACTGGAATGCACTATGGAACATTTTCCAAACTTATTCAGCCACAGAACTCTTTTGAGATGGGTTTCACATGAGATGAGTTTTCTACAGAATATACTTGGGAATATGCTGGCTTAGCTAAACAACCAACAGGATTTTAAAATTTAAATATTGTAAAACAGAAACATAAACACCTTCTATATTTGTGCTCACCCTTAAGTGAAAGATAATTATAAACAGAAGAAGTCTATAGGATACAATTTTTAGAGTCAGATCCTGAAGATACCAAGCTTCTCCCTAATACTGTTTTTTAACACCATGACAAATCTCCTTCTCAGAGAAAATTCTTCTCTTCGCTTTTTGTTTACACAGCGTTTAGATACTGTAAAATTTGGTACTAGCTGATAGATAAAACAGAACTGTACAAGAAAAATATTTGAATTAAACAAAAATATGCAATATTTGGCCAAATACTTTGAAAAGTTTTTAATCATACATTATAGGAGACGCCTTTCTTTTGCTATGCATTTGTGCATAAAGAAGATTAGCATAGTTTGGAGAGTTTCATAAATATTTCCTAAATTGACTGGTATGGCTGAATCATTCAATTTAGGAAATTCCTGGTCTATTTTGAAAGTGCCTTTTCTTGGGCAAATTCTCAGAGGTAAAACATTTTGTTGTGATCCACTTAGTGAATACCTAGCTCATTTATCCCAGAAGGGAATCTTAAGCTGTCTTGAGTGGTGCTATTTTTTTTTTATTTTTTTTGAGGATATGCATGAGATCTCCCCTTTATGTATATTATAAAATATGAAAAGAAAAGATTTCAAACAACAGTTCACTGCTCTCTTTCATTTAACACAATCTGGTCATAGTCACACAGATATTAGTGGCAGAATTTAGTACTGGGACTTTGATAATCTAATTTCTGATCTTAGTTCTTTCTACTCTATCACAACTTCAACAAACTTCTACAAGAATCCATACAGTACCAACTTCCTAAATAGGGTACGTTAACAACACATCCCATTATTTAAAGTGGTATGTGATTAAATTTATATCTTACCTATAGTGCCCTTCCAGTGGGAGTTGTACAGTGCCCTCATCTTCCATAGCTAGCATACTTTGTTCTTCCTGGAAAGAGAAATGTAAAGTATATAAAGTGAACCTGATGAATCTTCATTTTACACTAAAGAAAAAACACAGATTAATGTTTCATTATCTCATTAACCTCGGGACCTTCCACTTTGTTTGCATTTGTTAATGCTAGTACAGGTCCTTTCAATAAATCATCAGCCATCAAGAACATAGGTAATTAATGAGAGTCTCATACCACAAAGTAATTTAAATGCTAACAACAATCTTCTTCATGTCATTTAATGTAAAACATGGTTAATTTCCAAGCAGATTAAAAAAAACTAAATTTTACAAGAACAAAAGTATGGGTAATGTTATCAGTTACATTGTAATAAAGTTGAAATTACATTCCCAGAATGCTCTACTAGGAGGGGATGAGGGATATATTTAGGCCAGTGGTTCTCAAATTTTAGAGTGCATCAGAATCGCCTGGAGAGCTTGTGACAACACAGATTGCTGGGCGTCACCCACAGCGTTTCTGATTCAGTAGAGCTGGAATAGGGCCCAAGATTTTGCATTTCTAACAGTTCCAGGTGAGGCTGGTTCTGCTGGCCTGGACACCACACTTTGAGAATCACCTTTTTTTTTTTTTTTTAATAAATTCAAAGTTATAGGAACAGTTGCAAAAACAATACTAGCCCCATACACAGAATTCCATCATACCCTGACCCCCCTCCCCCGATAGCCCAATCCACCAACTTTAACCTGCTGTCACATTGCTATTTCTTTCCCTCCCTCCCTATCTATCATCCATCATCTATTGCTCTGTCTTCTGAACATATGAGAGCAAGCTGCACACAACCTTGAACAAACAATATAATTCACATACACAATTCCCATGAATAAGAACATTCTTTTATGCAATCCCATCAAGTGCAGCTAAGAAGTACAAGAGATTCAACAATGATACAAAGCTTACATTCTATATTTCCTTTTCCTTATGTCTCAACTGTGTCCCTTTGAGCCTCCTGTCCTCTATCCTCCAATCCCATCCAGGTTCATCCTTGGCATTTAATTGTCAACTATTCAGACTGTCTTTTTTTTTTTTTTTCAATTGTGGAAACATATACAGCCTAAATCTTCCCATTCCACCCCCTCCCTAGCCTTCCATTAGTGGGATTAATCACATTTAGAATGTTGTAATGCTCTTTCCCACCATCCATTACTAGAAATTTCTCTTCACCTCAAACAGTAACCCTACACTCATTTCTTAACTCCCCATTGCCCCTTCCCCCATTTCTCTTAACCCATACTGTACTTTTCATCTCTATGGTTATATTCTCTGATAATTTCTTTGTGCTTACTGTGGGGCTTAAAATTAACCTCTTAAATCCATAACAATCTTGTTTTTCTTTGATACCACCTTCATTTCAATAGGACACATAAACTATGTTCCTATACTCCTCCATTCCCCCACCTTTATATAGTTGTCTAAAATTACATATTTTATGTTGAGTTCAAAACCACTGATTTGTCATTAGAGTTTGTGTATTTTATATCATGCAGGAAGTAAATAGTGGAGTTACAGTTCAAAAATTATTGACTTCTATTTGTATTCCATTGTGGTTGGAGAATGTGAATTGAGTATATTCAATTTTTTTTTTTTAATTTCTTGAGGCTTGTTTTCTGTCCCAGCTTATGGTCCCTTCTGGAGAAAGATCTGTGATCACTAGAGAAAAATGAGTGTCCTGGTGATTTGGGATGTAAGGTACTGTATATGTCGGTTAAAATTCTCTATATCTCTTTCTCCTTTCTTTGTTTCTCTGTTGGTAGGGCTCCCTTTAGAATCTGAAGTAGGGCAGGTCTTTTATCGGCAAAGTCTCTCAGCATTTGCTTGTCTGTGAAAAATTTAAGCTCTCCCTCAAATTTGAAGGAAAGTTTTGCTGGATAAAGTATTCTTGGTTGGAAATTTTTCTCTCTCAGAATTTTAAATATGTCATGCCACTGCCTTCTCACCTCCATGGTGGCTGCTGAGTAGTCACAACTTAGTCTTATGTTTGTTTCCTTTGTATGTGGTGAATTGCTTTTCTCTTGCTGCTTTCAGAACTTGCTCCTTCTCTTCAGTATTTGAGAGTCTGATCAGAATATGTCTTGGAGTGGGTTTATTTGGATTTATTCTATTTGGAGTTTGCTGGGCATTTATGCTTTGTGTATTTATATTGTGTGGAAGGTTGGGGAAGTTTTCTCCAACAATTTATTTGAATACTCTTTCTAGACCTTTATCCTTCTCTTCCCCTTCTGGGACCCAATGAGTCTTAAGTTTGGACATTTTATTTTATCTATCGTATCCCTGTGATCCATTTCGATTTTTTCGATTTTTTTCTCCATTCTTTCTTTTGTTCTTTCATTTTCTGTTCTGTGGACTTCTAGGACACTGAGATGTTGTTCAACTTCCTCTAATCTTGTATTGTGAATATCCAGAGTCTTTTTATTTGGCCAACAGTTTATTTCCATAAGATCTTCTATTTTTTTATTTACTCTTGCAATGTCTTCTTCATGCTCTTCTAGGGTCTTCTTTATGTCGCTTATATCCTGGGCCATGGTCGTCTTGATGTCCTTTAAATCCTTTGCCATGTTTTCATTCCTCGATTGTAGTTCTTTGATTAATTCTGCCAAGTACTGAGTCTCTTCTGATATCTTGATTTGTGTGTTTGGAGTTGGATTCACCATATCGGTCTGGTTTTATCATATGCATTAAGATTTTCTGTTGTTTTTGGCCTCTTGGCATTTGTTTTGCTTGATAGGGTTCTTTCAAGTTGTAAAAAAAAAAAAGAAATCAATCTAATTTTTCAGAAACACAGTTTGGTGATGTACACTTTCTCTAACTAACCAGCAGATGGTGTCTGTGAGTCACCTATACCCCTCAAGTCAGTTCTCCACCTTGTCCCCACGGTGTGTGGGGAAAGGATTCTTGTGGGGTTCAGTTGGAGAACTCAGTTTGGGTATGTTGCTGGAGCCGTCCGCCCTGAATGTGGAGCGTGTGTACAGGTGGCCAGGAAGCAAGGGCAGCTTTAATATTCAAATCCCCCAGGTTCCTGGAGATTCTAGGCTGCCACAAGAGTCTAAGCCTTCATTTCATTTCAGCCCCAGACCCTCTCTCTTGCTGTCCCACAAACCACTGGACTTGGTGTAGTGTCCCTGGGTTCTCCAAGCGGGTCCCCCCGCCCAGCTGCGATCCTCCAGGAGCTCTGCTGAGGGAATGCCGTGCTACATCGTAAGTGTGCGCCGTCCCTCAGGGGAAGCCCCGGGCCACCGGGCCGTGCAGGGGTGCTCTCAGCCTGATGCAAAGATGGCTGAACAGGGCATCTCAATGCCCCCCTCCTCACACAGTTCCTCCTTCCCAGCTCCGGGACAAATGGCAGGGCTCTGGGCTGTGGGCACGGCCCTGGGCAGGAGTTTATCCATCCCTCCGGGGAGCCAGCTGCAAGCCGCGGGGTTTCTTTCTGCTTCCAGCTCTCCCCTTCGTTCCCCCAGCCCCGAGAGTATCTGCAGCGGACTATCCTCCAGGCCAGACACTGATAGGCCGGCCCAGCCCCCTCTTGCTGTGTTTTACTGCATGGTTCCCACTCCTGCAACTGCAGCCGCTCCTGGTTTCCCCCCTTTTTTTTTTTTCTAAAAAAGAGCCAGTCGGTTTCCCAATGCCAACCCCTGGCTTCCCCACACTGCAGCGTGGCTGCAGGTCTTCCAGCCAGCTTAAACTCACTCGTTTCAGAATGCAGACTACCGGTTTCACCAAGTATACGGCCCCTGTGATACTAGCAGACCTTGTCCAGCTGGCACATCGCTGTAACCAGTATTCTGGGTCACTTTCTGTTTTTTTTTGCCCTGTCTCACCTAGCCACCATCTTAGTTTCTCCCGAGAATCACTTTTGTAGAGACTTGAAAGAGACAGTTGGAGCTGTCTTCTTGGATGATTCAAAACTTGTATGCCTGACTTGGGGGAGGAAATGGAATAGTTGACTCCACTTAGATGCCTCTTAGATTTTTGTTTTATGACTCAGATTTCTTCCTATAGTGACAATATTCCACCCTGCCCCACAGGGGGAAATGTTTCAAAAACTCATTTCTTCATATATAACATTTTTAAACTATCTTGTGAGGAAGATAATCTTAGGACTACCAAACTGACATGTTCTGGTTTAGTTTGCAATAATATATCAAACTTTTTCCAAGCACCAAAAAAGAAATTAGGTTATCTATAAATTTATGGTTCTTATTTAAAACATTTATTAGGGCCATTAGAAAATATAAAAATTATTGGCTCTAGCTCCAGAAAAATGGAACTTTAAGATGTATAGAGATAAAGAATTGGATGACTTTCTGCCAAAATGATGAGAAACAGTAGAGATAGCCCTGGAGGCTCAACTCCTTCCCTCTTTCAGGAGCTTAGCAGAGAGCTGGACTAAGCCAGCCTCCAGAGAGACAAGACCTTTGACTGACATCAGTCATTATTCTTGGTGCAGATGTTGGATCTCTACTTGCATGCTCCCTAGTCTTATGATCACTTGCCATGTTTATTGTTACTTAAAGAAACTAAGTGTTTTCTAGACCCTCTTCAGCTAACCTATAAATGCAGAGTAGGGGTAGGGCTCGTTTTCACTCATGCCGTGCTCTCTGTACATCAAACCGCTGACCAGAATGGCCCTTCTCTGCTGGGACCTTGACCATGGTACGTACAGAATATCGATGCCCAGCCTATGGGGTGGAATAACTGACTGTCCAGGGGATTGCATGAGCTCTGCTGCTTCTCTGCTTACAAGATGCCCTCCCCTCCACCCCATAAACCCTATGTTCTATTTATACTCTGAGGTGCTGATGGCATGTATCTGTTACCCCTTTGCATGCCAGGAACTAATTCTATTCTCTTTCTCTGCTGTTCTTCAAGGAAAATTTTTCTAGTAAGAACCATTAAATGCATTTTATTACTTGCGTATTATGCTTAATTGCCTTGCCAAGAACTTCTCTTGGCATTACCATTAGAACCAATTCAAGGTGAGTACACAGTGCCACTGGTTTGAAGGTACCCATACCACTTCAAGCATTCGAGCAGAGCTAATCTGCATCCTAGGATGAGACGTGTCTTGCATTATTCCCATATATGGGATGTATGACATACATCACACTAACTTACATGTGCATAATGGGGGCCACGGGCAGGGCATATGTATCCTTTCAGGTGGAAAAGTAACTACTTCTGTAGGAGAGGTTACCTTAATGCACATGGAGGGAGATAAAGGCAAGACATATTCAGTAATCCCATGTGCTACTTAAGTAAAACAAAGATACAAGCAAAATGCAGTTCTTTCCTTGGTTGTTCACCATAAGGTAAGCCTATTTTAGTCAATCAGAATAACGTGTTAAGAAGCCAGGTAGTAGCTTAATAGAGAGTTAAACCAAATAAGCTGAAAAGAACAGTGCTGTCAAGGCTTAGGTTACCTGACAGCAGAAGACTAAGGCTCAAGATTCCATCTAACAGCAAAGAATTGGACCAAAGCTTTGTGAATAATTTTGTGTTTTCCCTCAGATGATTTTCCACTTTTCTCTCAAATTGCTTTCAATAATTATTTTGCACTCTGTGGCTTGTTAGCATGTGTGGGCTTCATACTAGTCATAATTCTATCCAAACAAAAACTCATCACCTCTAAAGATAGCATTTCCAAGCCAGGCTTATCTGAAGAGAAGGGTGGCAGAGCTGCATTCAGTGCCAGAAGGAAGCTGGGTGGGCCCCGGAATCGGGGCTGGACTGCCTGCTGCACCCCAGGCAGCACTGTCAGGAAAGCAAAAAACTGACACTTTCTGGGGAGGAGCAGAGTCAAATCGGGCACTAGTGGTCACAACAACCGCAACCTAGCTTATCTCAATCAAAGAGGAAAAGAGAGAGTGTGAGAGCATAGCACCAACCCAGAATCCACCACTTTTATGTCAGAGGTACCTTCAAATGAGTTCCATTCAGTACTTCATTTACACAGGGTCCATCAAAAATATGCTGAGATCCACAACTTGGTGAAAATGTTATAGGGATGGTGATCAGAGTCTATCCAAGAACATACGATGGGGGTTCACCAATTTGACTAGAGGAATATTCATCATGTGATTTAATGCCAGCTTTTAATTAAGATATCCAAAGCATTTTTCAAATACTAAATAAGTGAAGGAAAGTTAATGCTATCTCTGTAACAGGCAGTAACACTGAGGCTTTGTAAACCAGGAGCTATTAATTAATTCATTCAACAAATACGTATTAAGTGTGATCTAAGAAACGGGTAATCTGCCAGGTACAGGGGTTACAAGGTGAAAAAAAAGATATAAACCCTCAAAAGACAAGAAGGATCCACCTTGAAAATACAAGAGCAGAGGAAATGGTATCTGAGTCAGTCTTATTTGATCCGTGACTACAGAAAGGAAGAAAGTAGGTGGGAAGAAAGAAATGTGGACCAAGAATAAAAGGGAGGAATAAAAAGGATGTTCTGCATGACAATGAGCAAGAAGACTGGCTGGAGCTGAGGGATTATGCTGAGTTGAAGTGGAAAATAATATTGGAGTCAAATTGTGGGAATTGTTTTTAATGAAAAGGATGTTATACAGCAATTTATATCATGAATCTGAATCGTATTCTGCAATAGCATAAAGAACACAATTTAGAAATCATGATACCTTTAAGTATCTTATAGTTTTATTATATCCATTTTTCAGGCAAAGTCTCATACTACGTAGGAGCCCCCAAATAGCTCAAAGTACAAACAACAACAGCAAAGAGCCCATGTTCACAAAGATGCTTAGGGTATTAGAGAGAGAAAATATTCAACAATTTTAGAATTCATAGATTCTTAAGAAATGGAAGAGACTTCAGAAATAAAGTTCAGTGCTCTTATTTTACTCAAGAGAACATAAGAGGTGTCTGATCATCCCCTTCCCCAACTACTAATAGAATATTTAGTGCTGCAAACATTACATAATATATACCTATATATTTGTTAAAAGTACTTTGAGAACTATAAAATGCTGTATTTATAAGAGGGAATTCTTATGATTTCCAACAGATAGAAGAGATAGAAGAGTTCATACATAAAACTACTCACCTAAAGAAAGCTGAAAAGAAAGAAATGTGGGGGTTGGGAGAGTCCATATAGAATCCATATAAACCGATGGACACAACATATATATTTCACCAGAATATTTGATTCAGTGTCTCTACGTGACTTATCTAAGTTATTATAAAATACAGAAATTCTGATAGTAATAGATTTAGAAGATTATACTGTGGAGATAGGGATTTTGTGGTTTTAGGGAAAGTCTTACCTTAAACTTAAGCATGCATCAGAATCACCTGGAGGTCTTGTGAAAACAGAGATTCCTGCCTCTCTCCCACCCTAAGTTTTGATTCAGTAGGTCTGGTGTGGGGACTGAGAATTAGCATTTCTAAAAAGTTTCCGGGTGTTGGCTGATAGCAGCAGCAGTTCTCAGACCACACTTCTACAATCATTGCTTAAAGAAGAATATGCTTGCCCTAATCTAAGATTTAATTGCAAAGGACATTTTGCCTGTGTACTAATTAGGTCATGCTTCCTGAATCCACAACCAATTCTGGTTTTTCTTAGTAAGACATGCTCTGTTATTTAATTGCACTTGCTTTTAGATGGCTTTTATGTTTTCTTGGCCTTTTTCATCTCATGATCGTGCTCTATACAGATCAAAAAGTCCCACTAGCCCCCTTTTTCTTTTCTCCCAGAATGTATGTTATTGACCCCCTCCACACCTCCCCCCCAGTAAACCAAGAGGTGTCAATTCCACAGAGATGAATTTCCAGGATTTCTCTAACCCTGTTCTACCCTGCCCAGAAGCAAACATTCTGCTGGTGTTTTCTAGTTTTAACAGTAGCCCTTTGTCAAATGCGTACTATGTCCTAGAGAATATTTAAGTAGGAAGGAAGGCATGTTGGTACTCTGAGCACATTTGGACATCCAGAATTTGATTCTTCAGTCTTCCCTTTACACAGAGCAATGTGCAAAATGTCAGGGTTCCAATATTCATTTCTACCCTGATTATAATCCTTTCTTTCTAAAAACTGAAGCATATGCGTATGCATATGCATGAAGTACATGAAAATTTGGAACAGAAGCTCTGCGACCTTGGACTGGCCTGTGTAGCTATTTATTCTGCTTAGCTCATTATTGAATTTTAAGGTCAAACTAATGTTTTCTCAATGCCATAGACCAGAAGTGGGCTACTGATAGGAAAACCCTGGAGGATAAAGGTACAAGCTTGTAACTATCATCAAAAGGACAAGAGGTGAGCCTACTTTAAATTCAAGTCTCAGGGAACTGAGACATTTCTACTATTTACCATCTTGCCAGATCACAATCAAAGTTACTCAATTAATTTGAGCAATTTCAGAAATGCAACATTTCTGGAGAACTTGTCTGTTTACCACCTTAATGCACAGTACTCTAGGAAGACTGGGCCATGGTTTAGACATGACAGTAAGAATATCCTTCAGTGGAATCCATAAGACTCAAGAAAATGAAATACTGAGATCTGGATGACCCAGTAGAAAACAAACCAGTGATTTAAGTCTTAGCTTAATCTTTCCTAACACCTCCTACTCTCTATACTGATCATACTCTTTTAATACTAATTCCAAACTAGAAAATGAACATTTTTAAACTTCCTTTTTTCTCTACTATTGTCAGATGGGAGAATTATCTTTCTTTGCCCTGGTCAGAAATACATTTCAACATTCATTTATGGATTATTTCTTCACTACATTAATGCTTCTCTTTTTTCTTCCATTTACTGAGGATCACATGAAAGTACTATCACATCAATCTATTTGAGATTTTAAGGATCTGTAAACCTGCCTAGTTAATGTACTACAAAACATTTTCCCAACTTTTTCTCATACTCAGATCTGAAGAATACAGTAATAAATCTTCCCCAATAAATCTTTAATTTATGTTTGTATCCTCTCTCAAAGCATGAGTTTAGGAAATTGAATAATATTTAGTTACTTCTAAAATTTTTATCCTCATAATCAGAAAACACCAAACACCTATAAAGTACAGTGGGTATGTAATGTAAAAAGGCTAGACCCTCATTACATTAAGGTCTCTGCCTATCTGAGAGTCATGAATTCCAAAATGGACATATGGCACACATACAGATAAACACTGTACATATACAGTTACGTGAGTGGTTCTGGGCAATGGAAACAGCAAATTCTATTAAATTTTATGATTACCATCAACTTTGTTCTCTCCTGTGTGTTTTCATTTTACAAGGTCCTAAGAAGGTCAAGAATGTTCCATGGTATGAAGGGAATAGGAGGGAGTGGTACACGGCCAAAGAGAACGCTCATGGAAGGAATGATTGTATGCTCCTAGCTTATCGCAACAGAGGCAGTGAAGACATTTGACTGGAAACCAAAGCAATGAGTGTTATATTCAAAATCATTTTCTTTGGAAATTAAACCTCCTTGGAAATTGTTTTCAATCTGATTGTTTTTAATTTCTTTAAGTCTGGATAATTTAAGGTTTAGAATTTTTATATTCTGGTCTCCATCTTATTCAATTTGGGCCAAATTCTGTCATATATCTTTTAATAGTATCTGAGGACAAAAGCAAACATTTACTAAAACTAAAAAGTTTCATTAAACTTCCTCACGTAAGGTCTTTGTTCACTCTCTCTGAAAAAGTTTCATTAAAAAGAGTCTATCAAAATATCCTAGTTATAGCCTTAGTTATAGCCTTTTTTTTTTAAATCTCAAATTTAAATAAGAGTATATCAAACAGAATAAAAAACGATGACAACACTATACAATGATGCTTTTTAGTGTTACATCAATATTACTACAAGTATGATTTTAAGCATGCCTTCTATATCATTTGGGAAAAGTGAAATATTCATACAAAATTAAAATACATCATGATGAATGTGAGAATCCATTGTCAGTGATGGGCCACCACAGGAAAATAAAAGAATTGCCAGACAATTGCACATTTAGCAGCCATATTTCTAGAAACACCTGAGCCGAAACCTCATTAGACCTTGTGGTTTAATCTGGCCTCACTCAATGATTGAGCAAAACCTGAAACTTTTGAAATGCTTACAAATGAATTTCCCAAGGAAAGAGGAATAGATCCATGGTTTGAGAACATACTCTTTAGATAGGCCTCTGTACATTTACCAAGCACCTTGTAGAAGAAGGAAAAATGGAACATGCATAATTCTACCCAAATATTTCATTCACCTAGAAATTGTATTTCTATTTTTTATAATCTACAGGAGCAACCATTCTGCTGAATGCTGTACAGATCATTTTTTTTTTCATTCATAGGTTTTGTAGTTTTTATATAATATTATTTATTCATGTATTTTTATTACTAAGCCATAAAATAGACCCAGACTTACACACAAACTTTAAAAACTTAAAGCAAATTGTTTTAACATATGAATCAAGGCAGATGAGTAATTTGTGAAAGTAATTAAACTCCTAAAGTTTCTTAACAATATTTACTCAATCCTAAATCACTCTGAAAGCAAATCAGATCAACATTTCTTCCTCTCAAGTATTTCATCTATTTCAAGGATGATTAATTTTTCACTGGAATTTTTTCATTAAAACTTTGTTCCTTAGAAAAATACAAACAGTAATAATGTCTCCTTTTTTCTCACATATTCAACCAAAAGGCAATCATTGCACGGCCACAATTTGGAAATAAACATTAGTAAGTTTCTGCCATCCACCGGGCAGACATGAGGAAACAATTCCAACAAAATATGCAAATACTTTGTACTTAATTAACCTCAAACAATCAGAAAAATAAGCCTTACAATTCAAAGGGTAATTAAGTACAAGTATTTGCATATTTCCTTGGGGTTTGATTTCCTCATGTAAGGTCTCTGTTCACTGTCTCTGAGAAAGTTCCACCTTTATGATTTTCAACATTAAACTCTCAAACTAGCCCACCTGTAGCTGTTACCAATCACAAACTATCTAAAGATAAAACACAGTAATTTAGTTTTGCAAAGAGGTATTACTGTGCAAGAGTCTATCTTTAGTTTTTTAAAAAATAAGATATTGATTTTGCTGACTTACTTCTTTTTCAGCATCTTCTAGTTTCTTTTTCTTACTCTCAGGCATTAAATCATCCAACCAGCTGAGTTCCCTTTTGGTAAATAACAAGTCCATCAACTTTCTTACAAATACCAGAGCTAACACCTGAAACAAACAGTAAAATCGTTTAAAACAGAGGAAAAATAGAAATGGGAGATGTAGTGGTTTCTTTTTTTTTTGGGGGGGGGGGGTGTTGGGTAGAAACAAGTTAATTTAGATTAGGGCTGAAATTAAAGTGAATATTGAAGATACATGTGTATAAAACATATTATCTGGAATTCTGTGTCCTTCATTTCCTTTTCTCATCACATCCTTAGAATAATGGCCATGATTTTAGTCATTAAAGGAATCATTTAAAGAAGCTTTATAAAAAAAATATAAAATATTTTTGAATGTTTCCTTAAATTAATGCAATTAATATTTTGCATTATTTGAAATGAAAAAAACAGACCATTTTTATCTATGCTGGTAATATTTTTACTTATTTATTATCTTTCAAATTAATGATTTTTTTGCAGTATTTGAAATCTGAAACATGGAATGAAATTTAAAAATTTTTTAAAAATTCTCTAATGTTTCAGATTAGCTGTTATATCTTTAATGTTGAATTTCAAAAGTCTACATTTTTCCATCCAACTTCAATTAATTCCAACTACCAACAATATTCAAAATGAGAGAGACAAAACTAATATGAATCACCGAAATTCACAGATAACCTAAAACCCCTTAAACACTTGTTTTGGTTACTTGTTTAAACACTTGTTTTGGTTACTAAAGTTTATATCAGAGCTTCTAATAATTGTTCAATATGATTCTACTGTTCCAATTTCAGTTTATGTGTTTACAAAGAGAGCAGAAAATCAGAGGAAGAGAAAAAGAGTTGACTAAGATGTTTCATACCATCATGGGAAAGACAATAGCAGCTCTTGAAACTTTTATTATCCACAAAAGGCCAAGGCAACTCATCTGAATAACTGTGAAGAGATGAACTTTTCGCAATGGTACGTGCCTTAGATATATAAAATCTGGTTGATGTTTTGCAGGCATCCAGAAAAGCCTTATTCTATCAAAGAGCTGCAAGATAAATAGACCGAATTACTTTTAAGAGTAATACAACAATGAAAGTAGGATAAGTAGATGCTTACTGTGGTAAAAAAAAAAAAAATTAAGTTCACATGACATATCCTGATCACACCCAGGCTGACAGTCACAGATTAGGACAACGGGATTGTTTAATAATATCACACATTTTCTTAAATGTGGAAAGAGGTGATAATTTGGAAGAACTTAAAAACGATTAAATCCAATGCTAAATGTTGCTAGGAGAGTAGAACCTTGAGGGAGAAAACATGATCATCATCCTTTTTCACTGTCACATCATAATCTCTTCCTTTATCTGCCTCTTACGTATTGGGGCTTCCTGGACTCCCATTCTCTGGCCTCTTCTCTCCCAAAATAGCTCATCCACACCCACGACTTCCACTTTCATATGCCAGCTACTCAGCTCTCTCTCAGTTCTGAGTTCTAGACCTAGCTGCTGTTTTGACCTTTTTATTTTGACTCAACTGCTTGTTTTGTCCTTGCCACTTTGATCCCCAACAGGCTTTGGATGCCATCTTTACATACACAAACATCTTAGCCATTCACATTTAACCTAGATGAATTTTTATTAAGAAAGTATTTTCCCGGACAAACTTTGTTAACTCAATTTAATTTCTTGATCAATTTCCTGTACTGTACTGTCAATCATCCATATTTTTCAACTGTATTTTATTGTATTTGCATCAATGTTATTTGTTTAAATTTTACCATAAAGATAATTTATTTTGGATCTTATGATATACTGTCAGAGCTTTGACTGTAAGGCCATTTTCATTCACCACACCAAATTTTCTCAATTTGAATTTTATGGATTAAATTTTCACAAGAAGTTTTAATTCTATCACATTTTACTTACCAGCAAATTGTACCACGTTAGTTTTATTTTACGTGGATCATTTGTTTAATTTTTCTCGAGCCAATTTTTTTCAGTTTTCAGTGTTTCTGACAATAAGTGACTATTTAGAAAATGGTGATTTCAGTCACTGTTCTATTTTATGAAATCTCTAGAGTAATATCCATTATACATTTTTAAAAAGAGTTATATTTTATTTCCTAGCTAATCTATGAGAAAACTGTGAGCAATTCTCATCTCCAAATCTACCCTAAAATGCAGGGGAACAAATTTCCTTCTGCGTGCTCAGTCTTACATATTGGTATGACCTTTTTTGGCTCAGTCCTCTAAATTAGAATCATTCATATGTTAGTCTATCCACTTCTTCTTCAATTATTCCTATTCTTTTGTATCTTCCAAACTCATTTATTGGAAACTTTCTACACAGAGGAATGAATGAATTTGTCCTTGGTTCATCCCTCACCATATTGTCCATATATATGTCCTCAAATAGTCTCATTTCTATCTCCAAAATATCTCTTAAAAGTAGAAGTCATTAAATAAACAAATATAATTGGGTGCAGGGTGGAAGTGGCAACAGGGAAGAAATAAAGCAAAATTCCCTGGCTTACAACTGCATATTTTAGTTTCTATAGAACTAATTTTTCTCAGCCACCATTTCTCCATTTGTGGAGCTGTTATTGCATAAGTGTACTTCAGTGTGTGGGTGCTTCAATTGTTATTGTTTAAATGGCACATTTGCTTTACTTTGGATTCCTGAAGTGTTGCAATGAATATAGATGTGGTTATATATCTGAATACAGAAACAGAATTCATGAGAACACTGTGATCTGTTTTTTTCTGCCATGTTTCACAGTAGGAAGCCTAGATAATAAGTTTCTTAGTATGGTCAAATAACCAGGTAACAGATTCTTCTAACATATAGGACAACAAATTAACATGCTCCTTGAACTGCTGATGTTCAGCAATGTTAATTATTACTACTCAAGTGATAATAATCATGAGAAATGTATTCTGAGTTTTGATCTGGATTTTATACTGTCCTAATATCAATATCCCATTTCTTTACCCAGTTAGACATAATTCCAAACAGGAATTTCAACTCCTGAGCTTAGGGTTCACTTTACTTTTCACTATCCCTGTTCTCAGTGTGAAACCCTGCTTCTCAACACGTAACCCTGCTTGCTGTTTCATTTGTTGGTATTTAAAACTCATTATACTTATCTCTTGATAATGTTTTCCTCAATTTTCATTTGAAAGATTCACACCCCAAATAATTCCAAAACTTGACATTTTTGTTTAGTTCTAAATCTCATGGGTATAAAATCATGTGAGTGGAATTAGGGGGAAAAATCTGTTGAAACCTATCAAAATGATTTTACTTTGTTTCTTAAACTTCTGGTGCTGTATTTATGTGAGCCTGGGGCCTAATAATAAATACTTTTCACTTAGAAATGAAATTAGGACTTGTGGAACTTTTGCCAACGGCATAAAAAACAGCAAAACAAATAAACAAAACCTCTTCAGCACTCTTCCCTATCTGCTTTACCAAACCAATTTTACTAAAATAAATTTTTCTTCCATGAAATTTAATTTGAGTAAATTAAATCTAATTTGAATAAAAATTAAATATATAACACCTGTCAACCATCTCCCTCTCCCAAATTAATTTTACCCGATGTCAGGAGGAAGAGTCCAACTATTTACTTTGGGTGTTCAGTGATCTTACAATGACTTCATATTGAATTTGTGCCTCAGTTCTGACACCTAGCAGTGTCCTAAGGCCTGTGCTCTTTTTCTTTTCCCGAAGTCAGACTGTAAAGAGATACCATGCTGCCTGTCCCTCAGGCAGGTGACTTTCCTCTTAGATGTCTTTGAACAGCAACAAAGTCTAGCTGTGAGCATAGAAAAAGCTGTATCTTATAATTTCCTCTAGAAAACAAAAAATAAATGATATTTTATAATAAATAAGCCTCAAAATCTAAGAAAATTTAAGTGTTTGGCTAAGTGATACTAATTAGTAAAGCAAAATTATCCAAAGGCAAATTTAAGAAGTCTGTATGAGTTTCCCAAAGCTCCCATAACAGAGAACAGCAACTTCACCACTTTAAAGAACAGAAATGTATTCTCTCACAGTAGTAGAAAAGTCAGAAATCAAGGCGCTACCGAGGCCAGGCTCCCTAGAAAATGCAAGGCCAGGGGAGAACCCTCTCTTGCCAACTCCAGCTCCTGGTGGCTCTGGCATTCCTTGCTTTAGGGCAGCATAAATCCAACCTCTGCCTCCGTCTTCACAGGGCCTCCTTCCCTGTGTCCTCTCCTCTTCTCAAAAGGATGCCCGTTATTGGATTTAGGGCCTCCCCTAAATTCAGATGATCCCATCTTAAGATCCTCAACTCATTACAAAGACCCTATTTCCAAATAAGATTACATTCTGAGGGTCGGAATGGAAGTGAGAAAAAAATTTGGGGGGGTGGGTGGGTAGGAGGAGGGAAACAATTTAACCTACTACAAGTATCATAAAAGAAATAAGCAGGAAGAATTTGCCAGCAGCCTCTATAAAGTTTTAGAATACACCTGTGGTGGTTTTAAAATGTGTCCACAAATTCTTTGATACTCTCCTTTTCAAGAGATGGAGTCTAATTTCTCTCCCTTGAGTACAAGCTGAACTTAGTGACATGTTTCCAACAAAGAGAAAAAAGTGGAAATGACAGTGTGGGGCTACACAGATTAAGCCAAAAGGCACTGTGACTTCATCCTCACTCTCTTTCTGGTATTGTATACCCCAGAGGAAATTAGCTTCCAGGCTATAAGGACACTTAAATATGCTATGGAGAGGCCCACGTGGCAAGAACTGATGGCTACACCACAATAACCAGAGAGGAGCTGAGGTTTCCTGCCCACAGCCATGGGCCCGTGAGGAAGCTATCTTGGAATAAGATTCTCTGGTCCTAGTCAAGCGTTCAGATGACTACAACCCCTGACAGCAGCTGAGAGCAACCTCATGACACACCTTGAGCCAGAGCTACCTGGCTAAGCTGTTTCCAAAATCATGACCCACAGCAACTGTGAGATGACAAGTATTTGTTGTTTCAAGCCAAGTTTTGAAGTTAAGTTTATGTTTTGGAGTAATCTGTTTTACAGCAATAGAAAACTAATATAACATCTATTTTTAATCTACACTTACTTAAACAATGCATAAGTTACACTTTGAAACTGCTTTATCCCATAGCTTTATTTTTAGTTTAATTAAAAAATAATTCTATACATACAATTATAATAGAAAAACAAACAAAAGAAAACTCATCACCCAGAATCTCACTATCTTGACAAATTGTTTTCAGTTTTCCACCTTCCCTTCTCATCCAGTCCATATCCATAGCTTTATAAACCTATGGAAGGTACAACTTGTTTTCCTGCTTTTTCACTTTGTATTATATCATGAGACTTCTCACCATATGGCTTTTATCGTCTTCATAACCATCAATTTTAAGAGAATGTACTATAGAGGACTTCATTATTTTACTCCTGTTGGATAATTGTGTTGTTTCCAAAACTTGACAGTATATATTAAAATGAACATCTCTGTATATAAAGCTTTTTCTACTCTCATGGATAGATGCCCACAAACATGATTATAGTATCAAAAATCATAAGTATGTGAAATGTACTGTTATCAATTTTCAAAAAGGGCTGTAGAAATCCAAACCTTATGCAGGTTTAATATATTTATGGTAAACAAAAATACCTCAAGGTTGTGAACCTTTGATGCTGGAGAGAACCCTCCTTCAAACTTCTAAATGTTGGTAAATCCGACCAGTTTGGAGAAATTTAATTGTGGTCTGAAAGCTGATCGCTCAGATGATGTCATTTTCTTAGCTGTCACATGACTTAGCATCGACAGACCTTAAGACAAGTCATCAAAGATGTGCCCGTATTACTGTAAGCAAGTTACCTGAATTCCCTTTAGAGATGAAGCACCCATATAAAGAAACACTCCATATAGCACTGGCATGGGAATAAACTGTAAAAGAATAATTAGGAAAAGGCACAAATTATTTTCAAATATAAAATTGTAATGGCTATTTTACACTTACCAAGACAAAAACAGAAATGAAAATAATACATTTTAGAAGCTACATATGGCAGAGCCAGGAGTGATGGGTTTAAATCCCAGCTCTAGCATTTTTAGGTATATAACCTTAGGTAAATTACTCAAGCTCTCTGTGCCTAAGTTTCCCAGTCTCTGAAAAGGGCTGCTAATAATAGGGTTGCTTTAAGTATTAAATAGGTCAAAACCTATAAAAAAACATATTCATACATAGTAAGCAATAAACATTAACTATTATTATTATGCCATTTTAGAGACAATTTGGATTTTGTTTCACGATAGTGAAATATTTAGATTAAAGGTAAAGAGTGAAAGTAACATTTAGATGTTGTTCCTACTTTATGCCAAATATTTGTAAACATGTGGGTTGTTGAATTTTTCTCTTTTCAACGGAATAGCTCAGCATCACCCTATCTCTGTAAGATAATTACTTATATAATATAGAAATTAACTCTTGTAAATGTACTTATGATTAAATTATTTAATTAGAAACTTCAAATTACAGACAACATAAATGAGTTATAATTTAAATGCAATTAACACACCTTGGAAATATGCGCCAAAATTACATGACAGGATAATTACACTCTAATCACCTTCGAAATGGATTTGATTATTGTAATTGTGAAGAATAAGAATATGCAATGATGGTATCCATGTAAAGTACATATGTACCACAGACAGGACCATGTTCTCTGCATTCCCATCTTACACTAAGTTATGCTCACTGCAAATATATATGATCACTAACAACAACAAAAAAATACTTTATTTTGCAAAAGCCTGCAGTGAACTTAGGTCACAAATAATGAGTGACTAATTCCTGCAGCTTCACCATTGTTTTAAAATCAGGAAAATTTACACATGTAAATTTTACTTTGCCAAACTCGATTTTAATATACTTAAAGATTCTAAAATATAGAACATAATTTCCTCCCTTAGGTTAAAAAGAATTATATAAACATGGTTAAAAAATATATATCACTTTCATCATGTGCCACACAACATTTGCAAATCTATAGCTTAGATTCAAATGAAATCCCTTACACAATGATAAATATACTCTGCCTTCTTTCAAATTTATAAAGGCAAATTTCATTACCTTTAGAATACTGGTCATAAAGACGGATGAACCCATAAGAACAAAAATCATAAGACCAGTAACCCTTTGCTCCCGAATACCAAGAAATTTGGGTTGTTCTCCTGGTGCTGAACATTCTGATTCCAGTTTTAGGCTGTTGACATGTGTGATAGAGAGGACAGTGGCAGCCACAAACCACGGCAGGCCCATGATGGAGCACACCCCAAGCATGACAGCCACCATTAACAGATCCAGGTGGTAACCACAACCTTTCTGTTAAAAAGAGAAAGAAAAGAGTATTCTCATAGGACCTCAATTTAGCAGAGAGAAATGACAGCCCCATCATGGAGCAGTAAGAATAGAAAAGAGATACTACCTTGAGTCTTAAACAACTGGATCAAAACGCAACATAAAATAAAGATTCGAAGGTAATAGTCTCAAAAGATATAATGCACTTAAAAAGAAGTTGCAGAAGCAGATGTTCCTATTACAATTACGATGATAGTGACTTCTATATACTTTTAGAGGTTTTATTGTATTTCTGAGTTAATGTTACATTCACTTCAAATCTCTCTCTATTGAATAAGTACTTATCAAATAGAGTCACTTGCCATAATTTCCTTAAATGGGCAAATTAAGTCACAATTCATTAATATATCCACTGATTCATCATTAACTCATGCAAAAAATACTGAGCATCAACCATATTATCAGGCATTAGGCAGAAAACTAAGATAAGTAAGGAACAGTATCAACAGCAGAGCTAAGGATGGTTTTATTTTGAATAGAAACCATTGTGTTGGCAATGCCCAAGAAGCCCTTCGTATGAGATCCTCTGAAGATAAACTATTCTTAATCATTCAGTCTCCAATTCCCTCTTTTGTCTCAAAGGCTGACTGTTGGAAATAAAATATTATAGAGAGTAAGTTCCCTTTTACATACTCACTTTTTATCTCAATATAGTACTAGCTTGTTTTCACTTGCTACAGTTTCAGCACTAGAAAAATCTGGTTTCTCCTTTAAATGGTTGTTCCGTGTTTTCTTTCTCTTTTGTAATCCTATTCCACGATTGCTGACCTCCAGGTGCTGCAAACTTAACATGTTTCCTAGGATCAGGCAGGAAATGTAAATGAAAAAAAAGGGGTGCCGTGCAACAAGTAGAGATGTGGAGAATGGAGACTGGACTCTTTTGGACAGGGTGATTAAGGAAGGCAATCGAAGATGGGAGATAGCCACAAAAGGACCTCTTCTTCCTGTATTTGTCACCAGTTCAGTGGCACCCTTCTTTGGGTCAGCTTGGCTGGCGCAGTGCCACAGTTTATCAAAACGCCTAAACTCAGTTTCCCTGATGAATATGACTATGGTAACTTTTCTTTCCAAGTAACTTAGGGAAGATTTTTATTACTGAGAACTGGGGAATGAAAAGGAGAAACATCCCGGAGTCAGCAAAACCAAAAGACTTAAGAAGAACCTTCACCAAGGGCATAATATGCTTTCCCTTACTCTGTTCCAAAACATTTTGGAAGATGAAGTTCCATAGAATAGAAGTCAAACGTTGGTCCCTTTTTAGGACTAGTCCTAAGGAGTCAGGGGAGTGCTCTACCCTTAAGATGCTAGAGTGAGAAGCATAAAAACAATGAAGGACCTAACTACTCACGAACCTGCCTCTGAGGGAATACAGTATGAATGGTGACTCCTGGAGTTGTTTTGCAAAGCTGTGGTTCTGCTAGGACACAATGGAAGCTATACGAGGTGATGGTAGCCACAAAATGAACATCAGAGGAGGGCAGAGGGCAGGGGAACTTGAGAGTCACATTCATGCTCTTAGCACAGCCTGGATTTTCCCAGGGTCCATGTTCACTGTGGCTTAACAAAACGAGGAAGACCCTCATGTTAGTGGATTCCTGTACCTCTCATTTAGTAAAGAGTGGGATCCCAAATTGCAGAAAGTGGGCAAAATAATGATTTCAGAGGGAATAATTTCCTTTCCTAAATTAGAGAAGATAGCTGTGGGTAGTACAAATAAACAATAAAAACAAAAAATACCATTTCCCCCTGATCATGTTGTACAACAATGGGAGCATCTTGATTTAATGTGAATCAAAGAAAATAAAGCAGTTCTGGTACTTCCACTAATTAATCAGCATCATTCTTCTTGCCTTTCATTTAAAATGCTTTAAAAACTTGGACTTTGTAACTAAATTAGTAGCTGATAGGCATGCCAGCCAAAGGGAAGTATCCCTTTGTCAGAGAGAGAACTCTGCACCTTCTAACATATTTCTGTACATTTTTTTCTCAAATAAAGACAGAACTGGAGCTTTTATTCTCACATTCATCCATGAATCATGGAATATGGACATATGGGAAGAAAGGGGAGCATAGCAACAGGTGATGCTACACCAGACCCCACTAAAACCAACATGCAGCAAGACAAGAGGCCAGCCAAGAGGACCATCTGATACCCAGATGCCACTGCTGAAAAAATCCATTTCAAAGCTTGGCAGCAATTTCCTGCATCTGTCAAGTTAACCACATAAAAGACTATAGATTGACATGAAGAACCAGGCTGACAAAGAGGGCAAAAAAGAACATATCAAATGCCATAATCATCAAGAGAATGCGGTGCCAAATGAATGCTGCAAATGCATTCATTTGCTCAAGTGATCTGGGATTGTATTGCTGTTTATTAAAAAATGATGTCAAAAGAAGCCTGAACTGTCTACAGAAACATGTAGAAAAGCCCATAGTTGGATTTTAACAGAAACTTTTTCCTTGTAAGATAATATTTTTCTTTATTCCCACTTTTAGAGACTGTGCTTTAAAAAACACAAATAGATACTTTAATGCATTTCAAAGGGATGCAGTTATTCTATACATATCCCATTTCTCTAGAGAAGAAACAAAAAAAAATGCTAGAGAGTATGGTATATCGCTGTATCTTCATCTATAGATCTGTATATGTTACATGATACTTTAGCATTCTAAAATTTTTACTTTTGAAGCTTTTATCATTCTTGAGATACCTAAAGGTTCATAAGGTGCAGTGAGTTGGAGTTTTATTAAATTTGAGCCCCTTCCTTCTGAGGCTGGGGTACAGGAATTAGTCAGTAGGCCAGTGAGTAGGGTCCTGCCTCTGCAGTGCAACACGGCTTTATTGTATATATAGTAACATTCATGAATGATAAACAAAACAAAACAAAACACATTTTAATTGGCATAAAAAGCACCTCCTAAAAGAAATCAACTACTGGTTCTGGTAATGGAGGTGAAAAAAAGTGAAAAGATCTAAAATATGAATTTAGGAGAAATAATGAAATGGTGAATTCCGAGGTGACCTGGTATATGGATATAGATTTAGATGCATGATGGTGTATCTACTAGGCGCTTGATAGAGAAACTACAAAACATGATTAAATAAATCATTTCAGGGAATGCTCCAACCAAGGCAAAAATGATTTTCAAGTGGGGGAAAAATGCAGTAAAAACTGAAAACATTGTTGACTTGTGATCTGGGGATACACACAAGAAACACATGTCTCATGGTGGAAATGTGGTTCAAGTCAAAGTCAGGAGCCTCACAAGCATTTCAGTGAAGCAACAGGTGGGGATAACAGCTACGGAGCAGACTCACTCTGAGTAAAGAATGTTCTGAGAAGGTGATTTTGTTGATGTTTTTGCTAATAGGAAAATCAGCATCAGTAGACTGCACTATTTGGAAGCTTAGAGAAGACAAGAGTTATAGGGCAAAAATATGTGTTCAGTATAGATAAAATATGTCTTTACTGGAAGGAACTTCCTTTGAAAATATACAAAGCCAAGGAGAAGGATGGAGCATCAAGATTTGTAGTAGCCTAGGGCAGACTGAGTCTTCTACTCTGTGGTAATATAGCAGAGTTTATGATTCAGCTGGATTTACTATATTATTTATGAAACCCACAGCATTAAGGGACAAAAATGTAAACCTTTTTGACTACACAGTGATTTATTTGTACAATGAAAAAATTTAGCAATATAGTCTCAAGTTTATTTCAGCAAGAAAAATATTAAATGCTTTATTTTAGTTCTGCATTCAACTCTAGAAATTACTAAATACAAATGCAAGTCCATGAAAGGATCATTTGAGTGCTTTACTATATTTCAGTTTTTCTGCACTATTTGTGAAGGGATAAATATCATATATTTGCTGCTTTGGAGCTTTGGACAGTGCATACTATAGGCTCATAAAGAACAAGGAGTGATGCTGTGTGACTTACAAGGTTGAAAGACCTGGAAAGAGGAAGGAGACAGAAAAACCAAAAAGATATCACCCTCAGCCAATCTTCACATACTTCCTCATTGTGTTTTAATATGATTCCATTAATATTTGGAAAAAAAAATATTTCCTGATTTAGTTTAACTGATAGACTTGACAGGATTTTTCAGTGAAATCAATGGGATTTCTGCCTAATTATAAAGGGTAAAAATATACTTTCTTTAAAAGATAAACAGTGATCAAATGGCTTATTTTCTTCCTAAAACAGGAATCTTTTCTTCCATTTTTAAAATATATGCCATACAATGAAATATATGGAGCCATTAAAAATGATAATGCAGGTTTATATTGTTGACATGGAATGATTGCATGATAATGCTCTTACATGGAAAAAAAATTACAGGCAACATATGTATAAGAAAATATACTGGGGTATATATCAAAATGTTAACAATGTTATCGTTAGGTAATGAAATCAGTGTTTTCCAAATTTTTCTTTTAACTTTTTAAAACCAAAGTCATCTATTAATTTATAATGAGAAAAAGAGACGTTTTTGGTTTTAAAAAATAAGCTGGTGTCTAGGAAAAATGTTTTCTCACTTCTTAGAAAGTAGCAGGATAAACAATATTCAACAGAAACTGTTTGAACTTGTTTTATAGATCTATTTAAATGACTATGTAATTTTACTAATAATAAAAGTTGTGATATTATATGCTTTTTCAGAACAGTTATAAGGCTAATATTTTCAAAGCAAGTAACATTTTTGACTGCTGATATTAAATAACCGGGCTGTTAAACTTGGGAATCTGAATTACTTGTTTTGCAGTCTGTAGATAATACAGCCTCCAATTCTGAAGTCTAATTCAGTGGTATTTTGGAATCAGCTTGTATTGGCTTGTGAGAGCCAATTGTTTAATTCTCAAAAATTTTTCCTGCCGGTTGATGTCAAACTGGTAGCCTGAAATTGGCCGTGGTGAAGATATGCATACCGTGGAAATCAGAAAACACTGTAAATCAAGGTCTTTCTCCCCACCCCCCACTCCAGAGAGCTGGCTGTTAACCACTGGTCTGGTTCCGAAGACTATTAGATATTTTTGTCAAATATATCTTTAATAATTAAAATTTTATTTGGCCAAAAGCAAAAGTGAATTGGATGAACTCCTTTAAATAAGGGTTTCAAGTACTCTTAAGTTACTTTCTGCAAAGAAAATGAAGAACGCTCTTTGTCTTAAGATAAACATCCTCTTTCTCAATAGATTCACAAAATTCTTTCTTAGTAAGATTTATTTATTACTAATAACTGTGCTTTCTTAAGTTTATGCCACTACTATATCCCATCAAATAATTTAATCACAGATTTCTAATCTTTTAAACACACATATGAAACCCTGTAGGCACAATTTCTATTGCTTTGACAATGAATTTTTTCTGAGTTTAAAGGGTATGTGAAGATAGCTGACAATTCCCCCACAATATCAGAACAAAACAAGATAGTGTGTGCTCTGTTTTTAGAAGGCTTGAGTCACATTATTTTTAACCACTCAATAATCTTATTTATTTTATTTAACATATTTCTGATGTACTAGTGCTCACAGTACATATTTCAAATTGCAAACCAGTGAACAACTTTTATTATTCACAGTCTGAAAGTGGCAGGGTCAGAATATAGTATAATAACTAAATATGTTTCCATATTTAGTTATTCTCTTTTTGTAAAAAAAAAAAAGTCACTGAAATCTGCAATAAAACACAACGAAGATGTCACTTATAAACTATATTTATGGCTGGGTTTTATTGATACAGGCTTATAAACAAAAGAATAATTGAAGAAAATGAGAAACATCTGAAGATGAAACTTGTTCCAGTAATGAATGCAATCTAACAGGAATACTTAGGATAAAATGAATAGAGGAATCCCAGATGTAAGACAAGTTGGCTAAGTTTCACTTCACCATAATAGATTGCTATTTCCTTAAAATAAATTAAACTTGTTAAAGAAAGTTAGAACTCAGGCAATGTGAACCAAATAAGCTCACTGTAAGACAAATTATCTTCAATATAGACAATAGAAATTATGAACCTGAAAACATTATCTTAATATTTCACTGTACAAATGATTACAGAATACAGTCTAATGAGCATCAACCGATGTTGCTTAAGCTAGAATTGTTCACATTAGCATGGATGTTAAAAATACCTTTAGCTTATGCTCTTTTCTGTTGATGATGACAGCTGTAATCTGTTGGTCCATAAAAATTAGAATAGTACAAAGCAAAGCTGGAATAATAGCAGCTATTACTGTCCACCATGGATTTGGACCTAAAGGTGTAACAAACCAGCCACGATCATCTCTAGTGGGCTGTGAAAAATCAAAGAGTGTTCATAGTTATTAGTTGGATTAATAAATACTTAGTCAAATTAAATCTTATATATGCTACCAGGAAAGCGTCAGTTTAAAAACTGAATTTAAAGGTTATGCAAAGTGGGCTATAATTAATGATAATAATATAATAATTAATAACAACCAATACTCATAAAGTATTTCTAAAATCCCAAGCACCATTCTAAATGCTTTAAATATTTTAACTCATTTTATCTTCATAACACCCCAAGAAGGTGATAAAGATAAGGAAAGTGAGGCAAAGGGAGGGCCAGTAAATTGTCCAAGATTCCAAAGCTAGTGAATAATATAGCTGGGATCTGGACTTTGACAGGTTGGCTCAAAAATCTGTGTTCTTAACCAAAATTTATATAAAATAAAATAATATTATTATTTACCATTATTTTATTTAATTAAATAGTATTAGTAAATTTGCTTACATTTACCAATAGCACACTGACCACTGTGCTAGCACTGAGATACAAAGGTAAGTAAGAGACCTATTTCAGTTTAGAGTCAGAGACAGACACATAAAGAGAAAATTGCAGTATAACTTGGTAACTGTTATTTTAGATGTGTGCACTGGCAATTGTTGAGAACAGAAAATGGGCACCTGTCATGGAAGAGTTCTAAAAGCCACCGGGGTTCATGCAAGGGCTCCAAACGCCACAGTGCCTGAGATGAGTCTCAAAGGAATTCATTCTGTCAAGAATCCTATGACAAAGTACCCAGTCTTATTTGACACATAAAAAATCCGAGGTTTAGAGAAGTTAAGTAACTGGCCCAACCTCACAAATCTAGTTAGTAACCTTGTCAGACTTTGACTCCAGATCTCTTCATTTCTGTCTTTCAAGCCCTAGTGACCGTGCAATTCTGCCCTATTATAAAATGAATGAAACTCATGTCTTTCCTTTAGTTTCAAAACGTTTCCTTATCTTTCAGGGAGTGCTGTTATATAGATATTCAAAACAGATAATGCAGTAAAATTTTTCAAGCATTCTTGGTGCTTCTATTTTTGTGATTCTTTTTTTAATATTAGATTAAAATTTTAGTCATGTCGTGGACATTTTATTTATTGCTTTGTTAATCTGTATTCTTTACATTTTCATGAAAATCCTGAGTACTGGGGTTACAGACATCATCTAATGAAAATTAAACCCAGAGAGTAAGAGAGTTATGTAGATAGTAGATACTATGAAAATGACTATAATAATAACTTCACCTTGAAAACACTTGGTACTTGTAGTTTTGGAGATGGAATTCCAATGGCATAGTCAATTAAAACCATACACAGAATTGTAAGAAAGACAGCAAAATCACTGACTATGGATCGAACCTAAAAATAATGAAAACACTTGTCACTTAAAGCAGCTATACATAGAGATGAATACTCAGGAACATAATCTAGAGTCACACTTTATAAACACTTTATGACATAATATCATAATATTATATTTTATGCATACTATAATATTGCCATTAGGCTCTGTCAGAACCTGTCAGAATAAATATTTATTTATATATCTATGTCATTAAGACTGATACACACTCAACGTTTTCCGAATTAAGCATTACAGAATAGCCATGATGATGTGCCGTTTTAAATATTTATTTAAAATCTAAATGTGTTCAGAACATAGAATAAGGCTGAATTTTAGTGTTTTTTTTCCCTCACAGAGCTGACATTTTATTTAATATGATAAAACTGAAACACTATAAAATAAACGTATCTATTTGTATTGAAAAAGCATGATGTTTTAGTTAGCTTATCTGGGATATAAGTATGGCAGCAGGGAATGTGCACAGAAGAGTGAGCAAATTGAAAAGTTATTCTAGGTAAGCCTGTTTGTATAGCCATTTCTCATTTATAAAGCCATCTTTGAGCAATATCCTAACGCAATTATCAACAAGATCTGGTTTTTATTAGGATGTCTTTGTGACATACACACAAAAACACACAACATGTTGAAGATTATTGTTTCAACTTACAAAAAAAAAAAAAAAAGCAACAGCGGCAGTAGTAGTGGTAGCAGCCATAGCTCTGGTAGGAACAGCTCTTGAAACATTTTCCCCAAGTGAATTTTTTATTATAATCTTTAGCTCATCCCTATAGAGCTTATTTCCTTGTTTCTTTTCTTTTTCTCTGTGCCTCCCCCCTCCCCTACGTTTTTTGGCTGAATCAGACATTATAGGTGTTACTTTGCAGTGTTAAATATTGAACTAAGCTGTTTCTCTGTTTACTTTCCTTTCCAAATATGCAGATGCAAATGGGATGGGTTAGGGGGAGGGACTAACACTTCAAAATTGCAAAAGAGAATAGTGTTCCAAGGAGTTTTGCAGGGGCTTTCCCAATTAGAGAATGCAACAGTGGTTCCTCTGAGGTATGTGTCAGGCTGGAATAGCTCCCAATCGCACTCTTACTGGCCCAGAGAGGCGCCAATCAGGAATGCAGTGTGTGCTTTCAACTCTAAAAACCTAAGTGGGAAAGTGGGAATTTATCCTTGGGATTTGTAGTTAGAAGAAAAGCAAGGAGGGCACGTGCACTCAGCACCTGTATTACAAAATGCTTTCTCTTCACCTCCCTCAACCCACCCCAACCTAGCAGCTCACTCCCACATAAGTTTTTTAGAGGCTCCTTCATACTAATTGCTCCTTCTTTTGTCCTAAAACTTGGATGACTCCATAACACGCTTTACGTTATTTTACATTCTGATCAAGGAAATGATAGGCCAAGTACCTTTGTTGGAAAATACCGGCTAGTCTTGAACTGCTTCAAAGTGGCTGACAGAGTAACTGTGGAAAAGAACAGGATCACTGACCAAAAGAGAACATCTGGAACGTACGGGTGATCATGGCCACAGGCTCGTCCAACATACTCGCCATGCAATGATTTGCATTCCTGCCAGAGGAAGTAAAACAAATGGGGCTTTTAAGAAAAAAATTAGATGCATTTCTTTTTTCCTTTCAGGAAACTAACATCTTAGATCAATCGCAGTTGAGATGGTGAGGATTTTCATCCTTGGCTCTCAAAATGATTCAGTAGACATTACATTATGCTTGAAGTCTATTTAGATAGGTAATAAATATCAAAGATATATATTACGTAAAATTTGAACACAAACTGCTTTTTAAATTTTCGCCTTTTCAAACTAAATTTACATCTGTAAAATCAATTGATTTACCAATGTATAATTAATGTAATATCTACTAAGTTTCGAACACTAGATTTATTGTAAAGATGACATATTTGATAGTTAGTGTTTACTAGGGTCAGACGCTATGCCAAGACCTTTACATACATTATTTTAATTAATTTTCACATCAAACCTATAAAATAAGTGGAGGCTGTTATTTGTATTTCACATACAAGGAAATTTAGACTCAGAGAGGTTAAATAATTTACCATGATCTCACTGCTACTCCGGGGAAGCAGAGTGTGGCACAAACATGGAGCCTATAGCGGGGATATTCCATATTAAAGAAGAACATGGATTTTGTAGAATTATCTAGTCTAAAAGCTACCAAAAAAGATGAGAAAGGCAACAAGAAAACTAGAATATATAATTATTGAAATGAAATTGTGAGTCAAAATGGGGCTCTTTAACTTAAAGAACAAAACGGGAGAAAATTAATGCATGAGCAAGGCAAAGCTCATGTTTACTATAACTTCTCCAGGGTCTTTTTTTCCTGGTACTATTTCTGTAAGCCCTTGAAGGATCATTTCGAATTACTGCCTTAGCCATAAGGTGGCAGCAAAGTCAAAACAATTTTCTTTCTCCAGGAAAAACGGGCATTTTAAAAAACTCATTTTGGGTTGTCTTACTTTATTCTAAAAATTGGATTACTAAATCATTTTTTTTTTTTTTAATTTCAAACCAGAGAAAAGAATGGTTTCAATGATCCAGGGGCCTCATCAGTCTCTGAGGTACTCTCTGGCCCAGAAGAGAAATTGAATTGTGTCACAGTAGAGAGAAATTAAGAGAAAAATATGGATAGATGAATCAATCATAACACAGAGCACAGCAAATAAAACAAGACTCAAGCCTTAGAATCCTTGTGTAGCAGAAAATAAATAACTTCAAAATATTCTAGAATAAATCATAAAGTGTTATCTTATCATCAGAAAATAACAACTAGTAAAACCTACTTGGGGCAACTATCCTAAGCCTAGGATTCTTGAGAAAAATGTTAGTACACCTTATAACTATCAAAAAAAATTCCATTCCCTTTTCTAATCTAACAAATACCTTCCTTGCTAGCTAAAGGTGAATTCTAAGAATCCATGCTAAGCTAATATATAGCAAAATAACTTGGCTAATTGAAAAAACACAGAAAAAAAAAAGGCCAAGCATTAATTATATCTCTGATTTTCCTTCTCTCAAAACTGTAAAAATAGGTAACACTGCAAAAATGAATTCTTTGTATTTTTCACTTTCTTCTCCTGCCCCTGTGCAGAGATACTAGTAATTGCTAAGTAAAAGAATGGGTAAGCAAAATACCTAAATACAAAGAGGCGCTAAGAACACCATGATAAACACAGAACCATTTTCAGTCTTTTGTGCAGGTATAAAAAAGTCTTCTAAATGTTCCTTGCAGTTGGCTGGGTCTTGTTCTCTATTTTAAATTGTAGATGCCACTTAAAGGGTAATTTGAAGTATTTTGCCATCTTTTAATATATAATAAATTGCCAACGGTTTGCCTAGTTAATTAAAAGCAAATCCAAAAATAATAATTTTTTTCCCTTTTGGGGAAAAAGAATGTTACACAAAAAAAGAAAACCAAAAATTGTGGTCTCCTAAAATTTACATATATTTTTAGGGTTACGCAATTGTATCCCTGAGGCACACATACACACACACTCACTCACAAAAGTCCTGAGACTCAGAAGTGAACACCAAATCCAAATCTTGTTCTCTTCTGTTGAGTCTAACATAGGTTTTCACTTACAATGGACATTCAGAAAATGTTTCTTGACAAACTAATGTCTCAATTATTCTTCAAACAAGTTCTGTTTCAACAATTTTATGAATTGGCAAAAAAAAGTTTGATAAAATAAGAACTTAAAGTTGGCATTACTTTCCTGCCCCTTACATATGTAGAAGCTAAATATGTAATTCAGGCACTGAAACGATTCCTAACCAATTGCTGGGTAATTGCTTGTGAATATTGTAAACGTTGCTTAGGAATTCCTTACAATGGCTGATTTTGAGATAGCGCTGAAAATAAGAAGCTAAGTATTCAAACTTGCCATAAAATATTTGCATTAAATATGAATTTGAGAGATGAGACTGTGTTTCAAAACAATCTTTAAATACTTATTACACATTTACTATCCACGTAGCAGTTTGGGAGGATCAAAGAAAGGTAAAGTACTTTGCCCTTGCTGAATTAACAAGGTATAAATTACAATTCATGAGAGACAAACCAATAAACCAATAAACCAATAAACCAATACGGGCCATGCCAAATAAATAATATCTAAAATCAATGTTATATGGCTACTTTTACAAAACTAGTTATAATAGCCATTACAAAGTGCTTTCTTTAAAAAATACTTTTGATATACTGATGATTATATTGAGAAAAAAAAAGTATAGCAATTAAGACAAACAATTTTAATGGCCTTCATTGACACCAAAATTACAAGAAATTTTCATTATGTAGCATTCCCTTTGGTGAGAAAGGCTATTTCTGGTCAAGAACAACAATTATCCATTGCAAAACTGCTTTTAACTAATGAAAAATAATATGAAAATTTCTGCCAGAATGTTCACACCTAGTACAGAACTTAAAAACAAAACAAAACAAAAAACCCACAGTACTAGACTTGCTTTGATTGCAAAATATTTTTCACTGTTCTTTGCTTGGCCCTAAAACTTCTAGTATCTAAAATTAACACATAACTAGCCAGATCAATTGCACTGTGAGTCTGCCTCTTAGAAGATTATTATTCTGGGTTTGCTATTACATAAATTATTCAGAAATATGAAGTACAAAGCACATTATTATGTTACGCAATTTAGAGATGGGATTATTTGGTTTTCTGGATTGAAGAGGACATCAAGGTGAGGGACATAGCAAGGAGCTCTTTAAACACAACAATCTTACAAAATGGACATAGATATGTAAGATCCACTACTGAATAGATCCACCATGATCCCATGTCTAAATTTTGAATAATACAGTATTCTTTCTTGCTCAGCTCATCATTTCTTTTGTTGGTCATGGTTCTCTGAAAGGAAGCAATGTTATTTTTCTAGGGAAAAATAGAAGGAACAGAAGAAATGTTACCTATAAAAGAAGAAAACAACAAGGGTAAATGAAGGCTATAGTTAATAGTACAATTATAAAAATGTTCTTTCATGAATTGTAACAAATGTACCACTTTAATGCAAGGTGTTAATAATAGGGTGGTATCATGTATTTTATGCATGATTTTTTTGTAAACCCACAACTTCTCTAATTAAGAAAAAGAGTAAGTGAAGGCTTATCACCATAGAGAAAGTGCTTAGGGTAAGAAAAAAGGTTGTAAAATAAGTCAAGACAGAATTTTAAACACAGGGTCATTTGATTTTGATTCTGAAAGAAACAAATTTGATGGGGAAAATTGAAAAAAACAGGCAATAGGTTGTGCTATTACAAGAATCATGTTTAGAATTTTATAATGTTTGTACAACAAAAAAATTTCCATGTTGCATTAAACTGGTCTGCTTACCAAACTGGTATATATTTGATAAAATGAACCAGAATTCATATAATCTTATGCTGATGGTTTTAACAGGATCTGAGCGCTTATAGATTTATATAAAGTGGCAACAGTTTTGGGTTGTAATGTTTGTAACTGAGAAGAATAGAAAGAAACTAGGACTATTAATATTTTAATATTTATTAAAAGCGGAACACTGAGTTTTTCAAAGTTAAGATTTGGTTGAACTAAAGAAAAGGATGCAAACATAGATGGGAAAGAGATGTGCAAACATAATAGATTAAGATGAATTGAAAAATGTGGCTATGAGAAAAAACAAATTACAGAGCAGAGAAAAGCCAAAGAAAATAAAACAAAGATAAAGGATTTAACTGTGACAGGTGAAACATTTGTTGCCATTCTGTATCTTAAGTGGGAGATAAGAAGAAAATGGAAGTAAGAAAGCCCTTGCTGTGGGAAGTGCCAGGATTTATTAAGTAAAGTGACTTTTTGTTCTTCCCAAAGACTTTGGTATTTATGCTAAAATACTAACAAACATCCTCTACCCACCCCCCACCCCTCCCCAGCATATTCTGAACAGCTGGAGCAGAATTACAGAGTAAAGCAAAAGCATACAGAAGAGGAAGATTCAGTTTTCCCATATGGTTTCATTTAGGTCAACACCACTCTTATTTAATGTGCTTTCCATTAATCTCAGTCATATTATTCTGTATACGTGTGCTTTCAGAGCAATTCAGGCCCACTAACTATCAGAAAAACTTTAAAAATGAAAGAAAATCCAGTTTATTGATAAATACCTAAAATTAATGAGATTAAAATGAAAACAAAACTATCATTTTTATAATAGTATGCATTTAAAAATTTACTTTAGTGGCTATAATTGATTAGAAATGTCAACACAGGCCCTTAAATAATAAGACTAAAGATATGACCTACTTTTCAATGTTTCACTTACCGACACAGTTAAATTCTCCCAAATTATGTCAGAGGCAGAAATATTGGAATCCCTCCACTCCTTCAATGTATCGTTAGTGGGATTATGTGGTTCCACACAGTTACACCTGAAAAGGCAAAATTGTGCCTTTTGAAATAAGAAACTTTTTATCACTGTACCCAAAACAAATGTAAGGTACTCTTCTTCCCCATTTATAGCTTTCCTCATTTGAGAGAGAAGTAGGTAGGTCATCCTAAACTACTCCAGGACAGACTATTTCCAGAAAGCAGGCTAGGCATATCTCTAGAACACTAGACTACTCTCAGTGTTTCCCTATCTGTCCCCCAGAAAATTATATTAAAGTGTAGTTTAGCACACAGGTCCTCTGGACCTTTCAAACCTGGGTGCCTTCTGGACCTTATGGCTACCATTTGCCCCTAAATTATAAATCAAGTGAAAAATAATAAACATCCAAATCTATTATTAAAATGTACTTATTTTAATTAATATTGTATAATCATACAGATTAAGATAAAAGGTATAATTTAATCCATATTCTAAAGATCATTTATAACTTTGCTATATAATCCAAAATTAAAGCTAGGTTGAAGTGAGAATTCTAGATATCTCAGAATATGCTATTGTTTGGGCCGGGTGATAGTCACAGTAAAAATTAAACAATCAATACATATAAGTTTTTTGATTAACTACTGCATACAAGGTACCATGATGAAAGCTAGGTGGGGGTTGGAACAGCTAGAAAAGGAAAGAGTTAGGCATAGTTGTATTGTTTGTAATAGAAAACACAGTCGCTGAGCTCATGTTCTTTATAGCTTTACAATTCAGTGAGGAGAGCACAAACATATTTTCTCTATTACCTAGAATTCACTAAGTAAAGGAATAATATAAAATAGTATGAAAAGAGACACAAGGGGGAACATCAACAGAAAGAGATGTAAACAAATGGAATATAGAAAGCAGATGAAAGCAAGATTTTGATACAGCACAATAATAATAGCAGTAATAGTGATTTTACATATAATTATTAAAATATACAGTATTATCCTTATGAAAAGCTAAAGCACAAGTGACTCAGCTAAGGATGCACAGCTAGAAAAGGCAGAGCCATAATTTGAACCCAGGCAGTCCACTCCTAACCATTATCTAGAATATACATCTCCTTCCAACTGCAGGTAAGGAAGGAGCTAGCCAGCCCAGCAGCATCCCAAAGGGATTCTGGACTCTGAGAAAGACACATACTCAACAAATAAGTGGAGTAAGAAGTGGACTGAAAGTAATCAGAACTAACAGAGTCTGAATACACTACAATTGGTTTTAGCAGTACTCCCCCCATGCTCCAGCCCCACTCAACCCCAAGACCAAAGAACACGCCAGGCAAAAAGTTCCCCATGAACTTTAACAGGGACTGACTTACAAGAGAACTTTTCTCAACAGCGGTCGGTGAGCAAACCGAAGTCAATGATCTGCACAAACAAGAGGAAGAGGAGTGCCTTATATAGCTCAGCAGAGCATGGCGAGATTTGCTTACAAAGAAGCCTCAGCTGAGTCTCCCGAAAGTTGATTTCAGCAGGGCCTTGCCAGAGTTGGTTGCAAAAAAAACCTCAGCTGAGGCTTGTGAAAGTTAGTTGCCAACAGTGATTACACTCAACGACCTTCAATGTCCGTATGCTGGTCACGCTGGCTGCTGCGTGCTCAAGGCTCCACCCTTTTCCCTAAGGGAGGGGGAGGGTGCCGACCCCCCGGGCTGCCACACCCCAGTAACACTTATTTATACACATTTACACACATATCACTTTTCCACAAGAAGAAAGGCATCAGACTTATCTTTCAGCAATAACATCAACATTATTAGGCAAATATTTCCATCTGAGAATTCTACATTGAACCAAACCATCCAATTGAATGTAATGAAGAATAAATAAATGCTCATACTTTGCAGATTTCACAAAGATTTTTCTTGCATGCATCCTTAATTAGAGAGAAAAATTCCTAAATAAAAAGGAAGATGTGGGATTAAAGAAAGAGTGGTCCCAATCAAAGAAAGCGGTGAGAAAACGCCTGGAATGATACCTGTGTGGCAGAACTGAAGAGTGGATCTGGAATACTACCAACTCTATGGAGGAGGTCCACAGGGAAAAGAGTAGGAGTCAACAGAACAGGAAGTACGACTGAACGCTTGGGAGGACATTCAAGCATGAAAGCCAAGAGGAAAAGACACAGTCAGAAGCTCCAGGAAGAATAAAAAGGGAAAGCATGATCCAAACAGGACAAAAACTAAAATATGGCATGACTTTGAGCAGTCCATGTAGTGTTGAAAAGGAGAATTCAGTTGAGTATGCTGTTAAGAACACTGGGTTTTTAAAAAATATTTTGTTAGTTATTTTCTTAGTGGTTGCATAGAGAACTGTCTATGGCTGATGGTCCAAGAAATGGAAGTTTATATATTATTTGTGGTTATTAATTTATTTATGGTTGCAGAGGTTACAGAGATGATGGAATTTAGGATTTGTTATAATTATATTGGAAAGGAGAACTAGAGTGAGCAGTTAGGTTGGGAGTGAGAGTAGAAAATGAGATAAATCCATGTTTATTAGAGCAGAAAGTAAATTAATCACATTTAACACTGGAAAAATAAGAAATAGTAATATAAGCGCATCATTATCCAGAGATATGGAGGTACCACCAAAATTTTTAAAAAAACTTTTCTAAATGTGGTTATAGTGGTTGCCTTTGTGTGAAGTGATACTTTTAATTGTAACATTTCTATACTGTTTGGCATGGATTATTTTGATAACAATAAAATGTATTTGAAAAAATAACTGGTTCTCCCTGTGACAGCTCTAATTTTACTTTCTCATTTCAGTGTCTAAAAATTCTCTCAAGGTCCCTTCTGTTTCTAACTTTGTCTTGTTTCTCTTTACTAAGAACCGAAAAGGTTGTTAATCATGGCAAAACCATTCCAGTATTTCTCTTACACATAAAATGTCCTGTTAGATTAGAATTATATGCTCAACATATTTGTATTATCTTCAGCAGTATAAGGAAACTGATGTCAACTAAAGTTCAGAAAATGACCATCCAGCAATTTTTAAATCAGTTATTTCCCAATGTCGTTTTCACTATAGTTTGAAGCTTACTGCTTCTGTGACCAGAAAACATGCTAAACTTGCTTTCTGGTCATTAGCTCAGTGTGTCCATCCTGTTTTAGATTCTGAGATTAACAATGCTGAAGTAATCATTATCATTTATTTTGGCATCTTGAAAAGTACTGTTTCAAAGTTTTATTTTTAAATTACATTAAAATGATGTCAAACTCAGCCCTTGCAGCGTAATTATTTTTACACTTCAGTTTACAAAAACTGCCTCTTTTCCCAAGTATAATAAATATAGTAGAAATACTAAAAAGGTGAAGATTGTTTAATTTTTTGGATAATGACTAGATGATACTTTTGTGGTAGTCTCTCTCTCTCTCTATGTATACACCTTGTGTCAACTTCAAATCCTATCAGTCCCTCTTCTCCAGCCTGGGGAGAGAAGAGATGGGAGATGGGAGATAGGCCAGGCCCAGCTATCAGTTCTGCACAGGCTGCAACATGTCTTATGTAACACCCTGTTGCCTTGCTTCAGCCTGTGCTGCCTCTTTGTCAATGGGGAATGGGCATTCTCAGGGCAAATAGTTGTGAGGTGATTTAAGCCCTCATATAAAACCCACCTTGTTAATTGAAAAGATCAGATCTAGACACATCTAGAGCAATGTAGCTGGAGCTCTCAAGTAATGGCATTAAAGGAAAGTCCTCAGGCTACAGAGAGGTCTTGAGAGAAGAGTCAGGGGACCAGGATCTCTGCAGAAAGTAGAGCACTGTGGGAGAGAAGAACCCTGCATCTGGCATCAGGCAAAGGGAAACACAGGACAGAGAGCCAGAGTCCTGGTCTGGAGTCACCAGACACCTAATGTGTGTCAGCACACATGTCAGAGCTATGTGTTACTCCCCAAGGCCCGATTCCCGAGTCCCAGGTTGGGATGCAGGGAAAATTCTAATAGAAATAATCTTTTCATACTTAATGAAGGTATCCAGGCACGGATCCAGGGACTAAGAATTAATAGTAGAGATCCTGGTAGCAGGTCTGTAGTCTGAAGTAAGATGACCACTTATTAAGGTAGAAACTAAGGTGTCCACATTGACCTTGGATACTCCTCCAAATGGAGACTTAGAGATTACACACATGGAATCCTCCAAAGAACCATCAATTGGGTCTGCAGAGTCTCTTCCTGAATTTCTTGCTCCAATTTTAGAGTTGTGCCAGTTTTAGGTGAAAAAGCAAGTTCAAACATCTTGTTTCTCTTGTGCTCATATATATCTGAGTGTACCAACCTCTGTCTTTAACCCAGTTTACCAGGAAGGGTAGTATTTTCTCTCATTGGGAAAATTCCCCCAAACTGATTCTGTTAGTCTACATCAGAAAAAAAATGTCAAACACTATAGTAGCTTGATGGGAAAATATTTTCATATCATGAAAATTTGGTAAAATAAATGTATTTATGATAAAAGGAAACTAAAATACAAAACAGGGAAACTATGCCAAAATCTCTTGTCAGAGTACCATGAAAAGAGAAAGACAACTAGCATTATAGTAGATGCATACATCAAATGTGTGTGTGTGTGTGTTTATATATCACAGAATTTTATTTGAAAATGAAATTCAGGACAAAAACATTAATTATACCTTTTATTCCATTTCTATTTCCTACCAAAGATCACAGCAATACAAATTTGGGGCTATCTAATTTGCATAGATAGTGTAGCAACATCACCAAACAAGCCAGTTCTTCTCAATTATCCTTTGTACCCAAATAACAAAAAAACAAAGCAAATTGTTAGGCTTGACTCATGTGACTAATAGGCAAGAAAACTTATGAAATAACTGATTCTAAAATAAATTCTTAAAAGCTCCAGCTCATGCCTTTACTCTGATTTATGCTGGGAAAATTAATCCTTATTTCAAAAGAAAATTTAGTCATTGCTTAAAGATTAAAGTGCAAACATGTTTTTTAAAAAAAGGGCAGGGACTTTATTTTTTCTGCAGAAATGATCAGAGTATGAAAAGGAAAAAAAAAAAAAAAGTAAAAAGTAAATCTTTTAAAACTCAAATCAGAGCCCTACCATCTTGAGAAGAAGAGACATTTTCCATTTTCCTGAAGTTTTGCAATCCCTGAGGATGATTCTGAGAATAAGGTACATTGAGCAGTAAGGGGAGGGGGGTGCAAAAAACCTGCATTCTCCTCTCCCTGGGAATCCCAGGTAACTAAGCTTTGGGAGTGAAGGAGCAGCAAATGTCTTGGTGAGCTGCTTAGAGATCTGCCAGCTACAACCTCAAGGCCTCCTGGTAGATGGTGTCAAACCAATGTATCAGTTATCTCTAATTTAGGTCCATGCAAGTTTCACCTGGTTTGTTGAAACAGGCATGTGCTCTCAAAAGTTTCTTTATAGAATCATGAAAAAGTATTTAAACCGTTAAAAAGAATAGAATAACTATTTTTATACATAAGTGATGGCTCAGGTTTAAGTCACCTAAACACAGAGAATCCTAGTGGATCTGCCTCAAATCCTAATCCAGTATTCAGCATTGTCATGAATTCAAATAATGACATTGTAGGCAACTATTGCACTGTAGTGCTACCAAAAAGAAAACTGTTAATACCATTCATCCCTTACACTAGGAGCAAGTCTCTTTCTTGATAGACTAAATTAATAATACTGTGCCTGAATCTGTTATATCAAGCAACAAACATTCTACTTTTTAGGTAGCTAACAATTAGAATTCTCCAAATTAGTCTTTCTGTTCATTTGCCTCAGAATAAAAAAAGGTCCAATAGGTCCAATACTATAGTTTGGTGAGAAATTGTTTTCATGTTCTGAAAAGTTGGTAGAAGTAAATTTATATATGATAAAAGGAAACTAAAATGTAAAATAGAGAAAATATCACAAGTTTGTAACAGAAGTAACATGACATGGGAGAGAGATAAAAGCACTATTGTAAATACATGAATACGTACATGTACAAACGTCTATGTGTATGAATGTACTTTCTATAGCTACTGCATATCTACACATATAGATATGGTACATAGATAGCTACCATATGCATGGCAGGAAGCACTTTATGTTTTTCAATTTAGTAAATTTGATATCTACATTTTACAGATGGAGAAATTAAGTGTTTGGTAACTTATCCAAGGCCATGTTGACACATTAGATTTGAACCCAGATCTCTTTGACTCTAAAACCTCTGCTCTTTCAGCTATAATATGCTGCCTCTACATGTTGGTGCCATTTCTATCAGCATAGCCAAAAGGGTAAGAATGGGCAGATATGGCTCCATACCGAATCAAGTAATCTACATTTCACTTTGTGGTTCTCCCAGCTTCCCCTTTCAGTGACCCTCCCGCTACATTAAGATAAGTATTCCCCCCAAACACCCTGCAGCCCTGCCTGCATATCATGACAATTATACTACCACCTGCCCTCTGTCCAACTGTCCAGTTTCTCACCTCTTATAGTCCCAACTAAACCTGGTGTGATGGTAAATGTCATGTGCAACTTGGCTAGTTTATGGTGTCCAGTTGTTTGGTCAAGCAAGCACTGGCCTGATTGTTACTGTGAGGGTATTTTGTGGATTTAAATCAATAGGCAGTTGATTGCATCTATGACTGATTGCATCTACAATCAACAAAGGAAACTACCTTCAGCAATAAGAGGAATTTCCTAATCCAATCACCTGGAGGTCTAAAAGGGAGAACTGGGGATTTCAGCAGTTAAAAGAAGAATTTCTTTACTTCAGCCACACAACTTTTCCTTCAGAATTCATCATCACTTTAAATGGAGTTCTCAATCTGCTGCTTGCCCTATGCAATTCAGACTTGCCAATCCCCATGGTTGTGTGAGCCAATCCCTAAAATAAATCTCTTAATGTTTACATATATGTGAATATATATTATATCCATCCTGTCAGTCCCGTTTTTCTGGAGAAGCCGGACTAATACATTGGCCACCAAGGTGGTATGGCTTCACTGTTCTCCTTGCTTGCTGAGAGTTCCATTCCCTGAGGGCCATGGTCTCTGTTTTCCAAAGTGATTGTACTGTTAGTGGGTACAATGGCATGTGTTACCCAATTCCTGGTGATGTATTTACATTTTAACACGACTTTTTGATAGTACTGAGATGGAAATTTGGGAGTAAAAGTGACAAGTTTATAAGAAAGACATTTTTTGGAAAATCAGGTCTACAAATGGACTTCAGCCACTTATGCCTCCTTATGAGGCCTATCTCAGGCTAATGACGTTCCCCACCAATAAGTTAACTACAAAGCAGAAAAATATGTTTTTAAAACCTAAAGATATATTTTATACATCACGGATATTATGTATAGCCCACGCAAATCATTTTTCTTGTCTGAATCTACATCTCTGATATTTGGAATCTCAGCAGAAATTCCTCAGAGGCTGCATGCTTATACAGGAATTTTGAAAGGGATCTGTATCGGTTTGTATATATTGTATCCCCCAGAAAAAGCCATGTTCTTTGATGCAGTCTTGTGGGGGAGACATATTAGTGGGGATTAAGTTGGAACATTTGGATTAGGTTGTTTCCATGGAGATGCACCCCACCCAATGGGTAATAACTCTGACTGGATAATTTCCACAGAGGTGTGGCCCCACCCATTCAGCATGGGCCTTGATTAGTTTACTGGAGCACTATATAAGCTCAGACAGAAGGAGTAAGCTTGCTACAGCCAAGAGGGACACTTTGAAGAATGCACAGAAGCTAAGAGAGTAGCTGTAGGTGAGTGACAGTTTGAAGACGGCTGTTGAAAGCAGACTCTTGCTCTGGAGAAACTAAGAGAGGACAAACACCCCAAGAGCAACTAAGAGTGACATTTTTGAGGAACTGCAGCCTAGAGAGGAATGTCCTGGGAGAAAGCCATTTTGAAACCAGAACTTTGGAGCAGATGCCAGCCACGTGCCTTCCCAGCTAACAGAGGTTTTCCGGACATCACTGGCCATCCTCCAGTGAAGATACCCGATTGTTGATAACTTACCTTCAACACTTTACGGCCTTAACACTGTAACTTTGTAACCAAATGAACCCCCTTTATAAAAGCCAATCCATTTCTGGTGTTTTGCATTCCAGTAGCATTAGCAAACTAGAACAGGATCTCTGTACCAATTCATGGTGGCTCAAAGGAAGGCCCTGGCTCTTCAGTATTTATATTCTTAAACTTCTAAAGCAGATATTCTAAATAAATAAATCAGAAATAAACTGAGGAAAATTTCACTTTCCTGTTTTTCCTCTAGAATGTTAAATTTAGTCCAAATAACTCCAACCCAAAACTACAGAAAGAAAAAAAAAATAGAAATACTACTGTGAGGAGATAGAATAAGAAACTGGAACAAGTTATTCTGTTAATTTCATCCAAAATACATTCTAGTGACTTTGGCAATAAGATAATAGAAGTATTAACATAAAAAAAAGTCATCTTTAGATACTTAACATAGCCTAATGCTTAAAAACACTGGACTCTGTCAAAACTGACTGTGTTTTAAAATGTCAACTTCCATGTGGGACCAAGGCAAGAGATGTTTATTTGGTGCAGGATCTGTATTTTCTAAACAGTATTACTTCTACAGTCAGTTTGTTCAAACACCATAATTACATGAAACTTTGAATAGGAAATGAGATATGCTAGGTTTGTATAAGTTTGAGTGAAATAGTGACACATCCCAAAGTAATTTGGGCAGAGAATAAAAACATATATGCAGGGCCCCCCTGACGAGCTGGGGAAAAGTGCGGAAGTGTTGGATTTCCTCACCTGGATTGTTGCTGATGTTCTCAAAAACATGGAGGACTGATGGTTTGGTATGCCAAGCCCTCTATCTTGGGGCTTGCCTGTATGAAGCTCGTTACTGCAAAGAAGAGACTACACCTTCTTCTAATTGTTCCTAAGAGTCTCCCCCTGAGTACCTCTTTGTTGCTCAGATGTGGCTCTCTCTCTCTCTAGCTAAGCCAACTCGGCAGGTGAACTCACTGCCCTCCCCCCTACGTGGGACCTGTCTCCCAAGGGTGTAAATCTCTCTGGCAACGCAGGATATGACTCCCAGGGATGAATCTGGACCAGGCATTGTGGGATGGAGAACATCTTATTGACCAAAAGGGGGATGCAAAATCTAAAAGAAATCAAGTTTCACTGGCTGAGAGATTTCAAATGGAATTGAGAGGTCATTCTGGTGGACATTCTTATGCACTATATAGATAATCCTTTTTAGGATTTAATGTATTGGAATAGCTAGAAGTAAATACCGGAAACTACCAAACTTCAACCCAGTAGCCTTGACTCTTGAAGATGTTATACAATGTAGCTTACAAGGGGTGACAGTGTGATTGTGAAAACCCTGTGGATCAGACTCCCTTTAACCAGTGTATGGATGGATGAGTAGAAAAACGGGGACAAAAACTAAATGAAAAATAGGGCGGGATGGGGGGGGATTTGGGTGTTCTTTTTTACTTTCATTTTTTATTCTTATTCTGATTCTTTCTGGTATAAAGAAAATGTTCAAAAACAGATTGGAGTGATGAATGCATAACTATATGATGGTACCATGAACAGTTGATTGTACACCATGGATGATTTATGGTATATGAATATATCTCAATAAAACTGAATTTGATTTAAAAAAAACAAAAAAAACACATTGGACTCTGGACCCTTGAGCCAAATTTCTTATGTTCAAATCCAAGCACTTAACTGAGCAACCTTGGAACAAGTTGTTTTATGTTTCAGTTTCCTTATCTATAAAATGGGGATAAAAATATCGATATGCCTATTAACTAATAGCTAATTAACTATAACTAATTAATATAGACATTTTATCTATAAAATGGGGATAATGATAATAATCAACCTCATAGGGTTATTCTGAGGGTAAAATGAGTTAATATAGGTAAAAGCACCTATAAATGTACCTGGCATAATTATTAGGTGTTATAATTGTTATTGCTATTACTATTGTTATTACCAAAAACTCACAGACTGGAAAGCTGGACAATTATAAGGCAGAAGAATAGGCAGTGTTTGTACCGCTCTACATTTTTTTAAAAACATGATTATAAAGTGCCAATCATTTTGATTTGTGATGTTGGATCATCTGACTTAAATATATATTCTACCAAACGTGTCCTCTAGTACCCTTCACTGCCCAAAGAAAAGGGTGCACTCTAAGCCATCTTGTTTGTATAAATGGTTACAGAGTGATTAGATAAACACTGTAATTAAATGTCCTCATCCAGAAGTCTTTGCTTTTGTTTCAAGGCCTAATGAAGATGATCAGTCTTTACACCAGAAGAGCTTCTGGCTCTTCTGGAAAACATAATTTAATAGAACTCCCTTCAACATTGTTACTAATTTTAGTCTTGGGTTGCAGATGCTTTCCTTTTGCCTTTGTGGTTATTAATAGGACCTTCCTGTGTGCATTAACAGTAATGCTTGTGATTCATTTTTTTCAAGTCCCTTTATTGAATAAATCAGCCCCCAGAGTGCTGTGTTGCAAGTTAGGTATGACTTATAGTATAAAATCAGAGAATTTATACTTTAGTGTAGAAGCCAAACGTGTTTTTAATGTCTATTTTTTATTTCAAAAAGTATTTTGAATGATGGAAACAATGTAACCACATTACAGAATATTTGTAAAGTAAAACAGGAAAATAAACCTCTCATAGTGTTTACACCACAACTGCTATAATTTTTCAGTCTATTTTTAGTTCTTCTTATGCATATTGTCTACATAGTTTTATGAGCATACAATGTTTTTAATTTGTTTTAAATAACGCTATAATGTAAGCATTTTCAATGTGCCTACCTTGTTCTTCATAAGCATCATTTTTAATGGGTGTGCTAGTTTGGATGTATTATGTCCCACCAAAAGCCATATTCTTTGATGCAATCTTGTGGGGTCAGATGTATTAGTGTTGATTAGATTGGAATCCCTTGAGTGTTTCCATGGAGATGTGACTCAGTCAACTGTTAGTGAAACGTTTGATGGATAATTTCAATGGAGGTGTTACCCTGCCCATTCAAGATGGGTGTTAATTGGATCACTGGAGTCATAATATAGAGTTCACAGACAGAAGGACCTCAGAGCAACTGAGAGTGACATTTTGAAGAGGTGCTGCAGCTAAGTGAGGACAAAATGCCCCAAGAGCAACATTTTGGAGAACGCCATTTTGAAATGCCACCTGGGAGCAAGCAGACACCAGCCACGTGTCTTCCGAGCTAACAGAGGTTTTCCAGATGTCAATGGCCGTTCTTCCATGAAAGTACCCAATTGCTGATGCCTTATCTTAGACACTTTATGGCCTTCAGACTGTAACTCTGTAACCAAATAAACCCCCTTTATAAAAGCCAATCCATTTCGGGTGTTTTGCAAACCAGCAGCATTAGCAAACTGGAACAATGGGTGTAACATAGTTTACTTTTTCATTTTCCTATTATTAAACATATAATTTGTTTCTAGTAGGATAACTATTTAATGATAAGCTTTTTATGAGTACATCTATTTCAATATAGACTCTCTAAAAATTAGACTTTTCTCTCCAGGAAATAAATCAAACTTATAGCTAAACCATATTATGAGATAAATGGCTTTTCAAAAACATGCAACATAACTTTATAAAACACCATCACCATTAATACTAAAAACATAAATACTCTCTTCATTAAATGCTTCCTTAAACTTTTCCTCATCTGAATCACCTCCATTCAGACAGCAGTATCCTCTTCTTGGCCTCTAAATATATAACTTTGGAACTATTTCTCATTCTCATGGCACTCTACATTTTTGTGACAGCACTTAGGTCAACTCTAATTAAATACTTATTTGTGTAATATTTAATGTCCAAGTATTTTAATATATATTAAGCTCCATGGGGGCAGGAATCCTGTCATTTTTATACCCAACTACCTGGCACATAGCAGGCAGTCTTGTTTTCCATTCATTGATTAAAGAATTTAAAATTATTTTGCTTTACAAACCATGAAGCACTATGCAAATACTAGTTATTCCTACTAATGCCCTAAAATTTTATTTTGTATTTTTTTTTAGAAAAGGCAATATATACACATGCTAAAATTAATTTTGAAACAGTTAGAAAGTTTATGTTGTACATAGTACTGTGCTAAGTGCTATTGGGGATGTAAAGAAATATAACATAGACCTTGCTTTTAAGGAATTATAATAATAATCCTTTCTACTATTTTTACTATGTAGGAGAAAGTCCACGAGTTTTAGAGCCAAATGGACTGTGTCTGACCCCCATTTGCCATTCACTGACTATGTGACTTTGGGCAGCAGGAGTAGTACTTGCCCCATGGGGTTATTAAATGATTTAAATTAAGTCATGTAGGCAATGTGTTTACTATAGCTCCTAGAAATCAGAAGTCATTCCATAATTACTGAATAAAGTAGTGAATGAATAAAGCCTTGTCAATTTCCCCCACCAGTGTGCTCACTTTATTCCCATTCCATTATCTCATCCAACAGTCAGAACTTAAACATTCTATGCCCAGGTCATTGCTCCTTGGTCTGCTTCTTGTGATTACTTTCTAAACTCATATCATATCATTCTTCCCACAGCCTTGTCATTATCCCCAATGGCCTTTTGTACTGGATAAAACTTATTACAAATTTTAAGGCTCTGCCAATTCATCCCAAGGATTTCGTTCTAGCTACCTAACTGCCCTCAACTCTTGTTATAACCTGCTCATGGAGAACTTACTGATACCATGAAGAGAGAGAAAAACATGTATAGGCCATTGTGCTGGTTTGAATGTATTATGTCTCCCAAAATGCCACTATCTTTGACGTAATCTTGTGTGGGCAGATGTATCAGTGTTGATTAGATTGTAATTCTTTGAGTGTTTCCATGTAGATGTGACCCACCCAACTGAGGGTGATGACTCTCATTGGATAGTTTCCATGGAGGTGTGACCCCACCCATTCAGTATGGGCCTTGATTAGTTTACTACAGCACTATATAAGCTCAGACAGAAGGAGTGAGCTTGCTACAGCCAAGAAGGACACTTTGAAGAACGCACTGGAACTGAGAGAGGAGCTTCAGCTTACAGAGACATTTTGGAGACAGCTTTTGAAAGCGGACTTTTGCTCCGGAGAAGCTAAGAGAGTACAAACACCCCAAGAGCAATTTAGAGTGACATTTTTGAGGAGCTGAAGCCTACAGAGGAACGTCCTGGGAGAAAGCCATTTTGAAACCAGAAACTTGGAGCAGACACTGGCCACATGCCTTCCCAGCTAACAGAGGTTTTCCGGACACCATTGGCCATCCTCCAGTGAAGGAACCCAATTGTTGATGCATTCCCTTGGACACATTATGGCCTTAAGACTGTAACTGTGTAACCAAAAAAAACCCCTTTTATAAAAGCCAACCCATTTCTGGTGTTTTGCATTCCAGCAGTATTAGCAAACTAGAACAGCCTTGTACAACAAATTCAAGTGACAGGCACAATTGAGATGGAAGAATAACTCTGGGTTTATTTCCCCTATGAATGCTTCCTACTTCTCAGGGTTGTGTGTCACTTCTTCCCTTGGGCCATTATACATACATCTAGCATAGCACTTACTATACTGCATTGCATTAGACTGTTTGCTTGTAGCTACTCCCTTCATTTGTTGATTCAGAAAGCTATCTGAGCAGTCACTGTGTACAGAGCACATCACTAGACCCTACCTGATAATCATTGACCTCCTTGAGAGTAGGGACATGTCATATTCATTTTCATACTATCAGTGTTAAAACAAGGCTAGGAAGATGCTGACGGAATGAGAAAAATGAGTATGAAAAGAAAGACAAATCTATTTATTCCTTAAACATTAAGCCTATTCTCTCTCTGAGTTTTGTCATCTGCTGTTTTCCTGAATTGGAAAATAAATTTGGATACATAGGAACCGATTTGAAAGACACCACCTGACCAAAGTTGGCTCATCTGATGGCCCATCATAGGACTTCAATTTCTCACCATAAAACCCAACCTTAAAAAGAAATTACAAAATAATGCATGGATTTAATGTCAGGTGAATAATTCCAAATATACAGAGAATAAAAAGTTAAAGTCCCGTTTACAACCACCAAGCTTCTCTCTCTCTCAACTCTTTCTTCTGTCCCCAAAGTATTTTAAGTTTGGCAGGTCTCTTTCCAGATCTCTTATTCCCTAGACAATACTTCTTTTGTATTCTTTGTGATAAAGAAGATGTCTCTACAAGGCAGCTCATAAGGGACTTACTCAAGGCTACTAACTAGGATAATGACATAGATTCCCATCCCAACCTTTTAAACCAAGTTATCAAGCTTCTTAAAAGAACAAAGTGAAGTGGGGCATCAATGTGATGCAGCAAAACCTATCTGAGGACAAGATATTCCCTCCTTGTCACATACCTACTAATGGGAAATTGTTATAATCAAGACAAACACAATTAAGCTCTAACAAGCTCTAAAATAAGAATCTATTTTACTTCATATACATACTACTATTCTAATGTTTATGTTTTAAATTCCTCTCCTTTTATATTATTTCTTTCCTGTTAGCAATTCAAAACTGCTTGGAAAGGGTAAAGGTTGAAACTGACTGTGTTCAAACTTCAACTTCCCTGTGAGACCAAGGGAAGAGATGTTTATTTTGTGTAGGATCTATACTTTCTAAACAATATAACTTCTACAGTCAGTTTGTTCAAACACTACAATTACATGGAACTTTGAATAGGAAGTGAGCTATGGCAGGTCTGTATAGATTAGAACGAAATAGCAACACACCCTAAAGTAATTTGGGTGGAGAATAAAAATATATATTCAGGGCCCCCTGAAGAGCTGGGGAAGGATGCAGAGGTGTTGGACTTCCTCACCTGGATTGTTGCTGATGTTCTCACAAACATTGGGGACTGACGGCTTGATGTGCTGAACCCTCTGTCTTGGGGCTGGCCCCTATGAAGCTTGTTGCTGCAAGGAGAGGCTAAACCTGCTTATAATAGTGCCTAAGAGTCTCCCCCTGAGTTGCCTCTTTGTTGCTCAGATGTGGCCATCTCTCTCTAACTAAGCCACCTTGGCAGGTGACCTTACTGCCCTCCCCCCTACGTGGGACCTGACTCCCAGGGGTGTAAATCTCCCTGGCAACGCAGGATATGACTCCTGGGGATGAATCTGGACCAGCAGCATGGGATTGAGAACAGCTTCTTGACCAAAAGGGGGATGCGAAATGAAACAAAATGGAGCTTCAGTGGCTGAGAGATTTCAAATGGAGTTAAAAGGTCACTCTGGTGGACATTCTTAAGCACTATATAGACAGCACTCTTTAGGTTTTAATATATTGGAACAGCTAGAAGTAAATACTTGAAACTACCAAACTCCAACCCAGTAGCCTTGACTTTTAAAGACGATTGTATAACAATGTAGCTTACAATGGGTGACAGTGTGATTGTGAAAACCCTGTGGATTGCACTCCCTTTATCCAGTGTATGGATGGATGAGTAGAAAAATGGGGACAAAATCTAAATGAAAAATAAGATGGGATGGGGTGGTGGTGATCTGGGTGTTTTTTTTATTTTTTTATTTATTTTTATTTTTTATTCTGATTCAGATTCTTTCTGGTGTAAGGAAAATGTTTAAAAACAGATTGGGGTGATGAATGCACAACTATAAGATGGTACTGTGAACAGTTGATTGTACACCATGGATGATTGTATGGTATGTGAATATTTCTCAATAAAACTGAATTTTAAATAAACTGCATGAAGATAGTATCTAGGAAAGCTAAATAAAATAATAATTTATGCAAATGCTCCCATCTTCTAAATATTAATCAGAACAATTACTTTGGGAAAACTAGTGACTTACAGTGCAGTATCAGAAGTGCTTAACTGTTATATGTCTTGGATTTAAGCCCCAGTTTTCCACTTGGGCATGCCACAATTCCTTCTAAACCTCAGTTTGCTTAACTATAAAAAGAGGTGATATTCATTCAACATCCATTCATATATTTAACAAATACTTACTGACCACCTATTTTGTGCCAGGAACTGATCTAGGCACTGGAAAAGCAGTCATCAAAACAGACTGAATGCCCTGCCCTCATGAACCCTTCATTCTAGGGGGAAGACAGGCATTATGCTAGATTAATAAGCAGAGGTGGCACTATATGCCAGCACAATACCATGTGCTGGTGAGGATGCAGAGCAACTAGAACTTTCATATATTGCTGGTAGAAATGCAAAATAGTACAACCACTTTGGCAGTTTCTTATAAAGTTAAACATACACTTTCCAAATAACCCAGCAATTCCATTTCTACATATTTACCTAAGAAAAACAAGAACACAGTTCAAATAAAGACCTGTGTGTGAAACAAAATAGCCCCAAACTAGAAACAATTCAAACATTTATCAACTGGTGATTGTAAACAGATTGTGGTACACCCATGCAATGGAATACTACTCAGCAATAAAAAGGAGAGAATTGATGCATGCAACAATACGGGTAAATCACAAAAGCTTTATGCTAAGTGAAAAAAGCCGGGCACAAAAGCCTACATATTCTATGATTCCATTTATATGACATTCCAGAAAAGGCAAAACTTTAGAGACAAATCAGATCAGTTATACCTACGAGTTGGAGGTAGGGGTGAGAGATTGACTGGAAAGCAACATAAGAAAACTTTTTGGTCTTATAGAAACATTCTATATGTTGATTGTAGCAGTATTTCTCAAAATTCTTAGATGGGTGTTCTGGTTTGCTAAAGCTGCCATTATGAAAAATACCAGAAATGGATTGGCTTTTATAAAGGGGATTTACTGGGTTACAAATTTACAGTTCTAAGGCCATAAAAGTGTCCAAATGAAGGCATCAACAAGAGGATACCTTCACTGAAGAAAGGCTGATGGCATCTGGAACACCTCTGTCAGCTGGGAAAACATGTGGCTGGTGTCTGCTGGTCCTTTGCTCCCAGGTTCTGGTTTCAAAATGGCTTCGTCCAAAATGTCTCTGGGCTTCTGTCTCTCTTAGCTTCTGTCTCTCAGCTTCTGTGTATCCTTGCTTGTTCTCCCAGGGAGTTTCTCTCTAAGCATCTGGAGGTCCTCTCTTAGCTTCTCTGGGGAAAACTCTGGGCTTCATCTCTTAGCTTAGCCTCTCCAAATGTCTTTCTGTCTGCATCTCCAAGTGTCTGGGTCTGTGTCGGCTCTTAGCTTCTCCCGGGGGGAATTCTCTAGATCACATATCTTGGCTTCTCTCCAAAATTTCACTCAGCTTCTCTGGGCTCCTTCTCTCTGTGAGCTCTCTTAAAGGACTCCAGGGTTCTAATCAAGACCCACCCTGAATTTATGGGGTCATGGAAATCATCTATTCAAAAAGGTCTCACCTACAGCTGGGTGGGTCACATTTCTATAGAAACAAACTAATCAAAATGTCCCACCCTAATCAAAAGATTAGTAAGTCTGCCCCCACAAGATTGCATTAAAGAACATGGCTTTTATGGGGGATATAATAGATTCAAATCAGCACAAAGGATACACTTAAAAGGGCAATTTTTTTTCAAGTTTTTTTATTGATGACAGAAAAAAAGGTAAAATTTACTGCATGTAAATGATACTTCAATAAATCTTACTTTAAAAAAATAAATAAATAAATTATATGTTAGATAGGAAATAGGGAGGAGGAAAAGAATTGAAATTTTAGATAGAAAGTCCCCAAGCATGTGATTTTTGAGTAAAGACTTGAGGGAAGTGAAGGAACACGACACACAGATATTTAAGGAACATTTCAGGCAAAAAGAACAAGTGTGAACGCTGAAAGGCAGGAATGTGCCACGAGTGTTTAAGAAGGACAAGGAGGTCAGTGTGGCTGGAGCAGAGGGGTGAAAGTAGAAAGGAAGGAGATCAGAGACGCACTGGGGAGAAAGATGATGAAAATCTTGAAGGTAATGGGAAGCCATCAGTGGGTTTTGAGGAGCAGAGGGACATAATCTGTGTTGGCTTTTAGAAAAATAATTCTGGCTGCTTTGTAAGGAACAGTCTGTGGAAGGGTAAGTACAGAATCAAGGAGACCAGTTACAAGGCTATTGTAATAATCTAGACAAGAGATTATGGAGGCAGAGGGGGTGGTGAGAAGTGTCTGAATTCTACATATGTTTAGAAGATAGAGCCAATAGAATTTGCTGGGAAGTTTGGATGTGTGAGATACAGACAGGAGTCAAAAATAAATCCATGGTTTTTAGTCTGAACAGATGATAGGATAGGACTGCCACTGACTAAGGCGGGGAAAGACTCAGGAGGGTTTGCTTTTACAACTTCAAACATAAACAGAACTAAACTCTAAGCATTTGACCAAGTGATATGATTTCAGAGTGGATAGGAACATCCCTGCCATCATCTAAAACTCTGCTTTAATAATTGAAAAGAAAATTTGACATGGATGATTCATTCTTTTAAATATTAAAATGCAACTTCTTGGAAGAAATAAAAGTAGCTTCCTACTAACCAGCTTGAGAGCAAATTTTGATAGACCATGAAAGACATAGGTACTTGGGTAATAAAGAGACAGGTTATGATATAGTGGGGTGAGTGGAAGCTGCAGACTTGGCTTAGCCACAAATGTCACCAAGGCTGGCAATGAACATTATTTACAAAACGTATTTTGTAACCCTTCACATGATATCTGAGCAGTCTGAGAGACAATTTAGGAAGACAGTTTTTTGGGGTGGTATATACAAACTGTTTTGCCTACAACTAAGAGCTATGACCATAGAATGCTTTCACAAAATAAATTTCTTATTTTCCAGAACTGTATATATACACTTATTCCCTTGATGTTTTCCTGATTGCTAAATAATAAGTGTAAAATGCATAAGCTGAATATCTTACATTTTCAATAACTGCACATATACACAGAAAAATATGCTAAACTAACTGACTTTGGTCAGTTCTATAAATATCTAGTAAAAATCATGTTCAGAGCAATTAGCGTATCAATTTTCATAGTTAAATGGAAGTGTTTGTTTAAAATAAATTATTAGCAATGTCTCTAAGTGTTCATTTAGCATGACTAATATTACAAGGAAGTATGTAGTGGTGATACAACATCCAGCAAAATAGAGATAAGCGAATGAATAATGTATCAACACTTTACGTGAATAAGAATAATTTGCTCAAAACTTCCCAAAAGGAATGACAGAGACTGTGGGTAAAATTATCAACCCATATACAATGTGCCAATATTGGATTACATGACAATGTGACCAACAGTTTAGATAAAGTTGAGTGGTATGAAAAGATTATGCCGTCTAATAGAAAAAGCGTAACATTGAGAAAAATGGGTTCTACTCTTAGCTCTGCTTTCATTATGTGATCACTGGTAGGTCATTTGGCATTAACTTATTCTATAAAAGAGATCTTTCTTACCTGCTCCATAGGATTTCAGTGAATATAAAATGAAATATTCAGAGGGACTTTGAAAACAAAAACAGTACTTTTCCTGGAGTTAAAACTTCAGTGATGTCTGAACTTACTTTAACTGAAGTTTTAGAAACTGATATTACTAGAAAATTACCAGAGAAATGTTTCATAACTTTCCATAGATTAAGTATTTCTATTTGCTCTGCCAAAGAACATCTACATGCCTTTATTATTCATTATATTTTTCAATTGCAGTGGGTTTTAAGGATAAAAAAAACCCAGGGGAATTTTTGGAAAAGGATGCTATTAGGAATACTTGATAAAAAGCTATGTTGCCTATTTCTGCTTCTTAAGCTACTCTCTAAAGGTATGTGCACCAGTGGTTGAGAAACAGTGCTTTGGAATTTAAAAATTCTAGCAGTTGGAAGAAATAAGCAGCTGGAAGATGTCACAGTCTATAAGTAAATCATGCTCCAATGTGTCTCAGAAAGGCAAAGATGAGAAGTACTATTTTTTTTCAGTTACACATAGAGGCATATATATTAAACAAACATTTATTGGGAAATACAGGCAAAACACCTCCTATAACCTGCTCCACCAGTCCACTGAATTCCATCCTTCCATTATTTTAGTTACTTTGACTTCATTTTCCATGAAAAGTTCATCAAGAAAGATGTGACAACATTCTGTAATCAGGATCCTGGCACCAAAACTGGCTAGGACACAGAATCATTTAGGAATTAAGCCTGGAGTGACATCTCTACGAGTTGAAGCTAATGACTTGCTTTTTAGATTCTTATATCTCCTTAAGGCTATCATAGTCAATCCACATATCTTAATTACCTTTAATTTTACCAGTGTGATTCATTATGCTAATTAACAAACCAGTAACTTCACCAATGAAAACCCATTTCTGCATTTGACAAAGCCTCAGTGTTGACTGAGATATGCTATGGCTAGCCCTCAGGTCTGTAGCAGTGCTTCTGGAGGGTAACCCCTCTGCTTTAACGCAAGCTGACCATTCCTGGTGTGTGAACTCTATTAGAATACTAGCTGCCCACGGTTGTGACTTAACCTGCCATATATAGATTACCAAACTGTCTGTGCTGAGGTATTTTAATTTAAATGAAAACATCAATACATTCCACTTAAAATTTTTCAGAATATATGTTTAAATCCAGGTCAATTCAGGAAGAGGAGAAAATGGGTCAGTACTTCAAAGACTGTGAGCTTTCAGAGAACAACTGTTACATCTCACAAACATAAGACACTAAGGTACTGTGTACTTGACACACTACCACACGACTTGTGGCCATTTAAGGCATCTTTAAGGAAGAAATCACTAACATCTACTTAGCCCCTCCCCCCCATATTGGGTGACCAGGTAAACTGCTGGCTTTTTGTCACTATTTAATAAAAAAAGTATGAAAGAGAATTCTACTTTTCTAAATATGAGTTTTGTCCTTTGTTTTTTGACTAGGGAATGCTGTGAGGCCCATGAGCTATGATAACTTCTCTTTCATCTTCTTCTCCTCCCCCGGTCCCATATATCTGATCAATGCGTGGAGTTTTACTGCAGGTCACAGTCCTCCTCTCCTCATTCTTCCAGATATTTCTCCACCTGTTGACATCCTGTCTAAATTTGCACTCAGAACTGGTTTCATAGACCCAGATTTGTACAACATTATCTCACATTAAGATTTGCATAATATGTCAAGTTTATTCAAAACATTTAGTTGAAACTACTCAGTTAGTGGTAAATGTAACATAAATAAGCACAATTGTCTTTACTTGTCAAACAAGATTAGCCAGACACAAATTATTTTGCAGCATGTTCAATCAATATACATTACCATATCACTTACTTGTGAGTGTTCTGATTTGCTAATGCTGCAACTATGCAAAATACCAGAAATGGATTGGCTTTTATAAAGGGGATTTATTAGGTTGCAAATTTACAGTTCTAAGGCCATAAAAATGTCCATATAAGGCATCAACAAGATGATACCTTCACTGAAGAATGGCCAATGGCATCCAGAACACCTCTATCAGCTGGGAAGGCTTGTGGCTGGTGTCCGCTGGTCCTTTGCTCCTGGGTTGTGTTTCAAAATGGCTTTCTCTAAAATGTCTCTGGGCTTCTGTCTTCGTTCCTCTCTCTCAGCTCCCGTGCGTCCTTGCTTCTTTCCCCCAGGGCATTTCTCTCTAAGCATCTGGGGGTTCTCTTTTAGTTTCTCCAGGGCAAACTCTGAGCTTCATCTCCTAGCATCTCCCAATGCCCTTCTGTTCACATCTCCAAGCGTCAGAGCCTGTGTTGGCTCATGAGCTCTCCTAAGTACTCCAAAGAACCAATCAAGACCCACCCTGAATCGGTGGATCCACACCTCCAAGAAAATAACACAATCCATTCAAAGGTCTCACCCACAGTTGGGTGAGTCACATCTCCATGGAACACTCAATCAAAAGGTTCCACCCAACAAGATTGGGTTAAAAAATCATCACTCTTCTGGGGTCCATAACAGTTTCAAACCGGCACAGATAGTAAAATTGTTACATGTTTTCTATTTTAAAGGGGGTTCAATCCTAGTTGAGGATATGAGAAAGAGGATATGACAAAGATGATTTTCTAAGAGAATTATCCATCAGTAAGTATCCTTTATTCAGAATAGTTCACTGTCCTGGGTTATGTAGAGGGTTGAGTATTGGAATAAACAACGAGATTTTTTTTTTATTCCTTATAACTTGGTAGTGAGATCACTCCTTCAAACAGCTTGGTAACGGTTGAATTTTACTTAAGAATAGTCTGCTAATATATCTGAAACCAGAGTAATATTCAGACACTGCTCTTTGTTTTTACCCAAGCACCTGCAGAGAACTAAAACAACCGTAACCTTTCTTTAGCCAGCAGTCTTTGAGATCTTTAGGCTATTACTATATATTGAAGGAACGTTTCATCTTATACAAGCAGAACACTTTATTCTATTTTTGCCATTTCTTAAAATCAAAGCAACTGAGAAAAAATTATTCCCACGAACTCATTACTTATTGCTAACTTGACATATTCAGCTTCATCGTCTGGTGTGATGTATGTATCCTCGAAACTAAATTGATTATCTTGACACTTGCTTTTGGCACAATGAAAGGAAAGCTCATAGCTTCAAATTTAAGGTCTACGCATTATCACATTATAGGGTTAGGATGCCAGGGGAGCTGGGAGAATCTTAAAAATTCAAAGACATCTTGTTATTTGGTGGTGAATCTATAAATTTAAGGCAATCTGAATATAGGAAGCCCAAGCAAACGGAATAACTGAAACGTAGATTCTAAACATGATGCCTTTTTCTTGATATCCTGCATAAGTTTGCTGACTTAGCATTCTCAGATGTACTGTGTCCTAGGTATAACATTTTCTGAGAAATCTTCTCATAAAACTTTCTGTGAGAACATGAGGTCAGCAGCAGCTGAAGTGGAAAACTTTAGGAGGGTATTATATAACAATGCTTATAAACTGATTAGTGTGGAAAGGTCAGAGCGACAAGAACAAGAAAGCACCTGCAAGTGTCATGTGGACTTCATAGAAACAGAATAAATGTTTTATGCAAAGTGAGATTATGTATTAAAAATTGTAATGGCACTATTTAATGTTCATGGCTAAAATTACATTAGTAAACATATGCATTATTATATATAACAATAAAACTACATTATTAATTACATTAATAAACATAAACATTTTATGCCTAGCATAAAAATTGGTTTTGCTTTTCTGAAGAGCAAGTAATGCAGGATTTGATCAGATCCACGTACACAATATGCATGGCACTGGGAACCTGGGAATCGTGGTGTAAGAATTTAGGTGAGGAGCCAATGCACTGAGCGTATCTGGTTAGGACCACATTCCCCAGGGAGAGTGTTACTTTGTTTCTGTTACAACCACTTCAGGTGCCAGACTGCACTAAAATCTCACCACCCATCAGGGTGAACTAAACTTTCTATCTCTTCAACATCCGTAATTTTGGTTGAGGAGGGCACTTGGGCAATGGAACACAGTGATTAGCACGTATTTGTGCTCAGCCTTCAACTAATTAGGCTTTAGATGCCCACGCTGTGATCAAAGCAATTAAAATTGTGGGGCTCATTTTTTAAAAAGTATATATCTAAACACCGAGAAAAAAAAGGACCTGTGCTGCGCTCCTCTTTATCACCATGAGACAGGGATCATGACACATAAAGCTATTTTTGCTCTCAAACTATCTTCTGAACATTTGTCTGAGAAGAGACAGCCCTTAATTAACCCTGCTATTTGTCTTTATCTCATCACTATCGGCTCCTGGGAGACTACAAACCCATGTTTATCCACTCTCTTTCTCCATCATCTCTAATTCCTCTCTGTTCTCTTCGGTTATATTTCCTCCTTTTCAAACATGAATCGCTCTTTTCTTTAACAAATTACCCTTCTCTTGATCCCGTTGTCCTCTCTTTGACACCAAAATGGCCTGCACATACTTTCTCCATTTCTTTACCACCTACTCCCTTCCTTTTTTTTTTTTTTTTTTGGTTTTATATGTTACATCCTTCAGGAAGCTTACTCTGAACCCCAAATCTAGGTTAAGTGCTCTTCTTATGTGGCACCATAGCACTCTGTGCCAACACTTACCTCATTGTCTTCCTGTGTGTCTACATTCCCCACTAGTTGGGAAGTTTGATGAGGACACAGTATTATTCACCATGATTCCCCTAGACCAGCATTGGAATGTAGTAGGTTTAAAATCTAATCAGAAATTATGCATCCAGCAAGGATATCCAAATTCAGTGGCACTGCTCTCTTGTCAAGTAAAGCTAAACAAAAAAGCAGGCATCAGTGTTATCCCTTGTTTCACTCAAAGTGCTCTTCCCATCGCCAAGCTTCCCGAGTGCCAATGACACCTACACTCATGCCCTTCTCGATTCTGTTCACAACACCCTCATTGTTTGCTTTATTAGGAAGTTATTTTGTATTGCCCCTTGGTTTTTTCTTGTCCAAAAATAGGGGTGCTTTGTTTAAAATTATCTCTAAAGAACAAGGGAAAAGTCTGAGTACTAAAAACCATATTTAAAAAATGTTATTTTCAGAATCATATCATTTCATCATTCTTGAAAAAATTGTAACATTGCACTATTTGGGTTTAATTTCAAGAACTTCAACTTCTTCTAATAATATATAAAGATAATAAAACTCCAAAGAGTTTAAGGCCATATCTAAACACTTTAAAGGAAGAGCATTAGTAGTTGATTCAGAGGTTATAACTGCCTCTTAAGGAACACATTGCTTCAAATACTTGCTGTAATAAAACTATACATAAATGCAACAAAAGACCTAAAATTAAATCAAAGAAAGAGTCATTTAATGGCCACTGATACTCTGCAGACAAAGCCTTAGAGAAACTTCAAATTGATGGCATACCCAAACTAGACAGAGCAATAGAGCCATCCCATTTTTAATTCTAAACTGTAATATCACTGTCTATAGGTACTTCCTGAGTACCTCTATCATAAATGTCATAATTTCCAAAAGCAAAATTAAATGCCAATTCAGTGATTTTTGTTCATGTTTTTATCGTAAAATTAGGCCCAATGAGTTTCTTTTACCTCATTGCTCTAAATCTGAAACCTTTAATTTTTACCACTAAGCTTCTTTGGATAACAGTAAATTGAAATGGCACTAAATGAAGAACAAAATGATATAGATTTACAAAAGCAAAATCCCTGTATATTAACATTAACCTTAGTTCACTATCTACTTATTTTCGGGAATGCTTGGCAAATAGGACTTCAATAAGATATTCTTGGCAGGGATTGTATAATGAGATTTCAAGTACAGATGAATGGCTGATTAGATGACTTTCAAAATCCGGTTCAATTCAGAAAGTTTGTGATTTAGGTCATGAATCAATTTAAGGCACTCTGCTGCACAAGTTCCTCATATTTCTTATAACAATAATAGTATTTGTAAAAAGAAAAGCCCACAGCCAGCAGGGAAATGGTACTTACGAGTACTGTGTCAGCAGTTCCAAATCATTATGCATGTTGATTGGATATGATTCACTGAGTTCAAACAACTTCTCTAGGGCCTCGTAAATGAAAATGATGCAAATAAGAGAAGCAAAAGCTTCTTCAGTAAACCGGGTGATATAGCAGACAAGGGAACTTGCATCAGTGGCCACAAGGATGATACACAGGGTTGCAGTCCAAAGTCCAATACTAGCTCTTAAAGATAGGTATGACAACCCATATTCTCTATGAGGAAGAAACAGAAAGAACAGTGGAAATAAGGTCATTCAACAGCGTGTCACCTTTTTAAATAGAAATATCAGGAAGTGAAAGTAAATATGTTTCACATCCCATAAATCTCTAAACTCAAGACACTGTCTTAAGGAAAGATATAAGGGAACAAAACTAAAAGGGGTTTCTCAGTACTTAGAAATGAATACAATTTTTTATAAATTTTATATAACAATATACACAAATCTTTTCCTTTTCCTCTATTTTCATGGAGAGACCAAAAAAAAAAAAAAAAAAAGGCAACTGAAATCAGCCACTTTCACCTCTCCCACAGACCTCCAGAAGTGATATCAGCAGTATAAATACTGTAGAGAAATAGACAGGGGCTAAGAGCCAAGATATATAACACTTACTTGCAAAATTTAAACAAAATCTTCTCAAACACCAAAACCGGTCCTGTACTGCCTAATATAGTAAGAGGCTGTCCACCAAAGAGAGAATAGGCTATCCCGGTCATGGATGCTCCAAAGAGAGATTCGATTGCACTCTGTGTAGAGATGTAAATGGTTCCATTACTTAAGCTGTACAGGCAGCCATCCTAACCAGTGAGAAATGTTTAACATCCATGGGTACATGCTTTCCCTTGCACTGTGAAAAGCCTAGCAACTCTAGCAAAACATAGGTAAGTGAATGGGAAAAGGAGTGGGAAATAGGAGGAAATCAGTTTAAGCAAATGGGGATGTGTCCTCTCTACTTCCTTATCTAACTTTTCTGTTGTCTTACTAAAAGTTTAAATATATTCAGGGTAAGTGTCTGGACAGAAGCAAATGTGGGAAATGAACTTGTTGCAAGGTAAGGACCAGAGCCTAAAGCTAGCCTAGGATTGAGGACTGAACAGAACCTTGTCTGTGACTCGGAACTAATTGTTCTGAGATATTCTGCTCCCATATACCAGTTCTATGAATCATCCAGGAAATTCAAATGACGCTTATCTGCCAGACCATACATCAAATCTCTCCTCGTACAGGAATCCAAAATTAAATGCTCATTTATCTATGTATCTTAAAAACTGATTAAGTTTCAAAGTTGAAAGAAAAGCATAATACATACTATACGACCTTCAGTTGCTTCTCCCAGCAGTCCTCCAAATGTTATGACAGGAGACATACAAGCGCAGTAGAGAAACAGAAAAGATGCTAAGCACTGCAGGCTGAAAGCATCTCTGAAGTCACTCCAGAAGTATGGAGCTTTTCTTTTGACATCTAAAATAAGTCCCCCAAAAATCCTAAGACAGGGGGAAAACACAATATTGAAACCCAACATAAAAAGCACACAAATCAAAATGCTCATTTGCTTTGTTGCCAGGCCACAGAATATGTTTTCCATCAGCAGAAGCGAGACCCATATTAACCTGCTACATTGTATTATCATGATCTACGGGGATGACGTTGCATTACTATGTTAACTCAATTCTTAACCGTATAATGTCTGAGACCAAACAAGCCCAGATTCTCTTAAACAAGGTTCAGAGCTGTTCATCAATCAAAATTCAAATGAGATTCAAGGATTATTCTAATCTTGGTGCCACATCTACATCCACCTACTCCTCCTAAACTCAGGCCTACTACCCTCAATGTTTCTAGTTGTTTATATTCCATTTAGCAAGCAGAAAGGGAGGGAGGGAGGGTAAACTGGCCTTTGTATACTCCAATAGTGAAAATCCTCCTAGAGAGAAAAAACAGTGTTTAAACATGGCTCCAGTTACCCATTAGTTCTGCCCCAAAAAATCCTTCACCACATTTTGTTGTAGGAAGACATACACATGGCCTTCTGGCTCATAGCAATACTCAATGGAGACAGATAGGTTCCAGCGTCATTTTCATTTTTAGGGGACTAGAAGGAGAATCTTAAAATAATCAACCTAGATACATGTAATTTTGATCCACTATTCCTTAAACATTTCCAATGTCTATCATTCACAAGATAATAAATAGCCTTACTTGGTATAAATTCATGTATTCTCCAAATTATATCCAAAAACCACACTGAAAAACTTGAAAGAGAACTTTTTGGGGGGAGAAAAGTATTAAATTGTGAACTGCCTAAAATTTGAGGACTAAATTTTTCTGAGTCTATTAGGAGTGAGAGCCTTAGTAAACAGCTATTCTCATTCTTCAAACATTTATTAATAATATGCAGACTTACCACTTGACTACTGAAAGTTCTTTGTGCTCCATAGAATAAAGATGCCATAGTAAAATGAATAAGACTATGATTAAGTTCCTACATGACTATTAATGGTGAAAAACCTATTATGTTCAAATGTCCTGCCAGAATAATGAATATATTTGGACTATACTAAAATATTAAACTTTCATTATGTATTTTATGAATAAGAAAATTCATTTGGAAGTTTTATAATCACCTCAAAAATGACTGTTTTCTTGAGAAATAAATTCTATTTGGCCTTGAAAATGTGCATACTCATTTTAACTGAAAATTTTGCCTGTTATTTTTAATTGCCCTGACCTGACTTATCTAGACATAACAGTACCATATTAATCACTTTCTTACAACTTTTTGTGTAATAGAATCATTATGTTTTCCTAGTGATTGCTTCCATCAGAAGGACAGGGAGTGGGAGAGAGTTGAAAAGAATGCAATTTCAATCAGAAAAAGGACATTTAAAACTCAGAGCAGCTTGTAGAGAACCTGTGAAATTCACATACATACACACAAAGATCATCTCAGGTTCCCCTACTTGTGTTTAGTAAAACATATACATATTTTTTATTTGAGGGATCATTTCTGAACGATTCAGTAACTTGTCAGTCACAATTCAAAACATAGTTAATCTACTAGTCTATTTATTCATTCACTTACAATTCATATCCTGCCTAATCCCAGAAAGATTTTGAGGTGGTTATGAACTATTAATCAGTAATTAATATTTACAGTTTTGATAGCACTTCATATTAGACCACTGCTTTCTAATTAATTACTTATTAGCACGTACATTAGTCTGAATGGCTGTTATATTACTGTTTGAAAAATCTGCTTTTAGCAGTAAAAATCTAAATCCGGAAGTGGGAGGTCATTACAGAGAACAGTGCAAGAGCAGCCCAGATGTACACCAGCAACTCCAGGAGAGCAGAGGAGTAATGGATACTTCAAGTCCTGTCAGCAACAGAATCTGTGGAAGAACTCTGGAGAAGCGAAGAGACCGGATATTGGTGACCTGGGAGGATTTAGGAAGCAGTAAGGAAAAGCGAACTTCGAAAAAAAAATCTAAGCTATGTGGCACAGTTACACCTGGGAGAGAGAGAAATTAAAACCCACCCAAAATTAAAAGACACATTTAAAAATATAAAAGCAAACAGAGGAGGAGGGCGGGGCAAGATGGCAGACTGGTGAGCTGTATGTTTTAGTTACTCCTCCAGGAAAGTAGGTAAAAAGCCAGGAACTGCGTAGACTGGACACCACAGAGCAATCTGTCTTTGGGCATACTTCATACAACACTCATGAAAACGTGGAACTGCTGAGATCAGCGAAATCTGTAAGTTTTTGCAGCCAGGGGACCCGCGCCCCTCCCTGCCAGGCTCAGTCCCGGGGGAGGAGGGGCTGTCAGCTCCGGGAAGGAGAAGGGAGAATTGCAGTGGCTGCTCTTATCGGAAACTCATTCTACTGATTCAAACTCCAACCATAGATAGACTGAGACCAGACACCAGAGACTCTGAGAGCAGCCAGCCCAGCAGAGAGGAGACAGACATAGAAAAAAAACAACACGAAAAACTCCAAACTAAAAGCAGAGGATTTTTCGAGTTCTGGTGAACACAGAAAGGGGAAGGGCGGAGATCAGGCCTTGAGGCGCATATGCAAATCCCGAAGCAAAGCTGATCTCTCTGCCCTGTGCACCTTTCCTTAATGGCCCTGGTTGCTTTGTCTATTAGCATTTCAATAACCCATTAGATCTCTGAGGAGGGCCGTTTTTTTTTTTTTTTTTTTTTTTTAAATCCTTTTTGCTTTTTCTAAAACAATTACTCTAAGAAGCTCAATATAGAAAGCTTCAAAGAATTGAAATTTGGGCACGTCAAGTCAAGAGCAGAACTAAGAGAGCTCTGAGACAAAAGGCAATATTCCAGTGGCTGAGAAAATTCACTAAACAACACAACTTCCCAAGAAAAGGGGGGTGTCCGCTCACAGCCACCATCCTGGTGGACAGGAAACACTCCTGCCCATCGCCAGCCCCATAGCCCAGAGCTGCCCCAGACAACCCAGTGTGACGGAAGTGCTTCAAATAACAGGCACACACCACAAAACTGGGCGTGGACATTAGCCTTCCCTGCAACCTCAGCTGAAGGTCCCAGAGCTGGGAAGGTGGAGCAGTGTGAATTAACAAAGCCCCATTCAGCCATCATTTGAGCAGACTGGGAGCCTCCCTACACAGCCCAGCAGCCCAGAACTGCCCTGGGGGGGCGGCACTCACCTGTGACATAGTACAGTCATCCCTCAACAGAGGACCCGGGGTGCACAGCCTGGAAGAGGGGCCCACTTGCAAGTCTCAGGAGCCATACGCCAATACCAAAGACTTGTGGGTCAGTGGCAGAGACAAACTGTGGCAGGACTGAACTGAAGGATTAGACTATTGCAGCAGCTTTAAAACTCTAGGATCATCAGGGAGATTTGATTGTTAGGGCCACCCCCCCTCCCCGACTGCCCAGAAACACGCCCCACATACAGGGCAGGCAACACCAACTACACACGCAAGCTTGGTACACCAATTGGGCCCCACAAGACTCACTCCCCCACTCACCAAAAAGGCTAAGCAGGGGAGATCTGGCTTGTGGAGAACAGGTGGCTCGTGGACGCCACCTGCTGGTTAGTTAGAGAAAGTGTACTCCACGAAGCTGTAGATCTGATAAATTAGAGATAAGGACTTCAACTGGTCTACAAACCCTAAAAGAACTCTATCAAGTTCAGCAAATGCCACGAGGCCAAAAACAACAGAAAATTATAAAGCATATGAAAAAACCAGACGATATGGATAACCCAAGCCCAAGCACCCAAATCAAAAGACCAGAAGAGACACACCACCTAGAGCAGCTACTCAAAGAACTAAAGATGAACAATGAGACCCTAGTACGGGATATGAAGGAAATCAAGAAGACCCTAGAAGAGCATAAAGAAGACATTGCAAGACTAAATAAAAAAATGGATGATCTTATGGAAATTAAAGAAACTGTTGACCAAATTAAAAAGATTCTGGACACTCATAGTACAAGACTAGAGGAAGTTGAACAACGAATCAGTGACCTGGAAGATGACAGAATGGAAAATGAAAGCATAAAAGAAAGAATGGGGAAAAAAATTGAAAAACTCGAAATGGACCTCAGGGATATGATAGATAATATGAAACGTCCGAATATAAGACTCATTGGTGTCCCAGAAGGGGAAGAAAAGGGTAAAGGTCTAGGAAGAGTATTCAAAGAAATTGTTGGGGAAAACTTCCCAAATCTTCTAAACAACATAAATACACAAATCATAAATGCTCAGCGAACTCCAAATAGAATAAATCCAAAAAAACCCACTCCGAGACATATACTGATCACACTGTCAAACATAGAAGAGAAGGAGCAAGTTCTGAAAGCAGCAAGAGAAAAGCAATTCACCACATACAAAGGAAACAGCATAAGACTAAGTAGTGACTACTCAGCAGCCACCATGGAGGCAAGAAGGCAGTGGCACGATATATTTAAAATTCTGAGTGAGAGGAATTTCCAGCCAAGAATACTTTATCCAGCAAAGCTCTCCTTCAAATTTGAGGGAGAGCTTAAATTTTTCACAGACAAAGAAATGCTGAGAGAATTTGCTAACAAGAGACCTGCCCTACTGGAGATACTAAAGGGAGCCCTACAGACAGAGAAACAAAGACAGGACAGAGAGACCTGGAGAAAGGTTCAGTACTAAAGAGATTCGGTATGGGTACAATAAAGGATATTAATAGAGAGAGGGAAAAATATGGCAAACATAATCCAAAGGATAAGATGGCCGATTCAAGAAATGCCTTCACGGTTTTAACGCTGAATGTAAATGGATTAAACTCCCCAATTAAAAGATATAGATTCGCAGAATGGATCAAAAAAAATGAACCATCAATATGTTGCATACAAGAGACTCATCTTAGACACAGGGACACAAAGAAACTGAAAGTGAAAGGATGGAAAAAAATATTTCATGCAAGCTACAGCCAAAAGAAAGCAGGTGTAGCAATATTAATCTCAGATAAAATAGACTTCAAATGCAGGGATGTTTTGAGAGACAAAGAAGGCCACTACATACTAATAAAAGGGGCAATTCAGCAAGAAGAAATAACAATCGTAAATGTCTATGCACCCAATCAAGGTGCCACAAAATACATGAGAGAAACATTGGCAAAACTAAAGGAAGCAATTGATGTTTCCACAATAATTGTGGGAGACTTCAACACATCACTCTCTCCTATAGATAGATCAACCAGACAGAAGACCAATAAGGAAATTGAAAACCTAAACAATCTGATAAATGAATTAGATTTAACAGACATCTACAGGACATTACATCCCAAATCACCAGGATACACATACTTTTCTAGTGCTCACGGAACATTCTCCAGAATAGATCATATGCTGGGACATAAAACAAGCCTCAATAAATTTAAAAAGATTGAAATTATTCAAAGCACATTCTCTGACCACAATGGAATACAATTAGAAGTCAATAACCATCAGAGACTTAGAAAATTCACAAATACCTGGAGGTTAAACAACACACTCCTAAACAATCAGTGGGTTAAAGAAGAAATAGCAAGAGAAATTGCTAAATATATAGAGACGAATGAAAATGAGAACACAACATACCAAAACCTATGGGATGCAGCAAAAGCAGTGCTAAGGGGGAAATTTATAGCACTAAACGCATATATTAAAAAGGAAGAAAGAGCCAAAATCAAAGAACTAATGGATCAACTGAAGAAGCTAGAAAATGAACAGCAAACCAATCCTAAACCAAGTACAAGAAAAGAAATAACAAGGATTAAAGCAGAAATAAATGACATAGAGAACAAAAAAACAATAGAGAGGATAAATATCACCAAAAGTTGGTTCTTTGAGAAGATCAACAAGATTGACAAGCCCCTAGCTAGACTGACAAAATCAAAAAGAGAGAAGACCCATATAAACAAAATAATGAATGAAAAAGGTAACATAACTGCAGATCCTGAAGAAATTAAAAAAATTATAAGAGGATATTATGAACAACTGTATGGCAACAAACTGGATAATGTAGAAGAAATGGACAATTTCCTGGAAACATATGAACAACCTAGACTGACCAGAGAAGAAATAGAAGACCTCAACCAACCCATCACAAGCAAAGAGATCCAATCAGTCATCAAAAATCTTCCCACAAATAAATGCCCAGGGCCAGATGGCTTCACAGGGGAATTCTACCAAACTTTCCAGAAAGAACTGACACCAATCTTACTCAAACTCTTTCAAAACATTGAAAAAAATGGAACACTACCTAACTCATTTTATGAAGCTAACATCAATCTAATACCAAAACCAGGCAAAGATGCTACAAAAAAGGAAAACTACCGGCCAATCTCCCTAATGAATATAGATGCAAAAATCCTCAACAAAATACTTGCAAATCGAATCCAAAGACACATTAAAAAAATCATACACCATGACCAAGTGGGGTTCATTCCAGGCATGCAACGATGGTTCAACATAAGAAAAACAATCAATGTATTACAACACATTAAAAACTCGAAAGGGAAAAATCAATTGATCATCTCAATAGATGCTGAAAAAGCATTTGACAAAATCCAACATCCCTTTTTGATAAAAACACTTCAAAAGGTAGGAATTGAAGGAAACTTCCTCAACATGATAAAGAGCATATATGAAAAACCCACAGCCAGCATAGTACTCAATGGTGAGAGACTGAAAGCCTTCCCTCTAAGATCAGGAACAAGACAAGGATGCCCGCTGTCACCACTGTTATTCAACATTGTGCTGGAAGTGCTAGCCAGGGCAATCCGGCAAGACAAAGAAATAAAAGGCATCCAAATTGGAAAAGAAGAAGTAAAACTGTCATTGTTTGCAGATGATATGATCTTATATCTAGAAAACCCTGAGAAATCGACGATACACCTACTAGAGCTAATAAACAAATTTAGCAAAGTAGCAGGATACAAGATTAATGCACATAAGTCAGTAATGTTTCTATATGCTAGAAATGAACAAACTGAAGAGACACTCAAGAAAAAGATACCATTTTCAATAGCAACTAAAAAAATCAAGTACCTAGGAATAAACTTAACCAAAGATGTAAAAGACCTATACAAAGAAAACTACATAACTCTACTAAAAGAAATAGAAGGGGACCTTAAAAGATGGAAAAATATTCCATGTTCATGGATAGGAAGGCTAAATGTCATTAAGATGTCAATTCTACCCAAACTCATCTACAGATTCAATGCAATCCCAATCAAAATTCCAACAACCTACTTTGCAGACTTGGAAAAGCTAGTTATCAAATTTATTGGAAAGGGAAGATGCCTCGAATTGCTAAAGACACTCTAAAAAAGAAAAACGAAGTGGGAGGACTTACACTCCCTGCCTTTGAAGCTTATTATAAAGCCACAGTTGCCAAAACAGCATGGTACTGGCACAAAGATAGACATATAGATCAATGGAATCGAATTGAGAATTCAGAGATAGACCCTCAGATCTATGGCCGACTGATCTTTGATAAGGCCCCCAAAGTCACCGAACTGAGCCATAATGGTCTTTTCAACAAATGGGGCTGGGAGAGTTGGATATCCATATCCAAAAGAATGAAAGAGGACCCCTACCTCACCCCCTACACAAAAATTAACTCAAAATGGATGAAAGATCTCAATATAAAAGAAAGTACCATAAAACTCCTAGAAGATAATGTAGGAAAACATCTTCAAGACCTTGTATTAGGAGGCCACTTCCTAGACTTTACACCCAAAGCACAAGCAACAAAAGAGAAAATAGATAAATGGGAACTCCTCAAGCTTAGAAGTTTCTGCACCTCAAAGGAATTTCTCAAAAAGGTAAAGAGGCAGCCAACTCAATGGGAAAAAATTTTTGGAAACCATGTATCTGACAAAAGACTGATATCTTGCATATACAAAGAAATCCTACAACTCAATGACAATAGTACAGACAGCCCAATTATAAAATGGGCAAAAGATATGAAAAGACAGTTCTCTGAAGAGGAAATACAAATGGCCAAGAAACACATGAAAAAATGTTCAGCTTCACTAGCTATTAGAGAGATGCAAATTAAGACCACAATGAGATACCATCTAACACCGGTTAGAATGGCTGCCATTAAACAAACAGGAAACTACAAATGCTGGAGGGGATGTGGAGAAATTGGAACTCTTATTCATTGTTGGTGGGACTGTATAATGGTTCAGCCACTCTGGAAGTCAGTCTGGCAGTTCCTTAGAAAACTAGATATAGAGCTACCATTCGATCCAGCGATTGCACTTCTCGGTATATACCCGGAAGATCGGAAAGCAGTGACACGAACAGATATCTGCACGCCAATGTTCATAGCAGCATTATTCACAATTGCCAAGAGATGGAAACAACCCAAATGTCCTTCAACAGATGAGTGGATAAATAAAATGTGGTATATACACACGATGGAATACTACGCGGCAGTAAGAAGGAACGATCTGGTGAAACATATGACAACATGGATGAACCTTGAAGACATAATGCTGAGCGAAATAAGCCAGGCACAAAAAGAGAAATATTATATGCTACCACTAATGTGAACTTTGAAAAATGTAAAAACAAATGGTTTATAATGTAGAATGTAGGGGAACTAGCAGTAGAGAGCAATTAAGGAAGGGGGAACAATAATCCAAGAAGAACAGATAAGCTATTTAACGTTCTGGGGATGCCCAGAAATGACTATGGTCTGTTAATTTCTGATGGATGTAGTAGGAACAAGTTCACTGAAATGTTGCTATATTATGTAACTTTCTTGGGGTAAAGTAGGAACATGTTGGAAGTTAAGCAGTTATCTTAGGTTAGTTGTCTTTTTCTTACTCCCTTGTTATGGTCTCTTTGAAATGTTCTTTTATTGTATGTTTGTTTTCTTTTTAACTTTTTTTTTCATACAGTTGATTTAAAAAAGAAGGGAAAGTTAAAAAAAAAAAAAAAAAAGAAAAAAGACAAACAAGGAAAAAAAAAAAAAAAAAGTTGTAGTGCCCCCTTGAGGAGCCTGTGGAGAATGCAGGGGTATTTGCCTACCCCACCTTCATGGTTGCTAACATGACCACAGACATAGGGGACTGGTGGTTTGATGGGTTGAGCCCTCTACCATAAGTTTTACCCTTGGGAAGACGGTTGCTGCAAAGGAGAGGCTAGGCCTCCCTGTATTTGTGCCTAAGAGTCTCCTCCTGAATGCCTCTTTGTTGCTCAGATGTGGCCCTCTCTCTCTGGCTAAGCCAACTTGAAAGGTGAAATCGCTGCCCTCCCCCCTACGTGGGATCAGACACCCAGGGAAGTGAATCTCCCTGGCAACGTGGAATATGACTCCCGGGGAGGAATGTAGACCCGGCATCGTGGGATGGAGAACATCTTCTTGACCAAAAGGGGGATGTGAAAGGAAATGAAATAAGCTTCAGTGGCAGAGAGATTCCAAAACGAGCCGAGAGATCACTCTGGTGGGCACTCTTACGCACACTTTAGACAACCTTTTTTAAGTTCTAAAGAATTGGGGTAGCTGGTGGTGGATACCTGAAACTATTAAACTACAACCCAGAACCCATGAATCTCGAAGACAGTTGTATAAAAATGTAGCTTATGAGGGGTGACAGTGGGATTGGGAATGCCATAAGGACCAAACTCCACTTTGTCTAGTTTATGGATGGATGTGTAGAAAAGTAGGGGAAGCAAACAAACAGACAAAGGTACCCAGTGTTCTTTTTTACTTCAATTGCTGTTTTTCACTCTAATTATTATTCTTGTTATTTTTGTGTGTGTGCTAATGAAGGTGTCAGGGATTGATTTAGGTGATGAATGTACAACTATGTAATGGTACTGTAAACAATCGAAAGTACAATTTGTTTTGTATGACTGCGTGGTATGTGAATATATCTCAATAAAATGATGATTAAAAAAAAGAAAAACAAAAAAAAAACAAACAACAAAAAAAAAAAAAAGCAAACAGAATGAGTAATAAAGCTTCCAATGAAGGGAAAAGGAAAAAAATTATTTGAACCATCTCAAATTATCGAGCCTGATATCAGAGAAAAAACATAGATAAAGGAAAAAAGCACAGTAAAATTAAAATGTAAAGTATTGTTAGGAACTGGAAAGTCAGCCTGAAGAACACAGTGCAGGCAGTATGGGAAACGGCCTTGAGGGGAGGGTAGCACCAATCCTGCAAAGCCTATGCAATTGCATTCAATTATAATGGAGGCTGTACACACATATTCCCTGAAGAGACCCGCCCAAGGGTTCCTGATATTCTGCTCACACATTGCTTGAAGAGAGATAAGCTGTCAAACCATAAAGAACCATTTTAAGAAATAAATTGAAGCTTTCATCTCTTCAAAGATGTGTGATTAGAAAAATAAATGATATAGCTCTTTCAAATCACAGCCATAAAAATAAAAAATACCATTATATACATCCTATTTGCATTTAATGAGATAGGGTCTATATGACAGTTCTTGGTATTTATTTTTATTTCCATCTTGAACTTGAAGCTTTCAACAGGCTCTTTTGGAAGGGTCAACTGACAGTTTTCTTATTCATTCTAAGAATCTGTGAATGCATTTTACACAGAGCAAAATGAAAGACTAGGTAAGATAAAATGGAATGGTGTATCCACAGTTTCGGCCTAATAGTAATGACAATTATTAGTAACTTCAGAGAAATCAAATTAATTGGCATTTTTGCTTCCAAAGTGTAGGTATTGAAAGTATAAAATAAATTAGATCTCAAAACAGTAACTGCTGACAGACAAGAAACCCATGTCATTTGCTTCCAAAAGCCCCATAAAAGTGCTTTTCACCAACCTTCCAGTTCGCTGGAGTTCAGGTCCACTGTGGCCTCCATGAGGCTCTGCTTCCCCATGAGCTGCTGTTCCATTTGGTACAGCAGGAATTTTCCTCTTCTCCTGTGGGAAGTTTGTTAAATTTCAGGTGCTAATTGTAAATAACAAAAGCAATTTCCTTTTTCTTGATGCAATAAGGCAGAGTGGCTAAGAGACCAGTCTATATTACTTATTTGTTGCATGATGTCTGCCTCTAAAGCTTCAGTTCCCTCCTCCATTTCCTGGGGGTAATAACAGTACCTATATCATAGTGTGGTTGAGAGAATTAAATGAGGTGATGGACATTCATTCATTCTTTCAACTATATTTATTGAGTGCCTAGTGTCTGCCATTCATTGTTATGGAGGCTGGAGATACAAAGGTGAACAAGAAAAGGTATTGTATTAGTGGAGACAGACAATAAACTTACAATGTCAGGCAGAGATAGGAGCTATGAAGAAAAGCTATGAAGGGGCCAGAGATTAGGGTGGGATGGGATCAGGTGAGGAGGAATTATTTATGGTGGTATCATATGCTTAGCATAGTTTAATTGTTTAATAAATGCCAACTATTATCGTTAACTATTTTTAAAGTATATATTCCTCTGTGATTCTTGCTAATATCGTCCGACTCAAAGGATGATGTACAAAGTAGTTCTTTCCAACTCATAGCCTCCAAAGATTATTGCAAAAGTAAGCTTCTAATGAAGACAATGACAAACCAACTGAGTCTACAGAAGTGCTGTTTTCCATAGGTCTATTCTACCCAGTTTTGTAAGTGATGGGTTAAAAAAATCAGAAAATGCTACCTATTGGTGATGTTAGAGCACATCAATGTGTTAAAAAGTGCTTAAAAGCATAATACAAAAGTTTCAAGTGGTGTAATTAAAAATGTTACTTGACTGCCATTCCAAAATAGAGTTAGTGCTCAACATCATATGTCATTAGGGAATTGCAAATGAAAACAACCATGAGATACCACTACACAGGAGATGGCTAAAATCCCAAACACTGACAATATCAAGTGCTTACAAGCTGTGGGGCAACAGGAACTCTTATTCATTTCTGGTGGGAATGCAAATGTTACAGCCACTTTGGAAGATAGGTTGGCAGTTTCTTACATAGCTAAATATAAGCTTATCATCTGATCCAGCAAATGTGCTCCTAGGTATTTATTCAATTGAGTTGAAAACTAATGTCTACACAAAAATCTGTGCATGTTATGTTTATAGAAGTTTTATTCCTAGTTGACAAAAGATGCCTTCAACTAAGATGTCCCTTAATAAGTGAACAGATAAACAGTTGATCCATTGAAGTGAATTCACCTGCTGAAGTGATCGGTACTTTCAAACAATGGAATGTCACTCGGTGATAAGAAGAAATGAGCTATCAAGCCCCGAAAAGAAATGGAGGAAACTTAAATACATATTGCTTAATGAAAAAAAGCCAGTCTGAAAAGGCTACATATAATATGATTTCAAATATATGACATTCTGGAAAAGGCAAAATTATAGAGACAGTGAAAAGATCAGTGGTTGCCAGGGGTTGGAAGGGAGGAGGAGATGAATAGATAGAGCATAGGGGATTTTAGGACAGTGAAACTATTCTGTAAAATACTGTAATAATGGATAAATGACATTGTACATTTGACAAAACCCATGTACAATATAAAGAGTGAATCCTAAAGTAAACTATGGACTTTAGTTAATATGAATATATCAATATCAGTTCAATTGTATCAAATGCATCACCACCCTAATGCAAGATATTAATAATAGCAGAAACTGAGTGGGGGAGAAAGGAGGCATGCGGAAACTCTGTCTTATCTGCTCAATTTTCTGTAAACCTAAAACTGCTCTAAAAAGTAAAGTCTATTAATAAAAAAATTACATTGGTGAAAACATGAAGAACAAAAGTGACTTAACTGATCTTATGTATGACAGGACATTTAGGTAGAATAGTACACATTTAAAATGTGAGAAAAATAGGTTTTGAAATGCACACATGGGGCAGCCCCTGGCCTGAACAAAACAGGCCTGTGGACCTTGGCGCACAGCAGTCTGCCTGACCTAGGCAGCTGATGTTTAACCTGTCATCTTTGTAAGCCAGTAAAGAGAAAAAGGGTAAATTGTAACTTTAAATGGGAAATAAGCAGGAGGTGAGAAACTCTTGGTCTCACAAAAGAGCAAGAATGTTAATCTAGTCTACCTGCTTCCTGGCCCCCAAGTGTTATCACTCTTGTGGTTATTTACAAAGCCCCATCCTATACTTCTTTCCTTCCTGCACCACACCCATGTCACAGGATGCTCTCCCACCCTTAGGAATGTCTTTGTCTTAAACCCTTCCAACTGGCTTGCTGTCCTCTTTCAATCTCCTGGCAAACTTCCCTGTGAAAGTGGTACCCACCTGGAGAGAAAAAAACTGATTTCTGCTGATTTCTGCCTCCCTGTGAGTAAGCCCCAAATAAAGTTCATGTTTCAGAAAATGCTCGGCGTCTTCTTTGGTCTTTTGACTGGCAAAGCCCCTTCGGGCTGTGACAGCACCATATGGAAAGTTGATTGCTTAATATTTTTTAATATCTTTGTAATTTCCCCAGGTGGATGAATAGATACACTGAGAGACTAAAGTTCAAGATAAAAATCATCCAACATCTGTCAACTGGCAAAGGAACTGCCTTTACCAGTAAATAGTGAGCACATATTAGTACAGGCCTTTAAAAGTGGCATCTATACCTATTTCCCAGTCACTAAGTATAATGTCTCTTAGCTTCCACAAGTCTCAGAAAGCAAGCGATATTACTTGGTCTTCTGGGAAATTGTCCCTTATTGGATAAGTTAACTTTTATTTACAAGATAAAAAGCTATACATTGAGAAAAGAAATGATAAACCATGCAAGATAATAGCCACTCGAAAGTATCCATTTCCTCAAGGAGAGTTCTTCATATAGTAAAGGAATAGGATGTTTGAATAGAGTAGCATATCCATGAAAATTCTGAAGATTCTGGGGGAAATACAGGAAATGTTTTAGTACAGAAACACAAGCATTACAGTATTTCCCCAAAGAGTAACAGGATGGGTAGATCCTCTCTGAATAATTTTAGATTCTCTTGAATACTTAAATTTTACAATTTATTAATTCACTCAACAAAAACTTATTGATTGCCAATTTGCGTCAGGTACCAGTGGACAAATTAGACCTGTGAAGCTTACATTATAATGGGGAAAGAACAGACAATAAACAAATAAACAAATAAATACATTCTTTGTGTATTAGAAAGATTAAGATTTACGGAGAAAGAAAAACGTAGAGCAGAATAAGGGTGATCTGAGTTTGGGGTACATGGCTAAAAAGGAGGAAATGGCAATTTAAATAGAGGGTCAGACAGGCCTCAGTGAAAGAGTGTCATCTGAGAACAATGTGAAGGAGGTGAGGGAATTAACCCTATGGATAACTGGTGAGTGTCCAGGCAGGAAGAACAGCCAGGGAGGCAGCAGTGTTGCTGGAGAGTGTGAGAAACAGGGTGCGCCTGCTTGGAGAGAAGTGAGTAAGGAGGAAAGTGGTACGTGATGACTACTGAGAGGTAAAGGGAGGGCAAATTGTGTAGGTTTTTGTAGGTCACTGTAAGGATTTGGCTTTTATTCTCAGTGAAATGAGGAAAGTGCAGGGTTTTAAGCAGAGCAGTGACATACGCCAACTTGGAGTTGCTCTCTGCTAGGTTGAAAATAGATTTTAGGAGATAAGGGTAGTGTCCTAGTTTGCTAATGCTGCAGAATGCAAAACACCAGAGATGGATTGGCTTTTATAAAACGGGGGTTTATTTCACTACACAATTACAGTCTTAAGGCCACAAAGCATCCAAGGTAACACATCAGCAATCGGGTACCCTCACCGGAGGATGGCCAATGGCCTCCGGAAAACCTCTGTTAGCTAGGAAGGCAGCTGGCAACTGCTCCAAAGCTCCGGCCTCAAAACGGCTTTCTCCCAGGACGCTCCTCTCTAGCAAGCTTGCTCCTCTTCAAAACATCACTCCCAGCTGCACTCCCTTTCCTCTTTGAGTCAGCTCATTTATATAGCTCCACCGATCAAGGCCCACCCTGAATGGGTGGGGCCACGCCTCCATGGGAACATCTCATCAAAATTATCTCCCACAGCTGGATGGGGCACACTCCAAGCAAATCTAACCAACACCAAAACTTCTGCCCCACACAAGACCACAAAGATAATGGCATTTGGGGGACACAATACATTCAAACCGGCACATTCCACCCCCTGGACCCCAAAATGACATTATCTTTCCAAATACACAAAATACATTCATTTCATCACAGTATCACAAAAACTTAAATCATTTCAGTAACAAAAGTTAAGTACAAAATCCCATCAAAATCAATTATAGGCATGGCCAGTCCTAAGGCATAATTTTTCTTTAGCTGTGGATCTGTGAACTTAGAATAAGTTATGTGCTCCCAATATACAAAGGACAGACATTCATAGGATAAACATTTCCATTGCCATAAGGAGAAACAGTAAGGAAAACAGGGTTAACAGGACCAAAACAGTTCCTAAAACCTGCAGGACAAACTCCATTAGATTTCAAAGTCTGAGAGTCATTTACAGAACAACGTTGCATCCTTGGGGCTTGAGAGAGCGGGAGCCTAACCCTTCCCAAGGACCTTTTTGGCAGCTGTTTCCTCTCCAAATGCTTGGGTGAGTGCTCCAACATATCCACACATTGGGGAGACCACCTTCTCGGCCCCACCCTCCTCAAACATCGGGGCAGCTCCCGGATTCCCTTCCATCTCCGGGGCACACGCTCAACCCCTTCAGAACAGTGTGGTGGCAGCCAGGCTCTCCCCAATTCCCTGGGAATGTGCTCCACCCTCTTTGGGACCTGAGGTGGCAAAACTCTTCCAGAGCATCGAGGCGGAAGGACCGCCCTCGACCTCCAGGGCAAACTCACCCCTTCCATGCATGTGGGCTGCTCCACTCTCCCAGCCCGAGACCTCCTGACTCCAGACCTCAACCTCCATGGCTCTGTCTTTGAAGAGATTTTTCCTTTAATTTTTTCCTTGTCTGTCTCCTCCAGTCCAGACTGGCAATGGCTCTGTCTATAAAGATCTCGCAAAAATTCTGTTGGCTTTGCATGAAGCATGCAGGGGTCAAAGCCATCAGACAATAGGACTTTCCACAAATCCTTTCTGCTTAACTTCTTTTCCAATCTTGGCTTGTACTGAAATGGCAGCTGGCTTCCATGTTTGGTTATATCCTTATGTTGGGCTGTAGCTTCTGGGATTCCACCCCCTGGAAGCCTGTAATTTTCCAAGCCATCAACTTCTGGTTTCTTTGAACCCAAGAGTTCAGTTCTAAGTTTATCTCTATCTGCTCGCATTTTACTATAAGCTGCAAGGAGAAGCCAGGATACGTCCTCCACACGTAGTCTGGAGATCTCCTCAGCTAAGTATTCCAAGTTGTTGCTTCCAGATTCTTCCTTCCATCTGACACCAGGACTCAATTTTGCCAAATTCTCTGCCACTTTAAAACAAGGATCGCCTTTCTTCCAGTTTACAACACATTCATCATTTCTGTTCCAGTCCTCATCAGAAGTATCTTTAGAGTCCATATTTCCACAGTCTCTTTAAAGCAGTTTTGGCCTTTTCTATCAAGCTCCTCACAATTCTTCCAAAGTCTTCCCCTTATCCATTTGAAAAGCCGTTCCAACATGTTTGGTATTTGCAAACACAGCAGCAAAAGCACCCCACTTCTCTGGTACCAAAATCTGTCCTAGTTTGCTAATGCTGCAGAATGCAAACCACCAGAGATGGATTGCCTTTATAAAACGGGGGTTTATTTCACTACACAATTACAGTCTTAAGGCCACAAAGCATCCAAGGTAACACATCAGCAATCGGGTACCCTCACCGGAGGATGGCCAATGGCTTCCGGAAAACCTCTGTTAGCTAGGAAGGCAGCTGGCAACTGCTCCAAAGCTCCGGCCTCAAAACGGCTTTCTCCCAGGACGCTCCTCTCTAGCAAGCTTGCTCCTCTTCAAAACATCACTCCCAGCTGCACTCCCTTTCCTCTTTGAGTCAGCTCATTAATATAGCTCCGCCGATCAAGGCCCACCCTGAATGGGTGGGGCCACGCCTCCATGGGAACATCTCATCAAAATTATCTCCCACAGCTGGGTGGGGCACACTCCAAGCAAATCTAACCAACACCAAAACTTCTACCCCACACAAGACCACAAAGATAATGGCATTTGGGGGACACAATACATTCAAACCGGCACAGGTAGTAACATGACCAATTTAGGAGGCTATTTCACTAATCCAGGAGCAAGATGATGGGAGTTTAAACCAGGCTGGTGGTGATAAGAGTGAGAAATGGTATGATTCTGGATATACTTTGAAGGTAAAGTCAAAAGAATTTCTTGGTGGAATGGAAGTGAGGGGTAACTGAAAAAAAAAATGATTTGGGACTGACCAACTATAAGGATGGAGTTAGCATCTACCAAAATGAGGAGGGACAGATGGAACAGGTTTGACAGAAGATCAGACCTTAGTTTTGGACATGTTAAGTTTTAGATACCTATCATACACATAAGTGGGGACATTGAATAGGCAGTTGGATAAATGACTCCTAAGTTCAGGGTGGAAAATAAAATCGGGGGCAGATTTAACACTAACATCGGATAATATTACAAGAAAGTGAGTGTAGCTGGTGGAGAAAAGACAATTAAGGACTGAGCAATGGATCACTTCAACATAAGGAAATCAGAGAGAAGAGGAAGAATGAGCACAGGAGACAGGAGTGACTCATGAGGAAAATGAAGAACATGTGCTGTCTTGGGAGCAAAGTGAAGAAAGTACAACAGGGAGACGGGAATCATCGGCTCTGTGAAACGCCACTGATTGAAAAGCTAAATAAAATGCAGACTGAGAATTGACTATTTAGCATTGTGGAGATCACTAGTGACCTTCATGTAAGTAACTTTAGTGAAATAATGGGACAAAGCCTTACTATAGTAGGTTTAAGAGAGAATTGGAGGAGAGGGTTTGAAGGCAAGTAGTATAGAGAACTTTTCTGTGGCATTTTGTTGCAAAGGGACCAAAGGAATAGTTTAGTAGCTGGTAGGTGTAGCAGTATCAAGAAAGTTCTTTTTTTAAGATTGGAGAATTAGCAGTATGTTGAATGATCATTTAAATGATATAATACGAAACAAAAGACTTCATGATATAGAGGAGATGGGAGAAATTGTGGAGTGACATCCTTGAGTAATGAAGAGATGGGATCTGGTGCACAAGTAGAAGTAGACAGTTCATCAACAGTAATACACAGGAGGCTGTGTATTTGGGTACAAGTGTTGGCACCCAAATACTGTGGAAGTTCTCTTTTGATTGCTTCAAATTTCTCAGGGAAGTAGAAAGCAAGTCAGCACCTGAGAGGGGAGGTCAGGAAGGAAGTGTTGAAGATTTGAGAAGAGAAGTATGAAATAGTCATATAGAAAGAATAATTGGTCTAAGGAAACACAGGATTATTGCCTCTCAGCATTAAATTTTTTTAAGTGAGATGAGTCAGTGTGGTTAGATGTTTTCCTTCAGCCACATTCAGCTGCATCAGTGCAGGTGCAGAGTGAAGAGTTGGATTCACATAGGGTTCTGGTTTTGACAAGCAAGTACATGGCATGAGAGATGAGAAAGAAGTCAAGAGTATGCATAACGGAGTGATTATAATGATGGACATAAGTTCTTAGATGAATGTTCCCAGGTTTTTCTCTTAAAACAAGTTATTCTTTTCTTAACAGAAAGAAAAAAGTCTTTAAAATGCTATGACTTACACATTTCAAAGGAATAAAAACCATGGGAATTAAAATTATCCCATGGGGAAAATATCTGAATAAAAATGAGGTCAGGGTGCTTAATATATTTTAATTAATTTTGCTCTGGCTAATAAAAGACAATACAGTATCATAATATCTATTATTCAATTACAACATATTTTTAAGATATTAATATTCTAAGGAAGCAAAGAGTGTATCTTTAATACAAATTCATTATAGAGAACTGTGCCAAGACGAGAGTTACTAACCATATGTGGCTATTTAAATTTAATTAATCTAAATTAAGTAAAATGAAAAATTCAGTTACTCAGTTGAACTTGCTACATTTCAAGTGCTCAACAGTGGTTTTGCTTATTAGACAGAATAGATATAGAACATTTCCATCATCATAGAAAGTTTTGTTGGACAGGGTTACTAAAGAACATCAGTACAAAGAGGTTAAGGCATTTGTTCAAGGTAGTACAAATAGATAATGGCAGAACCTAGTGCCTTGATTTTCATGCAATGTTCCTTATACTACTGCCTCTCGATACCCAGAATCCAATAGCTAATTCTGATTTACAGGATCTTGTAAAAATAATACAAGAAAAGCACATGGCTCTCATCCCTCCACTGTCCTTAAATTCTTCAAAGAGATGTTTTCAAAAATGCTTGGCTCCAGTTTTAAAGTTTGAAGAAATAATTGGCATTAACAGTATGTTTCCTTTAAATTGATGGCGGGATTGAGATGAACTTTTTAAATATTCATGGTCGTTTCCCTAAGTCTGGCTAATCAGAAAAACTTCTAAGTCGAGGACTGGGTCAGTTAGAACATGTCACTTCACTAGGGCAATAGTGTTAGACCAGGTTGGACTCCACAGGGCAAGGGTCAAGAGCAAGGCTGAGTAAATGACCACTGGGAGGGCTGCAGAGGGCAGATTCAGGAGGAAAAGAGGTGGAAACAGGAGTGGAATCAAACATTTGGCTACCACTCTCACCAAAGTTATGCTTGCAAAAAGAAAATGACCCAAAACAATAGTGACAGTCTATTTTTATCCTTCTGGATTATGTAATAGGTAAAATACATATTGACTTTTTATAGGCAGAAGTTTTACAGTTTTCACACAAGTCCACACAAATGTAATACAAACATAAGAATTATATATAAACAATTCTTCCCAATCCCAAATATGATTAGCAGGAAAAGACAGTTTCTTACATGATATGATTAAAATGTGCCTTTAAATTTTCTTAATGCTTGCTAAATGAAAAGTGATACATCAAAACCTAAAAGAACATTCACGGGCTTTTTCTCAACTATATTATACATTTTTATTAAAATTTTAATTTTCCTCAAGTGTTATATCTTAGTTGGGTCTAAACTTTTTTCTGGGTTTGATTACCATTTATTTAGGAACATTTTCTCAAAACTCCAAATTGCTCAGTGAAGTGTGCTGGAAAAATTCAATGAAGACCACAACTTCAGGCTCCTGCCTTTGTAAGATTAAAACTTAAATCATTTGAATCTTTTGGATGTGTTATACTATTTTAGGAAATGTATTTAAAAGAGAAGGGAAATGTATTTTAAATGTATTTAAAAGAGAAAGGAATGATTGGACTTTTTAGAGTGTTTTCAAATACACATACCTGGGAAGGGACATTTTTGGGAGGCTCTATTCGAATGCTTGGATCCCACTCTCCAGGAGGGAGTACTGTAACCTGATCCAGAAATTCATCAATTCCTGATACCAAGTCATTACGATCTTTAGCTTTATAAGCAACATCATGAAATACCTAGAGAAGGAAGAGAAATATCATTTATACATAAAATACAATTATAAAATCTTAATGGGTCCAGTGTTTTCATTTCAAATATTATAACAATTTGAAGGAAATAGGCAACCCTGATTCTAAAGAAGTTTATGATACAAACATTATAATTTTACTTCATTCTGTGAATCCACACAGCTATGTATTTTCCTTAGAATGCTAGAATGAATGTTGGAATTTCTGGAGGCAAAGAGTAAAGGAAAAGTGAGAGGAGGATGAGAGGACTCTTATTAAACTAGAATTCATGATTCAGGCTAGGCAAACATTGTTTATGTGTGGGTAATCAAACACTGTGGAGAAAGCCCTTACTTAATAATAGAGGTCAAAATTTGCAGAGTACATTTGAAATTTTAGGAATATTTATATTCTAATTATATGTATATTAACATACATAAACAAAAGGTAAATTCTGTTTCAATTTTAGAAATAGTTATAAACTAGTATTTTTAATGTTAGTATTTTTTCTGAATATACATCATATCAATTCAGTACAGAAAGTGTACTTCCATTCAAAGTATGCATTACATTTTATGCCTACACACTCATGCACTTACGCACACACACACGGTGGTAGTCATTGGGCCTGTTGACACATTCCAGCTCTCCTTCCGGCTAAGTGGTAGGATTGCACTTCTTTGCCTTCTTTGAAATTGGATGTGGCCTACTTAGGTGTTTGTATGTCACTTATAAATGGAAGTTATAAGCACCAGTGTGTGATTTATCATGTTATCTTTTGTCTGCCTTAGTGATTGAGAAAACACAAGTTGAGACGGAACTTTTATCAGCCTCGGTACCTGAGCGACTATAATGAGCAGAGCTCATCTGCAAGCTTGTGAGGAACTTACAGCATGATAGAAATAAACCACTGTTGTTTTAAGCCACTGATATTTTAATTGGCTGTTCCTGCAGCATAACCTAATCATAGAAGTGATATCCTTAATATTAAAAGGGGGAAAGTAGGAATAAGAATAAACAGGAAAACTTAGTTTACACTAAACATAATAGAAATGTTTCTGATGCTTTTTGTATTTCACATCATATGAAATGGAACAGACAAATATTTAAAATTAAGGACTCCTATATTATTCTTTAAGGTTGCCTATATTATAGTTACTAAATATCCCAAAATTTCTAGGAAAATTCTACTGTGAAATATTCTATCCGACTTTTATAACATTTGTTTCAGTTACTGGTTTGAAACTCAATCTAAACTGCTCAAGTGATAAAGCCCATTTAAAAAGGCCTTTTCTTGACTTTCCAACTAGAAAATTTCACAGAATATTATTGGTGTGATGAATACACCTTTGCTTAGGAAAATATGAAGAGATCAATAATAACCAGTTGTATTTTGAGAAAAATATTTTTTACATATTGAAAACACAGATTTGCCTGTCTCAAACCACTCATTTTATGACTCAGAGTATCTTCTTCTAAAGATTTTTACAGTTATGACACTTAATCTGAATATCTAGAAATTGTAAACATGCTTCATACCTTTAGAGTTTAACTACTCTTTTCCTACTAGCAGAAACTCTCTTGAAATCTTCCTCATTTGATCTGATTAAAAAATTGTTTTAAAAGATCATATGATCCTATACTATGCTTTAGGGAGATAAATGTCTAAATTTAGAACAGCTGATTTCCAATTATTTTAATTATTTAAAGTTCTTCAAAGATACAAAAACAACTTGTTTTATTTTAAATTATAAACAGTATTTACTACTGTTTTCCTATCACCAACTTCCCCAATAACTTAATTAGCCATTGTTTTAAATTGTTCTTCCTTTTCTTTGTCTAGCTAAACTAAAATTCTGATTTCAACATAAAACATGAGTTCACTTACTAAATATTTATTGGACTATCTAGGTCCTACGAATACAGCACTGAGCAACAAAAACCCATGCTTTCATGGAGCTCATATTCTGGGGTGGGGGGGGGTCGACGAAGACAGAAAATAAGCATAATAAATATGTACATATTTTGTTGGATTATGGGAAGTGCTGTGGAGTAAAATAAAGCAGGGAAAGGGAATAAGGTGATTAGAAAATGAGGCAACAGAGGTGATATTTCAGCAAAGACCTGAAGGAGGTACAGATGCAAGCCATGCAGATGTCGGGAGCGAGACCTTTCCAGACAGAATATCTAGTGCAAAGATCCTCCCGTGTCACGTTTGAGAAGCAGCAAGGACGCCAATTCCCGGGGATGAGTGAGCAAGTGGAAGAGTGTGGTGGTTTGGAGTTATGTACCCTGGAAATACATATTCTTAAGCTTAATCCACTCCTGTGGGTGTGAACCCATTGTATATAGGACATTTTGATGAGGTTATTTTTACCCAAGGTGTGGCCAACTGAATCAAGATTTTTTACAAGACTAAAACACTGCTGTGATTTTATTTCTACTGCTTTTTCTTTTTAATTAGAGAAGCTGTGGGTCTTTAGAAAATCATGCAAAGAATACAGAGTTCCAATATACACTCCCTATTATTAATACCTTGCATTAGTGTGCTATATTTGTTACAATTAATGAAAGAATATTGTTATAATTGTACCATAAGGATGAGTCTTAATCCTATTATTGGAGACCTTATAGAGGAGGCCACAGAGAGAAGCCACAGGGAGAAGCAAGAAGCTAGAAGTCAATGGACACAGGAAGAGAAAAAGAAGACACTGCCATGTGCACTGCTATATGAAAGAAAAGCCAAGGACCAAGGGTTGCCAGCAACCATCCCCAGACCACCACAGTCTTCAGGGAGAAAGCATCACTTTGCTGATGCTTTGATTTTGGACTTATCCTAGCCTCAAAACTGTGTGTCAGTAAATACCTGTTGTTGAGCCAACCGATTTGTTTTAGTGGCCAGGAAACTTTAAAATATAAAGTAAAAAAAAAGAGTAACAGGAGAAGATGTCTGAGAGGTAAGGTGGAGAAGACAGAAGGACATGGTACAGGACTTTGTAGGCCATCCTGAGAAGTTTGACTTGTAGTTTGAATAAGATAGAAGCCATTACTGAGTCTTGAGCAGAGGAGTGATTATACTAGCTGTTTTGTTGAAAACAGAGGAAAATGGGGCAAAAGCACAGAGAACAAAAGGGAGGCTGCTGCAATAGTAGAATAAGAGTGGTCACCCGAACCAGGTAATAACAGCAAAAACCAAGTGATAACTGTGGGATGTGAGATGAAGCAGAATTCTGGATATATTTTGAAAGTAGAACCAGGAATATTTATTGACAGTTTGGATTTGGGATGTGAAAGAAATAGAGGAGGCAATGATGACTTCAGGGTTTTTCCATGAGGCCAGAGTCAATATCTTTAATTTCTACCACTCTATCTCCAGTATCTAATACATCTTCTGGGGAGACGTTGGACTATGGAGATCCAAGACTCAGTCCTCCCACCAAAACAATGATTAAACAGGCAGGAATTGTCTGAAACAACTATATTGAAACTCCAGAGGCCAGAAGAACACTGTACAGCATCCAGGGAAAAGCAGGAGAAAGAGCCTGATAAATTATGGTAACAGTAAACTGCTGTCTCCACGCAGTGGCTGTTGGTGTCCATTCCCCACTTTCACAGCAGGCTACCATGGGATCTAGTCCCTGCCTAGGTTGCTGGTGACAGAAAGGGACATAAAAATCCTCTAACCAATCACTGATCATGGCTTTTGATTAGCAAATTTGGATTTCTGGGGGCCTGGCTTTGAGGGCAGCCATTGTTTTAACCTGCCCAGACAAAGGCAGCAGCAGTCACTGTTTCAACTCTCCTCCCACAGGGGCAGAGGCAATGGAGACTTAAAGATACTGCACTTCCTCAGGGCCACAGAGTACAGACAGGTGATGGGCTATATTTTCTGGGCAGGCCAGAAAAGCTCAACTTTGGGGAGCCAAAGAAGAAGCTCTTGGCGACCTTCCTGATCCCCTCCCCAGGGCACTTTGGAGCTGGTCTACACTCAATTTATGGGTTCTTGATCCTGCTTCAGCTGGAAAAGACTGATTTGGGAAAGTCCTCTCCAGTCTATCACTCTTCCCAGAATTTGTCCTCTAGGTAAAAGCAGCTTGAGACAATGAAAGAAGGCAGACAGTCTGGGACAAAGGCCTGCTGGCTTCAAATGTCCAGATGAGGGAGGTCTGTCTCCTGGGAAACAGAGAGGACAGTCAAATTCCTGTAAACAGGGGAACTCCAAAACAACTAACAAGCAAAAGCCTAGGACAAGACAGAGGCCCAGAAAGACAGGAAAATCCTGCACACTGCATGTGCCTTGGACAGACCTTCCTGATAGGAAGGCCGAAGCTCAAGAAAATGTCTTATCATCAGCTGGTTATAAAGCCAAAAATCAGACATCTCAGGGAATAAATTCCAGAGTTAACATTTTAAAGGGTTAAAATGTATAGTGTGCAACAAAAGACTACAAGTCAAAGAAACAGGAAATGATGACCCATCCAAAGGGTAAAAATACAAAAAACACCAATGAAGATGATGAGACTGTAGACATACCAAACAAAGCTTTTAAAAAAATATTTTTAAAATGCTCAAGAAGATGAAGGAAAATAGAGAGAGAACTAAAGGATATCAGGAAAACAAGTGAGCAATATGAGAGTTAAGAAAAGAGAAATAAATTTTAAAAAGAAACCATACAGAACTACTGGAGTTGAAGACCACAATGACTGAAATGAAAAATGCTCAGGAGGGTTTCAAGAGTACATTGGAACTGGCAGAAGAAATAAACAGTGAACTTGAAGACAACAGACTTGAAATGACTCAGGCTGAGGAGCACAAAGCAAAAAAAAAAAAAAAAAAAAAGAAATATTAAAAGTGAAAATAGCCCAAGACACCTCTGGGACACCATCAAGCACACCAATATATGCATCATGGGACTCCCAGAAGGAGAAGAAAGACAGAAGGAATAGGCAGAAAAAAAAAAAAAAGACAGAGAACTTCCCAATTCAGCAAAAGACATGAATATGCATATCCAAGATGCCCAGAGAACACCAAACAGGATAAATATGAAAAATACACTGAGTCATATATTGATCACACTATCTAATGCAAAGGACAAGGAGAGAGTTCTGAAAGCTGCAAGAGAAAAGCAACATGTTACATACAATGGATTAAAATGAGTGCCAATTTCTCATCAGAAAACATGGAGTCAAGAAGGCAGTGGGTTGAAATACTTAAGAGTGCTGAAAGAAAACAATAGCCAACCAAGAATTTTATATCCAGCAAGACTTTCTGTCAAAAATGAGGGAGAAATTAAGACATTTCCTGATAAACAAAAGCTGAGGGAGTTTATCACCACCAGACCTGCCCTACAAGCAATGCTAAAGGGAGATCTTCAGTCTGAAAGGAAAAGACAATAGACAGTGTTTCAAACAGCTTAAAGAAATGAAGAACTATGATAAAGGTAACCATTTTGGTAATTATAAATGCCAGCATTATTGTATTTTATTATTTGGTATGTAACCCCTGTCTTATTTCCTATAGGTGCTAAAATGCAAATGCATAAAAAGTAATGATAAATGTGTATGCTTTTGGACATACACTGTACAAAGATATAAGTGGTAATAAGTATAAATACTGGTTGGGGAGGGGGATATAGAAAAACTATATGTGCCTGCTATTGAAGTTAAGTTGGGATCAAACCAAATATAATTGTTATATATTTAGGATGTTAAATTTTAATCCCATGGTTATCAAAAGGAAAATAGATGAAAATACAGCCAGATATAAATGAGAAGGCACTCAATATGGTACACCTCAAAAAAATCAAATAAACATCAAAGTAGGCTTTAAAGAAAGTGACAAAAAATGTATAAGACTCACAAAAGCTAAATAGTAAAATAGCAGAAGAAAGTCCCACAATATCAGTAGTGACTTTAAATGTAAATGGATTAAGCTCTCTAGTTAAAAGGCAGAGACTGGTAGAATGCATTAAAAAGCATGACCCAACTATATGCTGTCTGCAAGAGACTCATTGTAAAATCAAAGGTACAAGTAGGCTGAGGGTGAAAGGTTGAAAAAATATATACCATGCAAGCAGTAATCAAAAGAGAGCTGGAGTGGCTATATCAATATTGGATAAAATAGACTTTAAGTCAAAACAGTTACAAGAGACAAAGATGATCATTATAAACTGATAAAGTCAACAATTCAACAGGAAGATGTAACAGTTATAAATATATATATATCTAATGGCACGGCCCCAAAATATACGAAGCAAATACAAACAGATTTGAAGGGAGAAATTGACAGTTCTACATTAATAGCAGGAGATTTTAACACACTACTCTTAATAATGGATAGAACATCTAGTCCGGAGATCAATAAGGAAGTACAGGACTTGAATGATACTCTAAACCAACTAGACCTATCAGACTTACAGAGAACACTTCACCCAGAAAAAACAGAATAAATAGAGTACACATGGATTATAATCTAGGATAAACATATGCTGGGTCACACATCATCTTATTAACTCAAAATTATTGAAAGCATACAATGTATATTCTCCAAACACAATGGAATGAAGCTAGAAATCAATAACAGCAAGAGAAAGGAAAAATTCACAAATATGCGGAAATTAAACAACATACTCTTAAACAATCAATGGGTTAAAGAGGAAATCAGAAGCAAAACTAAGAAATATCTTGAAGTGAAAGAAAATTAAAATACAACATACAAAAACTTAAGGAATGCAGTGCTGGGAGGGAAATTTATGCTCTAAATGCCTACAGTAAAAAAGAAGAGAGACTTCAAATCAGAGCCCAACCTCAAAACTGGAAGAACTAGAAAAAAGAAGAGCAAACTAAACCCAAAGTGAGTAGAAGGAAGGAAATAAAAGACTAGAGCCAAGATAAATGAAATAAAAAAGTTAGAGAGAATCACCAAAAACCAGAAGTTGATTCTCTGAAAAGATCAACAGAATCAACAAACTTTAGCTAGACTAACAAAGAAAAAAAGAGAGAGGATACAAATTACGAGAATCAGAAATGAAAAGGGGGGGCATTTCTACTAACCCCACTGAAATAAAAAGGACTATAAATGGATACTATGAAAAACAGCATGTCAATAAATTAGATAGCCTAGATGAAATGGGCAAATTCTTAGAAACATACAAACTACCTACATTGACTCAAGAAGAAATAGAAGTTCTAAACAGTCCAATTACTAGTAAAGAGAGTGAATCAGACATCAAAAACCTCCCAACAAAGAAAAGCCCAGGACCAGATGGCTTCACAGGGAATTCTACCAAACATTCCAAGAACACTTCATTCCAACTCTGTTCAAACACTTCCAAAAAATTGAAGAAGAGGGTACACTCCCTAATTCTTCTATGAGGCTACCATCACCCTCATACCAAAGCCAGATAAAGCTACCACAAGAAAAGTACACTTCAGACAAATATCTCTTATGAATATAGATGCATATTCTCAACAAAATACTAGCAAACCAAATCCAACAGCATATTGAAAGAATTATACACCATAATCAAGTGGGATTATTCCCTGGTATGCAAGGTTGATTCAATTATAAGAAAATCAATTAACGTAATACAACACATTAAGAGAATGAAGGGGGAAAATGATCATTTCAATTGACGCAGAAAAGGCATTTGAGAAAATTCAGTGTCCTTTCTTGATAAAAACACTTACAACAGTAGGCATAGAGGGAAAATTCCTCAGCATGATAAAGAGCATATATGAAAATCCCACAACTAACATCCTACTTAATGGTGAAAGACTGAACACTTTCCCTCCAATATCAGGAGCAAGACAAGGATGTCTATGGTCACCACTGCTATTCAATATTGTACTGGAAGTTCTGACCAGAGTAATTAAACAAGAAAAAGAAATAAAAGCTATCCAAATTGAAAGGAAGAAGTAAAACCTTCCCTATTTGCAGGTGATATGATGCTATATAAAGAAAACCTTTAAAAATCCACAACAAAGTTCCTAGAGCTAATAAATGAATACAGCAAAGTGGCAGGGTACAAGATCAACACCCAAATATCAATAGTGTTTCTATTCACAAGCAATTAACAATCATAAGAAGAAATCAAGAAAAAATCCATTCACAATAGCAACCAAAAGAAACAAATATCTAAGAATAATTCTAACCAAGGATGTAAAGGACTTGTTCACAGAAAACTACAAAACATTGCTAAAAGAAATAAAAGTAGGAACATGGAAGGACATTCCATGGTCATGGATGGGAAGACTAAATATCATTAAGATATCAATCTACCCAAAGCAGTTTATAGATTCAATGCAATCCCAATAAAAATTCCAACAACCTTCTTTGCAGAAATGGAAAAGCCAATCATCAAATTTATATGGAAGGGTAAGGGGCCCCAAATAGCTAGAGCCAACTTGAAAAAGAAGAATGAAATTGGAGCACTTACACTTCCTGATCTTAAAACTTATTACAAAGCCACAGTAATCAAAACAGCATGGTGCTGGCACAAAACAGATATGTAGACCAATAGAATAGAATTGATAGCTTAGAAATCAACCCTCACATTTATAGCCAACTGATTTTTGGCAAGGTGAGAAAAGTTACTAAATTGGGAAGGAACAGTCTCTTCAACAAATAGTGCTGGGAAACAAGATCTCCATTTGCAAAGACGAGAAGGAGGACCCTTAACTCACACCATATGCAAAAATCAACTCAAAATAGATCAAATACCTTACTATAAAAGTCAGAATTATTAAACTCCTAGAAGCAAATGTAGGGAAGCATCTTCAGGATTTGTGTTAGGCAATGGTTTCTTATACCCAAAGCACAAGCAACAAAAGAAAATATAGATAAACAGGATCTCATCAAAATTAAAAACTTTTGTACCTCAAAAGACTGTAATCTTGGAAGTAAAACAATGATCCACACAATGGGAGAAAATATTTGGAAAGCATGTATCCAATAAAGGTTAAATACCCAGAATATATAAAGAGATCCTTTCAACTCAACAACAAAAGGACAAACAACCCATTTTTTAAAAATGGGCAAAAGACATGAACAAACATCTCTCCAAAGAAGATGTACAAATGGCCAGAAAGCATATTAAAAGATGCTCAACGCTATTAGCCATCAGGGAAATGCAAATCAAAACCATGAGATACCATTTCACACCCATTAGAATGACTGTTATTTTAAAAATGGAAAAAACAAGGGTTGGAGAGGATGCACAGAAATAGGGACACTCATTCATTGCTGGTGGCAATGTAAAATGTTGCAGCCACTGTGGAAGACAGTTTGGCCATTCCTCAGAAAGTTAAATATAGAACTACCATATGATCCGGCAATCCCACTACTTGGTATATACCCAATAGAATTGAAAGCAGGGACTCAAACAGATATTTGCACACCAATGTTCATAGCAGCATTATTCAAAATTGTCAGAGAGGGAAGCAACCCAAGTATCTATCAACTGATGAATAGATGAAAAAAATGTGGTACATACACACAATGGAGTATTATTCAGCCATAAAAAGGAACAATGTCCTGATCCGTGTAACAACATGGATGAACCTTAAAGACATCATGTTGAGTGGCATAAGTCAGACACAAAAGGACAAATATTGTATGATCCCACTGATTTGAAACAATTAGAATAAGCACACTCACTGAGTCAGAATTTAGAATATAGGTTACCAGGGGATGGGGTTGGGATAGGGAATGGGTAGTTGAGGTTTAAAATGTACATCTTGGTAACGGAGCATGGTGACGGTAGCACAATGTTGTCAACGCAATGAACAGCACTGAAATGTATATCTGAATCTGAATATGATTAAAAGGGGAAATATTAGATTGTCTGTATGGTAAATAAAAATATTTTTTTAAAAAATATGGTACTACACTACACAAACAGTGAAACTGAAGTTAAACCATGGACTTTAATAAATATTACAGTTATAATAATGTGCTATCATCAATTATAACAAACATTTCACACCAATGCAAGGTGTTGTGGGTGGGGTGGTGTATGGGAATTCTGCAATTCATGCATGATTGTTTTGTAAACCCAAAACTTCTTTAATAAAGAGAAAAAACAACTAGAGAGAAAAGATGTCACCCATAAAGAATAATAGTAATCAGAACTAGAGCTGACTCTTCAGTGACCAGGGAAAAAATTAGAACTTGAAAGAAAAATAAAACTATATTGTCTACATATTAAACTCAAAAGGATCAACAGATACTTTTTTTTTAGAATTATCAAGAATGTTTAGCATATTATAAAAGAATATACAAAGATCATCCATACTTTTATCCACTGGTAACAATAGCTAGAATATACAATGTAAAAATGTTAGTACTAACTATGTAACAAAAATACAAGGTATCTGGGAGTAAATCCTAAAAAAAAGTGTAAGTCCCTTTCAATGAGAAGTTTATAAACGTCTCTCTTTATTTCACATCCCACATCCAATTAGTGAGCAGAGTTTAAACATGCACCTCTGAGAATTCCAATGTTTAGACATAAGGAAGTACCAGAAAGGGAAATTGAGAAGCAGCAGCAATGAAGAAATCCCATTTAATGTGTTTTTTCCCTTCAAGACTGTTTTTACTGTTTAGACCTTTGTTCTTCCATATATTTCTTAGAATAAAATTATCAAGTTCCCAAAAAAATCCTGTTGGGATTTTGATTAGAATTGTATTGATGTCTCTATCACCACTATTCTTTGCCTAGATTATTGCACTAGTCTTTAGGTAGTCTCCCTGTTTTGCCCTTGCTGCTCCAGTCTATTCAGAATCCAGCAGCCAAGAGATCTGAAGACGTAAGTCAAATCATGTCATTTCTGTACTCAGAACCTTCCATTTGCTTCCCGACTCACTGAATGTCCTCACACAACCAAAAAATACCCTACCCTGACTGGTCCTCTGTTATCTTTCTGAACTCATCCCCTGTTGCTCTCTTTCTTGCTCACTCCTACCCAGTCACGTTGTCCTCCTTGCTGTTCCCCAGCTATTCCATGGTCACTCCCATCTTAAAACCTTTGCCCTTATTTATCCTTCAGCTTGGAAAGGTCTTCCCGTGGATATCTGCATAGCTTGCTTCCTCTCCTTCGGGTCCTTTGCTGAAATGTCTCCTCAGTAAGTTTTCCTCTGACCCCCTTATTTTAACATGTAATTCTCTGCATTGGACCCCTTTCATTGTTTCCACCATAGCACTCATCATCATATGTCATGTATCTTATTCATTTATGTTAGTTTTTCTTTCCACTAGAATATTAGCTCAATGAAATAGAGTTTTTGTCCAGTTTTCTCAGTGCTAGATCCCCAACAGCTGCAAGAATCCCTGATAAATAGTTAACATTCAATAAATATTTATTGAATGAATTAATGAAGAACAAAGTGATGGAGGGACTTCCCCTAATAGAGCTCTAAGAATCATTATAAGGGCACTTTAGTTAAGACAGTGTGACATTGGCACATAGACGGATGATTTTTTGAAAGGCAGTATTTTAACCAGTGAATAAATGATGGACTAGTCAATAAATGGTACACTAAGCCAACTGGTTATCTACATTAAAAAATGAAATTGTATCCCTATCCATATCCCACACAAAAAGCAATTTCATATGCATTTAAAACTTATATAAGAAAGATAAAGTGTAAAACTAATTGCACACAATATAGAAGACAACTTTATGACTTCAAGGTAAGCAATAATACTAATCTCAAAGATTATATGTCAAAACAAAGCATCCAACAACTTATAGCTGTTCTTCATGGAAAACAAAGAAGAAAGGTGTTTAGGAATGCCAACGAAAGATGCCAATACAGATCAAATGAAGTGAGTACTGAACACAGGCTTAGCATTGGTGGCGTTACTGAGAGCAGTTTCAGTAGAGTGTTAGTAGCAAAAATCAGACTGCAATATGTTAAGTGGTAAATAAAGGCTAAAATATTCAAGACCACGTAGACAATATTCCTTGAAAGCTCTTGAGAGTCAAATTCAACCAACACTTCTTAAATGGTAGACGCTATGCTAAGCAGAAAGGGATTTTTTTTTTAAGGATAGGGGAAGACATGGACATTATTTCATTCGTATTTCTTAAGCAAATACTATGTGTTAAGCATGTTTTTTGGTTGAACAGAAAACCAGTGGTGACTTAAGCTCTAGGAAATATTTAAATTTTTACCTCAAAATCCAGAACAAAGGAGAGAAAATCAAAGCCACCTTTTTCTGTAAATTTTTTGTTTTGTTGTTGTTTTCTTAAGAACTATTTATGTTAATACATAATGAATTCCTGATTGTTACTTTTAAATGAAATAACAAATAATGCTTTTATAGTTTTAATTTCTATTGTGGTCAATATGGGTATGTTACATAATCAAAAGCTATTTGGGGTCCTTAATAATTTTTAAAAATGTAAAGGGAGACAATACATTTATAGTAGTGCCAATAAACACAACCGTATGATTGATCTCTTGTAATGCTCAACTGAAATGAGAAAACATTAGGTTGATTCAGGGTAAGGTGTTAGTAGGATGATTAGCACATTCAGTCATTCATTTGCAAAACAAGTTATTGAACCAATACTTAGGGCTAGACACTATGCTAAGTCTGATAATACAAAAGAAAAAGACAGCCTACCTATAAGTAGTTCCCAGTAGAGAGAGGCAAATACTTACTTGAGCACTGGCAAGTAACTTTGCCAGCACGCCAAAAATGAATACAATGTGGTAACGGCTCTCATGGAATTTACAGTTTGATAACGCAATCCAATTCACCATTTTCTTAACCAAAGTAAGCTCTATGAATCAACATACTAAATTTTGTTCTTAATGAGTATAATTATTCAATAGCCTTCAAAGGAATTATATATAAGCAAAACAATTCTCCACCAGGCCTTTGAACAATAAAAAACTTTTTTCTTTTTTAAAAAGTATTTAAATGTTCTTTGATGTTCAATCACTATCCTATTTTAATTTACAGCTCCCATATTTAGACAAACTTCCTGGTTGGGTTTCTGCTTCTCTATCCCACTGCCCACAAAGAGTTACAAATTGCCCTAAAGCTAAGCTCCAAACTTTCAAGTCTGAAGTGTTCATCTCTGAGCCCTGGGTTAAGAAAGTGTACGTTCAAGCAATTGTGAAGAGGGATGATAGATGTTACATGGCTTTTGGTGTCATGTATACTATTCAAATAAATCATTTTTTCTTTATATTTTAAAGTCATTTTGCCCAGAGCAAGCTTTGATATTAACAGTGGTGCTTACTTTGGCAGCACTTATACTAAAGGAGAATGCCCATAAAAATATTCTAAATATCACTAAACAAAGGTTCTTTAGAATATAATGTATTTAAAATATTATATTCATATTTGAATTTATTACTCTTTGGAACAAAATTTTCCAAGGGAAATTTTGTAGTGGAAGCCTGGCAAAATGGGATCTGATATGGAGAAATCTGATTCACAGCAAATTATCATGAATGCAGGACCTCCAAAAGTTAGGTATACCTAATGGGAAAAAATGTTCCTAATGAAGTCGAATAAATACCTCATCTGTCATTAAGGTTGCAATGGATCTGCCAATTTCATGGTACTGTTGACCCTTTCCCAGGGGTCCCAGAAGAATGAACAAAAATCTGTAATTAAGAAGAAAAAAAAGAAATGTTTCAAAGTGGAAATATAAAAATAATTTTAGTAGTACAGAATCACTTTTGTCAAAGGAACTACTGAAGATGGGGATTTTGATGTGAAATACTTCCATAGTTTTCCATAGTTTATTATTTTTTAAAACATTTTACAATTGTTGATGTTTATTGCTTAAGATCCTCACACAATGGGAACATGATTATTTTTATCTCAGTGTTTCTATTTCAGTTACCCTGTAGAACCTACATTGTTGGGAATTGCAAGGATTCTATGACTGTAAGAAAATGTAGGTGAGAAAAAGGGTAATTTGATCAAACTCTTCTGAATAGAGACAAAGAGAACTTACTAATATACAAAATGGATAACTAGTTAAAAGAGAAAATAAGGTAATAACAGTAGTATAAATAGAGAGAGAAAATATGGTCAACAAAACAGTAGGTTTATATGAAAGATATTAAATAGAAAAAATGGTCAGGAATCAAAGATCAGTGATGCAGAAAAAAGTGGGAAGTTAATGATCTGTAATTCCAATGCTAGAGGAATAAAAATACCAGTTGCTCCATAACACTCCTTTGAAATGATGTTGAAAGTCTGGCAAACTCATTATCACAACTGGAACTTTAAAATAAATCAACACAAGCACCAACTTGGGGGACTGGTAATTGTCCTGTCTCTGAAAAGTTCAAAGCTTCAGGGAAATGGTGAAAATAAAAGAATGCCCTATAGCCTACAATATAACTCTATGGTGTTAATTTGTTAACTCATTTATGCTTTCAATTATTAAGCCTGATGACTTTATAAGGTGGACTGAAATTAGCATTAATTCTACCCTCCATTTAGTTGTAAACTTTAGAGATTCTACATGCTTCTCTATGAAGCATATGTTACACAGTTTTAGAGGGTCTGACTAATTTTTTGTGTTAGTTGTAATGGAATCCAAATTATTATCTACTGTATAGTAGTGTCCACTATACGTTAAAAATAGGAATAAATTAATGTGGTAGCTTTATCAACTATAATACTTTAAAGTAATTTCATAATCTATGTATATCTTGCTATTTTTCAGGCCTCCATTCCATAGGCTATTTATAAAGTTCTAAAAGTTTTTTTTTTTACATTTCTACTACGTGTTGCTGTCCTAAGAAAGGATAATTAGGGACCTTGAATGTCTAACTAATCTTCTTCCACTTTTCTCCTTTTCTAACTAGTCTGGACTTTAGAATCTCTCCCCATGAAGTAGCTCTGCAGTGCCCCTAATTTTGACTCCATTGTTCTTTACACATATTTTGCCATATCAGTATGAAATGAGGTCATCTAAACCTGACAAGTTTTCAAAGTGAGGGTGTATAACCCCATTACGGTTTCTTCTACTCCAGGGAATTGCTCTCTTCTTTCTTTTGATATATGGGAACTCATCATTGTCACAAATAACCACAATTTACTCAGAGTTCACCTCACACCTTTGCTTAGAAGACTGAAAAGGAATTTTAAACTCTGCCAAAATAATACCTCTACATTTTGTAAGTTTGACATCTTTAATAGCGAATCCTAGATTACCAGAAACTCTGAATAAGTCATAAGTTATACAAAGACAAAGAATCAGCCTTAATCATATAGTCAGATACTATTTTAACGTGCTCTGCTCATCACCCTTTTTAAATACAAGTTGGTATGGAAACAAATTCTCAATAGCCTCAAGAAGGAAGAACAGAAACTTCTTTCTACAACATGAATGGAAACTAGATTCCTGCCTCAAACCACAGAATCAGGCACAGGTACTGGAACAATGAATCCCATTCCAGGCAGCTGAGTTCTTACAAGATGTGGCATCTCCTGGTTGCATCATTTTATATTTTTGGAATATCTTATCCATAATCAAAGCATGAAGTGATGTAATCTGCTGTGTTTTGAGTTAAGGCCAAAGGTCCGTAGAGGAAACATTCCACAATCCCAGTTGCCACAGCCCCTGGATTTTTCATCATTTGAACCTGGCTAGGGCATTCAGTGTTCGGAAGAGGAAACTTATTATTACCATCCGAGACAGTTGCCCAACAAAGGGCACCCATCGTGTGGGAAATGGGACCCAAGACAGTATGTTTTGCTGTGGGACTAGGACCAGAGCGAAAGGCTGTATGTATTCAACAGTCATATTTGATGATGGAAAAAGGGAAGAAACAAGGTCCCCTGGGTGAATTAGTAGGAACCTAAAGTGCTGAAGTTAATACTTTTTTTCTTCCAACCAATTTGCCCATGGGCAATAGGGACAAATGATAACATAATTTAATTCATATCATCCCTAAGTTATTAGATTTTATGCATAGTTAAATGAAAAGCAAGTTCATCCAATCAAATTAAATACGTACTTTTGACTCAGATTCAACCACACTACCATAATGCTACTACCAGTGATTCTTCAAACCCTGTGTGTGGGATGCAGTTTGTGTCTAGGGTTGAAACATAAAGGTAAAATTGATACTGAAGTGGCTGTTCTAATGGGGGCACAAATATATATTTTGGAGACCTACTCATCCAAGCATAAGCCAGGCATTGGAAAGTTTGATCTTTTTCAGTTTGATCACATTCATCTATAGGATCCTATTTAGCACATGGTGTGATGCAATCTTTGAGAAAAGCCTAACAATCACTTTTTTCTTTTTTTACCAAAAAATGTAAACAAAGGATTTATATAATGATATAGATGAAAGTATCCAGAGATGAGGTCTGAAGTTTGTTAAAAAGAAACAGAATAATAGAATAATTTTAAAGCCCTTTTCCCCTCCTCCAAAACCAAGAACTATAGTTTTATAGATTACACATTAGTTCCTAGATAAAACTAAAGAGGAACTAAAGAGGAAATTATATTAAATTCTTCATTATTTTTCCCCACAAAAATGGTTGAGGAAAAATGTGGCAAATGCTCTTATAATTTTTACCTGGTTGGAATTGGGACTTCAGCCAGTCCTTGAAGCAATACAGCTGGAGACAACCTGACAAACGCAACTACAGTTCTATCCAAGAATTCCAGTTCCCCAACGAGGATGTTTGAAGCTTCAGCACCTGGAGGAATCTTTTTCATAAAATGCAGATCAACCTGAGAGTATCACAAATTAAAATAATAAGTCAAAATTGGAATAATTTGGTGGGTCACATTCTTACACAGTGTTTGACATACAGTAACCCTTCAGTAAATATAGTTTAAATAAATGCACACAGTTATTATTTTTAAAAGAATCTTCTTCAGCATCAGCAATCTTGAAATTTTAGGACAGAAAAGTATATAAGCTCACTTAAATAAATACACTTTAACCATAATTTAATTTGCATTTGCCTACATATTTAAATATTTTACACATTACCTTCATTTTTGTGTACAACGCATTTCAATTAACTGCTACTCAAAATATGTCTATTCCAATAGAAATATAATCGTATAATCATGTTTCTCCTTATAGCATAAATTATAACTTTACTCTTCTTTTATATCTTAGATATTCTATATTCTTCACTTTCTATACTTAACCTGATAATTATTTTTTCAATTTTAGTTTCTCAGCAGAGAATTTTAGAAATAGCAGAGTAGAGAGAAAAAGAATAAAACCATAACATTTGGAGTTGCTAAAGAGTTGAATTTCTGACACGAGATGTCTATGGTTGAAATGAATGCACACAAAAGAAAAGTGACCATTAACAAGAAGAAATGCTAAGTAAACAGTAAAGGGTGAAGTCTGGAAAATGAATGTAAAATATCCATAAGAATAAATATCAATTTTTTATGCACAGGGCCTCAGTGGAAATCAGTGACTTTAAAACCAATTTTATAAGGTCTTTCTCTCTTTTTCCTGATTCATTTGGGTTACTTTTTATGGAAATCTGTTTGTAGGGTGATTAAGTTTATCTGCTCTAGTAATTGGTTTTATGATCTCATGTTATTAAGATAGGGGCCAAACATCAAAGTGGGAATAGCCAAGAGAGAGAAAGAAGAGCCCTGGCAAATATGGGTGAGACTGAAATTATTTTTTTAGGCCAGATAGTTCTTTTGCAGATTTAATGACTTGGGAATATTTTTTCCAAAAAGTTAAAAATGGAACAATTTAAAACTCTTGGTATCAGTACCTTAGAGAGAACATAGCCACACTGTGTTAAGATTAAATACATTGCAATAGATTAAATACATTGCTTTCTGAAATCAAGACTTCATTACAGCTATGGGGAAGGCTTGTAACTACTTAGTTTTCCTGTAAATAATGATTACATGAAACATAAAATCCAGTATATGGAGTATACATTTATCACAAGAATTAAATGCAAAATAATCTGCAGTACTCAACTGAAAATATCAAATAAAACCAATGTTCTATTTTATAGAAAAAGAAACATAATTTAATAAAGCAAAACTGCTTTTAAAAAGAAATATATGTCAAATAGTATAAATCCCCAAGTTTTTATCCTACAAATATGTTAAAAACAATTCATAAAGCACATTCATTGGGATACTGTACATTTTTCTTTTGTAGAACCTAACTTTTCATTTTTAGATAAAAAGGTATTTATTTACTTTAAGAACTGAAGATTAAACTTCATATGGCTTATTATGGTATTTTATATTTTTCTACCTAGGAGAAATGTACATGTTACAAAGTGCTTTAAATTAGTAATGCTTTTCAATTTCACTATAATGCATAAATTCCCAAAAAGGGAAAAAGAGATTTTCCATACACTACTATCCCTTGTAAGAAAAAATAATAAATCTTCATAAGTCTTGCAGAGCCTAAAAGAGTAAATAATTTAGGTTTTTTCCCCCAAATGGAATGAACAATTATACAATGCTAACACATCAGACTAAAAATTAAAATGAGAAAATAGCTTTTAAAGCAAACATATACTTGATAATCAATTTGAGTTATATTAATAAATAACTGCTTTAACTTTAATGAGATGTTCCACCTGGAAAATTTTTCCAAACATGTTTATTTGCTTGATAATAATAACTAATAAAAACAATAATAACTACTGAATCTGTATACCAGGCAGGTAGCTATTTTAGAAATAACTGCTTTAAGATATAATTTAATTAAATCAAGGGATACCTAGTGTGCTAAAACAGTTTAATTTAATGAAAATAAATGTATGGTCCTTACACATGATTTTTTTTTGTTCTATTACATAATACATAAGCTATTGCTGATATCTTTCATTTAATGAAACATTAAAATACACATAATTTTGTATTTTATACGTTATATTATTTATTTTAATATACATTAAAAACACTAAAATATACAGCATTTAATTTCTGGATTGGAAAATGTATCTTTTGATTCTAAAATACAATAAATAAATTATAGCATATAATATATATCTGGAATAGCCATTATATTATATTATTATATTATATTAGTCCTGGGTTAGCTATATATTTTGGGGATAATATACATTTTCTAATTATATTCTTATGCATTATATTATGCCTGGGGTGTCCCTAAATATCTATATTTGTGTAATATACAACAAATAAAGGACCTTAGTTTGCAATCTAACTACTTTTAAATATAACAAAAAATAATTACATTGAAGGGTCACAATTTAGCCTTTTATAAAATTACAGCTATCCAAAGAGTTCTGATGATGTGGGTCAAATTATATCCCTAAAACAATCCTTAAGTAATAGAGAAATTCTGGAAGTTTCTGGTCCTCTGAACAGGACCTTGAAGGAATCAAGCTATTCCAGATTCATACTTATGCTTTTGGTCTTTTCTATACTCCACCTTTATGCTAACAAGGGAAAGATGTTTTATGCTGTGCATTTGGAACTTAGACTGTGGGTGAGGAACATGTGCACAGAACAAGATTAGACAGAAGAGATCATGGTGGAACTGGAAGCTTCTGGGCAAGCTACATACTGAGATGTGGTGAAGGAAATACAATTGAAACTTCAGGGAGAAAGCTTAAGTCTTAAACCCCTTATAGAAAGTAGAAGAAAATTGATACAGATTCTCTGGAAAGAAATGGTATTGTGACATTAACTAGCAGTGATCTTGAGCAGTTCTTAATCTCTCTGGGATTCAGCTTTCTCACCTACTAAATGAGGGGATGACTAAATCTTCCTATAGTTCTAGGATTCTATAATCCAACTCTTTGTAATATGTTTCACACACTCAAGATAGATGCAGAAAAGTTGTTTCTACATAGGAAATAATGTCAAGCCTTCTTTGGGCCATTTGCAATAAAAGAAACACTACTAATATTTGGGAGGTACTAAAACAGCCATCTTCTACATGTCAATTTAAAAAACAAAGAGACGTGTTTTGAAACTTCTGCCTTTTAAATGCATTACAGGAAGCTAAAATCTGATAACTCAGATTATATTTTAAAACTCTCCTTAAATTAACAAATTTGTGGGCCTATTCATTGGAAAGATTAAAAAAAATGTAGGTAAAACACAGTAATATAGGATCAAGTTTCATGAAATGAAAAACAATCTTTGTTTTTCTTAACATCTCAAAGTTGTACCAGGATTTGGAATCTACACAGTAAGACTTAAAATATTTAAATGGACAAAGTAATCTGGAAACTACCTGAACTTTGATAAATTTGCTACCAGACAGAAATCATTAGGCTAAAATATGTTAACTTACACACCTGCAAAATCTGGCACTAAAATTTGTTTCCATGGTGATTGATCATGTCTGCTCTTTTCAATACCCTATTCCTCTGCCATCCCAAGTTAAAAAGCAAGAAATAGTACTCATTCTTTTTTCCCAAAATAAAAGCTTAAATTATTTTAAATCTCCCAGTATTCGACAAACACATTCCAGGCACTGTTTGAGGCACTAGAGACCCAGTGGTGATTAAAACATATTAAATTCTGGTCTGGTATTTCTTTTTAGCATGACTCTTTCCACTAATATTAATAATAACAATAACAGTTGCCATGTTTTATTGAGCACCTCCTCTATGTCCAGAACTCTACCAGTCTCTTTCTCTTATCTCACTGAATCTTTACAACAAATCTGTAAATAGGTATTATTAATCTTTTTTTTTTAATGAGAAAGCCAAAGTTCAGAGAACTTTTCCAAGATCACATAATTTATAAATGCTGGAGTTAGGATTCAAGGTATCAAGCGCTTTCTCAAAAATCATGTTATTTCCACTGTGCCGTACTATGGAGAAGGGACTGAGGAATACAGATGGCCAGCAAAGGGTACAGGGTTCTAGAAGTTTAAATTGCCTATTGAAAGATGGTACAGGCCAATGAACAGAAATACAATAAGGAAGAAAAGGATTAAAGGAAAGAAGTCCTATTTTTTACACCTCTGTAGTGTAATTGTTTTGGGGGGCTGGAAAATGAGACTACTGTCTTCACCTGGCAATCTTCATTTTCTTTCAAATATGGTGAAGTATTTTTGAAGGCTGCAAAGATAGGTCACGCAACTATAAGCAAAACGATATAGAATCATAAAATTCAGTTTCAAAGGCTTAAATCTTTTTTAAAAAATTAAAAGGTAATTTATTTGAAATGATGAGCCATGTGGTATATTAGCATTGTTTTTGAGAGTGTTAACTATGCCCTTGTTATACTGTTAAAATGCCTGCATAGAGGAGTAAGCAACTTATGTCAACACTTTTAAGATATTGTTTCAAGTGAAGAATATCAGAAATTAAATGTATGGCAATTTGAGACAACGGTTTTATTCCAACTTGCAGATGAATGAAGATGTAATGCTTTAAAAGAGATTTTTTTTTTTCGTGTGGCAGATGGAATACATTCGAACTGGCTTCATGTTTGAATCACATGTCTCCATAGGGTGAAATGAGCTTTGAACCACTGTAGAAACAGCCCGAGAGTGCCCTCACCTCTCTCTCTTGCTGGTGTGGAGGTCCTTTTTCATGCCTTTGTTTCATCCCACATGGACTAGTATGCCCCTTTTGTTGGCCTCCCAGTCCCTGCACGCACAATTAACAGACTTAAGCTGGTACAACCATGCTCCCACGGAGACTCCGCCAGGCACCAGAGGGAGAGCATGCACATCAGTAGAACTAGATCATTTAGGTATTGGCAGCGGGATTCTGAAACAGCTCTAAGAACTGATGGCTATTAATCTTTTCAGAACCTTGACACAGGCTACTTCCTCTACTGCTGCCTCCCATTCCCACCTCCTCCCACTATTACAAACTTAGCCATTGCTAAGGGCTTTAATAAAATATCACTCTGAGATACTACTGTTTCAGCCACTCAGATAAACAGAACTGTTGACCCTTTACATTTTTAGCCAATATCGAAATTCCTCTTTCTCGTTCAATTTTTGCTAGAGCCTACAATGGCACACATACGATGTAAGGCATTTGCTAACCAAAATTGCATTATTTCGACTGAATCATTATTTTCCCAGTATAATACATTCAAGTACATGATTTCATGTTGAATTGTCTCCAATTAGATGCATCCTTCAGCATAGTCAGTCCTTATTATGTTTTTATTCAAAATTCAGCTCAGCCTTATCATGTTCCAGTGTTTCCTTAATACTAACACCTTTCTACAAATTACAATGACAATGAAGTACCATATTATATGATTTTCCACAAATATAGGGAAAGTGGTTTTGAAATAAAAACTGGCGAGGGTTTTAAACAATGAGCTTAAACTTCCGTTAAATTCCCAGTAAAGTTCTGTTATCCTTATTACTGGAAGAGAGGCATTATACCAAGTGGCTGAAACCTGAGGGCTATGCACAAAATTTACACATTCGATTTTTTGAATGAGCAAAAATTTACATGTGCTAACATTTATCTATAACAATATAAAGCTTTGACTGAGGAACAAAAATACGTGCATGCAAAAAACTTTGTCAACACTTCTTTAAAAAGGGTAGTAATTTCTAGTAGAAATTCAGCAGCTTACTTTGATGAGAGGGAAAAAAACTTACCTTGCTAAAGTCAACAGTGCTGTTTTCTCTGCTCACATCATTTTTATTTTCAACACAGGCTGGAGCAGACTGAGGAGAAACAACCTGACCTGCTAAAAGAGATGGTTATTACAGAATACAAACAATTACTTCCATAATTCTAGACATATTGAGTAAAATATGAATTTCAATTAAATTAGACTAATAGGTTTCTTAATGAGTTTATGGTGAAAGCATGAAGGGTCAATATACATAGATCTATATCAACACAAAAATTCTTATTTATCATTCACAGATAGAAATGGGAGACTACTGTTAAGAAAATTTAAATCATTTCTCAGATTAAGACTCAAGCTAAAAGATTAAATATTCTGTTAAGAAATATCATCTAGAAAAAATCTAAATCTAATCATGGTTTTGATGCATTGTCAATTTATAAAAGTCAACCAAAATTGGTTGGAATATTAAAAAAAGAGAGAGAGAGAAATCTATTAAGGTTTAAGCTCAAATTGAAAGATTTTAAACAAAGATTTTAAAAAGGATGAATGCTTACTCTACAAGGATCATATCGTATTTCTAGCTTCTACTATATACAAAAAACAAACCAATGAGAAAAAGTTCTTTGACAATAGCTTTTAGAGATTCCTGTATGAGACATTCAGTTAAAAATGTCTTTATCTCACACAGTATGGACACTGTGAATATGATTTTACACCTATTATTATCCAATAGCATAAGCATAGCGATGCTGGTCCGTGCAAGAAAAGATCAATGAGCTTGTATTTGTTTTCCATCAATAATAACAAGCAACTTCATTATTTTGTAGTTTTTTTCTCCATTTTATGGAAGATAATATTATGTAGTTAACTAGATAGTAGAGCTGGGAACGGGGCAATGGCTAGCAAAGTTCAATTAAATTCCATCATTCATCAAATAGGATACATTTTCTGCAATCACAAGTCATCGAAAATCTGTCCACATTTAGCAATTAAATGACAAAAATTAATGGGACTTGATTAATTTCACACATATTCCTCTTCTTCCCTAACCTCTCCCACCTTCGTTTGTTACTTTGCTGTCAAATGAGTTTGGGCTTGCAATCCAAATTTAATCCTTGACCATATTTATGATCATAACTCAGTAGCTCCAAGGTCCTGTTCTGATTCTCATCAGTCTTGAATGTAGGGAATACTCTCTCTTCTCTTTGCCTAGCTCTTCTCTTTACCTACAAAAGTCCCAACTTTATTTAGAGTTCACCTTTAGTCTCATCTTCTCCAACTACTTCAGACTGTATTTATCTGAACTTCCTAAACTCTTAGCATAGATGCAAATAAAAACTTTTAATTCTCTATCTAAAAAACACACACACATTCTTTGTTGCCTAGAAATTACTATGTGCTTATCAATACTAATTATTTACTTTCAAATATAACTATAATCCTGATTTTAGACTAAGTCCCTCAGGCAGGGGTTATTCATCAACAGGAACAATTATCTTTGATGGCTTAAAATTGTTATACTGCCATAAAGTAAATTGGCTTAAGATACTTCCAGAACTTAAATATTTCTCTGCTTTCACTAAACATAGTAAAATCATATGTTTGGTGGAGATAAAAGTAAAATGACTTTTTAAAGCAAATTCACTGCACACCGCACAAAAATTCTGATTATAGAATATTCACGGAAATATATAAACTTTGCAGAAATGTCAGACTTAAGCTGCATAAATTATTTTCATTCTCCCATTTCTAACTGTAATGTGCAGCTATGACTGTGAACTGTTCATTAGCAGCCATTCAATTTACCATTCTCAAAAGAATAACTGTAATTAAAAAAAAATCCTTTTACATAATGTATTTGTGCTACTAACAGATGTCTTCAATCACCAGTTTCACATCAGTTCTCCATATTTTCATGAGTTAGAACATTAGATATATTTAAACCTAAATTTACTGACTGTTCCATAAAATTAAGTGGTGAAATTCAAGGCATGGAAAAATAAATACATATCTGCTTTATTGCAATAATTTATTTCAGGTGGTGTAAAACTACATGGAAGAACAATTATTTAATTCTATCAGCAAACATAAAAAAAGAGTCATCATCAATTCTGATGATATTGAAATTGCATAGAATATGCTGTAACTTAAAATTTCAAGAAATGGAATAAAGCCTATGTTTTTATTTGTATACTTTAAGCAGAACATATCATAAATTACCTCCAAATCATGGAACATGTTTAAAAATATTGGCATTTGTATTCTCCTTATAAATATTAATATATTTTGAGATTTGTTGTTCTAGCCTATTCTTTCCTAAGATTATGAAAAAAATTAAAATACTGCATCATAAAGTTGATAATCAGGAAGGGATATGGAAACCATTTTTTATGACTATTTTTGTTGCTATTGATAATGACCTAGCTAAGAGGATTTAACTAGCAAGAGGCATACTAGATGAGATAAAATTCTTTTATAGTTCTAGTTTCTAGATATGTGCTTATAATATAAGCTAATCACAGAACAAGCATAACAACTACCAGCCTGTGATTTAGGAATACAAACCACAAATTTAATGTCATTTATATTTTGGGATAGTATTTAAATATTAGTAGTGAATATTAGTAATTAAATATATTTAATCACAATAAAAAGTCCTGCCAAGTTTAAAGAAGATTCCAAATCTTAGTATTTTTCTAACTATGTACAATAGGTTAAAATGAAACAATGCATATTAAATATCTGTATCTTCAAGGCAGTATCTAAAAATTTGGCAGAATACATAAAAATGTCTATGTAATAATATCTAAAAATTTAACAAGTTTGGTTTGGGTTATTTTTAAAAAAGAAAACTTTAAATAAGGCTTATAATTTTAAGCTTTAGTTTTAAATAAAAGAATTCCACACATAGATTATAGTTCATAAAACTACTGAAAAACTCATAAATTAAGAGAATGTTTATTTTTTGGTTATCAACTATAATCTTTATCTGTCTAAACACTGATTTGTTTAGTTTATTCTTATTTTGACTGCCTTTCCAAAGAAGATAATGGGTTTAGACTACACAATGGATTTCATTAACTCACTATTACATAAGAAGAATCAGTAAATTTAGGTTTTGTAAAGACATCCCTTATTTTCTAGCTGATGTCTAGAAAGCAATGGTAGTTCATGGAATGACAATTTTCAGGCATAAAATTTTACTTTCAGCTAGGTGTGCGTGCATTTCTGAATAGAACAAGAAAGAATTTGCTAGGAGATTAGGCATAAAATTTTCCTTTCAGCTAGACATGAGTGTGTTTCCAAATAGAACAAGAAAGAAGCTAGGAGATTTTCCCTAGCAAAATAATTTTCTTTATATTACCTTCACTTTGTCACTGATCACCATCAATACTAACACTTCCTGTAATTGACTATTATTGCAATGTCTAATTACATCTGTCCTGAGATGTAAATAAGGTTGAGGCATGAAGATCACTACCCACAAACAGGCAAAAAACTAAGACATTTATTAACTTAGTAAATTTATAACATTCAGGATAAATTATTCCAAACTGATGAAATGTGGACACCATTAGTATTAATTGGTAAGGGTTTGTGACTGTTTAAATATTTGAGAAACCTAACATCATCCTTCTCTTTTTACTACAGACATTTATTTTCTTAACTGTTAAATTCAATGAATTCTTCATCCTAAATTCAAAATTCTAATATTTGTTACTTATTTTATCAATTAAACTGCATTTTATGTAGTGTCGATTTTAACACCTATTTGAATTAATTTTCCTTTGAGTCCTGAATTCATTTTTCCTCTGGATTTCCAAGTAGGGATCATATTTCAGTCAGATAAAAAGTTATTATAGGCCATTTATTTTTTCTACGGCAAATCATAACGAGATGTGGGACAAGCACAGGAGAAAACTAAAAGCAATTTGAGTGACTATGAACTATATAAAGGAAGTTCTGCTTTTCTGTTTGTTACAATATAAATTTTTTAGTAATCCTTTTGTGAGACTGGCAAAACCATTTCTTTCCTCATAAAGTTGTGGTGGAGGAACATGAAAATATGCCAAAAGTACTGTTCTATGACTTCAAGTAATGTCAGTGTCGTTAAAGCAATTCATTATTGAAACACATCTGCAAATATGTTCTCAATCTGTTGAATATTATATTAACTCATTGAAGTCGTCACCTGTAGTTCCTCTTTAAATTAAATTAAATTAAATTAAATTAAATTATATACGTGAGTACATAAAACAGTAGCTTTTTAATTTCTATTTGGCAAATTCAAACCAATAGGAGAATAATATAGTGCTTAAGTATATCATTATTTGCTATTGCTTAATCTACTGTAAATCACATGTACTAGAAGGAAACTGGGATGAAGACATGGAGGTACATTACTATTAACCTGGAGACCAAGCTGGTTCACACTACCTCAGAAACCTTCAACGCATTTAGAGTACCCAAAGGGTAGGAGATGAGGGAGGTACAGAGATGAGATGAGCCTGTTAGAGACAGACACAAGACAGAGCAAAATAAAGAAATATAAAGATGAATGACAAAGTTACATATATGTGTAACAATACATTTATTCATGGAATAGAAAACAAGAAGAAAGAAGGACTAAATATTTAGAAAATGCTGATTATGTGAGCTACATTTCAAAAACATGAAAAGTATGCACATAATTAAACTTAGAGAAAAATTAGTATGCCTGAAAGTAATTAATGTAATATAAGAGATAACAAATGTAAACACATCATACTAGAAATATTTTTGTTGTTAAGATCCAGTCTGACACAGGAAAGCTTGACATTCCAAAAGTTGGTAACAAAAATACAGCCTCCGAACAGACCCATCAGTTGTGTCAACAATGTCATCTTGATTTTCTTGGAATAGTGGAAACTATAATCTTTATTAAACAAGGTTTAATTCTGTCATGTACATTAATCTTTTAGGATGTTTTCTCTGAAACAATTCTAATTATTTTGAGCTTTATTTTTTCTTCAAAGGTAAAGCATTATAAGGGATAATTTCTAAACTCTTGGTATCTTATTTATGAGACCATGGTATTTAAAAAACCAGAAAGTACATAAATATCCGAACACACAAAAACATTGTGCATCTGAAAACAGAACATACAGCATTTGTAATAGAAGTGATTACAAATAACAAAACTGATTCCCAAAAGCCATAAATTAAAATCATTCACAATACCTATATGTACCTTGCTTTAAGGGCTGTAGTCTACCCAGGCCTAAAGAGTCAATTCACACCCCATTCCTCCAAATCTAAATGTTTTCCAGAAACCTATGGCTTTGAGCTGTGAGCCAGAGACCTACTGTTCTGTAACTGCTTTTTGAGATCCTAAATAAAAGGTACAACTGGGAACGCTTCAGGTTAGGAGGGAGAAAAGGTACGTGAAGGAAAAGAAACGAGTTAGAAATCATTAAAAAAGGACAGAGTAGAGTGAAGACACCTGTACCTAAGAAACTAAGAGCCCTAAATTATTTTTTAAAAGATAAAATTTATCACAAGGACAATTATATTTTAAAATAGGTCTATAACACAAATGACTCAACATATAAACAATGCATGACCTAAATAATAAATGCATATGCTAATATATTTTACTTTCTAGATCATTTAACATAAAAGACATCTTTAAATTTATAAAATCTTTCTCATTTCAAAGGAAATGCTTGAATATTCTTGATATGTATTTTGAGTGCTTTCCACCCAAATCATTTTCAGGGTTCTAATGTCAAAGTAGATATTATTTTTCCATTATTTTTGCTGTTGTTTTGCCAAATGTAACTGTCACTTTTTATTGAAACATCAGAATCAGGCATTTAATTCTCACAGTTTTGATGCTTAATGAAAAGTGAAAGCTAAACACAGCATGGTGGCATTAAAAATGCATGGTGAATCCATAGCATCCTCTGTCTTAGCCCTGAGGAGAATGTGTGGAACACAAAGAAAAAAATTATAGAAAAAGTAAAGTAAGTATATTTGGAGGTGAGATCGACAAATTATCACAAATCACTAAAAAGGTATGAACAATAGAGTGTGCACTTGGAAAGGAGAGGAGCAAGGAAATACACTATTTTATTAATCTAATCTGTAAAATGGAGAAGATCAACATTTGAAATATACTGTCTGAATGTTTAACCCTTGGGAGTATTACTAAGGTAGTATGCTCGAGGGAGAAAAAATGAATTAAGGAAGTAGAAACCTTATTTATATGACTCATTTAGTCAGACTTACATAAGCATTCATTTTTGAGGGAATTTCAATTGCTGTGCCTCCATAGTAAAAGCCTGTTAAACAAAAGGAGGGAACTTATTTCTTCCCCTATGCTTAGGAAGGGAAATGTTTTCTGTTTTAAAATTTCTAAAGACTTCTCATTCTATAAATTCCTATTCAATAATCTTAAAAGTTACCTTTTTGCATGAAATTCTCTACTGAAGATATTTTTTAATACTAAGGATATTATTTTTATCCTTTTGTATGTTTTGAAATCTTTGTGTATCTCTCCATACTACTGCATACAGAATTTAAATCTCTATTACATGTTTTGAAACAGAATGTCAAATCTATATTTATGGCTATGAATTTCGATTTGTTTGTTTATCTAGAGTTCACCAGTTGTTCAAGTTCATAAGTAAATTGAGAATTTTACTAATAAAGGTCCTTCACACTTTTTTTCACTTCTGGGTAGGAAATTTATTTCTAAACTGGTGAAGTCTATACATATTTTCAGAATTCTCAACACATGTAATTATGCAAAGGAAGCAAAACAGAGTCACAAAGAGGTGTTATAAGCCTAGGCTTAGAAAACCATTTCTAACAGCATACTCTACAACAATATTTAATTGGATATATGAATCTTATTAGAAATGCTTCCAAGTTTTTCTTACCCTAACGTATGCCTCAAAAAGATTTGTATGTGTTCAGATAAAGGCTGATTTTACAGATGGTGACAGATCACTTTAGACTCTAGTTTTCAGAAAAACTCAACAATTGCTTGAATAAGACAGACAGCAGGCTCTAAGAAGACCTTATATCTATACATATCAATACATAGACTTGTGATTCCGGGTTATAATTCTATCATCACTTCTTATGTTTAACAGAAGTTTAAAGCAGTAACAAACAGTGTGTCCAGGTCTATATAACATTACAATAAATATATTTGGTTCAGTAAATTCAGCACTCTCTACCTTACCCCCACCCCAAAAAACAAAATGCATTAAAATTATTTCTGTAGTAAACATTATCCCCAATGGAACTTGAGGTATAAGTTATAACTAATTCACAACCCAAGAGCCTTGCATCTGTAAATAAACACACATCCTTCCTAGAGACATATCATTTATTTTTTGATTTCCAGTAAAAGTAATGAAATGATTGCAAAAATTTATTCTTAGTCAACGTGGTTGTATTCATCGAGCATTAGTTCATGGGTATATTTTAAAAAGTTTTTTGAATCATGTAAACATAAACCTATATTCAAAATTAGTAAATATCTGCATCTGTTTTCTTATCATCACCATACCAAATAAAAACTAGCACTGTAAGCATAATAAAAGCACTGCATTTATAAGTCTCAGAATATAGAAGCTGTAAGCCTTTTCATTTTTAGGTATTATATATTTTAAAGCAAATTGTGATTTCAAGTATGAATATATTTTAAATATAAATGTTCAGTGGAATCTACCATTACAAGTTGGTATGTACCATAAAGCACTCAAAACACTTTAAGTGAAATTTTTACATGCACAACTATAGACTCTTCTGTACAACAACAATGGTTTACATCCAGGCATTACAGACTCTTTAAAAATAAAATGAATATTTAAAAATTTATTTTTTCCATTAAGAACTGATTCTATATTCTGAGACAAAAGTACACCTAATCATCTTCATCTATTTATTAAAGCACTTCTGCTATATGTTTATATGAATTTGGTTGAGTAGTATGAAAACTGGCACAAATTCATATAAAGCAAAGCCTGGAGAAAACTAATTTTCATGCATTTGTACTTAAGGCATCTCTGAAGTTATTGAAAATGGAAGTGAAATTATGTAATGTGATCCCATACTGTCAATACATGTTTTAATCCACTGATGGAAATCAGAATCTTTCTAGCAAAGCATTAGAAAATTATTTTCATTAATTTTTATCTTTCAGAACTGGCAACATTTATATCATCCTCATGGTAACTTCACATTCCTGTGCAAGATTAAGGAAAAGGATGGATGATAATAGGAGGTTTCTAAGCAAATTCCTTAGTGTGAATGATAAAAGGGCAAATGGATGCAAGGAGAGAACAAAAACAAAAAAAAATACAGGAAGGGTAAAACAGTCTGAAGCACAAACCAAAAGCAGTAAGTCATGACTGCTAGAAAACGATGGTGGTCATCTATGTTGGCATGTATAGACGGTATACAGGTTGGCTCCTTAATTCTTGTTAAAATTTCTGGAATTTGATGCTTGGTGATAAGACTATCTATGTATATTAAAAGAACAATTCCAATACAACAATCTGAACCTCCATAAATCATTTTCAAATAAAGCATGAGACATAAAGAGCACAGAGAAGAAACATTTACCATTTTTATCCATGGAATTTGGCTCTGACTGTTTCTTGCCAATATCAGCGAAGGAGCGAACAATAGGAATCCTGTTGGTGAGTTTTTTCTGATTCTGGTGGTGATGCTGCTTCATCAGTGCCTCATGGACCCTGTGGCGCACATCTTCATTGAGCTGACCTGAGCTCACTTGTTGGTCAAGGACCATATCTGCAGAGAGAAGACAGGAAGATGAGAACAGCTTTCCTGCCAGATGTGTGCCAGTGCTGAACGACTGAGTCCAAATATGCATATCCTAAAGAATATTACTGATCTGAAAATAGGAATGAATTCTTTTAAAATCTCTAAGTATGGTCTTACATGCAGAAGTTCATTTTCCTTTGGGGAAGTGTTATACAAGAGAGAGTTGGATAGATTTTCATTACAAACCATTCAATTTTAAATATGTAGTAACCTTGTGGGGTATTGTTTTTCAAACGGACATAGTTCTATTGAGAAGAAAGGTCTTTATGCTGTCCACTATTCACACCAGTGGGAGGAAACAGAAGTAGGGTTAATATCAAGATAATTAGTAGTTTGAAATTGGAAAGTGGTCTCATACTTACATTTTAGTAAGATTTTCTTCCATTTTTTAGTATTATGCCAGTTTGAAACTGTTATGGACCCCAGAAGAACCATAATCTTTTAATCCAATCTTTTTGGGTAGAAACTTTTGATTGAGTGTTTCCATGGAGATGTGACTCACCCAACTGTGGGTAAGACCTTTGATTAAATTATTTCCATGGAGGCGTGGACCTTGCCCATTCATGGTGAGTCTTGATTAGTTCACTGAAGTACCTAAGAGAGCTCAAGAGCAGATGCAGATGCTGAGACTTAGAGACACTTGGAGATGCGGACAGAAGGACATTTGGAGATGCTAAGCTAAGAGATGAAGCCCAGAGTTTGCTCCAGAGAAGCTAAGAGAGGACTCTCAAATGCTTAGAGAGAAACACCCCAGAAGAACCAAGCAGAGAGCTGAGAGAAACTAGGAGAGACAGAAGCCCAGAGTCATTCTGGAGAAAGCCATTTTGAAACACAACCTGGGAGGGACCAAAGGACCAACAAACTCTGGCCTTGTGCCTTCCCAGCTGACAGAGGTGTTCCAGATGCCATTGGCCTTAGTTCAGTGATGGTGTCCTCTTGTTGATGCCTTAGTTTGGACGCTTTTATGGCCTTAGAACTATAAATTTGTCAGCTAATAAATCCTCTTTATAAAAGCCAATCCATTTTTGGTATTTTGTATAATGGCAGCATTAGCAAACCAGAATAAGTACAGAATAATTTCCGTTTCCTTTTTAAATGAACAGAAGTCCATCTGTGAAAATCTGTTGCAAGGGGGCCTAGGAATTTATCTAGTCCCCTGCGTTTGAAGAGTAAACAACTCTCTTTCACATTGATATAAAGTAAGCCCTTGCTCAAATTTTCCTTGAAAATGTTTTTAGATTTAAAAGGTCTTCTATAACTGCAAAGCAAAGAATAAAAGGTGAGATTTCAGAAGGCTATAATTAAGCCTTGATATTTAATGTATCTTGTGTCAGAGATGCCAATAAAATAAGTAAATGAGTAAAGGCATGTTAAGTTCCTTGGTAATATAAAGATTTTGCCTCAATAAACCTCACTGTAATTAATCTGATTTTAGATTATTAAGTATTAACTCTATGGTTTTCCGAGGCACTGACTCCTTATGTAAAGCAAATCACAATGAAAGTATTTTCCCTTCCACTGCCCTTTTCAGTACACTGAGCATTTCAAAATTAGGAGAATGTTTCCATATAAGCAATGTTTTCCTTCAGTGTGAGAGGAAAATGAGCTTGGGAGACAGACTTGGGTCACTCTACCATGTTCTAGCTGTGTAGCCTTGTAAAGCTGAATAACCTCAGCATCCTTATTTGGAAAATGGAGATATTAATATCTGTATCATATATTATTGCCAAGACTAATTACATAAGGCACCTGACACACTGATATTGAGACTTAATTTCCATTAAGTAGATGGTTTAAATATATTTTTGGTGGTTTAAATATAGTTATTTGTATTTTATAATAGTTTATCAAGTAAAGGCACAGTTGAATTTATCAATTACAGAAAACCTAAATTAAACTGGCTAAAATGAATTTTATCAGCTAACATAAAAGAAAGGTCCAAAGTTAAGGCTGGTTCTAATTCCATTTCTCTGTGATTTTTTCAGCTTCCCTCTCCTCTAGGTATAAGCTTTAACCTCAGGCTTATTTTTCCTGATGGTCATACATAGCAGCCAGCAACAACCAGGAAATATGTATCTTTGTTCATATTCAATGGGAATAGATTGTTTGGCTTTTTGTGATGCTCTCTTAAGAGAAAAGTTCCTTTTCCCCTGCCCAGGAAAAATTCCCCTAAGTTCAATTGACAGAGTCCTGCCCATCCCAAACCAATCACTAGCAAAGAAGATGGGATTCTCATGATTAGCTGAGACAAATCTGGTTCTTCTCCTTCCCCTGTAGTCAATTCTCTAGACCAGAAGTAGACAACCTCTTTTGGCAAAGAGCCAAATAATAAATATTTTAAGCTTTAAGAACAAAAAAATTTCTGTTAGAACTATTCAACTGTGTCTTTGTAGCATGAAAGCAACTGTACAAAACATATTCGAGTGTGGCCGTATTCTAACAAAAACTTATTTATGGACAGAAATTTGAATTTCATATAATTTTTACATCACAAAAGACTAGTTTTCTTTTTACTTTTTTCAAACATGTAAAAATGGGAAAACCATTCTTTGCTCACAAGCCCTACAAAAACAAGAATCAGGCCTCTGCTCTATCACTTTGCAGTTTACAATGGGAAGAGGTAGAAGGGATCAACTGTAATGTCCACTACAGTTGCCTTCAAAGACCCTTCAAATTCTGAAAATGTATGTTTCTATAAATCATATTTAAGTCTTTATCTCAGTTCTTTTTAAATCAGTTATAATACCCCTGAATTCATCTGAACTAAAGGAAATGATAAATTGTCAACACATGTGACATTACATTGAAACCTTGCTAAGATGAAAAAATGTATGTAAAATATGTATTAAAATTTCATAATGGAAGTTGTAAAGTAGGTTATTAAAATGCCAATAGCATATCATCATAAGGTAGTTTCATTTATAGTCCATGATATATATCCTCACTTCAGTATTTGAATCAGAATCCAAGTTAATCATGTAATAAACTGTGGCACATATTTATGGTTCTTAATTACTACCAAAGCACAATCTTTTCAGGCTTGAACACTACAAAAATCCACAGGTCATTAGTTTCACAGTTTCTTAGAGATAAGGTCTTTATCTGAAACAGTTATATAAGAGAAAGTAAATATGAAAAAAAATCCATCTGTTCATCAGTCACACAGAAACACACAGTAAATTCCCTAAGCCTCTGAGGTATGACTGCTTCAAATAATATCCTAATGAACTAGAAAAGTTAATCACCTTGCTTAAGAATATAATTTATACCAGGGTGAGATTTAAATACCAAAGGGAATCTGATTCATGAATCACTTACACTGTTCACGTCACCACTGTAATATATATACTATTAGCCTTGAAAAGTAGGGAAGGATAATGGACCATAATGGCTTTGAGTCAAGTCCTACGATCACAGCAGGCTGGGATGCCTAAATCATACAGTCTAACCTGACAAAGCACAATGCCAGGATGAGGATGATAAGAGAAGAAGCAAGAAGAAGAAGGTTAAATAGGGGACACTCCTCTAGCAATAAGAAGGTTCTAGAAAAGCTAATCACATTTGTGTAAAACGTCCTCAGAAAATGAAAGATTATTTTCCATCCTAATCAAGAAATTATTTTATCATAATTAATCCATCCTGACTATTGAATGAAAGCCACTGGAGACCAGGAGATTTTGCAGATTCCATATAAATCTCTGCCTCTTTACAAATTATCATGTAAATTCTTTGACAATCCACTGTCTTAACTTTAAAAGATGCCAGGGGGGTGTGTGGATTTTGAGGGCTCTAAATTCTCTATTTTGGTTTCCAGCATTAACAGAAGTGTGTGTAAAAAAAATGTAAACTATAAGAATGCCTACTTTCTAAATCAAGGGTTGTAAAAGTATAGGCATGAAAATATATATACATATAGAGAGAGAGTTATTCCATACCCTTAAATCTGCAGATTTCATTCAGTGCAACAAATCGTGGGCTTTTCCTTCAATAAGAGAGAGATTTTAAACAACAAAGATTATTTTGACAAATTGAGAGGTATGATTGATATCTGTCTATGGTACTAAGTTTAGTTTGGTTTTAATTTCTTCCTCTCATTGACAGAATTAGGTTAAAATATACACTCTGTCAAGAGAATATTAATCTTCATAATGCTGAACTTCAAAGAGATTAACATAGAGTATAAAATTGCCTGTAATTTATATGAATATAATTAAGAAGCATTTTAATCATATAAATAAATGACGGTAAGAAAATATACCTGGGGAAATTTGGATTTTAAAAGAGTAAATAACATTTTGAAGGTGGAAGCTTAAATTTATTCTGAGTTCCCTGAAATTTGGGAAATAGATATATTTTAAATTAACTTTATCCAAAAGAAAATCCTACTTTAATTACACCAGAAATTCTTGACAGACCTGTCAGATACAAATAGGATTTTCTCCTACTAAGTCTACAAAAATCTCTTTAAGGAATTATCTGAGTCTGTTAAAAACATATCAGAATGCTGATATAAAAATCCTTCCTCACTGGGTCATATTTTTCTAAGAGGAAATGTCTAGAAAACACTAATGCTGCAGAATTGAGCATTCTCAAAGTACTAAGATTTAGAGCCCTTAAAGACAAATCATTACATCAAGCTTTTGGAAAATTTAAACTAATGGCTAATATATGTTTATAACTGCCTGAAATATAGGAGAAAATGATAAATAGGAGAAGAAAAAGAGCACATATTATCATGAAATAGAAGGAAAAATATATGATTACAGATTAGTCAAAAGAACTTATTTCCATTTCTGCAAATAGCACCTCTGACACATCACTTTTTGCTTATATGTTTATAAAATGGGGGAAAGAACATCGTCCCTACCTCATAGGATTGCTATGATAACAAAGTATAATAACAGATGTGAAAATACTTCGCAAGTTAGGAGTCTTAAAATGAAAGCACTATTATTTATTACACACTTAGTAATACTGCTAAATTTTCATAAAGTGAGAAGAGCAATTGGTAAAAAAAAAGGAATAAAATAATTATGAGCTACAGAGAGAAAATATTTTAATGAGATTTCATTGAGGGCAGAAATGAATACCTTTGGATTAAATGAGTCAAATTACAACTAGTCAATGAGAGGGAATCTCTTCTTATTAAGGATTAAAAAGGAATCTAAGTAAATAATTGTCAGCACAAATATTTGTAGTCACATTATTCCATGTAGGGTTAGCTCTAAACTACTGATATATTCTGAATGGCATTTCACAAATTGCTCCACACTGAAAATGGGACATACAAGTTCGGCTACTTCAGATTCAAAGATACAGACTAATTAGAAAAGCAGAAAAGAATACTAAAAGCTATTTGTGGTATCAAGACTTCCATCAAACTACTTTCATTTGTACGGATAGACTTAGAGAATGTAATTTGCTTTAAAAAGCTTAATTTAAAGCAGCAAGTAACTTTCACATATTCTACAGAATTGACCTTGCGGAAGGGGGACAAGGTTAGAGAAAGGAAGCATAATTTTAGAGAATAAAACTGAGCTAAGATAATAAAATCAACAACAGATTTTTAACCAAATTTTTGGGAGAAAATATCCTGGTAGGAACAATTTCATAAAGAAAACACTAAGAAATTACATTAGTTAAGAAAGTTGTAGTCTGGTAACTATGAAGGACATTTTCTGAGACAAATTTGGAAGGGTGACAGTTTCATTTTATATATACAGTCAATCCAAAACCTTTTTTGATTAACCAATTTTTAAAGGTAATGACATCTCTGAGTTAAACAGCAGAAATAAACTACTTATTCTGAGCAAGATGTACAACCTTCTGAATCTCTGTTTCTTTATCTATAAAGTAGGGATAATAATAATAATAGCAAGTCTCAAGTTTTTGCATCAAAGAGAGAGTGTGCAAAGATAAGAGCAAAGTACTGTGAAAAGCTCAGCTACTTCATTCCTAATTAAAATATAAAAATGTTTCTTGGATATCAGCAAGACCTATAATGTAAAGCTAAGAAATTGAGCTGGATATCTACTATTCCATCATATCATATCATTCTCAGGAAGTTTGCTAATTTCTAAGTTAACCATTTTCCCTAAGTCTTGATTTAGTGTGAACTGTTACTGTACCCTCTGTTCTTCTGGAAAGTATAATGTATTTGAACTTATGCAGTCTTTTAGGATCTAGTTATACATTTTAAAGGACAACCTCTTTATAAGTGTTACATGAAACTCAGAGGAAGAAGACTTATCGTTCTTATTTTTGTTTAATATTGTGAGCCAAGTTATTTTTCCATACTTCATTTTCTTTTCACACATATTACAATGTATGCATGCCTATCACCACCAATGAGAAAATAAATAATTTTAGAGTGATCAAATTGCCATTAAAATTGGGGCAACATCCACCTCAAGCCATCTCTTTTTTTTCAGGCAATAGTTATGATATAATAGAAGAAATACTGGGCATAAGTCAGAAACTCTTAGATGGAATCTGGGCCATGAAAGTTTTGGAGTTTCTATTTTCTCAGTGAAAAAAAATGGGAATGTCACCTACACCAGGAGCTTTTCTGAAAATTAAATTAGACACATTATTTTTCTAATATGGTGTTCTTATATGATTGTAACTTTTCTGAATTTAAAAAATTTTCTTTGTAAGCTTAAAGCTATAAATTCTGCATTTTGGCAGAACCTTGAAACATATACACACAGGGTCTTTGAGTTTTTCTTCCATTTCTAAAACATGATTAAGATACTGAAACCTCTCTTAAGTCTTTCTACTTCCCCAATAAATTTCATAGGAAATTGCATTTATATTTTTTCCAAACTGGTAATTTAAAAAATTCCTGAGTCCCATTTTGCTTTTTTATTTTTAAAACCTCCATTAATTATTTAATTTATGCTCTTCCAAAGCTCATTTCTGCATTTTTATATTATTTTTGTTTAGTTTTTGCTAAAATGTGTTTGTTTTCCAGATCAAAAGTTACAGAAGTAAGAGCAACAAGCTTCATAAATATAACTGCTTGTTATATAGCTATATTGGGACCTAATTCAATTCATTCATCCCAGGTGTTAGTCATAGTACTACATTACAAAATGAATCTCAACTGCATCACTTGGCTTCTTCTGGAATTCAAGAGCTTTAATTCAGTTTAAAAAATAGCCATAACTTCCTTGTCCTGTTTAAACCAACATTTTTTTTTCCTTTTTTACTGAATTTTTTTCATTTTGGTTATTTCTTGTGTTTGGCTATTGCACAATCAATCTCTAGCTTTACGGTGTTTTTGCCTTTCATTTCCTAATGGTAACCATCTGAATAAATACAACAGTGAAAATCAATAAATACTGGGAACTAAAGCAACATGATAAAGGGCATATATGAAAAACCCACAGCTGACATCAAACTCAGTGGTGAAAGACTGAAAGCTTTCACCCTAACATCAGGAATAAGGCAAGGATGTCCACTTTTACCACTGCTATTCAACATTGTACTGGAAATTCTAGCCAGGGCAATTAGGCAAGGAAAAGACAAGGTATCCAGTTGGAAAGGAAGCATTAAAATTGTATCTATCACAGATCACATGACCTACATATAGAAAATCCTGAAGAAGTTTAAGAATGCTGATAGAGCTAATAATGAATTCAACAAATTGATAGGTTATAAAATCAACATTCAAAAATCACTAGTTTTTTTATACATCAGCAATGAACAATCTGAAAAAGAAATCAAGAAAAAATCCCATTTACAATAGCAATTTAATGAATAAAAGATCTAGGAAAAAAAATTTACCAAAGATGTAAAATACTTGTGCATAATAAACAACAAACATTACTGAAAGGAATTAAAGAAGCCCTAAATAAATGGAAAGACATTCCATTTTCATGGGATTTGGTAGACTTAGTGTTGTTTAAGATGTCAATACTACCCAAAGCAATTTCTTTGCAGAAAGGGAAAAGCCATCATCTCAATGTCATACGGAAGGGCAAAGGGCTCCAAATAACCAAAAACATCTTAAAAAAGAACAAAGTTGGAGGATTCAAATGTCCTTATTTCAAAACTTATTACAAGGCAACAGTTATCAAAACAGCATGGGACTGGCACAAGGACAGACATATAGCCCAATGGAATAGAATTGAGAGTTCAGAAATAGAGTTGAGAGTTCTAGGGCAAATCAAATTTTGACAAGGATGTCAAGTGTACTCAATGGGGAAAAAATAGTGTTTTCAACAAATGGAGCCGGGGAAATTGGAAATTTAGCAAAAAAAAATGAAAGTGGACCTCTACCTCACATCCTATACAAAAAGTAACTCAAAATGGACCAATGACCTAAATATAGGAGTGAAAACTATAAAACTCTTAGAAGAAAACATAGGGAAATAGCTTCAGGACCTTATATTAGGCAATGGATTTTTAGACTTTATACCTGAAGCACCAGAAACTAAAGAAAAAAATAGATAAACTGTACTTCATCAAAATTAAAAATCTCTGTGCGTTAAAGGACATTATAAAAAAAGTGAAAAGACAACCTACAGAATGGGAGAAAACATTTTGAAACCGTATATCTGATACGGGTTTAATAACCAGAATATACAAAGAACTCTTACAACTCAACAACAAGAAGACAAATAACACAATTTAAAAATGGGCAAAGGACTTGAACAGACCTTACTTAAAAGAAGGTATACATACACATGGCCAGAGAGCACATGAAAAGACACTCAACATCATTAGCCATTAGGGAAATGCAAATCCAAACAACAGTGAAATCCCATTTCACACCCACTAGAATGGCTACTATTTTAAAAAATGAAAGTAAGTATTCAAGAGGCTGTGGATTAATAGGAATCCTCGTACGATGTTGGTGGGAATGTAAAATAGTGCAGCCACTGTGGAAAACAGTTTGGTGGTTCCTCTTAAAGTTAAGAATGGAATTACCATATGACCTGGCAATCCCACTACTAGGCATATACTCCAAAGAATTTAAAGCAGTGACTTGAACAGATATTTGCACACCCATGGTCTTATCAGCATTATTCACAATTGACAAAAGTGGAAGTAACCGAAGTGTCCATTAACAGAAGAAAGGCTAAACAAAATGTGGTATATACATACAGTGGAATATTATTCCCCATAAAAAGGGACTAAGTTCTGATACATACAACTACATGGATGAACCCCAAAGACATTATATTGAGTGAAATAAGCCAGATAACAAAAGGACAAAAATTGTATGATTTCACTTACATGAAAAAATTAGAATATACAAATTCACAGAATCAAAAATTAGAATTCAGATTATCAGGGGCAGGAGTGGGAGTGGGAAATGGGGATTTAATGCTTAATTGGTACTGAGGTGCTGTTTGGAGTGATACTGTGAATGTATTCAACACCACTGAATTGTACACATGAAAGTGGTTAAAATAAGAAATGTTAAGTTGTATATAAAGGGAAAGTAAATATTTATACACCAATGTTCATAGTCATGTTATTCACAATAGCTAAAAGGTGGAAGCAACACAAGGGTCCAGTAAAAGATGAATGGATAAACAAAATGTGGTATGTACATACAATGGACTATTATTCAGCTGTAAAAAGGAATTGGGTTCTGATACATGCCACAATATGGATGACTCTTGAGGATAACATGTTGAGTGAAATAAGCCAGCCACAAAAAAAGACAAATATTGTATAACCTCTCTTATAAGAGATACCTGGAATAAGCAAATTCGTAAAGACAAAGTAGATTACTGGTCACCGGGGATAGGGAGTGGGCACATAATGGGGAGTTAATGTTTAATCGGTACAGAGTTTCTGTTGGATGAAACAGTTTTGGTAATAGATGCTGGTGATAGTAGCATGACATTGTGAATGTAATTAATCCCACCAAAGTGCACACATTAAAGTGGATAAAATGAGAAATTTTATGTGGTATGTATGTTGCCACAATAAAAAAAATTTCTTAAAAATATCTTATTAGCTATACAAATAAATACTGAATGGGAGTCAGGGTAACTAGGTTCCTGTTCTATACCACAGCCCCTAATCAGTTAGACCATATTTCTCTGTGATTGAACTTTTTTTTATCTAAAATGAGGCTTGGAAATATGGACGAAAATTATTTTTAAGTTCCTTTACAGGACACTGATCATGAGAATTCATTTTCCAAAGATCACACACATACAGAACTATAAGCAAAAGACAGTAACAGGAGGCGGGGCAATATGGCAGATTGGTGAGCTGTATGTTTTAGTTACTCCTCCAGGAAAGTAGGTAGAAAGCCAGGAACTGTGTCGACTGGACACCACAGAGCAATTTGACTTTGGACATACCTCATACAACACTCATGAACACATTGAACTGCTGAGATGATTGAAATCTGTAAGTTTTTGCGGCCAGGGGACCCACACCCCTCCCTGCCAGGCTCAGTCCCATGGGAGGAGGGGCCGTCAGCGCTGGGAAGGAGAATGGAGAACTGCAGTGGCAGCTCTTATCGGAAGCTCATTCTACTGATCGAAACTCCAACCACAGATAGACTGAGACCAGACACCAGAGAATCTGAGAGCAGCCAGCCCAGCAGAGAGGAGAGAGGCATAGCAAAAAACAGCAAGAAAAACTCCAAAATAAAAGCGGAGGATTTTTTGGAGTTCTGGTGAACACAGAAGAGGGAAGGGCAGAGCTCAGGCCCAGAGGCTCATACGCAAATCTCGAAGAAAAACTGATCTCTCTGCCCTGTGGACCTTTCCTTAATGGCCCTCACTGCTTTGTCTCTTAGCATTTCAATAACCCATTAGATCTGTGAGGAGGGCCCTTTTTTTTCTTTCTTTTTAATCTTTTTTTCTTTTTCTAAAACAATTACTCTAAGAAGCCCAATAGAGAAAGCCTCAAAGACTTGCAATTTGGGCAGGTCAAGACAAGAGCAGAACTAAGAGAGCTCTGAGACAAAAGGCAATAATCCAGTGGCTGAGAAAATTCATTAAACACCACAACTTCCCAAGAAGAGGAGGGTGTCCACTCACAGCCATCATCCTGGTGGACAGGAAACACTCCTGCCCATCACCAGCCCCATAGCCCAGAGCTGCCCCAGACAACCCAGTGTGACGGAAGTGCTTCAGATAACAGGCACACACCACAAAACTGGGCATGGACATTAGCCTTCCCTGCACCTTCACCTGGTTGTCCCAGAGTTGGGAAGGTGGAGCAGTGTGAATTAACAAAGCCCCATTCAGCCATCATTTCAGCAGACTGGGAGCCTCCCTACACAGCCCAGCAGCCGAGAACCACCCTGGGGGGACGGCACTCACCTGTGACATAGCACAGTCATCCCTCAACAGAGGACCAGGGGGTGTACGGCCTGGAATAGGGACCCACTCGCAAGTCTCAGGAGCCATACGCCAATACCAAGGACTTGTGGGTCAGTGACAGAGACAAACTGTGGCAGGACTGAACTGAAGGATTAGACTATTGCAGCAGCTTTCAAACTCCAGGAAAACCAGGGAGATTTGATTGTTAGAGCCACCCCCCCTCCCTGACTGCCCAGACACACGCCCCATATACAGGGCGGGCAACACCAACTACACATGCAAGCTTGGTACACCAATTGGACCCCACAAGACTCACTCCCCCACTCACCACAAAGGCAAAGCAGGGGAGAACTGGCTTGTGGAGAACAGGTGACTCGTGGATGCCACCTGCTGGTTAGTTAGAGAAAGTGTACTCCATGAAGCTGTAGATCTGGTAAATTAGAGATAAGGACTTCAATTGGTCTACTAATCCTAAAAGAACCCTATCAAGTTCAGCAAATGCCAAGAGGCCAAAAACAACACAAAATTATAAAGCATATGAAAAAACCAGACGATATGGATAACCCAAGCCCAAGCACCCAAATCAAAAGATCAGAAGAGACACAGCAACTAGAGCAACTACTCAAAGAACTAAAGATGAACAATAAGACCATAGTATGGGATACAAAGGATATCAAGAAGACCCTAGAAGAGCATAAAGAAGACATTGCAAGACTAAATAAAAAATAGATGATCTTATGGAAATTAAAGAAACTGTTGACCAAATTAAAAAGATTCTGGATACTCATAGTACAAGACTGGAGGAAGTTGAACAATGAATCAGTGACCTGGAGGATGACAGAACAGAAAATGAAAGCACAAAAGAAACAATGGGGAAAAAATTGAAAAAATCGAAATGGACCTCAGGGATATGATAGATAATATAAAACGTCCGAATGTAAGACTCATTGGTGTTCCAGAAGGAGAAGAAAAGGGTAAAGGTCTAGGAAGAGTATTCAAAGAAATTGTTGGGAAAACTTCCCAAATCTTCTAAACACCATAAATGCATAAATCATAAATGCCCAGCGAACTCCAAATAGAATAAATCCAAATAAACCCACTCTGAGACATATTCTGATCACACTGTCAAACACAGAAGAGAAGGAGAAAGTTCTGAAAGCAGCAAGAGAAAAGCAATTCACCACATACAAAGGAAACAGCATAAGACTAAGTAGTGACTACTCAGCAGCCACCATGGAGGTGAGAAGGCAGTGGCACGATATATTTAAAATTCTGAGTGAGAAAAATTTCCAACCAAGAATACTTTATCCAGCAAAGCTCTCCTTCACATTTGAGGGAGAGCTTAAATTTTTCACAGACAAACAAATGCTGACAGAATTTGTGAACAAGAGACCTTCCCTACTGGAGATACTAAAGTGATACTAAAGTGGGAGGACTTACACTCCCTGACTTTGAAGCTTATTATAAAGCCACAGTTGTCAAAACAGCATGGTACTGGCACAAAGATAGACATATAGATCAATGGAATCGAATTGAGAATTCGGAGATAGACCCCCAGACATATGGCCGACTGATCTTTGATAAGGCCCCCCAAATCACTGAACTGGGTCATAATGGTCTTTTCAACAAATGGGGCTGGGAGAGTTGGATATCCATATCCAGAAGAATGAAAGAGGACCCCTACCTCACCCCCTACACAAAAATTAACTCAAAATGGACCAAAGATCTCAATATAAAAGACAGTACCATAAAACTCCTAGAAGATAATGTAGGAAAACATCTTCAAGACCTTGTATTAGGCGGCCACTTCCTACACTTTACACCCAAAGCACAAGCAACAAAAGAAAAAATAGATAAATGGGAACTCCTCAAGCTTAGAAGTTTCTGTACCTCAAAGGAATTTGTCAAAAAGGTAAAGAGGCAGCCAACTCAATGGGAAAAAATTTTTGGAAACCATCTATCTGACAAAAGACTGATATCTTGCGTATATAAAGAAATCCTACAACTCAATGACAATAGTACAGACAGCCCAATTAAAAAATGGGCAAAAGACATGAAAAGACAGTTCTCTGAAGAGGAAATACAAATGGCCAAGAAACACATGAAAAAATGTTCAGCTTCACTAGCTATTAGAGACATGCAAATTAAGACCACAATGAGATACCATCTAACACCGGCTAGAATGGCTGCCATTAAACAAACAGGAAACTACAAATGCTGGAGGGGATGTGGAGAAATTGGAATCTTATTCATTGTTGGTGGGACTGTATAATGGTTCAGCCACTCTGGAAGTCAGTCTGGCAGTTCCTTAGAAAACTAGATATAGAGTTACCATTCGATCCAGCGATTGCACTTCTCAGTATATTCCCGGAAGATCGGAAAGCAGTGACACGAACAGATATCTGCACGCCAATGTTCATAGCAGCATTATTCACAATTGCCAAGAGATGGAAACAACCCAAATGTCCTTCAACAGATGAGTGGATAAATAAAATGTGGTATATACACACGATGGAATACTACGCGGCAGTAAGAAGGAATGATCTCGTGAAACATATGACAACATGGATGAACCTTGAAGACATAATGCTGAGCAAAATAAGCCAGGCACAAAAAGAGAAATATTATATGCTACCACTAATGTGAACTTTGAAAAATGTAAAACAAATGGTTTATAATGTAGAATGTAGGGGAACTAGCAATAGAGAGCAATTAAGGAAGGGGGAACAATAATCCAAGAAGAACAGATAAGCTATTTAACGTTCTGGGGATGCCCAGGAATGACTATGGTCTGTTAATTTCTGATGGATATAGTAGGAACAAGTTCACAGAAATGTTGCTATATTAGGTAACTTTCTTGGGGTAAAGTAGGAACATGTTGGAAGTTAAGCAGTTATCTTAGGTTAGTTGTCTTTTTCTTACTCCCTTGTTACGGTCTCTTTGAAATGTTCTTTTATTGTATGTTTGTTTTCTTTTTAACTTTTTTTTCATACAGTTGATTTAAAAAAGAAGGGAAAGTTAAAAAAAAAAAAAAAGAAAAACAAGGAAAAAAAAGATGTAGTGCCCCCTTGAGGAGCCTGTGGAGAATGCAGGGGTATTCTGCTAACATGACCACAGACATAGGGGACTGGTGGTTTGATGGGTTGAGCCCTCTACCACAGGATTTACCCTTGGGAAGACTGTACTGCAAAGGAGAGGCTAGGCCTCCCTATAATTGTGCCTAAGAGCCTCCTCCCAAATGCCTCTTTGTTGCTCAGATGTGGCCCTCTCTCTCTAGCTAAGCCAACTTGAAAGGCAAAATCACTGCCCTCCCCCCTACATGGGATCAGACACCCAGGGGAGTGAATCTCCCTGGCAACGTGGAATATGACTCCCGGGGAGGAATGCAGACCCGGCATCATGGGATGGAGAACATCTTCTTGACCAAAAGGTGGATGTGAAAGGAGATGAAATAAACTTCAGTGGCAGAGAGATTCCAAAAGGAGCTGAGAGGTCACTCTGGTGGGCACTCTTATGCACAATTTAGACAACCCTTTTTAGGTTCTAAAGAATTGGGGTAGCTGGTGGTAGATACCTGAAACATCAAACTACAACCCAGAACCCATGAATCTTGAAGACAGTTGTATAAAAATGTAGCTTATGAGGGGTGACAATGGGATTGGGAAAGCCATAAGGACCACACTCCCCATTGTCTAGTTTATGGATGGAGTAGAAAAATAGGGGAAGGAAACAAACAAACAAACAGACAGACAAAGGTATCCAGTGTTCTTTTTTACTTCAATTGCTCTTTTTCACTTTAATTATTATTCTTGTTATTTTTGTGTGTGTGCTAATGAAGGTGTCAGGGATTGATTTAGGTGATGAATGTACAACTATGTAATGGTACTGTGAACAATCGAATGTACGATTTGTTTTGTATGACTGCGTGGTATGTGAATATATCTCAATAAAATAAAGATTAAAAAAAAAAAAAGACAGTAACAAAAATCCGTTATAACCACAGAGGCAAAATAGCTAAGGGAAAAAAGATATACCTGCAATTTCTTCTAAAGTGTTGGCATGCATGTCCAGCAGCACGGTTCCATTAAGAATACAACTTCTCAACTCAAACAAGCTGTGTAATGAAAGAGTAGCTACATAAGGCTTGCTCCACCTTTCTCCTCCATCTTCCACATCTTCTTCAAACTTCAACCACCTATACAAAAAGTATTATTGTCAGCACATTGAATATTATATTGCAGATGAATGATCCTTAATACCAATAATAAAATATAGAAATACAAAGATATTCATATTGCTTCTTGCTTTCAAGGGTTTGGGAAGTACATAAAAGTGAGCACAAGCCACGTCATTTCATTTTAACTCCACTGAACTATGTTCTTTTTGTAACTGAAAGATGTATTGAAAACAGAGCAAAACTCCTCTTATTTTATTAATTTGTCTATTTCTGAAGAAACATTTTAATACAAAACTTTAATCAGTCATCACAGTGAATTTGTTATTGAACTGATAGAGTATACTTCTTCATGGAAAGAAAATGGTAACTGAAAAAGATGCAAAAGAAAATGAAAGAATACACATTGTTCTTTAGTGGGATGTTTCAAAACTGAATATTCGAGTCTCTTGATGATTTTCCAACTGGAGTTTTAGGGAGGCTAGTATAATTTGGGACCTATTCAATAAGGAAACCCTTTATTAGGCCTGTTTGGATGAAATCTAGCAATGGTGGTTACTTCCCAGCAACTGAATAAATGAGAACTGAGCTCAGTCCCCATTCCCTGGGTGTTCCTGCCAGGAATGGAGAAGAGAAGAACCTTAATATCATGATGCCAAAAGGGATACCAGTGCCTTGTTGGACAGAAAATAATAGTAAGTAATACCCAGTATTGCTTCTGGCACAAGCCATCTATTCTCTTATCCTCTTAGGGACTTGCTCTCTCATCCTAATAGATGACCAATTTAATTCTACCATTTTTAATGATCCTTAGCCTAAATTAACTTTCTCTTCCTTCATATCTCCCACCATTTCCCCATTCCTTCTCTCCATCATTTTTGGCCCTAAATATTCTCTCTCCATGCAATATCACTTAAATTCTCTATACTATATTACATTACTGTGTTTATGTAATCAAATGACTCAACTCCACCAGAGGACAAGTATGTGGGACTAGCTAATTAGAGAACAGGTGGATCAGCCAGAAATAATTAACCAAAAGGGTGAGTCAATGATTAATATTCATATGCCAAGAGAGATCAAGAAGGCTACAGGTCTGTCTCCAGTGTTCAGGGAGCAAAAAGTTCTCAGCAAGTAAAAAGGAAACCAACACGGAGGAATAGGTATGCCTACCAAAAGTTTAGACAGGGAGCAATAGCAATTCCTATCATAAGTTTATAGAACACATGGAGGCTGAAAAAACTTTACTTTAGCCCTAAATTACTGAATGCATCACTTCAATGCTGGCAATTTTGTACAATATTTTTGCCTCCACAGAAAGTTTTCATATTAGTCATTTTTAAAGTGTTTCAGCCATTACTAGGGCCATAATACCTCACAAGCCATGTGTAAGTCATTAGTATTGTTCATTAACTATAACTAGTTCTCCTCCTCTTCCTTATAATGAATAGGATATCACTATGTGGCTCACTTTTAATCAGATAAGGACATGTGTCCGTGACTAGTTCTGGCCAATGAGCTATGAGCAGAAATTACATGGAATATTTAATTGGCAGGATGAGACCCCCTGGAGTTCTCTTTTTTTTTCCCGAGATGACAACCAGCAATGGTCAAGATGGGGGCTGCTCCAAAGACTTACTCCTATGTTTTCTACTAAAAGTTTTATAACTGTATGTTTAACATTGATATTGTGGTAGATTTGGAATTAATTTTTATATATAGTATGAGGTTTAAATCAAGGTCCATTTTTTTTTTTTTTTGTCTATAGATTTCCAGTTGTTCCATACCATTAACTGAAAAGACAATCCTTCCCCCATTGAAGAGCTTTTGCACCTTGATCAAAAAACATTTGAGTGTACTTGTGTTGGTCTATATCTGTTCTTGTGTTCTCCATTCTATTCCACTGATCAGTGTGCCTATCTGAAAAGCAAAGCTGAGAGGTTTATTCCTTCCTTCAAAATAACGTCCTTCAGATTGGGGGCTTGGTTCTCTTAGAAGAAAAGGATGGAGTTTCTGTGAGTTGCAAGCAGTGTGGCAGTTAAGATGGCCAAATATAAGTTACATGTGTGGATGATTTGATATAGCTATAGATTTTTGAGTATTAAAAGGGAAGGCAGAAGGTACTTTTCATAAAAAGGAACCCGCAAGTTACAAATACAAATTACTAAACACACTAAACATTTCAAGATTCAGTGCTTTATGCCAGCTCCATAATGATGCCAAGCATATTTTGCCAAAAGCTTTAAGAGATATTTAAACAAATATTTGTAAAAGTCTATATTTAAAATAATTTTTACATAAATACATAAGTATGTCTCTCTCTTCTGTTTTTTTTGTTTTTGTTTTTTTTTTTTTTCCCATTCCATTTAATACTTCAAAGATAGAAATAAACAGGTCTGGGAACACATCAAAATTTATTTCCAGATTTGTAGTTGCTGAATATACTGTCAGTTGCAAAATGCTTGATTGCAGTTCATGACCTAAAGTGCTGCAATTTGTTCCAGTGTTCAAATAAACTCAGCTGAAATTTATTTGACTAGCAAACCAAAGCAAACAAGAGTCTCAAAGACATGAGTAAAAAAAATCAAAATGGCAGGCAAATTCATGACATCTTCTATGGGGGCGAGGGTGATTTAAACTCTGAATAGATTATTTTCATTTCATTCAGTATGTCTGGACCTGTTTTCATACTGATTACAGCATTGGAGTCTCTTTATGCTAAGCAACATAAAATATGTTGTTTCATGAATTCTTTGAGAATTAAGTTGATGAGAAACTCCTCTACAATACTAATATTAAATATCTGTGAAATAAAATTCTGCAAGTTAGAAACAGATGTTTTCCATAGAATTTAACTCTTTGTTTATTCTATCCTTACTGTGTATTTCAGTTCAACTTTTCTAAATTTTATTCTCCAATGCTACTCAAACAAAGTAAAGGCATTACTATAACACCCAAATTGATAGCCTTGTGGAAAGCAATGGAAGTCTCTAGAGAAAACATCCTCTTTTGAGGCTTTATGGGAAGAGTTGGGAAGTAGAGGGTGGGGGGACATAGTTTGATGGTGCCTAGATAATAGTATGTTGTCAAAGAGAGCCTATAGTCATTTTAAGCAGAAATGAAATATATCCAAGCCTAGTATCTCTAGATATCAGCTGTTCTTAATCCATATTATCTTCCCACCTCACATTCCACTGAAAACTCTTGATTTGAACGTTTACTAATGCTGAATATCAAATGCCTTCAAGCATCAATAAAATTATCTTGTTGTAAAATCCTTTTCCACCCCTCTATGTATGCACTAGAGGCTTAACTGCTGTCTCTCTGCTTTGCCTCTTCCTTGCCCATTTGTGGGAAGCATTTTTTAAAGGGCAACCACAGTGAGTCAAGCATGTTGTCTCCACAGTTGCACAGCTGTGGTATCTTTGCGCACTTTTCTATTAATAACATTATATGTTATTTATAAGCAGGACATTGTGATTCTGTTGATTTCATTAGCCTTGTCATATGGCTAGGATTTTAAAAAGTGAACAGCTGGCTTTCACAAACATTTATTAAATAATTATGATCCAAAAATTTAACTTCAAAGTCTAAAACTTTGCTAAGCTTTACTTGGCATCAACAGTGAGCATGAATTATTCAAGATGTGATACGTGACAGGTGCTGATAAAATATCCTTTTTATTTCTACACTTAGGGTAGAAAATTATTCCACCTGGAATACTAACCAGAAGAATGAGTGCTTCAAATGGTTATGCTAATGGGTTTATTAGAATGAAACTGCACTTAAGAAATCAGACAGAGTTATGAATTAGCTAACATTAGCCTTTGGAGATGAACGAGGGCAACCAGAACAAAACTACTTTTGCCACTTCAAAAAGTACTAACATGTCTAAGTCCTCTGATAAACACATTCTGTTCTTCCCTGAAATACTGTCTCAGCCAAAATTCATCTACCCTCCTCTTCAATGTCTGTTACCATTCTGATTGCTCCCTGAACCTCAGACAGCTGTACCATCCATAAGGTTCCAGAAGCATGGGTAACACAGGTCCTGTCTAATAACATGAAAGAATGCTAATAGTTAACTTCATCATCTCTTTAATTAATTATAAATAAACAGCAATGCATTTTGGTGGTTTGGGATGAACACATTTACATTGCTAAATTTAATCCACTAGATTAACTTGTTGTAATCCTACCTGCCCAACCGTGACAGACTGAAAAGAGCTGAATTCTGGTATTACTTCTGCCACCTCCTCGCTTTATGGAATTCACAAGTTACAAGGAAATTACTGTTAAAAAGAAACAGATCACGGTTTGATCTGAAAGGTGAAAAATCACCAACCATTTAAGAATTAGGGAGTTACTCAAGCCAAAATGAATATTCCAAGCTTATTTGTCAGCTCTGTTACATAGGATGAGGGTGACAAAAGGAATCTAAAAGAATTGCTTCCAAAAATTGCTTTTTAGCAACACATTAAAGAGACTCTAACTAACCAGAGCTGTCTAGTCACCATAATCATCAAACCTTCTTTGTCAACGTCAACCAGAAAAAACACCTGTTTCTTGTAACCAGCTGAAGACAGATGCTTTCAGCCTTACACAGGGAGGTGTGCACTTTAACTGCCTTATCAACAGGTCTTTAATCATGAAAGAGCAAAAGTTATGGCACTAATTTGTTATATCATATATTACTTTTCTGTCTCTAAATAAAGAAGATGCACACATATATTATGTATTTTTAAAGCCCCCAAGTACTTAGCTTTTTGATACAGTTGGAAGAAAAAAATAAGGTAGAAGATTTCTAATCTTAAAATTTACCTATTTCAAACTATTTCAAACTTAGTTTGATAACTAAAATATTACAATAGAAAGCATCATAAGGAAAACTGATTGATATACGTAAATTTTTAATAAAAAGGTAATCTGCACAGAATAACATACCACCAATTTAAGGTACAAAAAAAGGCAAATAAAGAAAATGATGAATGATTTGACATAAAACAGGTAAAAGAAATGAACAGGTGGTTCATAGGAAAAAAATAAAACATTTGAAAAGATGCTCAAATTCACTAATAATTAGAGAAATACAAATTAAAACAATGAGCTATATTTTACACTTATAAAATTGGCAAACATTTTTTAAAGTTTGCTGATTTAGTATGTTAAGGGTTTGGGGGAAATAAGCATTTTCATACACTGTAGTGGAAATGCAAATTACTGAACCATTTAATGAAAGCAATTTTGTAATATCTATCAAAGTAAAAAAATTTTGTGCTCTTTGGTATATAAATTCCACTGTGATAAATTCACCATAAAAAAATAGCTGCATGAATGCCTACAAGATAATGCTAAAATATATGTATAAATGATAATTGCAGGAGGCGGGGCAAGATGGCAGACTGGTGAGCTGTATGTTTTAGTTACTCCTCCAGGAAAGTAGGTAGAAAGCCAGGAACTGTGTGGACTGGACACCACACAGCAATCTGACTTTGGGCATACTTCATACAACACTCATGAAAACGTCGAACTGCTGACATCAGCGAAATCTGTAAGTTTTTGCGGCCAAGGGACCCGCGCCCCTCCCTGCCAGGCTCAGTCCCGGGGGAGGAGGGGCTGTCAGCTCCAGGAAGGAGAAGGGAGAACTGCAGTGGCAGCCCTTATCGGAAACTCATTCTACTGATTCAAACTCCAACCATAGATAGACTGAGACCAGACACCAGAGAATCTGAGAGCAGCCAGCCCATCAGAGAGGAGACAGGCATAGAAAAAAAACAACACGAAAAACTCCAAAATAAAAGTGGAGGATTTTTGGAGTTCTGGTGAACATAGAAAGGGGAAGGGCCCTGAGGCGCATATGCAAATCCTGAAGAAAAGCTGATCTCTCTGCCCTGTGGACCTTTCCTTAATGGCCCTGGTTGCTTTGTCTCTTAGCATTTCAATAACCCATTAGATCTCTGAGGAGGGCCCTTTTTTGTTGTTGTTGTTGTTGTTGTTGTTGTTTTAATCCTTTTTTCTTTTTCTAAAACAATTACTCTAAGAAGCCCAATAGAGAAAGCTTCAAAGACTTGCTATTTGGGCAGGTCAAGTCAAGAGCAGAACTAGGAGAGCTCTGAGACAAAACGCAATAATCCAGGGGCTGAGAAAATTCACTAAACACCACAACTTCCCAAGAAAAGGGGGGTGTCCGCTCACAACCATCATCCTGGTGGACAGGAAACACTCCTGCCCATCGCCAGCCCCATAGCCCAGAACTGCCCCAGACAACCCAGTGTGACGGAAGTGCTTCAAATAACAGGCACACACCACAAAACTGGGCGTGGACATTAGCCTTCCCTGCAACCTCAGCTGATTGTCCCAGAGTTGGGAAGGTAGAGCAGTGTGAATTAACAAAGCCCCATTCAGCCATCATTTCAGCAGACTAGGAGCCTCCCTACACAGCCCAGCAGCCCAGAACTGCCCTGGGGGGACGGCACTCACCTGTGACATAGCACAGTCATCCCTCAACAGAGGACCCAGGGTGCACGGCCTGGAAGAGGGGCCCACTTGCAAGTCTCAGGAGCCATACGCCAATACCAAGGACTTGTGGATCAGTGGCAGAGACAAACTGTGGCAGGACTGAACTGAAGGATTAGACTATTGCAGCAGCTTTAAAACTCTAGGATCACCAGGGAGATTTGATTGTTAGAGCCACCTCCCCCTCCCTGACTGCCCAGAAACACGCCCCATATACAGGGCAGGCAACACCAACTACACACGCAAGCTTGGTACACCAATTGGACCCCACAAGACTCACTCCCCCACTCACCAAAAAGGCTAAGCAGGGGAGAACTGGCTTGTGGAGAACAGGTGGCTCGTGGACGCCACCTGCTGGTTAGTTAGAGAAAGTGTACTCCACGAAGCTGTAGATCTGATAAATTAGAGATAAGGACTTCAATTGGTCTACAAATCCTAAAAGAACCCTATCAAGTTCAGCAAATGCCACGAGGCCAAAAACAACAGAAAATTATAAAGCATATGAAAAAACCAGACGATATGGATAACCCAAGCCCAAGCACCCAAATCAAAAGATCAGAAGAGACACAGCACCTAGAGCAACTACTCAAAGAACTAAAGATGAACAATGAGACCATAGTACGGGAGATAAAGGAAATCAAGAAGACCCTAGAAGAGCATAAAGAAAACATTGCAAGACTAAATAAAAAAATGGATGATCTTATGGAAATTAAAGAAACTGTTGACCAAATTAAAAAGATTCTGGACACTCATAGTACAAGACTAGAGGAAGTTGAACAACGCATCAGTGACCTCGAAGATGACAGAATGGAAAATGAAAGCATAAAAGAAAGAATGGGGAAAAAAATTGAAAAAATCGAAATGGACCTCAGGGATATGATAGATAATATGAAACGTCCAAATATAAGACTCATTGGTGTCCCAGAAGGGGAAGAAAAGGGTAAAGGTCTAGGAAGAGTATTCAAAGAAATTGTTGGGGAAAACTTCCCAAATCTTCTAAACAACATAAATACACAAATCATAAATGCTCAGCGAACTCCAAATAGAATAAATCCAAATAAACCCACTCCGAGACATATACTGATCACACTATCAAACACAGAAGAGAAGGAGCAAGTTCTGAAAGCAGCAAGAGAAAAGCAATTCACCACATACAAAGGAAACAGCATAAGACTAAGTAGTGACTACTCAGCAGCCACCATGGAGGCGAGAAGGCAGTGGCACGATATATTTAAAATTCTGAGTGAGAAAAATTTCCAGCCAAGAATACTTTATCCAGCAAAGATCTCCTTCAAATTTGAGGGAGAGCTTAAATTTTTCACAGACAAACAAATGCTGAGAGAATTTGCTAACAAGAGACCTGCCCTACTGGAGATACTCAAGGGAGCCCTACAGACAGAGAAACAAAGAAAGGACAGAGAGACTTGGAGAAAGGTTCAGTACTAAAGAGAATCGGTATGGGTACAATAAAGGATATTAATAGACAGAGGGGGAAAATATGACAAACATAAACCAAAGGATAAGATGGCTGATTCAAGAAATGCCTTCACGGTTATAACGTTGAATGTAAATGGATTAAACTCCCCAATTAAAAGATATAGATTCGCAGAATGGATCAAAAAAAATGAACCATCAATATGTTGCATACAAGAGACTCATCTTAGACACAGGGACACAAAGAAACTGAAAGTGAAAGGATGGAAAAAAATATTTCATTCAAGCTACAGCCAAAAGAAAGCAGGTGTAGCAATATTAATCTCAGATAAAATAGACTTCAAATGCAGGGATGTTTTGAGAGACAAAGAAGGCCACTACATACTAATAAAAGGGGCAATTCAGCAAGAAGAAATAACAATCGTAAATGTTTATGCACCCAATCAAGGTGCCACAAAATACATGAGAGAAACACTGGCAAAACTAAAGGAAGCAATTGATGTTTCCACAATAATTGTGGGAGACTTCAACACATCACTCTCTCCTATAGATAGATCAACCAGACAGAAGACCAATAAGGAAATTGAAAACCTAAACAATCTGATAAATGAATTAGATTTAACAGACATATACAGGACATTACATCCCAAATCACCAGGATACACATACTTTTCTAGTGCTCATGGAACTTTCTCCAGAATAGATCATATGCTGGGACATAAAACAAGCCTCCATAAATTTAAAAAGATTGAAATTATTCAAAGCACATTCTCTGACCACAATGGAATACAATTAGAAGTCAATAACCATCACAGACTTAGAAAATTCACAAATACCTGGAGGTTAAACAACACACTCCTAAACAATCAGTGGGTTAAAGAAGAAATAGCAAGAGAAATTGCTAAATATATAGAGACGAATGAAAATGAGAGCACAACATATCAAAACCTATGGGATGCAGCAAAAGCAGTGCTGAGGGGGAAATTCATAGCACTAAACGCATATATTAAAAAGGAAGAAAGAGCCAAAATCAAAGAACTAATGTATCAACTGAAGAAGCTAGAAAATGAACAGCAAACGAATCCTAAACCAAGTACAGGAAAGAAATAACAAGGATTAAAGCAGAAATAAATGACATAGAGAACAAAAAAACAATAGAGAGGATAAATATCACCAAAAGTTGGTTCTTTGAGAAGATCAACAAGATTGACAAGCCCCTAGCTAGACTGACAAAATCCAAAAGACAGAAGACCCATATAAACAAAATAATGAATGAAAAAGGTGACATAACTGCAGATCCTGAAGAAATTAAAAAAATTATAAGAGGATACTATGAACAACTGTATGGCAACAAACTGGATAATGCAGAGGAAATGGACAATTTCCTGGAAACATATGAACAACCTAGACTGACCAGAGAAGAAATAGAAGACCTCAACCAACCCATCACAAGCAAAGAGATCCAATCAGTCATCAAAAATCTTCCCACAAATAAATGCCCAGGGCCAGATGGCTTCACAGGGAAATTCTACCAAACTTTCCAGAAAGAACGGACACCAATCTTACTCAAACTCTTTCAAAACATTGAAGAAAATGGAACACTACCTAACTCATTTTATGAAGCTAACATCAATCTAATACCAAAACCAGGCAAAGATGTTACAAAAAAGAAAAACTACCGGCCAATCTCCCTAATGAATATAGATGCAAAAATCCTCAACAAAATACTTGCAAATCGAATCCAAAGACACATTAAAAAAATCATACACCATGACCAAGTGGGGTTTATTCCAGGCATGCAAGGATGGTTCAACATAAGAAAATCAATCAATGTATCACAACACATTAACAAGTCAAAAGGGAAAAATCAATTGATCATCTCAATAGATGCTGAAAAAGCATTTGACAAAATCCAACATCCGTTTTTGATAAAAACACTTCAAAAGGTAGGAATTGAAGGAAACTTCCTCAACATGATAAAGAGCATATATGAAAAACCCACAGCCAGCACAGTACTCAATGGTGAGAGACTGAAAGCCTTCCCTCTAAGATCAGGAACAAGACAAGGATGCCCGCTGTCACCACTGTTATTCAACATTGTGCTGGAAGTGCTAGCCAGGGCAATCCGGCAAGACAAAGAAATAAAAGGCATCCAAATTGGAAAAGAAGAAGTAAAACTGTCATTGTTTGCAGATGATATGATCTTATATCTGGAAAACCCTGAGAAATCGACGATACAGCTAGTAGAGCTAATAAACAAATTTAGCAAAGTAGCGGGATACAAGGTTAATGCACATAAGTCAGTAATGTTTCTATATGCTAGAAATGAACAAACTGAAGAGACACTCAAGAAAAAGATACCATTTTCAATAGCAACTAAAAAAATCAAGTACCTAGGAATAAACTTAACCAAAGATGTAAAAGACCTATACAAAGAAAATTACATCACTGTACTAAAAGAAATAGAAGGGGACCTTAAAAGATGGAAAAATATTCCATGTTCATGGATAGGAAGACTAAATGTCATTAAGATGTCAATTCTACCCAAACTCATCTACAGATTCAATGCAATCCCAATCAAAATTCCAACAACCTACTTTGCAGACTTGGAAAAGCTAGTTATCAAATTTATTTGGAAAGGGAAGATGCCTCGAATTGCTAAAGACACTCTAAAAAAGAAAAACGAAGTGGGAGGACTTACACTCCCTGACTTAGAAGCTTATTATAAAGCCACAGTTGTCAAAACAGCATGGTACTGGCACAAAGATAGACATATAGATCAATGGAATCGAATTGAGAATTCGGAGACAGACCCTGAGATCTATGGCCGACTGATCTTTGATAAGGCCCCCAAAGTCACTGAACTGAGTCATAATGGTCTTTTCAACAAATGGGGCTGGGAGAGTTGGATATCCATATCCAAAAGAATGAAAGAGGACCCCTACCTCACCCCCTACACAAAAATTAACTCAAAATGGACCAAAGAGCTCAATATAAAAGAAAGTACCATAAAACTCCTAGAAGATAATGTAGGAAAACATCTTCAAGACCTTGTATTAGGCGGCCACTTCCTAGACTTTACACCCAAAGCACAAGCAACAAAAGAGAAAATACATAAATGGGAACTCCTCAAGCTTAGAAGTTTCTGCACCTCAAAGGAATTTCTCAAAAAGGTAAAGAGGCAGCCAACTCAATGGCAAAAAAGTTTTGGAAACCATGTATCTGACAAAAGACTGATATCTTGCATATATAAAGAAATCCTACAACTCAATGACAATAGTACAGTCGGCCCAATTATAAAATGGGCAAAAGATATGAAAAGACAGTTCTCTGAAGAGGAAATACAAATGGCCAAGAAACACATGAAAAAATGTTCAGCTTCACTAGCTATTAGAGACATGCAAATTAAGACCACAATGAGATACCATCTAACACCGGTTAGAATGGCTGCCATTAAACAAACAGGAAACTACAAATGCTGGAGGGGATGTGGAGAAATTGGAACTCTTATTCACTGTTGGTGGGACTGTATAATGGTTCAGCCACTCTGGAAGTCAGTCTGGCAGTTCCTTAGAAAACTAGATATAGAGTTACCATTCGATCCAGCGATTGCACTTCTCGGTATATACCCGGAAGATCGGAAAGCAGTGACACGAACAGATATCTGCACGCCAATGTTCATAGCAGCATTATTCACAATTGCCAAAAGATGGAAACAACCCAAATGTCCTTCAACAGATGAGTGGATAAATAAAATGTGGTATATACACACGATGGAATACTACGCGGCAGTAAGAAGGAACGATCTCGTGAAACATATGACAACATGGATGAACCTTGAGGACATAATGCTAAGCGAAATAAGCCAGGTACAAAAAGAGAAATATTATATGCTACCACTAATGTGAACTTTGAAAAATGTAAAACAAATGGCTTATAATGTAGAATGTAGGGGATCTAGCAATAGAGAGCAATTAAGGAAGGGGGAACAATAATCTAAGAAGAACAGATAAGCTATTTAACGTTCTGGGGATGCCCAGGAATGACTATGGTCTGTTAATTTCTGATGGATATAGTAGGAGCAAGTTCACAGAAATGTTGCTATATTAGGTAACTTTCTTGGGGTAAAGTAGGAACATGTTAGAAGTTAAGCAGTTATCTTAGGTTAGTTGTCTTTTTCTTACTCCCTTGTTATGGTCTCTTTGAAATGTTCTTTTATTGTATGTTTGTTTTCTTTTTAACTTTTTTTTCATACAGTTGATTTAAGAAAGAAGGGAAAGTTAAAAAAAAAAAAAAAAAAAAGGAAAAAAAAAAGATGTAGTGCCCTCTTGAGGAGCCTGTGGAGAATGCAGGGGTATTCGCCTACCCCACCTCCATGGTTGCTAACATGACCACAGACATAGGGGACTGGTGGTTTGATGGGTTGGGCCTTCTACCACAGGTTATACCCTTGGGAAGACGGTTGCTGCAAAGGAGAGGCTAGGCCTCTCTATGGTTGTGCCTAAGAGCTTCCTCCCGAATGCCTCTTTGTTGCTCAGATGTGGCCCTGTCTCTCTAGCTAAGCCAACTTGAAAGGTGAAATCACTGCCCTCCCACCTACGTGGGATCAGACACCCAGGGGAGTGAATCTCCCTGGCAACGTGGAATATGACTCCCGGGGAGGAATGCAGACCTGGCATCGTGGGACGGAGAACATCTTCTTGACCAAAAGGGGGATGTGAAAGGAAATGAAATAAGCTTCAGTGGCAGAGAGAATCCAAAAGGAGCCGAGAGGTCACTCTGGTGGGCACTCTTACGCACACTTTAGACAACCCTTTTTAGGTTCTAAAGAATTGGGGTAGCTGGTGGTGGATACCTGAAACTATCAAACTACAACCCAGAACCCATGAATCTCGAAGACAGTTGTATAAAAATGTAGCTTATGAGGGGTGACAAGGGGATTGGGAAAGCCATAAGGACCACACTCCACTTCGTCTAGTTTATGGATGGATGAGTAGAAAAATAGGGGAAGGAAACAAACAGACAAAGGTACCCAGTGTTCTTTTTTACTTCAATTGCTCTTTTTCACTCTAATTATTATTCTTGTTATTCTTGTGTGCGTGCTAATGAAGGTGTCAGGGATTGATTTGGGTGATGAATGTACAACTATGTAATGGTACTGTGAACAATCGAAAGTATGATTTGTTTTGTATGACTGCGTGGTATATGAATATATCTCAATAAAATGAAGATTTAAAAAAAAAAAAAAAAAAAGACATAATGCTGAGCAAAATAAGCCAGGCACAAAAAGAGAGATATTGTATGTTACCACTAATGTGAATTCTGTGAAAAATGTACAATGTTTTATACTGTAGAATGTAGGGGACCTAGAGATACCAATTAGTGGAGGGGGAATGATAATCTAATAAGAACAGATAAACTATGGAGGGTAATCTCAAGGTTATGGGAATGCTCAGGAATGATTATGGTTTGTAAACTTTCTTGGATATAGTAAGATCATGTTGGAAGCAATAGAGTTATTTTAGGTTTTTTTTTTCTCTTATTCCATTGTTTTCTTAGGGGTTGTTAATTTTCTTGGGGTATGGTAGGAACATGTTGGAAGCAATGTAGTTATTTTAGATTATTTGTTTTTCTTACTCCTCTGTTTGGACATGGTTTATTAATTTTCTTGGGGTATGGTAGGAACATATTGGAAGCAAAGTAGTTATTTTAGGTTATTTGTTTTCCTTAATCCATTGCTTTGTTTGAAATGTTGTGGGGTTTTTTTGGTTGTTGTTTGCCTGTTTGTTTTTAATTTTTTGATAAAGAAAGTTAAAAAATGGAAAAAAAATCAGTAGAAAAATGGGAGTAAAAACTAAATGACAAATAGGGTGGGATGGGGGGATGGTGTGGGTATTCTCTTTTCACTTTTATTTTTTATTCTTATTCTGATTCTTTCTGATGTAAGGAAAATGTTCAGAAATAGATTGTGGTGATGAACGCATAACTATATGATCATACTGTGAACAGTTGATTGTATACAATGGATGACTGTATGGTTTATGAATATATTTCAATAAAACTGAATTAAAAAAAAATGATAATTGCAGCAATTTTTATAGCAAAAAAATCAGACAACCCAAATGTCTATCAAGATTGGCTAAAGAAATGAAAGTGAATCCATACAGTTGAATGCAATGCAGCCATTGAAAAGGTTGAGAAAACCTGTATGGCTGATATGGAAAAAAATGTTCCAAATATATTATTAACTGAAAAAAAGTAAAGTGTGAACACTGTATGTTATATTATTCCTACTGTATAGTTTTTTGTTGTTTTTAAGTGTGTATTTACATGCAGTTCTAGGCATAACAATTCTTCTGGAAAGATGCACAAGAAACTAACAGTGATTACCTTTGAAGAGAGGGATTATGAGGGATCATGAATAAGGGTAGAGGGATAATTTTGCTTTTTACTTTTCTATACTTTTTGAAGTTTAACTATTGGTAGTAATTAGTTTTATTTTTTAAATGTTAACAGGATGAGTGAGGTGATAGCCATTTTAGTTTTCTTCTACTTACTTTTAGTGTTTTTTAAATAAAAGAGAGCTGAAAAGACCACTCAGGATATACAGAACAAGAATTAACTGGGCCAGTATTATTCATAATATTCATTATCACGAGTGAACATTTAGTTTCACACTAACTCTGGGTAGATAGACTTAAAGAAAGGATTAAATGCAGCCACAAGTTTAATATGATCCAGTGGAATACTGTGGCTTTCGGAAGGCTGCAGCGACGTGAGGGCCATTAAAAAACATGTTTGACAGGAAGAATTTCTAACATTTAAAGCTGCTTGACCAAGGTAAAGGATAACAAAACAGTCAAACCTATGTCAGTGGATGTTGTTCAAACACACCCTTCTCCATCCATCTGGAAACCATTCCCTTTGCTTTTCTGCCTGGCTTAATTTCTACTCAACCTTCAAGAGTTAACTCAGGAATCACCTCCTCTGGGGAACCTACCCTGATCCCCTCTCCTTCACTCTTCTGTTTTAGATCCTCACTACTCAAAGTGTGGTCCTCAAAACAAAAACACTGACATTACTTCACCTGCGAACTTGTTAGAAATACAGAATCTCAGGTCCTGTGTCTGAAGTCTACTGAATCTGCATTTTAACAAGATTCCAGGGGACTCATATTCACATTAGATTTGGGAAACAGTGGGTAAAGACAACCCTAGATGTGCCCACAGCTGCTGTGCACACCTGGATCATGGTATTCATTATACAGCCTTGGCGACTTGTCTAAATCCTCCATTAGACCATGAGATCATTAAAGGCAAGATTTAAGCTTTTTGTTGCTGTTGTTCTGTATCCACTGCACCTGGCACACAATAGGATGCTCCATAAATATTTGTTAAATAAATGAGCAAGTGATCAAGAATGAATAAAAAGTAAACCCACAATTTAGTTCATTACTTTTTTCGGCATTCCATCAATTATATAGCAATAAATAAATATTAATTACAAATGATAGATAAAAAGTCACTTTGAACATAAAAAACTATATTTAAGTACATACATATCCTAGAAACACATTATAAATTATTTTTATCCTCACAAATCATACATGAAATCCAGGACTGTATCTAAATTCACTTATAATGTGTGCTCTTTCTTTAAAAAGCCCCACACTCAAGTTATCTTATAATATCAGTAGTTTGGGCATAAGCCAGCAGCTGAAAAGACACAAATAAATTACTTTTAAATTTCCATTGTTTTGCTGATGACACACAAATTATGTTACTGTTTATCTTTAAAGCTGCAGCTGTTGCTGGCTCTTTGTCATTGTTTACTATAATTACTGCCTTCAGATCTCATTTTGACCCATATCCCATTATAGGCTATGCCCAGGGCAGATGATCAACTTCAGAAATCAGCAGCACTCATGGATATTTACAAAAGCATTGCATTAGGAACCTTTTATTGTAACAGCACGAAAATTCTTTAGTATGCTTCCACCCAAACAAAAATCCTCACCTGGCTGTTTCTCGCCACTCGGCATCCTCACTTTCACGCCAGCAAATCTCATCTAGCTCTGTGAAAAGGTCATGAGGAATGTGTTCCTCATCATCATCCTCAGTTCCGAGAATAAACTGTACCCGTTGTGATGGGGTGTCTGTGGGAAAGCAGAGACAGCGACATGTATTACCATGACTTCAAGCTTAAAATGTCCTAGTCATTGCCTGCAACAAAACCCCCAAACCCACATGCCACCCCCCAACCCCTCCTGCAACACTTATCCAAAGTAGAATCAGGAAATTAAAACTAAATTTGACTTATATTAAGTCTAGAATAACGTAGGAGTGAAAACATTTAAAATGTAAATATACAATGTGTATTATCAAAAATAAAATCAAATATGATGAATAGGGGGGAATTATTGATATCACTCATCATGTAAATTATTTCTATTTCTCCTCATACAAATACACACATTTTCTCTCACATAAAAATGCTGTATTTTATGGGTTCTACTCAGAAGATTAGACTATGTTAAAACTTACTTGTACTAAAAAAATGCTGAATATAATTTTGTTTTATCTTATTTTATAATTAAATTTTAAATTGACATGCAATAAAATCGACTTATGTGGTATAAAATCTTTTGAGTTTTGACATGTATATACATTGTGTAACCACCACCACAAACAGCATATAGAATAGTTCCTTCACCAAAAATTCCCTTGTGGTGCTCTATGTTGTCACATCCTCAACACACCCCTATACCCTGGCAACCACTGATCTGACTCCGTTGTTATAGTTTTGTCTTCCCCAGAATGTCATATAAATGGAAACATGTGCTAAATAACCTTTGAGCCTGGGTTTATTCACTCAGCATAATGCTTTTGAGATTTTGAGATTTATCTATATTATTGTGGTTATTTATCTCATATATATATATAACTTATATATATCTATATAAGTAATTCATTTCTTATTATTTCTGAGTAATATTCCATTGTAAGAATGCACCATAGTTTGCTTATTGATTCATCTGTTAAAGGACATTTGGGTTGTTTCCAGTTTGGGGTGATTATGAATAGAGTTGCTATAAGCATTCTTGCTTACAGGTTTTTGTGCAAACATAATTTTGATTTCACTAGGGTAAATATCTAGGAGTGGGATTGCTGGGTCATATGGTAAGTGTAAATTTAAATTTATAAGAAACTGCCAAATTGTTTTCCAGAGTGGCCATAATGTTTTGCATTCTCAGGTGCAATGTCTGAGAGTTGCAATTACTTTGTATCCTCACCAGCACTTGGAATTACTATCAGTTATTGTTTAACCATTCTATGTAGCGATATTTCACTGATGTGTTAATTTGCATTTTCTTAATGGCTATTGTTGAACATTTTTTTCATATGCTTATTTGACATCCATATATATTTTTTGGTGAAGTGTCTGTTGAAATATTTTGCCCATTTTATTTGTGTTGTTTGTCTTTTACCATTGAATTTTGAGAGTTCATTGCATATTCTCATACAAGTCCTGGGTTGACATATGATTGGCAAACATTTCTCTTTTCCCAGTCTGTAACTTGCCTTTACATTCTTTTCACAGCGTCTTTCATTGAAAACAAGTTTTTAATTTAGATGAAATCCAATTTATCATATTTTTCTGTTATGGATTATGTTTTTGGTATCCTATTTGTATCTAACCTCAGGTCACAAAGACTTTCTTCTGTATTTTCTTCAAAAACTTTTAAAGTTTTATATTTTATATTAAGATTTATGATCCACGTTGAGTTCATTTTGTTATAAGGTGTAAGGTTTAATTCAAGGTTATTATTATTGTTATTTTGCATATGGATTGTTCCACAACCATTTGTTGAAAAGACTATACTCTCTCCATTAAATTGCCTTTGTACCTTTAAAAAAATCCATTGGCCACATCTGTCTGGAGTATCTACTTTTCTGGACACTCTACTCTGTTCCATTGATCTATGTGTCCATGCCTTTGCCAATACCATGCTTTCTTGATTACTATAACTTTACAGAATTTTTAAATAGAGAAGTTGAGGGTTTACAGAAAAAAATTGTGCATAAAATGCAAAGTTCCCATATGCCACCCAATTATTCACTTGTATTTGTGTGGTATATTTGTTACAATTGATGAAAAAACATTTTCATAATTGTACTATTAACTATAGTCCATGGTTTAACTGAGGGTTCACTATGCTGTGCCATTCCATGGATTATTTTTTTAAAATTTTTATTCTAGTAACATATGTACGACCTAAAATTACTCCCTTTTAACCAGATTCAAAAATATAATTCAGTGCTGTTAATTATATTCACAATGTTGTGCTACCATCACCACCATCCATTACCAAAACATTTCCATCATCCCAAACAGAAACCCTGTACATTGTAAGCCTTAACTCCTGTGCCGGTTTGGATATATTATGTTCCCCCAAAAGCCATATTCTTCAATGCAATCTCATGGGGGCAGACAGATTAGTCTGTTGATTAGGGTGGAGACCTTAGATTAAATTATTTCCATAGAGAAATGGACCCTGCCCATTCAGGGTGGGTCTAAATTACATCACTGGAGTCCTAAAAGAGAGCTCACAAACAGAAGGAACTGAGAACAGCTGAAGAGACATTTTGGAGAAAGCCATTTTGAAACACAAACCGGGAGCAAAGGACCAGCAGATGCCAGCCACATGCCTTCCCAGCTGACAGAAGTGTTCTGGACACTATTGGCCATTCTTCAGTGAAAGTATCTTCATGTTGATGCCTTTAGTTTGAAGACTTCTATGGCCTTAGAACTTTAAACGTGTAACTTAATAAATCCCCTTTATAAAAGCCAATCCATTTCTGGCATTTTGCGTAACAGCAGCATTAGCACACCAGAACAACTTCCTATCCCTTACCCTACCCTATCACTCAGTAACCTATATTCTAGATTCTGACTCTATGAGTTTACTTATTTTAATTAATTTATATCAGTTAGATCATACAATATTTGCCCCTTTGCGACTGTCTTATTTCACTCAACATGAAGTCTTCAAAGTTCATCTATGTTGCCAAGTGTCAGAACTTCATTCCTTTTTATAGCTGACTACATTGTGTGTATGTACCACATTTTGTTTATCTATTCATTGATTTACAATTGGTTGCTTCCATCTTCTGGCAATTGTGAATGCTGCTGCTATGAACATTGGTGTGTGTTCTAGTTTGCTAATGCTGCCAGAATGCAAAACATCAGAGATGGATTGGCTTTTATAAAAGGGGGTTTATTTGGTTACACAGTTACAGTCTTAAGGCCATAAAGTGTCCAAGGTAACACACCAGCAATTGGGTACCTTCACTGGAGGATGGCCAATGGTGTCCCGAAAACCTCTATTAGCTGGGAAGGCACATGGCTGGCATCTGCTCCAGAGTTCTGGTTTCAAAATGGCTTTCTCCCAGGATGTTCATCTCTAGGCTGCAGTTCCTCAAAAATGCCACTCTTAGTTGCACTTGGGATATTTGTCCTCTCTTAGCTTCTCTGGAGCAAGAGTCTGCTTTCAACGGCCGTCTTCAAACTGTCTCTCATCTGTAGCTCCTGTGCTTTCTTCAAAGTGTCCCTCTTGGCTCCTCTTCAAAATGTCACTCACAGCTGCACTGCACCTAGTTCCCTCTGCCTGTCAGCTCATTTATATGGCTCCACTGATCAAGGCCCACCCTGAATGGGTGGGGCCATGTCTCCATGGAAATATCTCATCAGAGTTATCACCTACAGTTGGGTGGGGTGCATTTCCATGCAAACAACCTAATCCAAACGTTCCAACTTAATCCCCACTAATTTATCTGCCCCACAAGATTGCATCAAAGAATATGGCATTTTCTGGGGGACATAATACATTCAAACCAGCACAGTGTGCAAATATTTATTTGAGTCCCTCCTTTCAATTATTTTGTGTATGTACCTAGTAGTGGGATTGCCAGGTCATATGGTAGTTCTATACTTAGATTTCTGAGGAACTGCCAAACTGTCTTCCACAGTGGCTGCACCATTTTACATTGTCACCAGCAATGAATAAGTGTTCCTATTTCTCCACATCCTCTGCAACACTTGTTATTTTTCTTTCTTTCTTTCTTTTTTTTTAATAGCAGCCATTCCAATGGGTGTGAAATGGTATCTCTTTGTGGTTTTTATTTGCATTTTGCTGATGGCTAATGGTGTTGAGCATCTTTTCATGTCCTTTCTGGCCATTTGTAGAGCTTCTTTGGAGAGATGTCTATTTAAGTCTTTTGCCCATTTTTTAATTGGGTTGTTTGTCTTTTTGGTGCTAAGTTGAAGGATTTCTTTATATATTCTGTATATTAGTCCTTTATCAGATATGTGGTTTCCAAATATTTCCTCCCATTGTGTAGGTCGTCTTTTTTACTTTCCTGATAAGGTCCTTTGATGCACAAAAGCTCTAAATTTTGATGAAGTCCCATTTACCTATTTTTTCTTTTATTGTTTGCGCTTTGGGTGTAAAGTCTAAGAAACCATTGCCTACTCAAGGTCCTGAAGATGCTTTCTTACATTTTCTTCTAGGAGTTTGATGGTTCCAGCACTTATATTAAGGCCTTTTTCCATTTTGAGTTGATTTTTTCATATGCTGTGGGGTAGGGGTCCTCCTTTTTTTTTTCTTTTTTTTTTTTGCAAATGGAGATCCAGTTTCTCAGCACCATTTGTTAGACTATTCTTTTTCAACTGAGTAGTATTTGCCACCTTTCCAAAAATTAGTTGGCCAAAAATGTGAGTGTTGATTTCTGAGCTCTCAATCCTATTCCACTGGTCTATATCTATCTGTCCTTGTAATAGTACTATTGCTCCTTCCCACTTCAGGGTTTTGTACATACTACTTTCTCTAGGTCTTCTATATATCTTGCAGCTGTCAATTTAGATGTAATATCCTTTGGTAAGACTTCCTAATCATATTCCCAAAACACACACAGCAATACACATATTTCTACATATAAGCACATTTTATATGCAAACAATAAATCAGGCCTCTGTTATGCTAACTCATTGCACCCTATACTTCTCCTTGTTGCATGTATCTCAATTGTAATTAAATAATTTATTGTGCAATTATTGATTTTATGTCTGTCATCTGCTAGAATGTATGGCCTTAGAACTTTAAATGTGTAACTTAATAAATCCCCTTTATAAAAGCCAATCCATTTCTGGCATGTTGCATAACAAACCTTGATCATGTTTGCCTTATTTGCTTCTATATCCTCAGTGCATATGGTAAGCTTAATAAAGATTTACTTATTTAAGAATGAAAGTATCATATAGATATTAATTTATGGCTAAGATATAAACTATATATTTAGCATTTATTTTATTTTATCTTATTGTATGCATTTTATGCATTCCTTTCTGGATAAGGCAAGGTGGCAAATAAAATGTATCTGGTCATTTGTTAATGTCTGTTAATTTTTAAGTATATTTAAGGAAGAATATAGACTTGCTCAAAATTTTCAAAGTCTTATTCTGTAAAATGTGATTAAAGTAACTGTAACAAATCCTATCTACTTGAGAGAAGCAGCTAGAAGTTCAGAGTAAAAAAATCAGTAGGAAAGGTACCTTGGTCTATTAGACTGAATATAACCCCAGCATTTAATAACAGATAATGAGAAAAGTGTTCATGGTAATATTCAAGACTTCCATTGTATAAGAAACAGTATTGGTTAACTATACTGACAAAAAAAACCCAAAACCTTAATATTTAAGTAAATCAGATAAGGGTAAATGTGGCAATTAATATATGGGGGGGATATCCTTTGCTCACCTCAAGAAAACTGCCCTGTTTTTGTTGTTGTAGTTTAGTGTTGTGCTATGTTCTTATAATATGCATTTGTCAAGAAATGTGTTAGGGGCACTTAACACACTTATGCCAATTTTTAAATGTGTATTTTATATATAGCAATATAGAACACAATCAAAATATCCTCAAGTAATATATATTTGCAACATAAAAAAACATTACCATATTATTATTCAAGTGGAGCGAAATCACTGTAAACAGTACAAAAAGCAAAGTAGAATAAGTTTTATAAAGTAGATGCTCAATTACAGATTCCCCAGGTCCATAACAACTTTGCTGCCTTATTAGCCAAGAGCATCTGTGGCTGGGGAATTGATTAAAGGGTGGAAAGCAAAGTTTCATTTAAAAAGTGGGAGGTTCATTTCTTAATAGTTCTACTGAATAAATAAAATGATACCTAAACAAATTATATATCACAGTCTTCAGCCTGGTTGTATTTCAATCAGTCACTTGATTAATTCATCAATTGTAAATATTAAACACCTATTTCCATTCATTTAAATGGTAAAGCATGATTACTATTCTTAAATTCATATAATTTGTCTGAGGAGATAAGATGAATACATAATAGCAGATAATGTAATATACTAATTAAGCACTGTTCTAGTTTGCTAATGCTGCAGAATGCAAAACACCAGAGATGGATAGGCTTTTATAAAACAGGGGTTTATTTTGCTACACAGTTACAGTCTTAAGGCCACAAAACGTCCAAGGTAACACCTCAACAATCGGGTACCTTCACCGGAGGATGGCCAATGGCGTCCGGAAAACCTCTGCTAGCTAGGAAGGCAGCTGGCGTCTGCTCCAAAGCTCCAGCCTCAAAACGGCTTTCTCCCTGGATGCTCCTCTCTAGCAAGCTTGCTCCTCTTCAAAACATCACTTCCAGCTGCACTCCCTTCCCTCTCTCTGAGTCAGCTCATTTATATGGCTCCACTGATCAAGGCCCACCCCGAATGGGCGGGGCCATGTCTCCATGGGAACATCTCATCAGAATTATCACCCACAGCTGGGTGGGGCACATTCCAAGCAAATCTAACCAGCACCGAAACTTCTGCCCCACACAAGACTACAAAGATAATGGCATTTGGGGGACACAATACATTCAAACCGGCACATTCCACCCCCTGGACCCCAAAATGACATTATCTTTCCAAATACAAAATACATTCATTCCATCACAATACCACAAAAACTCAAATCATTTCAGTAACAAAAGTTAAGTACAAAATCCCATCAAAATCAATTACCGGCATGGCCAGTCCTAAGGCATAATTTTTCTTTAGCTGTGGATCTGTGAACTTAGAACAAATTATGTGCTCCCAATATACAAAGGAGAGACATTCATAGGATAAACATTTCCATTGCCATAAGGAGAAACAGTAAGGAAAACAGGGTTAACAGGAGCAAAACAGTTCCTAAAACCCACAGGACAAATTCCATTAGATTTCAAAGTCTGAGAGTCATTAACAGAACAACGTTGCATACTTGGGGCTTGAGAGAGCGGGAGCCTAACCTTTCCCAAGGGCCTTTTTGGCAGCTGTTTCCTCTCCAAATGCTTGGGTGAGTGCTCCAACATACCCACACATTGGGGAGACCACCTTCTCGGCCCCACCCTCCTCAAACATTGGGGCAGCTCCTGGATTCCCTTCCATCTCCGGAGCACACGCTCAACCCCCTCAGAACAGTGTGGTGGCAACCAGGCTCTCCCCAATTCCCTGGGAATGTGCTCCGCCCTCTTTGGGACCTCAGATGGCAAAACTCTTCCACAGCATCAAGGCGGAAAGCCCGCCCTCGATCTCCAGAGCAAACTCACCCTTTCCATGCATGTGGGCTGCTCCCCTCTCCCAGCCCGAGACCTCTTGACTCCAGACCTCAACCTCCATGGCTCTGTCTTTGAAGAAATTTTTCCTTTAATTTTTTCCTTGTCTGTCTCCTCCAGTCCAGACCGGCAATGGCTCTGTCTATAAAGATCTCACAAAAATTCTGTTGGCTTTGCATGAAGCACACAGGGGTCAAAGCCATTAGACAATAGGACTTTCCACAAATCCTTTCTGGATAATTCCTGGATAAATCCTGGTTTGTACTGAAATGGTGGCTGGGTTCCATGTTTGGTTACATCCTCACATTGGGCTGTAGCTTCTGGGATTCCACCCCCTGGAAGCTCATAATTTTCCAAGCCATCAGCTTCTGGTTTCTTTGAACCCAAGAGTTCAGTTCTAAGTTTATCTCTCTCCGCTCGCATTTTACTATAAGCTGCAAGAAGAAGCCAGGGTATCTCCTCCACATGTAGTCTGGAGATCTCCGCAGCTAAGTATTTCAGGTTGTCACTTTCAAATTCTTCCTTCCATCTGACACGAGGATTCAATTTTGCCAAATTCTCTGCCACTTTAAAACAAGGATCACCTTTTTTCCAGTTTGCAACAACATATTCATCATTTCTGTTCAAGGCCTCATCAGAAGTATCTTTAGAGTCCATATTTCCACAAACAGTCTCTTTAAAGCAGTTTTGGCCTTTTCTATCAAGCTCCTCACAATTCTTCCAGAAACTCCTCATTATCCATTTAAAAAGCCGTTCCAACATGTTTGGTATTTGCAAACTCAGCAGCAAAAGCACCCCACTCCTGGTACCAAAATCTGTTCTAGTTTGCTAATGCTGCAGAATGCAAAACACCAGAGATGGATAGGCTTTTATAAATCAGGGGTTTATTTTGCTACACAGTTACAATCTTAAGGCCACAAAACGTCCAAGGTAACACCTCAACAATCGGGTACCTTTACCAGAGGATGGCCAATGGCATCCGGAAAACCTCTGCTAGCTAGGAAGGCAGCTGGCGTCTGCTCCAAAGCTCCAGCCTCAAAACGGCTTTCTCCCAGGACGCTCCTCTCTAGCAAGCTTGCTCCTCTTCAGAACATCACTCCCAGCTGCACTCCCTTTCCTCTCTCTGAGTCAGCTCATTTATATGGCTCCACTGATCAAGGCCCACCCCGAATGGGCGCGGCCATGTCTCCATGGGAACATCTCATCAGAATTATCACCCACAGCTGGGTGGGGCACATTCCAAGCAAATCTAACCAGCACCGAAACTTCTGCCCCACACAAGACTACAAAGATAATGGCATTTGGGGGACACAATACATTCAAACCGGCACAGGCACTAATTAAAGAGAGATGCTGTGCCAGTTTGGATATATTATGTCCCCCAAAAAGAGCCATGATCTTTGAACCCAATCTTGTTGGGTAGAGACTTCTGATTTTGTGTTTTTGTGGAGATATGACTCGACCAACTGTGGGCAAGAACTTTGATTAAATTATTTCCATGGAGATGTGGAGCCTGCCCATTCAGGGTGGGTCTTAATTAAATCACTGGGGTCCTATAAGAGAGCTTACAGACAGAAGGAGCTCAGAGCAGCTGAGAGGGACACTTTGGAGAGAAGCTAAGAGCTGACACTTACACTTGAAGATGGTTAGAGGCATTTGGAGATGCTAGTCCAGAGTTTGCTCCAGACAAGCTAAGAGATACAAGCCCAGAGACATTTTGGAGAAAGCCATTTTGAAACCAGAACCCAGGAGCAAAGGATCAGCAGGTGCCAGCCACATGTCTTCCCAGTTAACAGGTTTTCCAGACACCACTGGCCTTTCCTCAGTAAAGGTATCGTCTTGTTGATGCCTTAGTTTGGAGTTTTATGGCCATAGAACTGTTAGTTTGTAGCCAAATAAATCCCCTTCATAAAAGTCAATCCATTCCTGGTATTTTGCATAATGGCAGCATTAGTGAACCAGAACAGATTTTGGTACCAGAGAAGTGGGGTGCTGCTGAGTTTGCAAATGCCAAACATGTTGGAACAGTTTTTCAAATGGATAAGGGGAAGATTCTGGAAGAACTGCGAGGTGCTTGATAGAAAAGGTTTAGATTTGCTTGGAAGTTACTGCCAGTAGAAATATGGGCTCTAAAGATACTTCTGATGAGGTCTGTGCCAGTTTGGATACATTAATGTCCTCCCAAAAGCCATAATCTTTAATGTAATCTTGTGGAGGCCAATGTATTTGTCTTAATTAGGTTGGAACTTTTGATTGAGTTTTCCATGGAGATGTGACTCAATCACCTGTGGGCGATAACTCTGATTGAAGTATTTCCATGGACATGTGGCCCCATCCATTCTGAGCAGGTCTTAATTAAATCACTGGAGTCCTTTAAGAAACTTTGGAGCTGACAGAGATGCTAGTAGCCAACCCAGATGCAAGATGATGCTTAAGAGATGTGGACAGAATGACATTTGGAGATGCTAAGCTAAGAGATGAACCAGAGGTTGCCCTGGTGAAGCTGAGAGGAACACAGATGCTTAGACACACAGGAGCTGAAGAAGCTGAGAGAGACAAGCCCAGAGACATTTTGGAAAAAGCCATTTTGAAACACAACCCAGGAACAAAGGACCAGCAGATGCCAGCCTCATGCCCTCCCAGTTGACAGAGGTGTTCTCGATGCCATTGGCCATTCTTCATGAAAGTATCCTCTTGTTGATGTCTTCTTTTGGACACTTTTATGGGCTTAGGACTGTGAATTTGTAACCAAATAAACCCCCTTTATAAAAGCCAATCCATTTCTGGTATTTTGCATAACAGCAGCATTAGCAAACCAGAACAAGGCCTTAAACAGAAATGATGCATGTGGCATTGCCAACTGGAAGAAAGGCGATCTTTATTTTAAAGTGGCAGAAAATTAGGCAAAATTGTGTCCTGGTGTTGGAGGTAAGGCAGAATTTGAAATTGATGAGCTCAGATACTTAGCTGAGGAGATCTCTAAACTAAATGTCGAAAATGCAGCCTGGCTTCTCCTTGCAGCTTACAGTAAAACGTGAGAGGAAAGAGATAAGCTAAGAACTGAAGTCTTGGGTACAAAGAAACCAGAAATTGATGGTTTGGAGAACTCTGGGCTTCCAGAAAGTGAAACTCCATTGGCTACAGCCTCATGTGAGGACTTAATGAAAACTGGAACCAGCCAGCCATTTCAGTACAAGCTAGGATTGGAGATGGAGTTATCCAGAAAGGATTTGTGGAAGGCCTATAGTCTGATAGTTTTGATCCTGGTAAGCTGCATGCCAAGCCAACAAATTTTTTTGCAAGATCTGTATAAATGGAACCACTGCTAGTTTGGACTCAAGGGGATGGAGAAGGGACAAATTGAAGGAAAAATTTCTTCAAAGACAGAACCATGGAAGTTGAGGTTTGGAGTCAAGAAATCTCGGGCAAGGAGAGCATAGCAACCCATGCATGTGGAAAGGGTGAGTTTCCCCAGAGGCAGAGGGTGAGCCTTCTGCCTCGTTGCTCAGGAAGACTGCTGCCACCCCAGGCCTCAGAGAGGATAGAGCACATTCGCTGGAGATTGGGGAGAGCCTGGTTACCACCCTATTGTTCTGAATGGGTTGAGCATGTGCCGTGGAGATGGAAGAGTCCAGGTGCCACCCTGATGTTTGAGGATGGTGGGGCTGAGAAAATGGTGGTCTCCCCAATGTGTGGATATGTTGGAACACTCACCCCAGCATTTGCAGAGAAAAGGGCTGCCGTGAAGGCCCTTGGAAAGGGTTGGACTCCTGTTCTCTCAAGCTCCAAGGATAAAATATGATTCAATAAATGAAATCTAAGGGAGTTTGCCCTGAAGGTTTTTGGAACTGTTTTGGTCCCATGATGCACATTTTCCTTTCATTTTCTCCCTATGGCAATGGGAACATTTATCCTATGACTGCCCCTCCTTTGTATATTGGCAGCAGATAACTTGTTCTGAGTTTCACAGGTCCACAGCCAGAGGAGACTGTAAGGACTTTGTACTTATCTATATGGTGATGGAATGAATGTATTTTTGCATTTGGAAAGAACATGTCTTTTTGAGGTCCAGGAGGTAGAATATGCCAGTTTGGATATATTATGTTCCCCAAAAAGAGCCATGATCTTTTAACACAATCTTGTTGGGTAGAGACTTTTGATTGAGTATTTCTGTGGAGATGTAACTCAATCAACTATGGGAAAGAACTTTGATTGAATTATTTCCATGGAGATGTGGATCCTGCCCATTCAGGGTGGGTCTTAATTAAATCACTGGGGTCCTATAAGAGAGCTCACAGACACAGAGAGAAGTTGCTCAGAGAAGCTGAGAGGGACACTTGGAGAGAAGCTGAGAGCTGATACTGATACTGACACTGATACTTAGAGATGCTTGGAGACGTTTGGAGATGCTAACCAAGAGTTTGCTCCAGAGAAGCTAAGAGGTACAAGCCCAGAGACATTTTGGAGAAAGCCATTTTGAAACCATAACCCAGAAGCAAAGGATCAGCAGATGCCAGCCACATGCTTTCCCAGTTAATAGATGTTTTACAGACACCATCAGCCTTTCTTCATGAAGGTATCCTCTTGTTGATGCCTTAGTTTGGACACTTTAATGGCCATAGAATTGCAAATTTGTAGCCAAATAAATCCCCTTCATAAAAACCAATCCATTTCTGGTATTTTTCATAATGGCAGCATTAGCAAACCAGAATAGATTTCATATGATTACAATGGATGAGGACTCAAAAATGAAAGAACAGGGGTAGAAGAAAAGACAACATTGAGGGAATAATTACATTTAAGATGTGGAAATTCCCATCTTACACATGTAACCTTATTGCCATGTGGTACACATGCCTCACTGAGACATTTAGCTTAAGGGAACAGAATATTTACCACTATGCATTTCTGAATTACATGCACTTTTCTTCTTCTTTGTCCTTGATAGACTTCAGAGAAATCAGTATTCAGATATCCTTCTTACCAAATCTTGAAATGATGACAAGGTTGGTAGTTCTGTTTCAAATTCATATCTCCAATCTCTTTAAGCTCAATAATATTTTCCATTTTTCAGTTGAACTTTAAAATTTTGCTCTTATCTGAATGTCAAATACAATCTGTTCACTTGAATTTCTATATTTCATATAATTGCAATAATATAGTATTATTAATGCTAAATAGTAATTTGTCATGGGGTAACTGGATGATAAAATAAAATTTTCAGCTTTGGCACCAAGAACCAGTAGATATTTCTTTCCAAAGGAAATGTAAGATTATATGCAAAATTTGCAACCCATGTTCCTAGAAACCTAGTTATCTGACTCCAACTCCTCACCCACACCGCAGAGTTGGAGAGAACAGATATTATTTTGAAGAAGCATTCTTCAGAGAGCTGTGATATCAGCCCCACCTCTCCTCAGGCCCCATCTCCACAGGGACGTCTTCTCCTCTCTCAAGCCAAGAGAGTTGAATTCCAAGGGCACCAGAAGAGCTTGATAGGAATTGCTCCCAGTAGAACTTGATACATCCTTTGCAATGGACTGGCATATGATTCCTGCCTGAGAAACAAAGTCTGTCTAGCTGCTGACTGCTGAGACTGCTGCTTTGAATAACATGCACTTCCAGAATTTATCAGGGCAATGAGTACATGTGTGTTTCCTATGAATCAGATATGGACCACACACAGGAACAGAATAACAATTAGGCCCACTGAATAAATACAAATTGATAGTGCAAGCCAGAAATATAGTTAATTTATGATTAAATCCCGCAAGTAGTGTTTGTTCAGTGTTTAAGAGCTACAAGAGTCTTACAAATGATCATAGTTCATTTATATTCACAAAATGAGTTAGTAACCTTTAAATTCTGTGTATTTTATTGAAATAGGTGTCTATGGTGAAATTATAATAGAGAGATAAAAAACACAAAACATTTAAAAAAATTTTTCCAATCCTTCCTAAGGGTCAGGTATTTTTGCACACTATTTCTTCTATGTCTCATAATAACCAGTCAAAAGTCTATTAAAGCAATGCAAATAACAAATAATCTTAAAAAAATAGAGCATCTCAGTTTTTAAATATTAACTGCTCCCACCAATATGCAGTAATAAATCTTAAACATGACTATATATATTCAAGAAATTATAAAAAAGAGGAAAAAGAAATCACATTTATATAGCATATTTTCTTTAGACATTAATAAGGGATTTCTTTTTTAGAATGTTAATTTGAGAAATAAAGAGATTTTTATTATCAAATACTTTTAAGAAACTTATCAAACTGAATTTTATAGCCAAATGAACAAGAATACAGTCAATAGCCAGGACTTGTGCTCTATTACTTCTTCAAAGGATGATGCCAATTTACTGGATGGGCTATGAATGCTTATTCTGAAATGAGACTGATGGATTCTTATAAATATCAGATGTACTTGATAAATTCAGTGATGCAACATATCTGTTTCTGGTTCAGTTTATCTGAAGTAACATGATGGTTAATTTTATATGTCAACTTGGCTTGGTTATGGTATCCAGTTGTTTGGCCAAATACTAGCCTAGATGGTCCTGTGGAAACATTTTGTAGACATGATTAACATCTACAGTCCGTTGACTTTAAGTAAAGGAGACGACACTCAGAAATGTGGGTGAGATTTACCTCATCAGTTGAAGGCCTTAAGAGCAAAAAAATAAGGTTTTGTGGAGAAGAAATTTCGCCTTGAGACTACCACGTCACCTCCTGTCTGAATTTCTGGAATGCAGGGCACCCTTGTAGATTTCAGACTCAGGACTGGATCATCAACTCTCATCAGAATTTGCAGCCTGCTAGCCCTACAGATTTTAGACTTGCCAGCCCCCACAACTGTATATGGTTATGTATGTATAACTGTTGGTTATGTTTCTCTGGAGAGCCCCAACTGATACTAACAAGAACCAGGTAATGTCTTTTTTCTAAAATATACTATCTGGGTGATACGTATCACTACCAGACCTCATCAGAGTCAACAGAAATATTTCTAATCTGTCTTTGTGATTGGCGGCTGTTCTGGAAAAAAAAAATCAGTACTTTGAACAGTGATAAGAAAGGAATAAATTGGAATTTTAAAGTCACACCAAGAAACCAATTAAACCTTCCATTACCTATGCAGTATGGGGCAGCACAGTCATTGTGTATGGCATGAAAGCCCATTCTGACTATCTGCTCACTTATCAGAGGTTACATTTACATTTCACAGCAGCCATGCCTCAACTTTGGCATTATGGTCCTCATGTTTTTGAAGCATTTTCTTTCATCACAATTCACAAAGGCTTATTTCAATTTACTCTGTGTCAGTAACCTGGGTTTCTATAACATTTACTACACACATCTAGCCCTTAAAGCTCAATTGCTGGGTCCACTTAAATTCAAGATTCAGTGTTTCCCCTCTAAAGCAAGAGGATCACTCAACATGCAACTTTAAAATACTAGCCATAAAATAATTGTGAGGAAATAAGACCCTCACCATTATTAATACAAACAGGATTTGAAAGTCTGATAGGGTATCAGTTATTCAAAAAGGCTTCTCTCAGACACATAATAATAGTGATAGTAGAGAAAATTATGTTTTATTAAAATAGGATAATATATTTAAGGGCAAAAAGGTTTTTGAGTTCAAAATAGCACATTTCCTTGTTTCTGGTTTTTCATTCTTTAAACAGAAATGATTTTATAGGCATTATGTTGTGTTCATAAAAATCTTTTTATGATCATCCTACCAACATACTTTTAATATCTTAAAGAGACTCATATTGTTTAAGTACAGCAAATGTTCAAAATGTGTGATTCAGTGCCTATTTTTATTCACTTCTATGCACCTTAAAATAGCATGACATATAGCATAAAAATTACAGCATTATCAAAATCAGAGTTTTCTAAGTTAGCATAAATATTTCTCCTACATTAACTATTTTATTCATTTTTATGTAATCACTGAAAACACAGAGCATTGTAACATCAACTACAACCAAGAATATATTTGATCAAAATAAGGGTCTGTTTCTATATTTACTAAAATATATAATGTAAATAGATAACAGAGTAGAGAAAATTGCACTACAACCTAAGGGTTGGAGGCTCTTAAAAGCCTTTTCTGAAACTTGCAGACACATGAAAAGAACCATAAAAGAGAATGAAGTCACAAATGTGAGAAGGTATGTGCAACATGTTAAACCAGCAAAGGTATTATATCAATAATATATAAAGAACTTCTACAAATCAATAAGAAAAAACAATCCAAAAAGAAAGCATAAGACTAGGATATGCACTTTTTAGAAGAGAATATTCAAACGGCCAAAAAGACACATGCAAAGTTGCTCAATCTCATTAATAATCAATAAATGTAAATTAAAACCATAAGATATCATTACACACCTTAACAGAATAGCTAACATTAAGAAGATTGAAATGATCAAGTGTTGACAGGGATGTGGAACAATATAAACTTGTATACATTGCTGATGGAAGTGTAAATTAGTTCACCATTTATAAAACAATATGGAATTTTCTACCAAAGTTAAAAATACATATACTGTACCTTATGACACAGCCATAGATAATTTCATTCTTAGGTATAATAAATGCATATTTGCACAGACAAATATACAAAAATGTTTACAGCAATATTATTCATAATAGCCTGAAATAGTAAATGATCCAAATGATCACAAAAAAGCAGAATGCATGAAGAATTGTAGCATATTCAAACAAATGAATACTACACAATGATGGAAATGATACAGTAAAGCTACAGCCAAAACACAATATTGAGCAATATAGCCAGATACAAACAAATACCTTCTATATGATTCCATTTATATGAACTTCAAAACAAGCAAAACACCCAGTCCATGAAGATTAGATAGGGACCGTTTTGGGGAGGAAGGAGTGGGTGGTGAGTGGGAAGGGAGCACGAAGGGGCTTCTGGAGAGGCAGCCCAGGTAATAAGTAGTTTAATGGATGTTTCTTTATGATAATTCAATGAATTGTACATTTATGTTTTAACACTTATGAATATTTGTATTATACCTTACAATAAAATAAAATTTTAAAAAACACTTTGGGTGTGTATCGCCCAATTGGGAGTTAAAATTTTAAAAAACACTTTGGGAGTGTATCACCCAATTGGGAGTTAAAACAGGAATTGAAAGCTGTTGCCCATGAAAAAATTGCTCTTTAAAGTCATGTTTTCTAATTGGTTCATATCTCAACTGTGTGCACAATTTACCATCTAAGAGTGGAAAACCCCTAGATCTAATTCCAGGTCTGTGCTAGTGCCTTTGTGCTAATTAGAAAATGAGTTATATTTTCTATACAACACTCCCTCTATACAAATGAATTAGAAAAAGATGGCCTTTCTGGTCTAAAGAATTAGAAAAACACAACCCCTCTGGGCAAAGGTGCTCTGTGGGAATAGAATTTGAATCACTTGGCCAGCTTGATTTCAGCCAATTCTCCTCTAGTGCCTCTGTGCAGTGCACAAAGGGCACAACTATGGGGGCAACCATGTCTGGCTTTAAATAAATGCTCACTGGTGCAAGGACCAGAAAAGATCGCATATGCAAAGTGTTTTCTTTAGCAATGGCCCAACAGGCAAGTACTGCTCGTAACATAAAATATAATAAAACAAGACTGTCAAAGGACACTAGATTTGCACCCCCCATAACAGCAGCCACTAGTCACATGTGGCCATTGAGCATTTTCCATGCAACTAGGCCAAATTGGGGTATGTTGTAAATGTAAAATAGACACTTATTATACTAGGTTCAAACACTTAGCAAAATAAAAGAAGGTAAAATATCTCATTAAGATTATTATATTGATTATGTACTGAAATGATAATATTTTGCATATACTGACAAATAAAATTATTTAAGTTATTTAAATTAAATATTATTTACATTTATATTATTAAATATAATTATTCAAATAATTTCACCTATTTATTTCCACTTTTCTTAATGTGAACTCTAGAAATATTTAAATTACATATGTGGCTTGCATTTATGATTCACATTATATTTCTTTTGGATAGTGCTGCTTTAGAAGCTTGAGTTTACATAAAACTTTTAGCAATTATTTATTGTCCTCTATGTACAAAGCATAGTACTATAAAACAAGAATAAGACACAGGTCCTGCCCTTCAGGAACTTACAATATAGTCAGAGATAATGCTAATACATAAAAATAACTGAGTGATGAAACAAATTAGGAACAGATATATAGTAGGAGCAAGTCTGGATTCGGACATCCACACACTCTACCATTTATTAATTATGTAATGATATTGGGCAAAAGCTATATGTGCTATAATAACACCTCATAGTTATTTTGATAATTAATGGAGTTAATAAGATGGAAGTTCCTGGAATATTGCTATTCTAGTTTGCTAACGCTGCTGGAATACAAAACACCAGAGATGGATTGGCTTTTATAAAAGGGGGTTTATTTGGCTACACAGTTACAGTCTTAAGGCCATGAAGTGTCCAAGATAACACATCAGCAATTGAGTACCTTCACTGGAGGATGGCCAATCGTGTCCAGAAAACCTCTGTTAGCTGGGAAGGCATGTGGCTGGTGTCTGCTCCAAAGTTCTGCTTTCAAAATGGCTTTCTCCCAGGACGTTCCTCTCTAGGCTGCAGTTCCTCAAAAATGTCACTCTTAGTTGCTCTTGGGGCCTTTGTACTCTCTTAGCTTCTCTGGAGCAAGAGTCTGCTTTCAACGGCCGTCTTCAAACTGTCTCTCATCTGTAGCTCCTGTGCTTTCTTCAAAGTGTCCCTCTTGACTGTAGCTCCTCTTCAAAAGGTCACTCACAGCTGCACTGAGTTCCTTCTGTTTGTCAGCTCATTTATATGGCTCCAGTGATTTAATTTAAACCCACCCTAAATGGGTGGGGTAACACCTCCATGGAAATTATCCAATCAGAGTCATCACCCACAGTTGGGTGGGGTGCATCTCCACGGAAACACTCAAAGGATTCCAAAATCTAATCAACACTAATATGTCTGCCCACACAAGATTGCATCAAAGATAATGGCATTTTGGGGGACATAATACATCGAACTGGCACAATTGCCTACCATTTAGTAAACACTCCATACTTGTTAGCTTTTGTTAAGTGCTAAAATGAATGTCATACATAGTCAATGTTCTAGATCAAGTTAATTCCTTTTCTAGGGAAAGCATAAAGATATCATTCTCTATATTTAATTTAATTAAAGCTGCAGAGGAAAGTGACTTTCAGTGAGACAGATTCTTATAACTCCATTACTCCTAAAACTACAAGCCTCTCCCAGTCATAATCATGCTGCATCTTGACAGTTCTCTATAGAGTTCTCTGTTTGTGTTCTCAGGAACACAACAATAAGGATATTAGGCTATATGATCTAAAGCTTCTCTCATCCTAATAAAACAGGAAAAAAAAATCTTTCAGAAGATTTCTGTCTAGCTCTTGAGCAGGTTCTTATCTTTTCCACTCAGCTTCTCGAAACAGTTCATCCCTTCAATCATTCCACAAATGCTTATTTTACACTTACTATAAGAGGCTACAGAGATAGAACAGGCCCATATGTTCCAACCCCTCATGGAGACTGTACTCTAATGAGTACATTTAATTAATGAGATGTGCATTAGAAAAGGGGGAAGTTTAGGTTGCCAGATGTGTCTACCTTCTCAAATTGCCATTGACTTTATAAATCATGGAAAAATCTGGCTTTTTCTAAAATTCCACTAAAAATGTTCTGGAAAAGATCATCAGTGACCTCCATAATGCTAAATCTAATGAACACTTAGCAGTTGTTTATTTCACTGTATGTCTCTAGCACATTTTAAAATGTTGATCACTTTTCTGAAACTCTACTCTTTGCTTGCCATGAAAATACTTTTACCTTATTCTTCTGACATTCTGACTTCTTCATTTGAATCCTTTATGGATTCTGTTTCCTCTTTTTCCTGACCTTTTATCATTTTTGTTCCCAAGGGTTCCAAGTTCGAACCATTGTTCTTCTCACTCAATATTTTCCCTTTGGCTGATTTCATCTATGCTCTTGGTTTTAAATTCTATTTATATCTCTTTCCTGGCAAATCCCATAAACCTCAGTCTCCTATAATTATTCATTCATTTAATAAATATTTATGGAGCACCTACTGTGTGTTTGAAAATATCCTAGAACTGGGAATACAGCAATTAATAAGACAGATAAGTTTTTTTTTTCTTTCTTGAAGTTTTTACTATAAATGGTAAGACAGACAGTAAACAAATAAAAAAGTGATTTAGTTTAGTAAGACTTTTGGCTTCCCCTTGAGATGTAGAAAGTTGTAAAGCATGTAACTCCCACTCTTACACTAACACATAGAAAGCAAGACAACCTGTAGAGTCACAGCTTTTCTAGGACCCATTTGATAGCTGATGTCACAGGACAACCAACTAACCTAGAATTTAAGAAAAGACATACCTGCAAGGACAGACAGGACATCAACACTTGCTTACCTGGGGTGGGTGACTCTGAGCACCAGCTGACAATTGTCACATAAACAGCAGTGCTATACTGGCAGAAGGGCAAGAAACAGAGAGAGAACAACAGAAAAGGAAGACCTGAAGCTGAGGGTGAAGCATATATTGAAAAACAAAAAAAACTTCAGTAAAGCAAGCCCACATCCTAAACACATGAAAATGCTAGAGGAATTTGAAGCTGTGATGCACTGAGGATAACCATAGCAACAAAAGCAGGGAGAAATATATAAATAGACAGTTTTAGTCAGAGACTTCAACTGACTCCTCTCTCAGTAATAATAGACAGGGAAAACAGAAAATCAGTAAGGACATAAAAGACATGAACAACATTGTCAACCAACTTCACTTAAGCAACCAACTTGGCTTAACCCAACAGCAGTAGTATACACATACTCTTCAAGTGCACATGGAAAGATCACCAAGGTAGTCCATATTTGAGCCAAAAAGCAAACCTTTAAAAGAATATAAGTTGTATGGACTATCTTCTCTGAATTTAAAGGAATTAAAGTAGAAATCAGTAACAGAAAGATAAATAGAAATAGCTAAATATTTGGAAATTAAGCAACACACTTCTAAATAGCCCCTGATTCAAAGAAGAAATCTCATGGGGAATTTAAAAAGATTTTAAGTGGATGAAAGTGAAAATACAACATACCAAAATTTGTAGGATGCAGTAAAGCAGTGCTTAGAGTAAAATTGATAGCATTAAATGCTTATATTAGAAAAGAAGAGAGGTCTAATTGAGCAATCTAAGCCTTCATTTTAAGAAACCAGATAAGGAAGAGCAAAAGGATAGAGAAAACAGTTTGCCATTATCAGGAATGAAATAGACAACATTACTACAGGTCCCACAGATATCTAAAGCATTATAAGGAAATGCAATCAAAAACTTTATGCCCATAAATTTGACAACTTAGACGAAATGGACCAATTCCCTAAAACACACAAGCCCCCAAAAGTCACTAAAGAAAAAAAAATTAGCCTGAATAGTATTGTATCTGTTAGATAAACTGAATTCATAGTTTAAAATCTCCCCAAAAAAGAAAACTTGAGGCACAGATAGAATCACTGGGGAATTCTACCAAACATGTATGGAAGAAATAATACCAATTCAACACAATATCTCTCATAAAATATAAGGAGAGGAAACAATTCTCAAAGTGTCCCAAAGATATTACAAGAAAAGAAAACTACATACTAATATTCCTCTTAAATATAAATTCAAAAATTCTCAAGAAAGTATCAGCAAATCCAATTCAGGAAGGCTGATTATAAATGTAAACATATAAAAGGGATAAAATGTAATGAGGTGTAGTTTATTCTAGGAAGGAAGGAAAGCTGATTAAACAATAGAAAACTAAAATTTAACTCAAAATGGATCATAAGCTTAAATGTAATGCATAAGACTATAAAACTTTTAGGAGAAAATGTAGGGGAAAATCTTTGTGACCTGGGTTGGGCAAGGCATTTTTAGATATAATAATAAAAATGCAGTTCATCTTAAAAATTATAAATCAGATTTTATAAAAAACTTTTGAATTTGGGGCTGTGAAAGACAGTTAAGAGAATGAAAAGACAAGCCACAGCCTTGGAGAAAAGATTTGTAAATTATATTTCTGATAAAGGACTTGGTTCCAGAATATCTAAAGAACTCTCCAAACTAAACAATATGAAAATTAAAAACCCAATTTTAATAGGACAAAGGATCTAAGTGGATACTTCAACAAAGGAAATACATTGATGGCAAATAAGCATATTAAAATATGTTCAACACCATTAGTCATCAGGAAACTATAATTAAAACTGCATAAAATACCACTACACACCTATTAGAATGGTTTAGCAAAAAACTGACAATATCCAATGCTGATAAGATGTGGTGCAACTGGAATTCTCATGCATTGCTGGTGGGAAAACAAAATGGTATAGATACTCTGGAAAATAGTTTGTCAGTTTCTTATAAAACAAAACATTAACTTACCATATGACCCAGTAATCCCACTCATGGGTATTTACCCAAAAGAAATGAAAATTTTGTTCACACAAAACCTGCATGCTAGTATTAACAGTGGTTTTATCTGTAATTTCCCCAAACTGGAAACAACCCACATGTCCTTCAACCAGTGAGTGAATAAACAAATACACAATAGAACAACAATAAATGGAAAAAAGGAACAAGGTATTGAGTCACGTGACAACACAGAAGAATGTAAAGTACATTTTCTAAGTGAAAGAATCCACACAAAAATGGCTACATTTTGTATAATTCCATTTAAATGACGTTTTATAAAAAGCAAAAATATATGGAAAGAAAAAATACATGGTTTCCATGAGAAGAGTGTGGAAGGAGGAACTGACAAAAACCGGCAACTTAAGGAAAATCTGGGGTTTGTAGATCTGTTCAGATTCATAACTCTGGTGGCAGATAGATCACACCATGCATTTGTCAAAACCCACAGAAATGTAACCATAAAGTATTATTTAACATATGTAAAATAAAAAATAAAATATTGGTAAGTGCTACAGAGAAAAATAAACTGCCCACCAATATATATTCAGATGTTCTGTAGGTTCCTTAAAATCAATACAATCAAATCTAAATTCCTTTTCTTGCCTCTAAATTATGCTTATCTTTGTCTTATAGCCATTTTCGTAGTTGATGTATCATTCAAACCAGTCATCAAAATAAAATCTGAGAAGTTATCATAAAGTTTTCCCTCTTCTCATCCGCATATCCAATAGATCACCAGTATCTGTTGCTAATTTATCCCCTAAATATTTTCAATTTTCTCTCGTCCTCTCCAGTTCTACAATCATTGCCTTAGTTTAGAATTTCATCATTTCTTATCTGTTCTTTATAATAGTAACCTAACTCTAGGCTTCCTTCTCTAAAAGCCATTTTCCTCACTGATTTCAGAATGAGGTATCTAAAAGGCAGTACTAATCATATCCATGTCCTACTTTAAACTCTCATAGAATAAAGTCCCAGTTTTTAAATAACATGCACATGAGGGTCTTTTTTACCTCATTCTGCAAAATTCTAATAAGGTTTGTGTGTGTGTTTCATTCTAATGAATATTAAACTATATTAAATATCTATTAATATTTAATAATTCAATATTTTATGTAAAGACACTCTTTTCTATCATATAGCATGTGGGTCCAAGAGACTACAAGTCTACCAGTCCAAGAGTATGCATAATATAAGCTTCATATTCATAGATGTCAAAGGGAAAAAAATTATCCTCATTTGAGAAAACAAAATCATACACTTTCAACCAAATCCAATGAGTTGGTATTATCTGGAATATCCAAAAATATGTGAACCTACATTTGTATATTTGATTATGGAAAAGTTATCTGATTCCTCTCAAATATCCTTTACCCCCAGAATGTTGTTCCTTTTCCATCTTTAGTTCTTTACTAGTCAAGTCAAATTATTTTGACTGAGTGAAAGCTCATTCTGAATATTAAGAAAATTAGGTTTAAGTAACTAAGCAATATTTATTTTTGCCCTTGTAAATTAACATGTTTTCAGTTTGAACTTTTAATTAATTAGATTTCTGATTTTAAAGTATCTATTTAGGCCAATATTCCACATAGCCTCTAAGAAACTTTTAGATAATTTTCATGTTTAAAACTGCATTTGAAAATTCAACATCCAACTACAATATAAGTGCAATTACTTAAAAAGCAATACTTTACACAAATGAAGAAAATTCAGTTCCGGGGCCCATTCAAGACTATAAAGATTATAGATGAGGAAAAAATGTATTGCTATTTCTATGCCTCATAAAATTATCTTTCAAGTACATAGAAATATTTGCATACTTAAAGTAATGTTTTAATCCTGTTACAACCTGAAAAGTCAATAAAATGAGGAAGAAACAGCAATAGGTGAAAATACAATTATCTAAAATAACAGCAAACCATAATTAACAATATGGTCATGATGAATTACAAGACTTTGTGTCTCACAAATTGAAATATTACGTACTATTTAAAGTTCTTCAGAGTATGAATATTTCTTTATCAGTCATCGTTTCTTTTCCTTGGTTACTTATGACAGAGGTTCTCATCACAATAATGATAATTTATTGGGGAAGCTTTCTTGTTTTCCTACATCTTACTTTAACTTCTATAGTTAATATTGGATTCTTCATAATGATGTTTTTTTATTCACTCTAGATTTCATAGTGAACATATTCAAATCTACTTCCCCCACTCCATCACTGATATACTATGCTGCTAAAAATACTAGGTCTCTAGATAGTCCTACCCTTGGCAGGGAAAATCCAAAATTCAACCCAGCAAGATGGCAGCATAGAGAGGTGTGGAATTTGGTTATTCCCCTGGAGCAACTAATAAACAATCAGGAAAAACTAGTGAATAATCTGGAAAAACTGCTGGGGGACAACTGTGACTGTCTGCACATCATACACCAACCTGGATTGGGAAGAATGCCTGAGACTGCAGCATAAATTCTGTAACTAATAGCTGCGGAACCATGATAGAAGCCCCCTCCACCCATGGCAGGCTGAGCTGGAAGACCTCGCTATAGAAGAAAGCAGCATTCCCGGAGTGAGTGAATATAGCTCAGTCCAGCTCCAACTGGGGTTTTAATTAACAAATGTGAACTGTTGAATACAAGCTACAAACATAGACAAAGCCCTAACAAGCAGCAAAGTACCTGAGGCCACTCCCAGTGGAGACGAGGTGGGGCTGATGGAAAAAATAAAAATTAATTTAAAAAAAGAAGGAAAAATACAGAGGCTATTAAAGACAACTGACCTTAGAGAGCCAGAAAATGCCTGTGCCCCAGGAAAGGGAGCCCAGAAGAATGGGTGCTCTCTCTGACTGACAGGCGAAACTGGGGGCCCGTGGACTGGCTCTGAAAGGGGGCTTTCTTTCCCTTTATCTCTCTCTCAACCTGAGTGGCTCAGTGGAGAGAGCCTCAGCCATTTTTGGTTCTCAGCACTCTAACACAGACAGAGGTGAAGTTAACAGAGTCAGAGAGACAAAGGAGTAATTCAAATGCAGAAGATAGCTCCTTAGGGGATGTATTTTCCCTAAGAGGAAGGAGGTGGGGCCCAGCTCTAGTGCCTGCCCTCCCTTTGGAACTCAGACCCCAGCAGGAAAACAGTCAAAACAGAAACAACCTAAATGGAGAATTAAAGGGGCCACACCTCCTTACGCCACTCGGGACCAACAGGCTGACAGGCACCGCCTGCTGGAAAGGTTAGGAAAAGCCCAGTGGCTAGAGACCTCACAGGTAAGTCTGTCAATCTCTAAGACACACACTCAGGGAAACTTGACACTGAATATAGCCCCATTCTGAGACCTGAACCTGTTCTGGTCTGGGAAAATCTGATTGGGGTAACCAAGGAAACCAGATGCCTAGACCACAGAAAATTACAAATTACACTAGGAAAAACAAAGATATGGCCCACTCAAAGGAACAATTAAGATACAGTTGAGGAAGAGAAGATGGTGAGTTAGGAGAGACAGGGCAAAAATGTCTCTGTGAAAAACACGAGATAAAAGACAGAAACTGCTCCACAATACCAGTTCCAGCATTGCACTGGATGGACAAGGTCTGCTAAATCCACAGGGACTGTGCACTTGGTGAAACCAAGAGTCTGCATTCAGAAACAAGTGAGGCTCCTGGGGAATCGACAGTTACACCATGTTGGGAGAAACCAGGGTTTGCTGTTTGGAGATGGATTAGTTTAAAAATCCCAAAAGCTGATGCAGATCTGGCAGCGAGAGCCACAGAGTGGAGCGGGGTGGAGAGTGCCTTCCACACCCTGGGCACCCAACTCAATATCTAGCATGGATGATAGCCTTTCACACACCCGCAGCTAATTGCCCTGGAGTTAGGAAGGCAGAGGTCTGCTGAAGAGGGAAATTAACACACCTATAGAGCCATCTTCTCAGCAGGATGGGAAGGCCCTTGCATGGCACCATGGCCCAGAGGTTCCCTTGAGGACTGCGCTCATCTGTGATGCATAGTCTTCCATCCGCGGAGGCCCTTGGAGGGCACAACTTGGAGGCGGGACCCACACGGCAGTCCCAGGGGCCCTATATCAATACCAAGGACTTGTGGGTCCACGGCAGAGACAGACTATGAGGAGACTGAGCCAAAGGTTTGGACTGCTGCAACAGCTTTAAGTGTACAGGAACAACTGGGAGATTTGATTCTTAAAGTCGCCCTCCCTCCCTAAATGCTCAGACACACACCCCACATTTAGAGCTGACAGCACCAACTACACAAGGAAATTTGGTGCATGGATTGCACCCCCACACAATTCAGGCTCCCACTCACCACACAGTCAAAAGTGGGGAGAACTGGCTTGAGGGTAATAGTTGGGTCAGGGAAGCCACCTGCTGGTAAGTCAGAGAAAGTGCACTACACCAAGCTGTAGCTCTGACAAATTAGAGATAATTGTTCAAATAAGCCTGCATATCCTAAAAGAACCCTATCAAGATAAGCAAATGTCAAGAGATCAAAAACAACAGAAAATTTTAAAGCATATGAAGAAACCAAAAGATATGTGTGATGGTTAGGTTCATGTGTCAACTTGGCCAGGTGATAGTAACCAGCCATCTGGTCAAGCAAGCACTGGCCTAACAATTGCTGCAAAGACATTTGTGGCTGGTTAATAAACCAACAGGTGGTTTATTAAATCATCAGTCAACTGACTGCAGCTGTGACTGATGACTCACCTAAGAGCATGTCTTCCACAATAAGAGAATGCAATTGGCTGGATTTAATCCAATTAATCAGTTGAAGACTTATAAGTGAGACAGACAGAGGACCTTCGCTTCTTCTTCAGCTGCCCAGTGAAGTGTTTCCTGAGTAGTTCATCAAAGTTGCTGGTTCATTTCCTGAAGAGTTCATCAGACATCTTCCTTGGAGTTGACAGTTTGCTGTCTGCCCTATAGAACTTGGACTTGTACATACCCACAGTTGCGTGAGTCACTTTTATAAATTTTATAGTCATAGATACCTCTCATTGATTCTGTTTCCCTAGAGAACCCGAACTAATACAACTTGGTACCAGGAGTGGTTCTTGAGAAACAGAATCTTAAAATGGGCTTTTACAATTTGTTTTCTACTCTGATTAGATTCAAAGGCACTAATGACTCTATTTCCAATAATCAAGAGGGCACTGACGGTCCATGGCATGAGTTGGCAAAGGAGATACACAAAATAGCACCATTTGATTCTCCTAATCATACTCTAGTACGAAGCAAGGCTCTGGGTGATAGTGTTTTTGACACCTTCATAGAGTTTTGTGGAAATAACAGGTAAAATGATGTTGGCTGGCTGCTCTTAAATACATTAGATAAAGTTGTAAGAGAAAGGGATGAGTTAAAGGCTTCAAATTCAAAACTTAAATGCCATATGACAGATGTAAAGGTTTCTATGCGTGCCCTGAAAGAAAATCTTATTTCCTGTGCCCACAGACTTGAGGTTTCTGAAAACCAGATGCAGACACTCATTGTAGTAGCAGATTTACAATGTAAACTAAAATATCAACCTCTCAGGGTGTCTGCTATAAAAATAAAGGCATTGATTGGAAAAGAATGGGATCCTGAAACTTGGGATGGGGACATATGGATTGATAATAATGGCAGTGAGGACACTGGCACCCTGAATTCTGCTGAGTCATTATTAGATTTACCTGTAGACAGCTGTCCTGAGGAAACAGCTTCCCCACCTCCAGTCTGCCCTAAGGAGCCTGCCATCCAACCCCCACCTAAAGAGATTAACTCTTCAGTGCCTGCTAATCCTGTAATCATGTCCCCTGAGGAAGCAGCCCTCACTCCTCTGTCTGGAGAGATTAATCCTGTTTTAAGAGATAAAAATGCAACAGAATGTCCTGAGGTAAATGGCTTGAGGGATAATTCTAACTCTTTTCATGACCCACCCCCACCACCAGTCTTTGCTTCAAGACCTATAACTAGGCTAAAGTCCCAACAGGCCCTGAAGGGTGAAGTACAAAGTGTGACTCATGAAGAAGTACGCTATACTCCAAAAGGACTGTATGAGTTTTCCAACTTATACAGACAGAAACCAGGGGAATGTGTGTGGGAATGGATATTAAGTGTGTGGGATAATGGTGGAAGGAATATAAGGTTGGATCAGGCTGAATTTACTGATATGGGCCCACTAAGCAGAGATTCTGCATACAGTGTTGTAGCTCGAGGAGTTAGAAAGTGCATTAACAATCTGGGTGGTTGGCTGAAACATGGATCAAAAGGTGGCCGGCATTACCAGAGGTTGAAATGCCAGAACTGCCCTGATACAAAGTTGAAGAGGGGATTCAAAGGCTTAGAGAGATTGGAATGTTAGAGTGGATTTATCATGGAAGACCTGCTCACACACCCCTGGAATGTCCAAAGGACACAACTTTTACCAGGACTGTGAGGAATAAATTTGTGAGACTAGCTTCATCATCCCTGAAGAGCTCTGTAGTCGCCCTTCTCTGTAGGTCAGATATTACTGAACAGGATCTGCTGTCACTGAGCTGGAATCCTTAAACACAATGAGGAAATCAGATCCCAAGTTGGCAGAAGCCAAGTGGCTGCAGTTAATCGCCACAGACAAGGTGGGCACGGCTACCTAATGGAAAAGAGACTCTAAGCAGCAATCAAAATACTATGACTCATAGAGACTTATGGCGTTGGCTAGCGGATCATGGAGGACCAAATAGTAATAAAGATGGGCAATTGACTGAATTCTTGTTTGAACTATATAGGCAGAAGAATTTTAGGCCATGTGAACACAAGTCTCCCTTGAATTACAAAACCAGAGAGTCACGGCCCCTTAATCAATTCCCAGACTTGAGACAGTTTACAGATCCAGAGCCCCTTGAATGAAGGGAGGGCCAGGTACCCCTGGGGAAGGACCCTGTTGCACTGCCAAAAATTTAAACTTTTAATCTCCCTCCAGCCTTTCCCCAGGGGGACCAATGGCCTTTTACCAGGGTAACTGTGCATTGGGGAAAAGGAAATGATCAGATATTTCATGGATTATTAGACTCTGGTTCAGAAGTGACATTAATTCCTGGAGACCCAAAATGTCACTCTGGTCCACCAGTCAGAGTTGGGGCTTATGGAGGTCAGGTGATTGATGGAATTTTAGCTCAGGTCCATCTCACAGTAGGTCCAGTGGGTCCCCGGACCTATTCTGTGGTTATTTCCCCAGTGCCAGAATGCATAATTGGAATAGACATACTCAGCAACTGGCAGAATCCTCACACTGGTTCCCTGACTCATGGAGTGGGGGCTATTATGGTGGGAAAGGCCAAGTGGCAGCCACTAGAACACCCCCTGCCTAGCAAAATAGTGAACCACAAGCAATACCAGATTCCTGCAGGGATTGCAGAGATTAATGCCACTCTTAAGGACTTGAAGGATGCAGGGGTGGTGATTCCCAACACATCCACATTCAACTCTCCTATTTGGCCTGTGCAGAAAACAGATGGGTCTTGGAGGATGACAGTGGATTATTGTAAACTTAACCAGGTGGTGACATCAATTGCAGCTGCTATTCCGGATGTGGTATCATTGCTTGAGCAAATCAATACATCCCCTGGTACCTGGTATGCAGCTATTGATCTGGCAAATGCTTTTTTCTCAATTGCTGTCAGTAAGGACCACCAGAAACAGTTTGCATTCAGCTGGCAAGGCCAGCAGTTTACATTCACTGTGCTACCTCAGGGCTGTATCAACTCTCCAGCCCTATGTCATAATATTGTCCGCAGGAATCTTGATCGTTTCTGCCTCCCACAAGACATCACTCTGGTCCATTATATTGATGATATCATGTTGATTGGACCTAGTGAGCAAGAAGTAGCAACTACTCTAGATCTATTGGTAAGGTATTTGCGTGGCAGAGGATGGGAGATAAATCCAACAAAAATACAGGGGCCTTCCACCTCAGTAAAATTTCTAGGTGTCCAGTGGTGTGGGACCTGTTGAGATATTCCTTCTAAGGTGAAGGATAAGCTGTTGCATCTGGCCCCTCCTATGACCAAAAAAGAAGCACAATGCTTGGTTGGTCTCTTTGGATTTTGGAGACAACATATTCCTCATTTAGGTGTGCTACTCCGGCCCATTTACCGAGTGACCAGAAAAGCTTCTAGTTTTGAGTGGAGACCAGAACAAGATGAGGCTCTGTGACAGGTCCAGGCTGCTGTGCAAGCTGCTCTGCAGCTTGGACCATATCATCCAGCTGACCCAATGGTGCTGGAAGGGTCAGTGGCAAATAGAGATACTGCTTGGAGCCTTTGGCAGGCTCCTATAGGAGAATCACAATGCAGGCCCTTAGGATTTTGGAGTAAAGCTTTACCATCCTCTGCAGATAACTACCCTCCATTTGAGAAACAGCTGTTGGCCTGCTCCTGGGCCTTAGTACAGACAGAACACTTAACGATGGGCCACCAAGTTACCATGAGACCTGAGTTACCTATCATGAGCTGCGTATTGTTTGACCCACCAAGCCATAAAGTTGGGCGTGCACAGCAGCACTTGATCATAAAATGGAAATTGTATACACAAGATAGAGCTCGAGCAGGTACTGAAGGTACAAGTAAGTTACATGAGGAAGTGGCCCAAATGCCCATAGCCCCCACTCCTTCCACCTTACCTTCTCTTTCCCAGCCCACAGTTATGGCATCTTGGGGAGTTCCCTCCAATCAGTTGACTGAGGAAGAGAAAACTCGGGCCTGGTTTACAGATGGTTCTGAACAATATGCAGGCACCACCCGAAAGTGGACAGCTACAGCACTGCAGCCTCTTTCTAGGATGTCCATGAAGGTCAGTGGTGAGGGAAAATCCTCCCAGTGGGCAGAACTCCGAGCAGTGCACCTGGTTGTTCACTTTGCTTGGAAGAAGAACTGGCCAGAGGTGCATTTGTATACTGATTCCTGGGCTGTTGCTAATGGTTTGGCTGGATGGTCAGGGACTTGGAAGGAACATGATTGGAAGATTCGTGACAAAGAAGTCTGGGGAAGGGGTATGTGGATAGACCTTTCTGAGTGGGCAAACAACATGAAGACATTTGTGTCCCACGTGAATGCTCACTAGAGGGTGACTTCAACAGAAGAAATTAATAACCAAGTGGATAATATGACCCATTTGGTGGATACCAATCAGCCTCTTTCCCCAGCAACTCCTGTCATTGCCCAATGGGCTCATGAAGAAAGTGGTCATGGTGGTAGGGATGGAGGTTATGCATGGGCTCAGCAACATGGACTTCCACTCACCAAGGCTGACCTGGCCACAGCCACTGCTGAGTGTCCAATCTGCCAGCAGCAGAGACCCACACTCAGTCCCCGATAATGGCGCCATTCCCCGAGGTGATCAGCCTGCTACCTGGTGGCAGGTTGATTACACTGGACCACTTCCATCATGGAAGGGGCAGCAATTTGTTCTTACTGGAATAGACACATACTCTGAATATGAGTTTGCCTTCCCTGCACAACATGCTTCTGCCAAACCTACCATCCGTGGACTTACAGAATGCCTTCATGATATCCACCGTCATGGTATTCCACACAGCATTGCTTCAAACCAAGGAACCCACTTCACAGCAAATGAAGTGAGGGAATGGCACATGCTCATGGAATTCTGTGGTCTTACCATGTTCCCCATCATCCATAGGCAGCTGGGTTGATAGAATGGTGGAATGGCCTGTTGAAGACTCAATTATGGCACCAACTAGGTGGCAATACCTTGCATGGCTGGGGCAGTGTTCTCCAGGAGGCTGTGTATGCTCTGAATCAGCATCCACTCTATGGTGCTGCTTCTCCCATAGCCAGGATTCTTGGGTCCAGGAATGAAGGGGTGGAAATAGGAGTGGCACCACTCACTATCATTCCTAGTGATCTATAAGGTAAATTTTTGCTTCCTGTCCCTGCAAGCTTAAGCTCTGCTGGTCTGCAGGTCTTGGTTCCAAAAGGAGGAGTGCTTCCACCATGAAACACAACAATAATCCCATTGAACTGGAAGTTAAGACTGACACCTGGCCACTTTGGTCTTCTCATGCTTCTGAATCAACAGGCAAGGAAGGAGATTACTGTACTGGCTGGGGTGATTGATCCTGACTATCAAGGGGAAATAGCACTGCAACTACACAATGGAAGTAAAGAAGAGTTTTCCTGGAATACAGGAGATCCCCTAGGGCATCTCTTAGTACTACCATGCCGTGTAATTAAAGTCAATGGAAAACTGCAACAACCCAATCCAGGCAGGACTACCAATGGCCAAGAAACTTCAGGAATGAAGGTTTGGGTCACCCCACCAAGCAAAGAACCATGGCCAGCTGAAGTGCTTGCTGAGGGTAAAGGGAATATGGAATGGGTAGTGAAAGAAGGTAGTGATAAATATGAACTACGGCCACGTGACCAGTTACAGAAACGAGGAGTATGAAGGCATGAATATTTCCTCCTGGTTTTGTTATGAGTATGTTTGTATTTGTCTGTAAAGCAAATATCTTTGCTTTCTTCTCTGTCTTATCCCCTTATCATATGGCATAACCTGTACTGTTCATTTTGCTGTGTTTAAGCTAAAGGAGATCAATTTTAAGAGCTACTGTCACCCAAGGACTTGCACCCTATTCTGGAGAGATTTAGTGCATTTCCAGTTGTATGCTGCACAGTAGAGTACTGTTAGGCAAAATGTATGTCTGTTATTATTATCTACTTAGAGATAAAGTATGGTTTTAGGTGATGTGTATAACTGCCAAATTGACAAGGGGTGGACTGTGATGGTTAGGTTCATGTGTCAACTTGGCCAGGTGATAGTAACCAGCCATCTGGTCAAGCAAGCACTGGCCTAACAATTGCTGCAAAGACATTTGTGGCTGGTTAATAAACCAACAGGTGGTTTATTAAATTACCAGTCAATTGACTACAGCTGTGATTGATGACTCACCTAAGGGCATGTCTTCCACACTGAGAGAATGCAATTGGCTGGATTTAATCCAATTAATCAGTTGAAGACTTATAAGTGAGACAGACAGAGGACCCTCACTTCTTCTTTGGCTGCTCAGTAAAGCGTTTCCTGAGGAGTTTGTTGAAGTTGCCAGTTTGTTTCCTGTGGAGTTCATCAAACATGTTTGTCGAAGATCCCAGTTCATTTCCTGAGGAGTTCGTCGAAGTTGCCGGTTCATTTCCTGAGGAGTTCATCAGACATCTTCCTTGGAGTTGACACTTTGCTGACTGCCCTACTTGTGCATACCCACAGTCACGTGAGTCACTTTTATAAATTTTATAGTCATAGATATCCTTCATTGCTTCTGTTTCCCTAGAGAACCCTAACTAATACAATATGGATAACCCAAACCCATACAACCAAATCAAAAAATCAGGGAAGACATAGCACTTGGAAAAATTAATCAAAGAACTAATCACAAACAATGAGATCATGGCACAGGATGTAAAGGACATGAAGAAGACCCTAAAAGAGCATAAAGAAGAATATGGAAGAGTAAATAAAAAAAAATAGATGATCTTATGGAAATAAAATAAACTGTTGATCAAATTAAAAAGATTCTGGATACACACATTACGATATTAGAGGAAGTTGAGGAGAGAATCAACGTGCTGCAAGAGGGCAGAATAGAAAGTGAAAGTACAAAAGAAAGAATGGGGAAAAAATTGAACAAATTGAAATGGATCTCAGGGATATGAAGACAATATAAAGCACACAAATATAGGAATCATTGGTGTTCGAGAAGGGTAAAGATCTAGGAAGAGTATTCAAAGAAATTGCTGGGGAAAACTTCGCAAACCTTCTAAACAACGTAAATACACAAATCATAGATACCCAACAAACTCCAAACAGAATAAAACGAAATAAATCCACTCTGAGACATATTCTGATCAGATTGTCAAATGCTGAAGAGAAGTAGCAAGCTCTGGAAGCAGAAAGAGAGAAGTAATTCAACACATACAGGGGAAACAACATAAGACTAAGCAGTGACTACTCAGTGGCCACCATGAAGGCAAGAATGCAGTGGTATGACATATTTAAAATTCTGAAAGAGAAAAATTGCCAATCAAGAATCCTTTATCCAGCAATGCTCTCCTTCAAATTTGAGGGAGAGCTTAAATTTTTCACAGACAAACAAATGCTTAGAGAATTTGATAACAAGAGATCTACCCTACTTGAGATACTAAAGAGAGCCCTACTGAAAGAGAAACAAGGAAAGGAGAGAGAGGTATGGAGAAAGGTTCAGAACTAAAGAGATTTAGTAAGGGTACATTAAAGTAAATTAAGAGAGAGGGGAAAAAATATATCTGACAAACATAAACCAAAGGATAGGATGGCAGATTCAAGAAATGCCTTCACAGTAATAACATTGAATGGAATTGATTAAACTCCCCAATTAAAAGATATAGATTGGCAGAATGGATTAAAAAATATGAACCATTAATATGTTGCTTACAAGAAACTCATCTTAGACCCAAAGACACAAAAAAATTGAAAAGTGAAAGGATGGAAGAAAATATTTCATGCAAGCTACAGCCAAAAGAAAGCAGGAGTAGCACTATTAATCTCAGATAAATTAGACTTTAAATGCAAGGATGTTATGAGAGACAAAGAAGGTCACTACTTACTAATAAAAGGGACAATCCAACAAGCAGAAATAAGAATCAAAAATGTTTATGCACCCAATCAAGGCACCCCAAAATACATGAGACAAACATTGGCAAAACGAAAGGAAGCAATAGATGTTTCCACAATAATTGTGGGAGACTTCAACACATCACTCTTTCCTATAGACAGATCAACCAGACAGAGTACCAATAAGGAAACTGAAAACCTAAACAATCTAATAAATGAATTTGAATTAACAGACATATATAGAACATTACATTCCAAATCAGCAGGATACACATTCTTCTCTAATGCGCACAGAACTTTCTCCAGAATAGATCATATGCTGGGTCATAAAACAAGCTTCAATAAATTTAAAAAGATTGAAATTATTCAAAGCACATTCTCTGATCACAATGGAATACAATTAGAAGTCAATAACTATCAGAGATGTAGAAAATTCACAAATATCTGGAGGTTTAACAACACAATCTTAATCAGTGGGTTAAAGAAAAACAGCAAGAGAAATTGCTAAATATATAGAGATGAATGAAAATGATGACACAACATATCAAAACTTGTGGGATGCAGCAAAGACAGTATTGAGAGGAGAAATTTATAGCTCTAAATGCATACATTAAAAAGGAAGAAAGAGCTAAAATTAAAGAACTAATGGAACAACTGAAGAAGCTAGAAAATGAAGAGCAAACTAATACTAAACCAAGTAGAAGAAAAGAAATAACAAGGATTAAAGCAGAAATGAATGACATAGAGAACAAAAAAACAAGAGAGAATAAATAACACCAAAATTTGGTTCTTTGAGAAGATCAACAAGATTGACAATCCCCTAGCTAGACTGACAAAATCAAAAAGAGAGAAGGCCCAAATAAAGGAAATAATTAGAGAGGCAACATTACTGCGGATTCCAAAGAAATTTAAAAAATCATAAGAGGATACTTGAACAACTGTATGCCAACACACTAGATAATGTAGAGGAAATGGACAATTTCCTGGAAACACATGAACAACCTAGACTGAACAGAGAAGAAATAGAAGACCTCAACCAACCCGTCACAAGCAAAGAGATCCAATCAGTCATCAAAAAGCTTCCCACAAATTAAAGCCCAGGGCCAGATGGCTTCACAGGGGAATTCTACCAAACTTTCCAAAAAGAACTGACACAAATCTTACTTAAACTCTTTCAAAACATTGAAGAAAATGGAACACTACCTAACCCATTTTATGAAGCTAACATCACTCTAATACCAAAACCAGGTAAAGATGCTACAAGAAAGGAAAACTACAGGCCAATCTCCCTAATGAATATAGATGCAAAAACTCTCAAAAAAATACTGGCAAATCAAATCCAAAGACACACTGAAAAAATCATACACCATAACCAAGTGGGGCTCATTCCAGGCATGCAAGATTGGTTCAACATAAGAAAATCAATCAATGTAATACAACACATTAACAAATCAAAAGGAGAGAGAAGATGGTGACATAGAGAGGAGTGGAACTTAGTTCTCCCAGAGCAACTATAAACAACCAGGAACAACTAGTAAAAGATGTGGAATAATTTCTGGGAGACAACCATGAATGTCCACACATTGTACAACAATCTGCATTGGGAGAAATGCTCAAGATTGCAGCATAAAATCTTTCAGTAAAAACTGTGGACCTGAGCTGAGAGCCTCTCCCTCATGGCAACCTGAACTGCAAAGCCTCGCTGTGATAGAGAGCAGCAATCTCTGAACAAACGAATATACCTTAGTCCAGCTCCAACCAGGGTTTTAATGTTAACTGCTCAATACAAACTATGAATCCCCAACAAAGAGACAGAGGCTTTTGGTAATGACTGACCTTGAAGAGCCAAAGGATGTATCTTTTTCAGGACAGGGAGCCCAAAGGATCAGGTGCTATCTCTGGCCAATGGTTGAATCTGGGGGCTGTAGACTGACCCTGAAAGGGGGATTTTTGTCCCTTTCTCTCTCTCTCACAACCTGGGCAGCTCAGTGGAGAAAGCCTTAGCCCTTTTCAGCTCACAGTGCTCTGCAGTAGAGAAAGCCTTAGCCATTTTAAACTTACAGCATTCTGAACCAGACAAGGGTGGAGATACCAGAGTCAGAGAAACAAATAATCTATTTATATGCAAATGCCCTCTCTCTAGGGGGCATATCTTCCCTAAGAGGAAGAAAGTGGTGCCAAGCTCTACTACCTGCCTTCCATTCAGAACCAGACCCCAGAACCTGGTGGAAAACAGCCACAAGCCACACCTCCTTACACCAGTCTGGAGTGACAGGCTGATAGCTGCCACCTGCTGGGCAGAAAAGCACAGGTTGTGTCAATCCTCTAAGAAACACAATCAGGGAAAGCAGATACTGAATATTTCTTCATTCTGGGACCCAAGCCTGTTCTGGTCTGGGAAAACCTGATTGGGGTAACCAAGAAAACCAGATGCCTAGACATCAGAAAACTACAACCTACATTAAGAAAAATGACGTTACGGCCCAGTCAAAGAAACAAACTTACACTTCAACTGAGATATAGGAATTTAAACAACTAATGCTAAATCAATTCAAAAAGTTTAGGGAAGATATGGCAAAAGAGATAAAGGCTATAAAGAAAACACTAGGCATACATAAGATAGAAACTGAAAGTTCAAAAAAAACAACTGACAGAATCTATGGAAATGAAAGGAACAACACAAGAGACAAAAGACACAATGGAAACACACAACTGCAGATCTCAAGAGGCAGAAGAAAACACTCGGGAACTGGAAAACAAGACACCTGAAAGCCTACACACAAAAGAACAGATAGAGAAAAGAATGGAAAAATATGAGCAACGTCTCTGGGAACTTAAGGACAAAATGAAATCCAAGAATGTATGTGTCATGGATGTCCCAGAAGGAGAAGAGAAGGGAAAGGGGGCAGAAGCAATAATAGAGGAAATAATGAAAATTTCCCATCTCTTATGAAAGACATAAAATTACAGATCCAAGAAAAGCAGCATACCCCAAACAGAAAAGATCTGAATAGGCCTATGCCAAGACACTTAATAATCTGATTATCAAATGTCAAAGACAAAGAGAGAATTCTGAAAGCAGAAAGAGAAAAATGATTGATCACATACAAAGGAAACTTAATAAGACTATGTGCAGATTTCTCAGCAGAAACCATGGAGGCAAGAAGGAAGTGGTGTGATATATTTAAGATACTGAAAGAGAAAAACCATGAACCAAGAACCCTATATCTGGCAAAACTGTCTTTCAAACATGAGGGATAGTTTAAAATATTCTCTGACAAACAGACAATGAGAGAGTTTGTGAACAAGATACCTGCTTTACAGGAAATACTAAAGGGAGAACTACAGACAGATAGGAAAAGACAGAAGTGAGAGGTTTGGAACACAGTTTTCGGTGATGGTAGCACAGCAATGTAACTACACTGAACAAAGATGACTGTGAGTATGGCTGAAAGAGGAAGGAGCACACGGAACACCAGAAGGAAAGAGGAAAGATAAAGACTGGGACTGTATAACTCAGTGAAACCTAGAGTGCTCAACAATTGTGATAAAATGTACAAATATGCTTTTTCATGAGGGAGAATAAATGAATGTCAACCTTGCAAGGTATTAAAAACAGTGAGGTATTGGGGGGAAAATACAATCAATGTAAACTAGAGACTATAATTAACAGAAACATTGTATTATGCTTCCTTTAATGTAACAAAGGCAATATACCAAGGCTAAATACATATAAGAGGGGGGCATAAGGGAGGGGTATGGGACTCTTGGCATTGGAAATGTTGTCTGACTCTATATTCTACTTTATTTTAAGGTTATCTTTCCTTTTGCTGTTTCCTAGCTGTCATGTTTTTCTTTCTCTCTCTCTTTTCTTTTTCTTTTGTCTCTCTACCTTCTCAGACTCTTCCTCCTGCTTTGTGGAAGAAATGGAGATGTCCTTACATAGATAGTGGTGAGGGTGGTGAATACATACATATGTGACTATACAGGGAACCATCGATTGCCTACTTAGGATGGAATGTATGGGGTGTGAACAAAACCATCTTAAAAAAATGGGTTGATGAAGAAATCCTGAGGTCAATATACTCAGTGAAATAAGCCAGACACATAAGGACAAATATTGCAGGGCGTCACTGATAGGAACTAATTATAATATGTAAACTCACAAACATGAAACGTAAGATACCAGGATATACAAGATGGCAGATTGGTGAGCTGCATGTTTTAGTTACTCCTCCAGGAAAGTAGGCATAAAGCCAGGAACTGTGTGGACTGGACACCACAGAGCAATTTGACTTTGGGCATACTTCGTACAACACTCATGAACACATCAAACTGCTGAGATCAGTGAAATCTGTAAGTTTTTGTGGCCAGGGGACCCACGCCCCTCCCTGCCAGGCTCACTCTCGTGGGAGGAGGGGCCGTCAGCACTGGGAAGGAGAAGGGAGAACTGCAGTGGCAGCTCTTATCAGAAACTCATTCTACTGATCCAAATTCCAGACACCAGAGAATCTGAGAGCAGCCAGCCCAGCAGAGAAGAGACAGGAATAGCAAAAAAACAGCAAAGAAAAACTCCAAAATAAAAGTGGAGGCTTTTTGGAGTTCTGGTGAACATAGAAAGGGGAAGGGCAGAGCCCAGGCCCTGAGGCTCATATGCAAATCCAGAAGCAAAACTGATCTCTCTGCCCCCTGGATCCTTCCTTAGTGGCCCTAATTGCTTTGCCTCTTAGCACTTCAATAACCCATTAGATGTGTGAGGAGGGCCCACTTTTTTTTTTTCTACCTTTTTTTTTCTGTTTCTAAAACAATTACTCTAAGAAGCCCAATACAGAAAACCTCAAAGACTTGCAATTTGGGCAGGTCAAGACAAGAGCAGAACTAAGAGAGCTCTGAGACAAAAGGCAATAATCCAGTGGCTGAGAAGATTCACTAAACACCACAATTTCCCAAGAAAAGGAGGGTGTCCGCTCACAGCCATCTTCCTGGTGGACAGGAAACACTGCTTCCAGTCACCAGCCCCAGAGCCCAGAGCTGCCCCAGACAACCCAGTGTGACGGAAGTGCTTCCAATAACACGCACACACAACAAAACTGGGCGTGGATATTAGCCTTCCCTGCACCCTCAGCTGGATGTCCCAGAGTTGGGAAGGTGGAGCAGTGTGAATTAACAAAGCCCCATTCAGCCATCATTTCAGCAGACTGGGAGCCTCCCTACACAGCCCAGCAGCCCAGAACTGCCCTGGGGGGATGGCATTCACCTGTGACATAGCACAGTCATCCCTCAACAGAGGACCAGGGGGTGCACGGCCTGGAAGAGGGACCCACTCGCAAGTCTCAGGAGCCATATGCCAAAACCAAGGACGTGTGGGTCAGTGGCAGAGACAAACTGTGGCAGGACTGAACTGAAGGATTAGACTATTGCAGCAGCTTTAAAACTCCAGGATCACCAGGGAGATTTGATTGTTAGAGCCACCCCCCTCCCTGAGCGCCCAGACACACACCCCATATACAGGGTGGGTAATACCAACTACACACACAAGCTTGGTACACCAATTGGACCCCACAAGACTCACTCCCCCACTCACCACAAAGGCAAACCAGGGGAGAACTGGCTTGTGGAGAACAGGTGGCTCGTGGATGCCACCAGCTGGTTAGTTAGAGAAAGTGTACTCCATGAAGCTGTAGATCTGATAAATTAGAGATAAGGACTTCAATTGGTCTACAAATCCTAAAAGAACCCTATCAAGTTCAGCAAATGCCAAGAGGCAAAAAACAACAGAAAATTATAAAGGATATGAAAAACCAGACGATATGGATAACACAAGCCCAAGCACCCAAATCAAAAGATCAGAAGACACACAGTACATAGAGCAATTATTCAAAGAACTAAAGATGAACAATGAGACCATAGTACGGGATACAAAGGATATTAAGAAGACCCTAGAAGAGCATAAAGAAGACATTGCAAGACTAAATAAAAAAATAGATGATCTTATGGAAATTAAAGAAACTGTTGACCAAATAAAAAAGATTCTGGATACTCATAGTACAAGACTAGAGGAAGTTGAACAATGAATCAGTGACCAGGAAGATGACAGAATGGAAAATGAAAGCACAAAAGAAAGAATGGGGAAAAAAATAAAAAAATTGAAATGGACCTCAGGGATATGATATATAATATAAAACGTCTGAATATAAGACTTATTGGTGTTCCAGAAGGGGAAGAAAAGGGTAAAGGTCTAAGAGGAGTATTCAAAGAAATTGTAGGAGAAAACTTCCCAAATCTTCTAAACACCATAAATACACAAATCATAAATGCCCAGTAAACTCCAAATAGAATAAATTCAAATAAACCCACTCCAAGACATATTCTGATCACACTGTCAAACACAGAAGAGAAGGAGCAAGTTCTGAAAGCAGCAAGAGAAAAGGAATTCACCACATACAAAGGAAACAGCATAAGACTAAGTAGTGACTACTCAGCAGCCACCATGCAGGCGAGAAGGCAGTGGCATGATATATTTAAAATTCTGAGTGAGAAAAATTTCCAACCAAGAATACTTTATCCAGCAAAGCTCTCCTTCACATTTGAGGGAGAGCTTAAATTTTCCACAGACAAACAAATGCTGAGAGAATTTGCTAACAAAAGACCTGCCCTTCTGGAGATACTAAAGGGAGCCCTACAGACAGAGAAACAAAGAAAGGAGAGAGAGACTTGGAGAAAGGTTCAGTACTAAAGAGATTTGGTATGGGTACATTAAAGGATATTAATAGAGAGGGGGGAAAATATATATGACGAACATAAACCATTGGATAAGATGGTTGATTCAAGAAATGCCTTCACGGTTATAATGTTGAATGTAAATGGATTAAACTCCCCAATTAAAAGATACAGATTCGCAGAATGGATTAAAAAAAATGGACCATCAATATGTTGCATACAAGAGACTCATCTTAGACACAGGGACACAAAGAAATTGAAAGTGAAAGGATGGAAAAAAATATTTCATGCAAGCTACAGCCAAAAGAAAGCAGGTGTAGCAATATTAATCTCAGATAAACTAGACTTTAAATGTAAGGTTGTTTTGAGAGACAAAGAAGGCCACTACATACTAATAATATTCAACAAGAAGAAATAACAATCATAAATGTTTATGCACCCAATCAAGGTGCCACAAAATACATGAGAGAAACACTGGCAAAACTAAAGGAAGCAATTGATGTTTCCACAATAATTGTGGGAGACTTCAACACATCACTCTCTCCTATAGATAGATCAACCAGACAGAAGACCAATAAGGAAATTGAAAACCTAAACAATCTCATAAATGAATTAGAGTTAACAGACATATGTAGAACATTACATCCCAAATCACCAGGATACACATTCTTCTCTAGTGCTCACAGAACTTTCTCCAGAATACATCATAAGCTGGGACATAAAACAAGGCTCAATAAATTTAAAAAGATTGAAATTATTCAAAGCACATTCTCTGACCACAATGGAATACAATTAGAAGTCAATAACCATCAGAGACTTAGAAAATTCACAAATACCTGGAAGCTAAACAACACACTCCTAAACAATCAGTGGGTTAAAGAAGAAATAGCAAGAGAAATTGCTGAATATATAGAGACAAATGAAAATGAGAACACAATATACCAAAACCTATGGGATGCAGCAAAAGCAGTACTGAGGGGGAAATTTATAGCACTAAATGCATATATTAGAAAGGAAGAAAGAGCCAAAATCAAAGAACTAATGGATCAACTGAAGAAGCTATAAAATGAACAGCAAACCAATCCTAAACCAAGTAGAAGAAAAGAAATAACAAGGATTAAAGCAGAAATAAATGACATAGAGAACAAAAAAACAATAGAGAGGATAAGTATCACCAAAAGTTGGTTCTTTGAGAAGATCAACAAGACTGACAAGCACCTAGCTAGACTGACAAAATCAAAAAGTGAGAAGACCCATATAAACAAAATAATGAATGAAAAAGGTGACATAACTGCAGATCCCAAAGAAATTAAAAAAATTATAAGAGGATACTATGAACAACTGTATGGCAACAAACTGGATAATGTAGAGGAAATGGACAATTTCCTGGAAACATATGAACAAACTAGACTGACCAGAGAAGAAATACAAGACCTCAACCAACCCATCACAAGCAAAGACATCCAATATGTCATCAAAAATCTTCCCACAAATAAATGCCGAGGGCCAGATGGCTTCACAGGGGAATTCTACCAAACTTTCCAGAAAGACCTGACACCAGTCTTACTCAAACTCTTTGAAAACATTGAAGAAAATGGAACACTACCTAACTCATTTTATGAAGCTAACATCAATCTAATACCAACACCGGGCAAAGATGCTACAGAAAAGGAAAACTACCGGCCAATCTCCCTAATGAATATAGATGCAAAAATCCTCAACAAAATACTTGCAAATCGAATCCAAAGACACATTAAAAAAATCATACAACATGACCAAGTGGGGTTCATTCCAGGCATGCAAGGATGATTCAACATAAGAAAATCAATCAATGTATTACAACACATTAACAATTTGAAAGGGAAAAATCAATTGATCATTTGAATAGATGCTGAAAAAGCATTTGACAAAATCCAACATCCATTTTTGATAAAAACACTTCAAAAGGTAGGCATTGAAGGAAACTTCCTCAATACCATAAAGAGCATATATGAAAAACCCACAGCCAGCATAGTACTCATTGGTGAGAGACTGAAAGCCTTCCCTCTAAGATCAGGAACAAGACAAGGATGCCCGCTATCACCACTGCTATTCAACATTGTGCTATAAGTGCTAGCCAGGGCAATCCGGCAAGACAAAGAAATAAAAGGCATCCAAACTGGAAAAGAAGTAAAACTGTCATTGTTTGCAGATGATATGATCTTATATCTGGAAAACCCTGAGAAATCAACGATACAGCTACTAGAGCTAATAAACAAATTTAGCAAAGTAGCAGGATACAAGATTAACGCACATAAGTCAGTAATGTTTCTATATGCTAGAAATGAACAAACTGAAGAGACACTCAAGAAAAAGATACCATTTTCAATAGCAACTAAAAAAATCAAGTACCTAGGAATAAACTTAACAAAAGATGTAAAAGACCTATACAAAGAAAACTACATAACTCCACTAAAAGAAATAAAAGGGGACCTTAAAAGATGGAAAAATATTCCAGGTTCACGGATAGGAAGGCTAAATGTCATTAAGATGTCAATTCTATCCAAACTCATCTACAGATTCAATGCAATCCCAATCAAAATTGCAACAACCTACTTTGCAGACTTGGAAAAGCTAGTTGTCAAATTTATTTGGAAAGGGAAGATGCCTCGAATTGCTAAAGACACTCTAAAAAAGAAACACGAAGTCCGAGGACTTATACTCCCTGACTTTGAAGTTTATTATAAAGGCACAGTTGTCCAAACAGCATGGTACTGGCACAAAGATAGACATATAGATCAATGGAGTCGAATTGAGAATTCGGAGACAGACCCCCAGATCTATGGCCGACTGATCTTTGATAAGGCCCCCAAAGTCACTGAACTGGGTCATAATGGTCTTTTCAACAAATGGGGCTGGGAGAGTTGGATATCCATATCCAAAAGAATGAAAGAGGACCCCTACCTCACACCCTACACAAAAATTAAGTCAAAATGGACCAAAGATCTCAATATAAAAGAAAGTACCATAAAACTCCTAGAAGATACGGTAGGAAAACATCTTCAAGACCTTGTATTAGGCAGCCACTTCCTAGACTTTACACTCAAAGCACAAGCAACAAAAGAAAAAATAGATAAATGGGAACTCCTCAAGCTTAGAAGTTTCTGTACCTCAAAGGAATTTGTCAAAAAGGTAAAGAGGCAGCCAACTCAATGGGAAAAAGTTTTTGGAAACCATCTATCTGACAAAAGACTGATATCTTGCATATATAAAGAAATCCTACAACTCAATGACAATAGTACAGACAGCCCAATTAAAAAATGGGCAAAAGATATGAAAAGGCAGTTCTCTGAAGAGCAAATACAAATGGCCAAGAAACACATGAAAAAATGTTCAGCTTCACTAGCTATTAGAGGGAAGCAAATTAAGACCACAATGAGATACCACCTCACACCGATCAGAATGGCTGCCATTAAACAAACAGGAAACTACAAATCTGGAGGGTATGTGGAGAAATTGGAACTCTTATTCATTGTGTGTGGGACTGTATAATGGTTTAGCCACTCTGGAAGTCAGTCTGGCAGTTCCTTAGAAAACTAGATATAGAGTTACCGTTAAATCCAGCGATTGCACTTCTCGATATATACCCGGAAGATCGGAAAGCAGTGACACGAACAGATATCTGCACGCCAATGTTCATAGCAGCATTATTCACAATTGCCAAGAGGTGGAAACAACCCAAATGTCCTTCAACAGATGAGTGGATAAATAAAATGTGGTATATACACACGATGGAATACTACACGGCAGTAAGAAGGAACGATCTCGTGAAACATATGACAACATGGATGAACCCTGAAGACATAATGCTGAGCAAAATAAGCCAGGCACAAAAAGACAAATATTATATGCTACCACTAATGTGAACTTTGAAAAATGTAAAACAAATTGTTTATATTGTAGAATGTAGGGGAACTAGCATAGAGAGCAATTAAGGAAGGGGGAACAATAATCCAAGAAGAACAGATAAGCTATCATGGGTAAATTTAACGTTCTGGGAATGCCCAGGAATGACTATGGTCTGTTAATTTCTGATGGGTATAGTAGGAACAAGTTCACAGAAATGTTGCTACATTAGGTAACTTCCCTGAGGTAGAGTAGGAACATGTTGGAAGTAAAGTAGTTATCTTAGGTTAGTTGTCTTTTTCTTACTCCCTTGTTATGATCTCTTTGAAATGTTCTTTTATTGTATGTTTTTTAATTATTATTTTTTTATTTTTTTATTTTTCATACAGTTGATTTAAAAAAAAAAAGTTAAAAAAAAAACAAGGAAAAAAATATGTAGAGCCCCCTTGAGGAGCCTGTGGAGAATGCAGGGGTATTGGCCTACCCCACCTCAATGGTTGCTAACATGACCACAGACATAGGGGACTGGTGGTTTGATGGGTTGAACCCTCCACCACAGGATTTACCCTTGGGAAGACTGTTGCTGCAAAGGAGAGGCTAGGCCTCCCTATAGTTGTGCCTAAGAGCCTCCTCCCGAATGCCTCTTTGTTGCTTAGATGTGGCCCTCTCTAGCTAAGCCAACTTGAAAGGTGAAATCACTGCCCTCCCCCCTACGTGGGATCAGACACCCAGGGGAGTGAATCTTCCTGGCAATGTGGAATATGACTCCCGAGGAGGAATGTAGACCCAGCATCGTGGGATGGAGAACATCTTCTTGACCAAAAGGTGGATGTGAAAGGAGATGAAATAAACTTCAGTGGCAGAGACATTCCAAAAGGAGCTGAGAGGTCACTCTGGTGGGCACTCTTATGCACAATTTAGACAACCCATTTTAGGTTCTAAAGAATTGGGGTAGCTGGTGGTAGATACCTGAAACTATCAAACTACAACCCAGAACCCATGAATCGCAAAGACAATTGTATAAAAATGTAGCTTATGAGGGGTGACAATGGGATTGGGAAAGCCGTAAGGACCACACTCCACTTTGTCTAGTTTATGGATGGATGAGTAGAAAAATAGGGGAAGGAAACAAACAAACAAACAAACAGACAGACAAAGGTACCCAGTGTTCTTTTTTACTTTAATTGCTCTTTTTCACTTTAATTATTATTCTTGTTATTTTTGTGTGTGTGCTAATGAAGGTGTCAGGGATTGATTTAGGTGATGAATGTAGAACTATGTAATGGTACTGTAAACAATCGAATGTACTATTTGTTTTGTATGACTGAGTGGTATGTGAATATATCTCAATAAAATGAAGATTTAAAAGATAAAAAAAAAAAAAAAGATACCAGGATATAGAAAGAGGCTAAAGAATGAGGAGCAGTTGCTTATTATGAGCTGAATGTTCAACTAGGTTGAACTTAAATGTTTGGAAATGAACAGAGGTGATGTTAGCACATTGTGAGAATAACTAACAGTGCTGAATGGTGCATGAATGTGGTGGAAAGGAGGAAGCTCAGAGTCATGTATGTCAGCAGAAGGAATATTGGAGGTCAAAAGATGGGAATGTATAAAACAGTGAACCGTGTGGTGGGCAATGTCCGTGATTAACTGTTCAAACATTTGAAATCGCTTTCATGAACCAGAACAAATGTATGACACTATTAACTAGAAGTTGATAATAGAGGGGCATATAGGGAAAAAATATATACCTATTGCAAACTACATAATACAGTGAGTAGTATTTCAATGTTCTTTCATAAACTGTAACAAACATACTATACCAATACTATGAGTCAACAATGGAGGGAGGGGTGGTTAAGGTTATGGGAAGATTTTTTTTTTATCTTATTTCTTTTCTAGAGTAATGAAAATGATCTAAAAATTGAAAAAAAAATAAATATGGTGATGGATGCACAGCTGTATGATGGTACCAGGGGCAACTGATTGTACATTTTGGATCTTTGGATAATTGTATGGTATGTGAACAATCACAATAAAAAAGTGATAATAAAAAATAAAATAAAATATGAAAAAAACAATATAGAAAGGATGATTATCTATTTCTTAGAGGATAAAATAGGTTCATGCACAGAAAAGAGACTGGAAAGATGGATCTCTGTTATTAAAACACTGACTATGTATCTCTGGGCATTGCTGAAGGGTGACTATTTCTTCTTCTTTGTGTTTAGAGCAAGCATGTAGAACAGTGATTAAGTCTGCAGCCAGACCACCTAGGTAGAATCCTGGCCCCACCACTTACAAGCTGTGGGACCTCAGTCAACTTACCTCTGTGCCTCAGTTTCCTCACTGGAAAAATTGGGATTATAATAGTATCAAAACTTCTATGATAATTAAAATGAATTAATATTTATCAAGTCATAGAACAGTACTTGGGAGACGAAACACTATATAAGTGTTAGTGATCATTATTATTATTGGTGTCATTATTTTTCTAAATATTAAAACATATGAATTACTTTAATAACAAGAAAAAATAATACAATTGAAATATCTCCTTTTTAAAAAAATAAGAGTAAGGGTTCAGTCTACAGAACCCTAAATTTCTAATAAAATGTGGATAGGTCATTAAAAAAAAAAAGTGAAAAATCAAATGATCATCTCAATAGATGCCAAAAAAGCATTTGATAAAATCCATCATCCTTTTTTGATAAAAACACTTCAAAAGGTAGGAATTGAAGGAAACTTCCTCAAAATGATAAAGGGCGTATATGAAAAACCCAAAGCCAGCATAGTACACAATGGCAAGAGACTGAAAGCCTTCCTTGTAAGATCAGGAATGAGACAACGATGCCCACTGTCACCATTGTGCTAGAAGTGCTAGCCAGAGCAATCCGGCAAGACAAATAAATAAAAGGCATCCAAATTGGAAAGGAAGAAGTAAAACTGCCATTATTTGCAGATGCTATGATCTTATATTCGGAAAACCCTGAGAAATCAATGACACAGCTACTTGAGCTACTAAACAAATTTAGCAAAGTAGTGGGATACCAGATTAATGCACTTAAGTCAGTAATGTTCTTATACACTAGAAATGACCAAACTCAAGAGACATCAAAAAGATACCATTCTCAACAGCAATTAAAAAAATCAAGTACCTAGGAATAAACTTAACCAAAGATGTAAAAGACCTATACATAGAAGACTACATAACTTTACTAAGGGAAACAGAAAGGGACCTAAAAATATGGGAAAATATTCCTCATTCATGGATAGGAAGGCTAAATGTCATTAAGATGTCAATTCTACCTAAACTCATCTACAGATTCTATGCAATCCCCATTAAAATTCCAAGAACCTACTTTGCAGACTTAGAAAAGCTAGTAATCAAGTTTAGTTGGAAGGGGAAGAGGCCTTGAATTGCTAAAAACATTCTAGAAAAGAAAAACAAAGCGGAAGGCTCTCTCTGACTTTGAAGCTTATTATAAAGCCACAGTAGTCAAAAGAGCATGATACTGGCACAAAGATAGACATATTGATCAGTGGAATCAAATTGAGAATTCAAAGATAGACCCCCAGATCTACGGTCAACTGATCTTTGATAAGGCCCCCAAAGTCACTGAACTGGGGCATAACAGTCTTTTCAACAAATGGGGCTGGAAGAGTTGGATATCCACATCCAAAAGAATGAAAGAGGACCTCCACCTCACACCCTGCACAAAAATTAACCCAAAATGGATTAAAGACCTTGACATAAGAGACAGTACCATAAAACTCCTAGAAGATACTATAAGGTGGCATTTTCAAGAACTTGTATTAGGTCACTTCCTAGACCTTAGACCCAAAGCACAAGCAACAAAGGAAAAAAAATAGATAAATGGGAAATTCTCAAACTTAAAAGCTTCTGTACCTCAAAGAAATTTGCCAAAAAGGTGAAGGGGCAGCCAACTCAATGGGAAAAATATTTGGAAACCATGTATCTGATGAAAGACTGATACTTTGCATACAAAAAGAAATCCTGCAACTCAATGACAATAGTACAGACAGCCCAATTGTAAAATGGGCAAAAGATATGAAAAGACAGTTCTCTGAAGAGGAAATACAAATGGCCAAAAAGCACATGAAAAAATGTTCAGCTTCACTAGCCATTAGGGAGATGCAAATTAAGACCACAATGAGATATCATCTCACACCAATTAGATTGGCTGCCATTAAACAAACAGGAAACTAAATATGCTGGAGAGGATGTGGAGAAATTGGAACTCTTATTCATTGTTGGTGGAACTGTATAATGGTACAGCCACTCTGGAAAACAGTCTTGCAGTTTCTTAGAAAACTACATATAGAGTTACCCTTCGATCCAGGAATTGCACTTCTTAATATATACCCAGAAGGTCTGAAAACAGTGACACAAACAGATATCTGCATGCCAATGCTCATAGCAGCAATAGTCACAATTGCCAAGAGATGGAAACAACCCAAATGTATTTCAACAGATGAGTGGATAAACAAAATGTGGTATATACACATGATGGAATACTATGCAGCAGTAAGAAAGAATGATGTTGTGAAACATATGACAACAGGGATGAACCTTGAAGACATAATGCTGAGCGAAACAAGCCAGGCACAAAAAGAGAAATATTGTACGTTACCACTAATGTGAACACTGCAAAAATGTAAAATAAATGGTTTATATCATAGAATGTAGGGGACCTTGCAATAGGCAGCAAGTAGTGAAGGGGGAATGATAATCTAATAAGAATAGAAAAATTATCATGGGTAAACTTAATGTTCTGGGAATGCTCAGGAATGACTATGATTTGTTAATTTCTGGGGGGTATGGTGGGAACAAGTTCACAGAAATGTAGTTATTTTAGGTTATTTGTTTTTCTTAATCCTTTGCTGGTTTATAGTCTCTTTATTTTCTTGGGGTAGAGTAGGAACATATTGGAAGTCATGTAGTTATTTTAGGTTATTTGTTTTTTCTTATGCCTTTGTTTTGGTTTTGTTTGAAATTTTTTCTTGTTGTTTGTTTTTCTAAATTTTTTAATAAAGTTAATTTAAAAAAAAACAATGAAAAAAATACGCAGGGCCCCCTGAGGAGCTGGGGGAAAATGGAACGGTGTAGGGCTTCCTCACCTGGATGGTTGCTGATGTTCTCACAAACACTGAGGACTGGTGGTTTGATGTACCAAACCTTCTACCATGGGACTTGCCCTTATGAAGCTTGTTACTGCAAAAGAGAGGCTGGGCCTGCTTATAATTGTGCATCAGAGTCTCCCCCTGAATACCTCTTTGTTGCTCAGATGTGGCCCTCTCTCTCTAGCTAAGCTAACTTGGACGATGAAATCACTGCCTTCCCCCACTATGTGGGATCTGACCCCCAGGGGTGGAAATCTCCCTGGCAACATGGGATATGACTCCTGGGGGTGAATCTGGACCTGACATCATGGGATTGAGAACATCTTGACCAAAAGGAGAATGCGAAATGAAATGAAATAAAGTTTCAGTGGCTGAGAGATTCCAAATGGCGTCTAGAGGTCACTCTGGTGGGCATTCTTACACGCTATATAGATAAACCTTTTTAGGTTTCAATGTATTGGAATAGATAGAAGTAAATATCTGAAACTATCAAACTGCAACCCAGTTGCCTAAACTCTTGAAGACATATGTATAACAATGTAGCTTACAAGGGGTGATGACAGTGTGATTATGAAAGCCTTGTGGATCATACTCCCCCTTATCCAGTGTATGGATGGATGAGTTAAAAAATGGTGACAAAAAATATAAAGGAAAAATAGAGTGGGAGGGGGAAGACGATTTGGGTGTTCTTTTTTTACACTTAGTATTATTATTATTATTATTATTTTCACTTTTTCTGGTACAAGGAAAATGTTCAAAAAATAGATTGGGGTGATGAATGAACAACTATATGATGCTAATGTGAACAACTGATTGTACACTTTGGATGATTGTATGGTATGTGACTATATCTCAATAAAATTGAATTAAAAAAACACAGTCAAAAAATAAAACAAAATAAAATTGAAAAAACATACAGTTGAGGTAGTGTTTCACTTTAATAAAACAATAAATTACAGATTTTCAAAGAAATATGTGAAATCAATTCAAAAACCAAATCAATGAGTTCAGTGAAGATATGGCAAAAGGGATGAAAGATATAAAGAAAACACTGGGCAAACATAAGGTAGAAATCGAAAGCCTGAAAAACAACTGGCAGAATCTAGGGAAATGAAAGGCACAACACAAAGGAAAAACACAATGGAGACATACAACAGCAGATCTCAAGAGGCAGAAAAAAACACTCAAGAACTGGAGAATAAGACATCTGAAATTCTACACACAAAAGAGCAGATAGGGAAAAGAATGAAAAAATATGAGCAATGTCTCAGGGAACTGAATGACAACATGAAACACATGAATGTATGTTTCATGGGTGTCCCAGAGGAGAAGAGAAGGGAAAAGGGGCAGAAGCAATAATAGAGGAAATAATCAATGAAAATTTCCCATCTCTTATGAGAGACATAAAATTACAGATTCAAGAAGCACAGTGTACCCAAAATAGAATAGATCTGAAGAGACCCATGCTGAGACACTTAATAATCAGATTATCAAATGCCAAAGACAAAGAGGAAATCCTGAAAGCAGCAAGAGAAAAGTGATCCATCACATACAAAGGAAGCTTGATAAGACTGTGTGCATATTTCTCACTAGAAACCATGGAGGCAAGAAAGAAGTGGTGAGATATATTTAAGATACTGAAAGAGAAAAACTGCCAACCAAGGATTTTTTATCCAGCAAAACTGTCCTTCAAATATAAGGGAGAGTTTAAAATATTCTCTAACAAACAGACAATGAGAGAGCATTTGAACAAGATATCTGCTTTACAGGAAATACTAAAGGGAGAACTACAGACAGATAGGAAAAGACAGAAGTGAGAGGTTTGGAACACAATTTTGGGTGATGGTAACACAGCAATGTAACTACACTGAACAAAGATGACTGTGAGTATGGCTGAAAGAGGAAGGAGCACATGGAACACCAGAAGGAAAGAGGAAAGATAAAGACTGGGACTGTATAACTCAGTGAAACCTAGAGTGCTCAACAATTGTAATAAAATGTACAAATATGTTTTTACATGAGGGAGAACAATGAATGTCAACCTTGCAAGGTGTTAAAAATGGGATGGTGTTGGGGAAAAAATACAATCAATGCAAACTAGAGACTATAGCTAACAGAAACATTGTATTATACTTCCTTTAATGTAACAAAGACAACATACTCAAGCTAAATGCCTATAAGAGGCAGATATAAGGGAGGGGTATGGGACTCTTGGCATGGTGATGTTGTCTGGCTCTTTTATTGTACTTTAGTTTAATTCTGTCTTTCCTTTTTTGCTTTTTACTGTCATTTCTTTTTCTTTCTCTTTCTTTTGTCTCTCTACCTTCTTTGACTCTTCCTCCTTCTTTGTGGAAGAAATGGAGATGTCCTTATATAGATAGTGGTGATGGTGGTGAATGCATATATATGTGATTATAGAGGGAACCATTGATTGTTCGCTTAAGATGGAATGTATGGTGGGTGAACAAAACCGTCTTAAAAAAAATGGTTGATGAAGAAACCTTGAGGGCACTATATTGAGTGAAATAAGACAGACACATAAGGACAAATATTGCAGGGTCTCACTGATCTGAACTAATTATAATACGTAAACTCATAGACTTGAAATATAAGTTACCAGGACATAGAATGAGGCTAAAGAATGGGGAGTGGTTGCTTATTATGAGCAGAATGTTTAACTAGGTTGAACTTAAGTGTTTGGAAATGGACAGAGGTGATGGTAGCCCGTTATTGTGAGAATAACTAAGAGTGCTGAATGGTCTGTGAATGTGATGGAAAGGGGAAGCTTGGAGTCATGGATGTCACCAGAAGGAAAGTTAGAAGTTATAATATGGGAATGTATAAAACAGTGAATCTTGTAGTGGACGTCACTGATTAACGGTACAAATATTAGAAATCTCTTTCATGAACTAGAACAAATGTTAGATGCTAGAACAAGAAGTTACTAATAGAGGGATATATAGGGAAAAATATACCTGTTGCAAACTATGTACTAGAGTTAGTAGTATTTTAACATTCTTTCATCAACAGTAACAAATACACTATACCAATACTATGAGTCAGTAATGGAGGGGGTGGGTAGTTAGGGGTATGGGAGGATTTGAGTTTTCTTTTTTGTTTTTATTTCTTTTCTGGAGTAATGAAAATGTTCTAAAAACTGAAAAAAAAAATTAATTCTGGTGATGGATGCACAGCTGTATGATGGTACCATGGGTAACTGATTGTGCACTTTGGATGACTGTATGATAGGTGAACAATCTCGATAAAGTTGAATTAAAAAATTTCAAACTAAAATTGAAATGGTTCCTACACAATTTAAAAGCAAACTGGTATTCACATTTTCCCAAGTAAATTATTTAGATTATATACCTATTTATACTCCCCTATTATAAAAATTCTATCTATCACAACTATTGCATCTTCAAAAGACAAATGTTAATCTATATAAAAGCAAATTTGACAATTCTGTTTTATGCACTGTCTTAGTTTGCTAATGCTGCAGAATGCAAAACACCAGAGATGGATAGGCTTTTATAAAACGGGGGTTTATTTCACTACACAATTACAGTCTCAAGGCCACAAAGCATCCAAGGTAACACATCAGCAATCGGGTACCCTCACCGGAGGATGGCCAATGGCCTCCGGAAAACCTCTGTTAGCTAGGAAGGCAGCTGGCGTCTGCTCCAAAGCTCCGGCCTCAAAACTGCTTTCTCCCAGGACGTTCCTTTCTAGCAAGCTTGCTTCTCTTCAAAACATCACTCCCAGCTGCACTCTTTTTCCTCTTTGAGTCAGCTCATTTGTATAGCTCCACCGATCAAGGCCCACCCCGAATGGGCGGGGCCACACCTCCATGGGAACATCTCATCAAAATTATCTCCCACAGCTGGGTGGGGCACACTCCAAGCAAATCTAACCAACACCAAAACTTCTGCCCCACACAAGACTACAAAGATAATGGCATTTGGGGGACACAATACACTCAAACCTGCACATGCACCTATTCTCTTCTGCCATTAGTGGATAAAAGTGATATAAAGTAGGCCTACAGATCTGAAAACAATAAGATGAAATTTGAATAATATTTTTCAAAAATAATTTAGAAGGTCTCAAGAAGATAACACCATGTTGTTAACTGTGAAAATTCTAGAGAGTGATATCTGGGGAACCTGATATCAACGAAAAGAAGCAGTGCCATTTTTTAAACTTTTATTTTCTTTTACATACTTTTCTTTGGTGAGTGTATATTTTTTGTAATTTAAACAAGTTTAATGACTCACTAGTGCTAAATTAAATGCAACTTTAAATTATATATAGATTAAAAGAAATGTGTAACAAAATTTTACAAAGTGAGAAAAGCTACCAAAAGTAGTTGATACCATTCGATAGATTTATAATTGGTTAATCAATCAGTTCTAACGGGAGCTGATCAGTGGATTAATAGCTATCTAGAGGGATTTTTTTCCAGTGCTATGCCCATAGTCCTCTCTCATCACCTTTGTTCTGGTCAACATTTTTTACAATAATTAGAAGGCAAGCATTAAATTTTAATGACATTAAGCTGGAAGAAAAGAAGGTGAAAATTCAAGAAGCGCCCCAGACATTTTGACAGATTAGAGAATGGGGCCTAATAAAATTTAATGAAGATAAATATAGAAAAACAAAAAGAAAATTTTAAAAATCCAAATAATCACAAGATAGGGAAAATGTCTACTTCAAGAGTAAAACACAGGGCTTTTACAGACACTTTGTGAACTGAAACCCAAGAAAACAAATGTAATCACTTGGGAACAAAAATAAAGCTAGATTGTTACCCATGACATAACCCTAAAATAAATTTTCCATTGTATTAAATACTTGAATGTAAAAATATATATCTGTTAGAACAAAGTTAGGTGATATATTCTGCTCTTTAGTTGGGATGTACTGTCTGAACATGGCACCAAGGGCAGAGTACATTAAATGATTAATAATATTTGAATCCTAAAAATTAATGATGTGTTAATGAGAATAAACACCATAAACATTAAAAGCCAAATGAAAAACCAAAAAAATCTTCAACATAAATGGCAAAGGATTAATATCCATAGGGAATAAACCACTCTTACAAACCAGTAAGGAAAAAACTGTACAAAACAGGCCAAATGATATGAACAAGCAGTAAAAAAAGAAATGCAAAGAGCCAATAAAGATATGAAAAGAGGTTCAAACTCAGTAGCATTAAAAAATTTTTCAACTTGGAATAACAAAATAACTTTTCTCATATCAGTTCAGTAAAGATTAAAATTATATTTCCCAAAGTTCAAACTCATGGGTAATAAAAAATTCAAATTGAAATAACTAGGTAACTTACTTCATATCAATTTGGCAAAGATTAAGTAATTGATATTACCTAGGGTAGTGAAGTGTATGGGGAAACGTGTTGTTGGTTTGAGTGTAAACTGAAACAATCCTTTGGGAGAAAAATTGAGCATTATGGATCAAAATGAAAAATGTACCTTCAACCTTTCCTTCCTCAGTCTTTAAGCACAAACTAAATTAATCTAACCCAAGCTATTACTTTTAGTCCATTAATTTAGGTTTGTTGGAAGATTCAAATTCTTTAGTAACTAAAGAATTGCATCAGTAGCTGAGGATGGACTTGAATTTGAGGAAAGACCTTTTTTTCAGACTGAAGAGAGTTGGGTGTGTTAAAATGCTGAGACATGGATGCAGTAGAGTTGAAATGAATAAAGATGCAGGATGTTAGGGAAATCACAGACACCTGTTAAGAGGCCACCGCCCAGATCTTACCTACATACACCTCCTTTTCTATTGTCATTCCACTGGGGGTGAGGTTAAGTCTAATGAAAAGACCCAGCCAGACCTTAAACCCAGAAACTGGGAACTAGAAGCCCCGGGTGTTTATCAGAACAGAGATATTCTCTGTGTCAGAGCCCCTTCCTTACCACCCCTCCCACTTCCCAAGGTAGAGAAGAACCACACTCAAACACTATAGATTGGTCTCTCTCCACCGATGTGAAGTGGGGGGTGCAGAGCTACCATCTGTCGACCCCAACCTAGCACAGTTTTTGGCCACCCTGGGAGACCAGCAGTAATGGGACTGCTTCCCCTGCTCTTTTGCACTCTCTGTGCTGTGTAAATGATAAGGAGATTATTTGCCCTTTCTGGACTCTTTACTCTGCAATAAGGGGACCATTTGGTGAAAGGTTCTGTTGTGCCCCAAACCTGTGTTCCTGTGACATTGTACCATTGTAGCAACTGGCTCCAAACAAGAAACAAAATTATTTACAATGCAGTTTCCCAATTTCTAAAATAAATCCATATTTTATTGAAAATTTCTTCACTAATATCACATCAAGTACTTGATGACATCATGTTGAGTGAAATAATCCAGACACAAAAGAACAAATATTGTAAGGTCTCACTGCTTTGAAACAATTAGAATAAGCAAACTCATAGAGGCAGAATCCAGAATATAGTTTCCCAGGGGATGAGGTGGGGATAGGGAATGAAAAGTTAAGACTTAAAATGTACAGGGTTGCTATTTGGAATGGTGGTTGGTAATCGATGGTGGAATGGTAGCACAACATTGTGAATGCATTTAATAGCAATGAAATACATATCTGAATACAATTAAAAGGGAAATGTTAGATTTTATACATGGTAATAGAATACAAATTTTTAAAAATCCATGGAATTACACTACACATACAGTGAATTCCAATTTAAACCATGGACTTAACAGTACAATTATAAAAATATGCTAACATCAGTTGTAAAAAATGTTGCATACCAATGCAAGGTGTTAGTGGTGGAATGGTATATGGGAATCCTCTATTTTATGCATGAATGTTCTGTAAACCAACAACCTCTCTAATGCTATGAAATGTAAAATAATAATAATAAAATACATAATTTTAGCAGCTTTATGTTATCAGGGAATTTATTGCAATAGGAAGGAGAATTAATTAATCATTATCACATTTTTACAAACGAAGTATTGTATTTACTAAGTGCAGTAGGAAATGCAGATTGAACTTATTTGTGGGCATCAAAAGTGTTTTGTATAATCAAAACATCACCACCAATACTCCAAAACAGTCAAAAACTGTGTCTCTCTTTGGACTCATCTAGGAATCATATTCTATCCATCCGATCCAACAGACTGGAACCAGCCACTGCAGGTCTGTCATAAGTATATCTTTCAGCTACAGTAAAAGCCTATTTGTTTTTAGCACTAACACAACCAGGTTCCTAGCAACACTGACTTATGTGATTGGGTCATAAAAAAGTGGGATTCTGCTCACACTGCTTGTTCATTAGAATGACAAACCTTTTCAAGAGTGCCAAAATGTTTTATTTTACCCCAAAATCTTTTTTGTTAAATTAATGCTTGCTCCAGGAATCTGGGCCCAAGTTATTCCATGCCTTCATAGACCCATACTCCAATTTACAACATAAAAGCTTCAAGTTCCCAGCAGAGCAACTCCATGCTCCCTCACCTCCTCTATTCTATACCTCTTAGGCAGTTGAATACTGAAGAATTTTAAGATACCTGTAGAAATGTCTTCAAAACATTTCTTCTGAAACCCTTCCAAGGAAAATAAATATTTCTTACGTGGTCAGAAATTTTCTTTGAAGACTTCAGCATAGAAATCTCATATATCCTCACTATGCAAAACATCAAGGCCCAAATCAAGTGGGATGGTGCTTATGACCTGGTTTCAGCCTCAGCTTATGACCTGGTACTTGAGCTGACTGTGGAATATGGATAAAGGCAGATGATTAGTCCTGAAGAAACTGAAAATTGTGAAATCTAGGAAGGTCTACTGCTTAGAGACCACCAGGGTGTCAAACATTTGGCCCTGATAAAAGAGTTCTTAGGTCTAAATGGTTGGGGGAGGATGGAAGTACGTGGCCATCCAAAAATAGTAGCATCCAAAAATAGACACATCAAATGGAGAATCTGGGCCACCTGACTTATTCCCAAGTTTCACCAAATAAAGAAGCAGAAGTTTCTTAGGATCAATGGTTCTTGATCATAGCTGTATGAAAAATAACCCGGGGTACTTTTTAAAACTACCAGTGCCTAGGGAAACACTCAAGACTATGAGGGTGGAGCCCAGCATCAAGTTCTTTAAAAGATACCCCAGGTGATTCTAACATGCAACAAGGTATGATAACCATTTTAGAGCACTGCTTGTTAAATTTTAATGTGCATATAAATTACCTAAGGATATTGTTTAAATAATCTGATCCGGGTTATCTAGAGTGGGGGGGCTAAGATTCTGCATTTCTAACAAGCTCAAATGAGATGCCAATGTTGCTGCCCTAGCTGAATGAGTATTTCCAGCAGAGGGTACCTATTTGGAGAGGCAGGTGAAAGCACAGACATGGAAGAACCCAAAAATAAGTATCATTTTAAAAGAAGTGGTAGAGGTATGAACAAAACTAAAACAGAGACTAAAGGTATTTAGAATATTAGCAAAAGTATTACTAAAATTATGGACTATGTAATCAGAGTAGGATAAGAAAATAAAGAAGGAATATAACTTATGGGTAGAAAAAAAGTAGAGGGGTCAATAAGCTGAAGACATTGAAAAATAATCCTAGTTGGAGCAATTTCAGGAGCAAGCAAGAAGGAGAGAAGCCGTGGTCAGAGAGCAGGGTGCTTGAATAGGTGACTTTAGGAGTTACTATGGATGAGTAGGTGACCTAAGTGCTATAAAGGAAAAGGTCATAGGAGATGGAGAGGTCAGGGAACTGAAAACCAAGTTTTTATGTCATGCACCCAAGCTCTTTGGGTTCTCAGAAATTCTTAACAACAATCACATCAACATATTTGGATATTCCGTATACACTTCAAAAGGAAGAACATTCAAAATAATACGTAGAGCTTTCATGCCCTAAGAGTGGAATTTGGGCGAAAACAGCAATAGTGTTAAGTGCGAACTTAATAAATGCATTTTCTCTTAGATTTTCAAACTATTTAGAGCAATTATTGTTATTTGTATAAATTATCAGTTTATACAACTAAGCTTTTCTACTTAATTTTCTTTTCTCTATTACAAATCTAATCAAATTTTCACCTTCACAAAGCAGTTACGTAAGACAGAGAATTAAAAATCAAGCTTTCTCCCTCCAACTTCTCCCTAATCTACCCAACATCTCTCAAAAATGTATAAACAATTCTATGAGCATGGGCATTACTGCTAATTATGGATATAAACAAGCAAGCATAATATTAATACAATAAATTTAATAAAAACAAGGAGGAAGATTCTTACCAAAGGAAGGTGATTCCCTTCCATCCTCTAATCCTGAATCTTTCTCTCTGTCTCTCTTTCTGTGTTTATGACCACGATGCCTGTGACGTCGATGGCTTTTTCTTCCTCCCAAAGGCACATGAACTCCAATAAACAGTGTCCGATGACCTTCAATAGGAAGTAAATGCACAAATTAAACTCCAAATTATTCCAAGGCACAGAAGACGATGATTTACAAGTTAAAGGAAACAATTCAGTACAATCCAGGCAACAGATTTTGAGAGTTTATGATGCATAAAGCTTGGGTCTTGGCACTATATTTGGCCCTGTACCCGGTTAAGTATACCACAAGTCTATAACTAGCATGAACATACTAATTATTTGGTTATATATTTTACAATCAACATTAATTCATTAACTATCTTATATTTATAATCTCTCTGTATTTATTCCCCAGTTTATAATTATTCTCGTCTCATTAAAAAAAAAATCTGTTCCATGCCCTCTCCACCTTCAACTAACTGTGTTATCTCAACAAGGTAAGTGTGCGAAGCAATCACTATCTTAAATAAAACAAATTTTACCAAGGTCCCTAATAATGCCAAATCCTGTGTAATTTTTCAGTTCTGCTGTTTCTGTGACTTGACACCACCCTCTTCTTTATGATATTGCTTTTTCTTGTTCATCCTTCTCCTTTGCTCATTTCAATTCATTTCTTTTGCTGGTTCTTTTATTTATTCCTTCAAGGTTGGGATACCCAGGATTCTGTCCTTGATCCTCTTCTTCTCACTCATACAATTTCAACTTCTTTATATGCGCTGCCAACTCTGAGACCTAAATCCTGATAGCAGACCTTTCTCTTGGATTCCAGACCTACGTATCCATCTACCTATTACACATATTCAGCTGGACAGCCTCTCCCCAGGCATGTCAAACTCAACATGTCCTTGCAACTCCTCCTTTTCTTTGCCTCCTAAATATCATCTACTTATCATCTACCTCAGTAAATGCACTATCCAGCCACCCCAAAGTCCATGCAATTTATCACCAGGTCCTGACTTTTTAACTTTTTAACATCTTTTGAATTCATTTCCTCTTCAGTATCCCTACTGATATTGTCTTAGTTTAGACCTCATCATCTCTCATCTCTCATCTCTCGTCAGGGCTATTTTAATATTCTCGTTACTGTTTTATCTAACACCAGTCTTGGTGTACAGGCATGCTAATTTCTAGTGCCTTTTTAAAAAAATGAAAATTCCCTGTTTTAAACTCTTTAGTTGCTCTGTATTTCCTACAGGATAAGGTTTTTAATACTCTGTAAAACCAAACAATATCTGACCTCTGCCTCTCTCTCCAGCTGGGCTTGTAAACACACTGAGCTTTACACACTCAGACACTGCAAGGCAGTTATATCAAACTGCTCCCTCATCCCTGAATAGCCAGATGTTCTCAAGTGTCTCTGCTTTTACTTAATGCTGCTCTTATTGTTCTAGCTATATGAAATCTCTTTGTCTCTACTCTACTGACTATCTGATGAATAATTACTCATCTCTCGAGACTAGGTTCAAGGATTATGTCAACTATGAATTTTTTCCATACCCGCTAACTCGAAATATAGCTGACCACTTTTTTCCTTTAGAACTCTTTATAACCCTAATAATACAAATCATAGCACAATAACTCGATTGTAACTCTTTACTTATAAGTAGATTTCCTTTTATGTCTCTTCTCTATAGAAGGACTGTACAGTAGTCATTTTGTTTTTGTGGAATCTGACACAGTGCCTGACTGATAGCAGGTGTCTAACAAATGTTTATAGAAATGACAAACAACTTTCTGAGTGGTATTTTGCCAGGTATCAGAGATATAAATATAAATAAGACATGATGTTATTCCTACATACCAGCAGTTTTTAACCCTCTCTGACTTGTATAAAAATGGCATTCACAAGTGTGATATACTGCTATGAATGTCACCTGAATGAATATATTAGGATCAATAAGGAAAAATGTGAAACAAACATTAATCTGTATGTTCAAGACAATCTCAAATTTCTAACAATATTTTTAATAGAAATTAAGCAATCCAGTGTGCATAAGGAAAAATGTAAAAGTATAATAACCAAGAAAATTTTAAGGATGTTCAACAAAAGAGGGCTTACCTTACCAGATATCAAGACATACCATAAAGTTGAATACTTTAAATAGCTCACAAGCTTTAGTATGTTCAAGAATTAGTAATTTCAAATAACTTGGACCATCACTACATTGAGAATGAGACAATCTACTATAATAAGTTGAAGACATAGAAGGCTATCAACAGGAAGAATATGTGGAGAAAAAATGAGAACTAAAGACAGAACCTTGCATAAAACTAGAATGGCTGACAATTCTATGTTTTAGTGTGATATGAACCAGCGTCTCATTTAGCACTGGTAGTAGTGTACCACCGGTGGAACTACTTCAAAACAATTTGACACTTGCTATTAAAATTGAAGATACTCATTGTGATGGCTAATTTTAGTGTCAACTTTGCTAGGCTATGGTATCCAGTTGTTTGTCAAACACCAGCTTAGATATTGCTTTGAAAGTATAGTGTAGATGTGACTAGCATCTGTAAGCAATTGACTTTAAGTAAATGAGATTCCCCTCCATAATGTGGGTAGGTCTCATCCAATAAGTTTAAGGCATTAAAAGCAAAAAACAGATTTCTCAGAGAAGAAGAAATTCTGCTTCAAGACTACCACATCAACTCTTATCCGAGTCTGTAGCCTGCCAGTCTCAAGTTGTAGACTCAAGACTACAATGTCAACTTTTGCCAGAATTTCCAGCCTTGCCAAACCTCACAATTCTGTGAGCTAATTCCTTAAAATAAATCTCTTAATACAAAGAGAGATACATACATACATACATACATACATACATACATACACATATATCCTATTGGATCTGTTTCTCTGGAGAACCTCTACTCCTTGACCCATTAATTTCCTTGGCCCCTAGAAATGTGTACAGACCTATGCATGTAAAAGGGACGCATCTAAGACTGTCCATAGCAGCACTGTTTATAAAGACCAAATTCTGGGGAAAAAAAACAAAAAATACATTAACAAAACATATGAATGGATTGTAGTGTATCCTACAGTGGAATATATACATTGACAATGAACAACTGCAGCTATGCACAGCAACTTGGATGAATCTCACAAAAATACTGTTGAGCAAAAATACAAAATTAAAACCAAACCAGTATGATTCCCTTAATAAAAAAATTTTAGACTAAAATTTTAAACCAAAACTAAAATGCATTATTTGGGGATATATACACGGGAAAAGATAAATACAAAAGTCAGAATAGTTGTTGCCTCTGTTATAAACAAGAGTAGAAGTTATGATTGGGGAGAAGCACACAAAAAACTTCTGGATGCTGGCAATGTTGTGTTTCTTGATAAAAGTGTTTGCTTTAAAATTATTACACTTTATACATTAGTTTTCTGCATTTTCTTCTTTTATGCATGCTTCATTTCACAATTAAAAAATAGCAAAAGAAACCAAAGGAGGAAAAAAATTTCAAGAAGCAGGCAGTTAACAGTGTATATGCTATAAAGGAGTCAAACAAGATTAAGACTAAAAATAAGCCATTACAGTTGGAAATTAAATGTTTATCTGTAAACTTCTTGGAAGTATTTTCAGTGGGTGGGAAAATGAATTAGAAGAGAGGTAGTGTAGACAGTGAATAATGCCTATAGTTGCAAATAAAGCCTTTTCACAGGTGGTACTTGAGCCAAATTTTCATGATGGCAATGGTTTCTAACAATCACTGATTAAGATGACATCTCCGGAAGACAAACACAAGAGGCACCATGGGCCTAGATGGCAATGGCTAGAGGGCCTGGCTAGGTAAAGGGAAAGGGTATTTATTGTCTTTGTTTGTGGAATGTGGACATGACGAACAATTGCCAGAAGTAACATCTTAATAAGTTGCCAAATCAATGCGAAAATAAACAATCTGAAACAATATCCCAACATAGTTAAGTAAGAAGAGGCAGACAAGACACAGCTAAACTGGTAAACTGAGGACATTACCCAAGAATGCAAGAAAGACCAGGTTGAAAGAATTTCCTGAGGCAGAATTTTGCAGGGCTGGTTACAAAGTCTTGCAATGAAAAACTGTGCAGAAAAGTGTTTTGTGAAGAAGCAAGGTATTTGGGTCAACAAGTAGCCTAGTTTTCCCTAAATGTAGATCACCTATAAGAGAGTATGGTATAAAAAATACTCTTAAGAAAGTATTATTAATACACTAGGTTTGAAAAAATATTACTTTCTCAAATGCCAAATAGTACAAAATCATACAATGAATGGCAGGGAATGCCTAAACCAGTATCCTTATAGTAATACTAAGTTCCAGAAGACATGTGTGTTCTTAATCTTAATAATTTCTGTGGTTTTGAACCCACTGTAAATAGGACCTTCTGAAGATGTTATTTTTAGTTAAGGTGTGGCCAACTGAATCAGGATGGGCTTTAATCTGGATTACTGGAGTCCTTTCTAATCAGGATGAAACTCAGACAGGGAGAAGAAAAGCCTCAGGAAGAGCAGGAAGCTGGAAGTCGAGCGAACCCAGAAGAGAAAAAGAAAGGAAAAGCCAATGACTCAAGGATTGTCAACAGCGAGCCCCAGAACGTCACAGGCTTCAGGGAGAAAACATCACCTTGCTGATGCCTCGATTTTAGGCTTCTCCTAGCCTCAAAACCATGAGCCAAAAAATTCTTGCCATTTCAGCCAACCCATTTCATGGTATCTGTGATTAGTTGGGAAACTAAAATAACATGCAATCCAAGTTGTAAGGTTTCAAAAATATTCCATGCACATCATTTAGGCTGATTGTGTTTCTTTGAAAGAGAGAATTACATTCTACTAAAATTAATTTGCTTACATTAGTGAGGTATATTTGATACTTAAATTATGAAAATTTTCTTTATGGAAAAAGCAACAAAAAATACTTATTTTTTTGTGAGACAGGGTTAAAATACCTCCAAATCCTAACATGACTGAAGGTAGGATGAACAGGCAACTACAGAATCACCCATTCCTTGACTGCTCAAAGAAAATCTGGTATTCTATACATTTTAATGAAGGATAGTCATCTCTTATCATCCCAACAATAATTATAAACAGTCCTCTGGAAAACTAAAGCTGACAAATCTTTTCTACATATGGGTATCCGTCCTATAGCTATCAATGCAGGTATGTGAAAAAGATGGGAATTGGCTCAGTTCACTAGTTATAGACAATTAAAATGAACAAAAGAGATCCCTTCCAACATGAAAGGCTCAATTTTGGACAGAAGAAATAAAGGGACAGGAATTCATATCTAGGTGTATTTGACCCTATTTATTATTTAATTTCACACATTATCAAGTTATATTAGTGGGAAACATGTACAGTAGTAATTAAAGGCATGATTTCTGGGATTGTGACAAATGCGTACACGCAAATCCTGTCTCCACCATTTAATATCTATGCATCCTTGAAAAAAACCACTGCATCTTTCTAAGCCAGTTACTTCATCTACAGAATGAAGATATCATTCAGAAAAAGCTTTTTTATAATTTACGAAACAAATATTCAAAAAGATAAGGTCATATTTCACGTCCCACAATTAACAAATAAATAAACTCAACCCCCTTTAGAGTCTAAACCAATCAAAGGAGCACAAGAGATGATGAGCTGTTACTTTTCATGTGCTCAGGAAGAAAGTAATGAAAGTGTAGGTGGCAATGTTAGCATCAGTTGGAGAAAGTACTGTCCTCCTGAATCTGGAAGACCACCTGCATTCATGCAATCCCTTTTGGGTTGGACATCTCTTTGTTAGAGGCAGATATGCTACCTGTCAAAATTAGGAATATCTCTGTGATTGCATATTGCAGATTCCCAGCTCCAGCTAAAGGGAAGGGGGGCAAGGGGGACATTTCATTCTTAAATGAAATGATGAGAGAAATAATAGAAGTCAAAAAATAGCAAGGGAGAAGGTAGATAAGAAAAGATTGAGGCTAAGTAGGAGATAACAGAATAGAAAATAAAAGAAGAGCAAAAATATAAACAGAGGAGAAAGATGAGCATAGAAAAACAAGTTGAGTGGTTTTATAGAAATAAGAAAATCCATAGGAAGTACAGTAACAATGATTACAGGTGACACCCTTGTCTGTTTTATCAGATAAAGCAAGAGAAAAGGTAGTGAGTTTCATTATTTTTACAACATATTTAACATTTTTGAAGTTATAAGCTAGTAGAAGTTACCTTTGTGTCCCCATCACTCCCAACTCCTGAAACCCTTTCAGTGAGCCCACAACCAGTTCTCTAAGTGTTCCCTTTACTTTTCTTGCTCAAATGCAAATCTGGCTTTTCTTGAGGACACTGCTTCCCTCTGGCCTCTCAGAAACAGCTGCTTTTCTCGAACAAGCCTTGCGCAGTGTGAAAAGCATCTTTCTTGTTCCCGCTGCCTCTGTGGAGTGAGTGAAACAGGTGAGGTGGTGTCCCTTTGCTCTGTGCTGCCACTTTCAGACCATTTCCCTCCATCTTCTCTAAAACGCCTCTCAGGTTTAAATCTCATGATAGATTTTATACTCACTCCTGCCTCATTGTTGCTGTCATCTACCAATGTCCAGGAAATTCCCAGTCACTTCTCAAAGGTTTTAGTTCCTCGCTGACTGTCATCTCTTCAGTACTAATCCTTCTTTGTTTCATGAGATTTCAAAGTGCATGTAGGTGATTCTTGCAATATTCCGGCCTTTCAGTTTCCTGAACTCCTATCTTTCAATGATCTTGTTGTCCACCCATCTCAGCCACTCACTCCAAAGTTCACAACTAGGCCTTTAATTAGCAATAATTGCACCCCCTCCATAATCTCAATTTTATGCATCCCACCATCTCCTAACTTTATAGTTTATACCCTCTGCTACTGTGACCTCAATTTTACTTCAATCCCATTAAGACCTCAAAGGAGGATCCATATTTTGTGGGGTCTAAAGCTTAATTAATTTTGGAGACTCTCTTTAAGAAAAAGATTTCAAAATTGTGAATATAAAATTAGACATGAAAGTAAATATTTATTGAGAATGAGAAAAGATATTACAGCAAACTATACATCTTTAAAAACTGACCAATAACACAAGTATTATGAGATCCAGGAAAAAAAATAACTCTCTGAAATAGCTCTATAATACTTTTCGAAGCATAAGTCGCAGCTGCGCTCACTTGCATGAACCCTTGCCAAGGCCTTGGGAGGGCCCTAGTCCTGTGTTCTCATGGTCACATATTTTAGGAAAATTTGTGAATGTAAGATATATTCACCATAATTGCCTAAAAACATTGTCACTTTCAATTCCAACTCCTTTCTCATCACTCTTCCCTTTGTGATGAGGGGCACTTGAGTGTCTACCAACATTTTGGGGAACAGGCTAAGAGGAAGTAAAGTTGGAGATACATTTAGACCGGGTTTAGTGGAACATATCTATGTGATTCACAGTTAACCCATAAATGAGTAAGTTATAGTTAGTTGTCCTGGAGTCAGAATAGCTTCCAGGAATAATTCTAGAACCCATTGTGCCAAACTTACTTGACATCATGATGCAAAGGTTCAGGACCAGAAGCAATGTTACAAAATGAAGAGGTATCACAATCTGTCTAGCACTGGAAGTATGCGGGTAGTGGAGAAGCAGTATTTGAAATATACAGCATAAGACTTTAGTCTCTGGGAAACTCTTCCAAATCTCACAGGTCACAGGGGAAAGAAGTTGTTAGAAGTTTTCTTACATTTTAAGACAACATTGAAAATTTCATGAAATTGTAAATAATTTGTAAAGATGAAAGAAACCTTTCTAAACTATTATTAATAATATTCAATTTTCAATCAACCACAATAGGGAAAAGACTGAGTTATTTTCAACTATTCTCAACAGCAAATAATATCATAAAATCATTGATATAAGAGGTCAAAATTGTAGGGAAAAAAGTATTACAGAGTTATGTCAGGTAGTTAATTCAAATATTATGATAAATTTTCCAAAACTTATGGTTTTATGCTATTTATCAGTTTCCAATAATTGTTTGTTTTGATTTTTTCTCATTCTAAATAAATTATTTAGGTATTTAGGTATTAGGTAATACGTAATTTGTATTCAAATTTTGAATTCATTTTCTTAGAGAAAACCCCACATACCAACTTGTATAAGTTTCAGGCATCACAAAGCTTGAATCTGCCCCTGATGCCATCTATTTATGGACAGCTCTCACTTTTATATCTCTAGCTAAACTCTCCTGTCATATCCAACTGCTTATTGGACACCTCCACTGCACGTCTATGACACATCAAACTCAATATGCCCCAGAATAAACATTTAATCCTCTCCATTCCAATCCCCTCCAAAAAAAACTGCTCCACCTACAACCTTGTCCATCTCAGTTGAAAATAAAACATTTTTCTCAGACCAAAAACCTTGGAATCATTTTAGACTCTTCTCTTATGCCCATCGGGAAATGTGTTGGGACTGCTTTCAACATATATCCAGAATGTGGTCACTTCTCACTATTTCACAATACCACTCTGGTAAGAGTCACAGTCAGATCCAACATGGATTGCTGCAATAGCCTCCTAATAGATCTTCTTGAGCTACCCTTACCTGCTACAGTCTGTTCTAAACAAGCAGCCAGTGCAGCCCTTTTAAAATATAAGTTAGATTATGTCATTCCTCTGCTAAACCTCTAATGTCACCCATTCATTCAGAGAAAAGGTCATAGTTCTTTTAATGTTCTGCAAGGCCCTCACTCTACTCCACTCCGGCCACACTGGCCCTCTGGATGTTTTCACTGCCACCATGGGGACCTTCCACTATCTTTTTTCACTGCCTAAAATATTATTCCTACTTGGCTTATTCCTCACCTCCTTCACGTCTGCTCATATTTTACCTTCTCAGTGAAGTTTACCTTGGCCACCATTTTAATATTACTCCCTGTTCTTTCGAAACCCTTCATGCCCCTTATTCTATTCTACTTTTTTCTAAAAATACATTCTAGCAATATAATTTACTTATAATGTTTAGTGTTTATTTTGTTGTTGTTGTTGTTTTCTCTCAAAAGTTTGTAACTATCTGGCAGGCAGAGATCTTTGATTTGTTCACTGATGTATTCCAATTACCTAGAACAGTGTTTGAACATTTGGAATGCTCAGTAAATTTTTATTGAATAAATAAACATTTTGCATAAATAGGATGATCTTTTAAAGTAAATAGATAGCAGACATAGTAATGCATTATGCTACTGAACACAACTAAACATACTAAGAAACTTAAGCATGGAAGCAAAACTAATGGCCACAGATTTCATAGCAACAGTTCTGAAACTGCCACACTTTGTGACTGTGTAACTTAACTGTGGAGAAAATATTTTCATGTTTCTGCATGGTTAGGGCTTTCTGAGCAAAGAAAACTGGAACCTGGGTTAAAGGACAAGCTTTAGAAGCTGAAGCTTGATTGAATAGATACAGACCTCCGGAGATATAGAGATTTATCTCCCATAGCTAAATGTTTACATTTCTTAATATGATAAAATCCCAAAGCCACAGTTATACATTCCAAAGGGTTTAAACTAGGGGCTTTACCCTACTCTTCCCCAAGATGATTAATTACATAATGAAAATGAGTTTTCTCTCCCTCTTTCTGGAGGAGAGGAGGCAGCTCTATACCACAGTAGATCCTCATATATGTTAGTTCCCTTTCCCCTTCCCATTGCTAACCTTCCGTGGCTTATAGCAATGAAAGAGAGGGAAGGAAGAATAAACCTTTCCATTCCCATTTCTTTGTCTTCTTTCCTCTCTATATATTATCAACTTTTCTAATCTCATTCATATTGAGATTGGCCTGTGTAACCAGAGAATCACCTCAAATTCTGCGGAATGGTTTACTGATTATATTACCAGATTAACATTACCATCAGTTTTTTCTACTATTTTATATCCAAAATTGAATTTTCCATCCTGGTAGACATCAATTAAAAAGACAAAATACTCAAGAAACTTAATGATAGACATTATTGTTCTGAACTGATATGAGAATTCTTAAACCTAATCTAAATTTCTTTTCAAAATTATATAGGGAACAATTTTTATTTTATGATAAAGTCCAAAATTTAGTTGAGAGAGAAATCCTTTCAAATGGGGATTTCTGAATCAAAATGGTCAAGAGAATTGACTTTATACTATGTTAAAAATCTAAAAATGAATAAAATACAGAATCATTTCTACACGAATATATTCTATATTCATCTATATGAATATATTCTGAAAACATTAGTTAAAATGGAACAGTGCCATTGTAAGAAAAGCTTTCTTGAAGAAAAGTGCAGAAAACTAGGAGTTATCCTAAATTTATCTATAGTTGGAACCGTTCCCAAAATTCAGCCACAGAACTAAAAATGAAATGATTCTTTTCTTTTGTCTTATAAAATGTTATCTAGAGTGTCTTCTTCAAGTAACTCTCTGAACTGCTAATCAAGAATTTTCCCTGTAAAGCCTTAGTTAGAAAGAAAAACCTGGATTCCAGAAGCCTATTTAAAATTCATAATGAAGTCTGAGAAAATTAAATGTATTTAGCATACAGCAGTGAATAGAGTGGGGAAAAGTCTCCAAAAAATCTCAGAGCCCCTTTTATTTATTTTTTTCTTTTCTGGAATATTTTTAGTTGTGGGAAAATACAATTTCCACATATAGAAAAACAAATGGCTCATTAAAGAGAATATGATCTTTCTGAGCAAAAATATTGCTAATAAATCTTGGGGTTTTGACACTTAAATTGTGTGGATACTGTGTTGCTGAGCAAATCCATAATTCTCAAAATATTTTAATTATACAACAGATTATCAGTACTGAACAACTCATAGTGGCTGTGGTCATAGTATACTGAATGTTTACAAAATGCTGTGAAGAAAGAGATGCATCTGGGGAAGAAAATGAATCTTACTATCGCCTTTACTTAGCTGGCAGGGAGGGGGTCAAGCTTTCTACTCTTGAAGAGAACAGTGTATTTTTCTCGTGAAATGAAAATAACATAGCTGGTGCATAATTACTGAGTTGTTACAGCCATTTAGATGTGTCAATCATGGGAAAAGGTCAAGAACATTAAGCTGAAATAAGAACGTGATCTTTAATTACATGGAGACGGTAGTAGAGTCAGAAAACACAAGGCATCATTTGTCATAATATACCAAAGAACACCAAGTCCAGTAAAAATTCTCTGCACAGAGAGACCAATGGAGAGTGAGAAAAAAGAGAATTGAGGGTGTGAGTGATTGTGTGTGTATAGCAAAGAAATATTATTAGGTCACTGCACTGTTTATTCTTGTGATATTTTATTTTCCTAAAAGAAAGAGGAGAGCTAAAACAGCCATGGTCACAGTCATCTGATCCTGGGACCCCATTTGTGATCATTAAAAACAAAGGGCCACATGACTATGACTATTCTTTTATGGAAAGCAGAAATCTTGGGAGCACTAAAGTTGCTCATTAAAACAGCTATGCTATGGGATTGACTAATTTAGAAAGTACTGCGGCATATTTCCAAAAATACTATTTCTTTTATGTTTATTACACTCTTAAGGAAAACTTTGCATTTAAGATAGCAGTGTTATTTTTCATCCTGGAATACAGTAAGCACTTAACATTTCTCTGAATAAGTGAATGAATCCTAATAATATGTATTTTCTAAGATAAATTAACAAGAACAGAGAATTCTTAGTTTTGATAAGTTGTAAAATAACTTAATGTTGAATGTCTACAACACTCAAAGAGAGGCCGGAGTTCAAATCAGTCAAAAAGCTGGATAATAGGAATTTTTATAGGACATGATCCTTGCACTTAAGAAAGATAACCATCCAACTGTTGAGGAATCAAGTCCAACAAAGAAAACAGCAGCATATGATTTGGAAGAAAAATTAAGGAATTATGAAGAATGAATTGGACAGGATGTAAAACATGTATTGAAAAAAATGGAGGAAAGCTATGCAGGTCAGAAAACAACTGAAAATGTTAATTAATGACAAACATCTCAAAGAGAAGACAAATTAACAAAAATCAATTACCAATAAATATTGTTCCTGGATATGATCATTGATAGGGATACAAAATGTATATAAGATTCTGCTTAAGGGTGCAAGCTAAGGATACAAGCAAAGGCCAACAACATTCACGGCAGAATAGAAATAAGAGCCAAGTAATTTAATACTTGGGAAAGTTAGAAGAGTTTAGAGGAAAAAAAGAGGAATTACCTTTTCTAGTGCCATGTACATGCTAAGTGTTTTATTTATACTTTCCCATTTAATTTTCACAAAATCCCTGTAAACTGTGAACTATTTCCTTTAATTTATAGATAGGGAAACTGAGGTTCAAAGAGGTAACTTGCCCAAAGTCACACAGTCAGAGGCAAAACCAAGATTCAGGCAGATTTATAAATTCTAATTTTGTCATGTATAACCCACAGTATACATTCTCTTACTACTTTATATTTCCTTGGAAAACTTCCCAAAATTTCAATTAAATAATCAAGTGTATAATCAGGTGTGTAATGCCTGTGGTGAGCTGTATGGAGAGTAACAAGGTCTGTCTAATTATGCTTATATCTCCAGTACCTGGAAATGATGAAGTCATGATTAAAAGAAAGCAAAATTTAGGGAGGTAAATTGGCCAGAGTACTTCTGGATACAGAAAATTGTCAGAATCTGAGAAGGGGAAGGGGTAGGAAAAGGGGAAAGAAGTTTCAAATTCATGAACCTACTGAGGTATCCAGTACCTGGATACCCAATGTTTCTTGAATAAATAAATGAATGACTCCAAATCCAAAGCCTTTTTCACACCATTATATGCTGGATTGGGCTGGAATATTAAAAAATGTCTCACAGAAGGAGAGAGGACTTTAAAGAAGATAGGATGTGTATTGGCAGGTGAAAAATCGATGGCACACCTTGTGAAGGGAGGCACAGGAACATAGGGGGCCCGAGGACATACATACGTGTACTTCATTGTTTTTACCAGGAAGTAAACAGACTTCTTATTTCCTTAAATATTCATTGTAATAAGCACAGACTTACACTGAACTATAGACACCATATTTCTTATTTTTCTATAATTTTTTATAGAAAATTTTAAGTGAAAACAGTATCTTTGCACTTGATCATATATAACCTGGCAGCCATGATGTACAGGAGCTGGTGCATACCAGCTCGCCAGAGCCAATCGTGCTCATCTCTGCCCAACTCCATGTTTAGTGAAAATATTTCAGTGGCCTGAAGTCAGTCCTGGAGGGACTATTTAACCACAGAAATCGATAAACTCTTCAAATCAAGCCTTTAGAGAGGGGTACAGGGCCAGTTGTTTATAAGAACATCATTGCTCAGTAGGTTCATGAATTTGAAACTTCTTTCCCCTTTTCCTACCCCTTCCCCTTCTCAGATTCTGACAATTTCCTGTATCCAGAAGTACTCTGGCCAATTTACCTCCCTAAAAAAATATCTCTCAAGCAATTCCATAATTATGTTGACTAAGTGAAGAGAATAAAGGAATTATTTTTGGCAAAGTAAAAGCCCAGAACTAAGATGATCTTGAAAAGTGAAATTTTGCTTTCTTTTAATCATGACTTCATCATTTTGAGTTCCTGTCTCTTCCACCTGAAGCTCATTAAGGAGTAGAAATAAGTGAGAAAAGAAGTCAAAAGAGAATCAGATTTTTTCATTGTGACTTCACCAGTTCTGATACATATGGACAGCAAGAATGACTAGGCAGCCAGGAAATATAGATGATAGAATGGGGAGAGAAACAAGGTCACTGGGAGAAAATACAAAAGAGAATACTCAGAAAAGTAATCTCAGAATACTCACACCCCAAAATGAATTAATTCCATTTGGGTTCTAGTGACACTAATACTGCTAAAATAGTGAGTTAATATCATCCAAAAAATTAAAAACATCATCTCTTTCATTTATTACATAACATGTATTCATCATTATCATTATTTAATTCAACTGGTATTTAAAATATAAATATTTATGTGCAAAGTGATCACAGGAACTTTTTCTCCAAAGCGGTCTAGAACTCAAATGTCCTATGGACAGCAGTAGTACTTAAACCTCCTGGGAGAATGAAGAGCATAAAACAGAACCCTGGGTTGGTGCTGGTATCCCATTAGCACTTAATTAATACTGGTGAATGATGATGACTTCCTGGGAAATGTCCTAATTGTAATCTACTCCTGCTTATGTTGTGAGAGGACCTTATAGAATGGGGATACCTGTGGAAGCTATGTATCATATGCAGCAGAGGAGGATAAAGTAGGAGAGCTCAAGGGGAAAAGATTAGCAGCTGAAATACAGATTTAAGAATTTAATCAAGAAGTAGACGAAGTTGATCTCCTTGACAATGTCACCTTCATAGCATTGCCTCTACACTATTAAACTGTATAACTAGACTATCAATACAGATGTCTGGGAAACACAAAACAAAACTATATTGTTAACATAAACCTATATAGTAAATACTAAGGGGCTTTGGTTAGTTGTGGTTTGTCTTCAAAGTATTAATATCTTTCAAGAAAACTATTTAAGGATTAAAACCACAAAATCCTTCCTGTAAAATCTGTCTTTTAATATTTATAGGATTATATTTAAAGTAATGAATGGGAATTTATTTTCATCTATTATATCCCTTAAATAGTGATTGTTTGAAAATGTTACATATATGTACACACAAAAACACACAGTTCTCATTCACTGAGATGTCATAAGTTGCATTCAATAGCAAACACACCAATATTGAATGGTGCCTGTGATAGATGGAGAATAGCACTAAACAGAGCCTGGTTTACAAGGAATGATGAAAGTATATTAACAATATGTGCTTTTGTTTAAAAAGTTTGCTGCCTAAAAACTGACATCCTAAGCTAGGGATGCAAACTGTATGACCAGGACCCCCAAATTATGAAGCCATAAATTTGCAGGATTTCTTAGCCACATATACCCGTTTACAGTACATAAATTACTATCCTCATACAATAACTTGCCTACAACTACTTGCAAATGCCCTAATAAACCATGACCAAATATGGAAAAATATTTCTGATATTTCTAATTCCTCTGGAATGAAAATACTCTGTAAAAGCAGACTATACATAATTATCAAGTTATCTTTCACTTCAAATATACAAAAATAATGTGAACAAATTGTGTATCAAAATGAATTGTGTGGGTCACATATCATGTGGAAAAATTCAAGTGAAGAAATGGAATATGGTATATAGCTTCACCTGAGAGTTAATTTCAGGAAAAAATGTAAATTCCATTATTAAAGACATTTAAAAGAATATTTTCAGTCAGAAGAAGATGGCAGCATAGAGAGGAGTGGAAGCTAATTAGACCCCTGGAACAACTAATAAACTACCAGGAACAACTAGTAAATAATCTGGAATAACTGCTGGGGGACAATGTGACTGTCCACACATCATACACCAACCTGGATTGGGAGGAATGCCTGAGATCACAGCATAAAATATGTGAGTAAAAACTGCGGACCCAAGCTGAGAGCCCTTTCCCCATGGCAGCCCAAACTGCAAAGCCTTGCTGTGCTAGAGAGCAGTACTCTCTGAACAAGCAAATATACCTCAGCCCAGCTCCAACTGAGGTTTTAATTAACAAATGTTGACTGCTCAATACAAGCTACAAATGCCCAACAAGCAGACAGAGGCTTTTGGTGATGACTGAACTTGGAGAGCTGGAAGACCTTCTTGGGAGGGAGGGGGAGCCCAGAGGACCAGGTGCTATCTCTGGCCAATGGATGAAACTGAGGGTGGACGCAGACTGGCCCTGAAGGGGGCTTTCTGTCCCTTTTTCAGTTCAGTGGAGAAAGCCTCAGCCATTTTCATTTCCCAGCGCTCTGACCCAGACAAGGGTGGGGATAGCAGAGTCAGAGAGACTATTCAAATGCAAATGATATCTCCCCAGGGGGCGTATCTTCCGTAAGAGGTAAGAGGTGGTGCCAAGCTCTACAATCCGCCTTCCATTCAGAGCCTGGGGGATAACGACCATGGGCCACACCTCCAGACACCAGTCTGGAGTGACAGGCTGACAGACACCACCTGCTGGGCAGAAAAGCACAGTGGCTTGAAACCTCAAAGGGTGTATCAATCTACGAAGACACACTCTCAGGGAGACCTGATAATATTGCCTCCTTCTGAGACTTGAGCCCGTTCTGGTCTGGGAAAACCTGATTGGGGTAACCAAGGAAACCAGATGACTAGACAACAGAAAACTACAACCTACACTAAGAAAAATGAAGTTATGGCCAAGTCAAAGAAACAAACTTACACTTCAACTGAGATATAGGAATTAAAACAACTAATGCTAAATAAATTCAAAAAGTTTAGGGAAGACATGGCAAAAGAGATGAAGCATTGAATGAAAACACTGGGCGTACATAAGATAGAAATTGAAACTCTGAAAAAACAACTGGCAGAATCTATGGAAATCAAAGGCACAACACAAGAGATGAAAGACACAATGGAAGCATACAATAGCAGACCTCAAGAGGCAGAAGAAAGCACTCATAAACTTGAGAACAAGACACTTCAAAGCCTACATGCAAAAGAACAGATAGAGAAAAGAATGAAAAAACTTCTCTGGGAATTGAATGACAACACGAAATGCAGGAATGTACATGTCATGGGTGTCCCAGAAGGAAAAGAGAAGGGAAAAGGGGCAGAAGCAATAATAGAGGAAATAATCAATGAGAATTTTCCACCTTTTATGAAAGACATAAAATTACAGATCCAAGAAACACACCATACCCCAAACAGAATAGATCTGAATAGGCCTACACCAAGACACTTAATAATCAGATTATCAAATGTCAAAGATAAAAAGAGAATACTGAAAGCAGCAAGAGAATAGTGATCCATTACATACAAAGGAAGCTTGATAAGATTATGTGCAAATTTCTCAACAGAAACTATGGAGGCAAGAAGGAAGTGGGGTGATATATTTAAGATACTGAAAGAGAAAAATGATCAACCAAGAATCCTATATCTGGCAAAACTGTCTTTCAAATATGAGGGAGAGCTTAAAATTTGTGAACAAGATACCTGCTCTACGGGAAACATGAAAGGGAGCACTACACACAGAAAGGAAAAGACAGGAGTGAGAAGTTTGGAACACAATTTTGGGAGATAGTAGCACAGCAATGTAAGTACACTGAACAAAGATGACTGTGAGTATGGTTGAAAGAGGAAAGTTAGGAGCATGTGGGACACCAGAAGGAAAGAGGAAAGATAAAGACTGGGACTGTATACTCAGTGAAACCTAGGGTGCTCAACAACTAAAGGTACAAACATGTTTTTACATGAGGGAGAACAAATAATGTCAACTTTGCAAGGTGTTAAAAATAGGGTGGGATTGGAGGAAAAATACAATCAATGCAAAATAGAGACTATAATTAACAGAAACATTGTATTTTGCTTCCTTTAATGTAACAAAGGCAATATACCAAAGCTCAATGCATATGGGGTGGGGAATAGGGGAAGAGTATGGGACTCCTGGCATTGGTGATGTTGTCTGACTCTTTATTCTACTCTGGTTTAATGCTATCTTTCCTTTTGTTGCTTTCTAGCTGTCATGTTTTTTTTTTTTTCTTTTTTTTCTTTTCTCTCTCCCTTCCTTGACTCTTCCCCCTTCTTTGTGGAACAAATGGAGATGTCCTTATATAGATAGTGGTGATGGTGGTGAATACATAAATACGTACCTATACAGGGAACCACTGATTGTTTACTTACAACAGAATGTATGGCATGTGAACAAAACCATCTTTAAAAAAATGCATTGATGAAGAAAACTTGAGGACACTACATTGAGTGAAATAAGACAGACACATAAAGACAAATATGATAGGGTCTCACTGATATGAACTAATTATAATATGCAAACTCATAGACATGAAATATAAGTTACCAGGAAATAGAAAGGGGCTAAAGAATGGGGAGCGGTTGCTTATTATGAGCCATCTGTTCAACTAGGGTGAACTTAAACTTCTGGAAGTGGACAGAGGTGGTGGTAGCATGTTGTGAGAATAACTAACACTACTGAATGGTCTGTGAATGTGGTGGAAAGGGGAAGCTCACCAGAAGAAAAGTTGGAGGTTAAAAGATGGGAATGTATAAAACAGTGAATCTTGTGGTGGACAATGTCCATGATCAACTGTACAAATATTAGAAATCTCTCTCATGAAGTAGAACAAATGTATGGCACTATAAATAGAAGTTAATAATAGAGGGGCATATAGGAAAAAAGTATACCTATTGCAAACTATATACTACAGTTAGTATTTTAACATTATTGCAACAACAGTTAACAAATGCACCACACAAATACTATGAATCAATAATGGAGGGGGATGTTTAGGGGTATGGGAGGATTTGAGTTTCCTTTTTTGTCTTTATTTCTTTTCTGGAGTAATGAAAATGTTCTGAAAATTGAAAAAAAATTAATTTTGGGGATGGATGCACAGCCATATGATGGTACCATTGGGCAATTAATTGTATACTTTGGCTCTTTGGATAACTGTATGGTTTGTGAACAATCTCAATTAAAAAAAAATAAAAACAGAATAAAAAAAGAATGTTTTCTTCTTTGATACTTAATCCTAGGATATATTGGGAAAATAGAAGAAATAGTTCACTATGAATTGTGCTCAGGTATCAAAGATAGTTCAATAAGGAGATAAAATTTACTATTTGCTATTTTTTTCTGAAGTGTCTAGTATTAGTCTGCCTAAGTCCCATCTTCAAATAGCCAAAGTGTTTGGCAGGCAAAATGTACAATTTCAAATGGATCCTGTGTAATTAATTATCTCTGCTAGTTATTACCAATGGACCAAATACCACTTTGAATTGCCCCATCAGCTGGCATTGAGTCTCAATCAACAGTACCAAATTACACAAAAGTTAATCAGCACAAAAATAACCAATAACACCATAAAAAATAGTTCTTTCTCTTTCTACAAGATATTTTGAATAAGGAAACAATAAGATGATTAATTTTGCAATGCAACAGAGTTGTTTTAACATTAGAGAAATTAGGTTACAGGAAAATTAGTTTCCAGTGGGCAAGGTGACTTTCCTATTTATGGGAATGAACTCCAAACTAATAGTAACTTATTAACTATAAAGCTTTTCTAATTTGTGCAAGATCATCTGGAAAATCTTTGTGATATGGATATTAACTAAACATCTAAATTCCTTATTATGTCACCATAGAATAGCCCCAACTTTTTGAAATAGTTTTAATGAAGTGAATAAACATGTCCAAGTCTTCCCAGTTAATATTCAACCTGTCTCAGTCACTTAAACTATAAGGATCAGCATTTCCTTAACTCTTTTTAAAATAGTGGTTAAGAGCCCAGATCCTCATGGGTTTGAATCCCAGCTCTATCACTTCCTAATTTTTTGACCTGGGCAAGACTTTTAATCTTCTGTGCTTCAGTTTCCTCGTCGGTAAAATGGAGATAATAATCGAAACTACCTCACTACGTGGCTTCAAGGATTAATGAGTTCTTCACTGTCTGACCTACTTCATGCAAAGATTTAAATGTCATTTCTAGCCAGTTTTCATTCCCATGTACACAAAACAAATGCTTTTGCCACACTACAACATTTGCCATTCCTAGAGTTTAGCATATCCTTCCATCTCGGCCTTCAGAATTCCTATTCTTCCCTCAAAGCCAAACTCTGTCTCTGTGACGCCAACTTTGGTTATCCCCAGCAGAATCCACTTTTGTTTCCTATTGGGAATTTGTTCACACTTCTTTATTACTTTGAACTATATTTAAATTTCTACCTTTACGCAAGAATTTTGAAGGCAGAGGCTGCATCCAGTGCCCCAAACAACGAGCCTCTATCTTTGCTCTTCTAGGAGAGCACTGTCCTTTTCCTCCTCACTTTTAACATCCAGACATTTCCCATCCACCTTTCAGGCCGAGCCAATACACAGACTCTTATGGTGTGGAACCATCATCAGCATCTTGACCAACCACAGACATGAACAAAGATAGGCTATTGCCTTTGTCTACCAGATAAGGACCAAAGAGGAACTTGCATCTGCAGTGAAGTTGGCCTTATCTGCCACCTGGAGTTGGTTTACTGAAAATACCTGCTCAGTTTGATGCTTCAGCGCTGAAAGCCTCCATGAAGTGTCTGGGAACGGATGAGAACTCCCTCATTGAGATCATCTGCTCAAGGATCAACCAGGAGCTGCAGGAAATTAACCGAGTCTACAAGGAGATACAAGACTGACCTGGAGAAGGACATTGTTTCTGACATATCTGGTGATTTCTGCAAACTGATGGTTGCCCTTGCAAAGGGTAGATGAGTGGAGGATGGCTCTGTCATTTGTCATGAACTGATTGACCAAGATGCCTGAGATCTCTATGATGCTGGAATGAAGGGGAAAGGAACTGATGTTCCCATGTGGATCAGCATCACGAATGAGTGAAGCGTGTGCCAACTCCAGAAAGTATTTGAAAGGTACAAGAACTATAGCCCTTATGACATGTTGGAGAACATCAAGAAGGAGGTCAAAGGTGACCTGGAAAGTGCTTTCCTGAACCTGGTCCAATGTATTCAGAACAAGGCCCTATATTTTGTTGATCAACTGTACGACTCCATGAAGGGTAAAGGGACTTGTGACAAGGTCCTAATTAGGATCATGGCCTCCTGCAGTGAAGCGGACATGTTGAAAATTAGGTCTGAATTCAAGAGAAAGTATGGCAAGTCCTTGTACTACTACATCAAGCAAGACACCAAGGGCGACTACCAGAAAGCGCTGCTGTACCTGTGTGGCCAAGATGACTGAAGCCCAAGATGGCACAAGCATCCAGATGTGGTGCTCCCTACGCTCCCAGCTAACAGTTCTAGAAAATCAGCTTGCAACTAACAGCCCTTGTGCTCATCCCGATGAGGATGACGTCAGCACTGCCCCCCTCACCTTATTTTGGTTGCCTAAGCATTGCCTGGCTTTCCTGCTGAGTCTCTCCTTTTAGCCAAAGAAATGTACTTTCCAAGGAGTTGGAAGTGAAATCTACAATGTGAAACTTAGTCTCTTGTGTACTGTGCCATAAACAGATGAATAAACTGAATTTTTACTTTAAAAAAAAAAGAATCTTGAATTCAGAGTCAACACCTTATCTATTCTTATATTCATACCCACAATCTCACTTCAAAGTATATACTGTCATATCTAGATCACTACAGCTAATAAATAATTCTTATCAAATTAATTGAATTAACCTTTCAGATGGTTTAAACCTCTTATTTCAAATTACGGATTGACTATACAATCACATTGGATATCTGTAGTGGGTTTTAGTTGATAGCCTCCTGAGTATCAATTTGCCTTCTCCTCCAAAGAACAGCAGCCCCTTATTATTAAATATGTTTTTTCTACTTCTTCAGAACTAGTCGAACACTTGCTCTCCAAATTTTTAAAATATTTATTGGTAATTTAAATGGGCTTTAGTAAAAAAATTAATTCTCAAAAGAATTTTTAGAAGTACAAAATGATTAAATGCATTCAACAACAACAGATATCTATACATTCTGGCTATATAATACCTCCTGTTAGACCACTGAGACCATTTGGAAACTTTTGGAAACTTTCAGTCATGGGATCAATTCATTATGAAACTGTCACTTTGGGTAAGCTCTAATCCCACGGAATTGTTGGTTTAGGAGTTCCCCTTCAAGACCTAGAAAGAACTCAATATCCAGTGTCAGTTCCAGTTAAATATGCCCACTAGGGGCATGCATTAAACCTTCAGTAATAAATCTGTGTCTTCTAATCCTATATCATCTGTTTCATTACAACCTTGGAGGTTCTGGAATGTGACTGATGTGATAGCATGAGGCAAGGGTCAGCAAACTTTTCTGTAAAGGGCCAGGGAGTGCACCTTTTAGGTTTTTTGGGCCAAGAGAAAAAATTGAGCACATTATGTAAATACTTACAAAAAAGAATGAAAACAAATTTCCACAAATTATTATTGATGAAATTCAAAATGTAATAATAATAAGTACAATTTCTGTAAGACATTTCTTAATGAGAAAAATGAAATTCTTTTTTGTGGGGGGTAGATTTGACAATATGTCACTTAATTGGGATTCAAAGTTGTTCCCTATTATCAAAATCTATTGCAAAACTTTATTAGTTTAATGCCAATCTGTAAGAAGATTTTATGTATTTCATCTTTGAAAATGTCTTTTCACAGAGATAGGTATGGCCAAATGCTGATATCAATCATGAGCAAATAATTTTAATGAGCATATTCATTGCTTCAAAGGCATTTATATAATTATATTAGATTCTTCTCTTGATGCTTGCCTCTCAGTATGTCATTACATGGTAAATTGATCACTTCCAATTGAAGAGGTGGCAGCTCCTCAACTGTAAAGTTAAAGAGATTTTGATATATGGAAATTTCCTTTGCACTTTCACTGAGGTCTAAAAAATGCTGCTAGAACTGTAGTTCGAGCTGAAAATTTGTGTGGGAATGGAGACCTCGCTTCTTGTTTTAACTTTTGACAGCATGGGAAGTGTATAAAGCAACCTGACATTACTTGCAATTCAAACAACATTAGCTGTCATCAAAATGACTTTACTGCAGAATAAGTTTTGCATATAAAACCCAATTTTTTCATACAATTTTATATTGAATTCCCTAAAAAACATTATCAAGTTTGCAGCAAATTTCCAAAGCCATTCAGTGCTCAATAAAAGTGTATGTGAGCAGTTCTTCCTATTGAAAAAAATTTCAGTCTGAGCCCTAAGCTCAAAAACTTGCAGTAAGACTTTTGTTGTTGTTGTTTCTTTCTTTCTTTCTTTCTTTCTTTCTCTCTCTCTTTCTTTCTTTCTTTCTTTCTTTCTTTCTTTTTTCTTTTGTCAGTGAGACTTTCTTACTGCTAAGCAGCCATCAAACTACTGTGGAGTAGAACAAATCAAGGTATTCACCTTCTCTTTCTGACAAAAATTGCCAGAACCAACAATGGTTAAGTCCATGCAGTTCGTCATTGACACTACTGGTTCAGTAACACATGATAGAGTCAAATTTTTTCCACAAAGTATCTGATGATTAATAATATAATGAATAACCACAGGCTTTAAATACCTTATGTTTATACAAGCTTTGTAAATTTGTCTAACTAATCCTTTTACTGCTGCACACATTATCATCATTAGTTGTAACACATCTTAGCAGATTCCACTTCAAGTTGTACTGAATTAGTATTCACTCAACTTCTGTGAAAATATTCTTGCCTGTAGTTGTTGCATGCACACTATGCAGAGAGGTCAATTCTTCAGTCACTTAAAGCTTGGCAATGACTCCTCAAATAAACAACAACTGAGGAGTATCAGAACATCAAGCCAAGAAGAACTACTTGAAATCATTTGCCTTGTTTTTTTATTGACTATTGATGTTGCTCCCATTGTCCCCAACTCTTCAAGCAAATAGTTCCACCAAAAGGCTAATAGTTTAAGCAAGTTTATTTTCTCTGGACAAATTTATTCCATTGCTGCAATCAAACATGATTTAATTAACTCACCAACAATAAAGCCTTCCTTGCTTGGCTAACAAATGAGCCATTCAGAAACATACTTTGGTGGTAGCCTCATTGTCATTTTTAATTTTGTGAAGAAATTCTGCTGTGATGAGATACTCCATTCCTGTGAGTTGGCAATACTGTGATGAGGGCTTAGTCTAGTAATGCTGGTATATATTCTATTCTTTAGCACAGCTATAGTCTCATTGCATGATAAACAGAATACTTTGCCACCTAATTAAACAACATAATCCACACTACACTGTGCCATAAAAGCATGACATTCAAAGTCTACTTTTCTCTTACATTCTATTATTTTATATGATATATATGCACAGGTAATAAAAATAAATAAAAATATCACAGTACAGTGATATATATGACACTAAAGTAACTGAAATTTGCAGTGCACCAGGCAGTGCTGTGAAGCAAGAGAGCACCACATACATTCTCTGTCAACCACTCAACTCTGCCACTGCAGCGAAAAAGCAGCCATGGACAAAATGCAATGAATGAGTATGGCTGTGTTTCAATAAAATTTTATTAGTGGACACCAAAATTTAAATTTCATATAACTTTTACAAGTCACAAAATATTCTTTTGATTTTTTTTCAATCATTTAAAAACATAAAAACCATTCTTAGCTCAGAGGCCATACAAAAAGAGGCAGCAGGTAGGATTTGGCCCATGAGCCATAGTTTGCCAATTCTTGGCATAAGATTTTGAAGGTAAAATATTAGAAAGAACAAGTCCAGACCCCCTAGTTTACTTTTCTCTTATTTCTTATTTTCTTTGCTTTTATTTTTAGTCTTTTTTTAAAATGTTGTTGAAAAATAGTGTATTGCAACTATAAGATTAATGTTTTTGTTTTTGTACCAAAAATGTTTTTGACATTACAATGATTGTGGTCAGAAACTATTTAAGTTAACTTTAGGAGGTCAGGAATACATTTGGTTGAAATGAGGAAATATGAGGATACCACCATTAATATAGAACCATGCTATATGAAATGACAGCCATTGTGTTCAGTCCTTTACTTACATTATCTCATTGACCTTTAGATCTATAATATATTAGGTGGATCCAAAAGAAAGTAAACCAGTAAACTACTTCATTTTTTCAGATGGAATGAGCAAAAGAATATCATGATAGGGACATAATTTTCTCTATCAAATCCTTGACTAAAAAGTATTTTAATATCTGCTAAAATCAATACTTCATGTTAAAGAAAATTTATTTTTTTATTTAGCTTGCAGACCAATATTTAGTGATCAATTCAACTTTTCTATAAAAGTTCTAAATTAATGAATTCCTGAATATCAGATTAAAATGTAACTAATTTATCTTAATATAGAGCAACAGAATTACATTTTAAATGTTCAGAAGGGAAATATTTGATGAGCATTAATTATGCAACAAATTAAATTATATAGAATTAAGTTATTACATGATTGATGACATATTATTGATATATATTTATAAGTGAGATTTAATGCAATGCAATTCTTTAATACCTAGCTAGTTTAAGAAAAAGTGCTGGATACCATGGGAAAATGCAAAGATAAATAAGATGAAAATTTGTCCCTCAAAGATTTTATAATCAAACAAGGAAGATAAGACATTTATACATAACAATAATATAATACATAAATTTAAGAAGAGAGGTTGGGAGGAGGAAGATAATTCTTCTCCCTGGAGGGATCAGGTAATGCTAATGGATAGGCAGAATGGACATTCTATTTCTACGTGGAGGGAAAGCACTAACAAATGGAGGAGATGAGAAAGCAAAGACTCGGTATGGGGTGATATGAAAGGTTGTGACCAGAAAGCTGGCAATAATATTGCTGAGGTTTTACTGCTTATTCTAGGTTCTTATGTTGTAGAAAAATAGCAGCAATTATGTTTTAAATGCTTGATAAAGATTTGGGAGATGTCAGTCTCTTTCTCTGAATAGATTCTCAATATATCATTGCTTGGGAAAAAAAGCAACCTGTGAGGAAGAATGCAACTTATAACGGCGTAATATCAGACAAGAAAAAAAAAAAAGAAAAGAAAAGGGAATATGAAAGGTAAAAAGGAATGCATCCATTATGAGAAAAGTTGGACAAGAGTAAACAATGAAGTAAGAATCAGGACAAATAAAAGTAACTGAACGGGCATGTGGCTATTTGTATTGAGTCTGTGGGGAAACTGACCCTACTTATGCATCCATCCACCCTGGTGTTTCAGGCTCAGTATATAGTGTTGGATATGAACACTTCTTGTACTCCTTTTGGATAGTGATAGGAAAAAATGAACTCTCCAGATCAACAGCTGCATACCCTGTACTGAGGTCATATTAACCTGCTCTAACAAAGCTTCCACATCCAGTACAGCAGGGCAATTGGTGCTACTACTTGGTTGAATTTGCAGTAGTCTGCTGTCATCCTCTGGGATATGACAATTTTCTGTAGTGGCCAGACTTGTGCATAATTAGGTTTTTAAAAGTGGTACTGAACTCTGCTTCTGCCACTCCCCCTCAAATGCAATACTGGTTTTGATTTACTATCATAGCCAAGTCAAGCAGTTTCAGAGTCTTGTCACCAACTACAACAGCTCAACCCCATAGGCCAAGGAACCAATGTTAGAGTTCTGCCAACTACCAACTATGTCCTTTCCTACTATTCAGAGAAATAATCGGTAGGTGGTTCAGGTTCCCAGGGAAACAATCTGAAATGAAGATTTATGGGCAGGGAGTTGGTTAAGAAATGCTGTAAGCAATTACACCTGTAAGGTAATAGGGGAAGCAGTATTTGGGTAGTAGAGGGAGAAGCTGAACATGTAGAAATGAGGACCTCAACTGGTTCTACAGGGAGCTCTGAAGCTGGATAGACAGCCTGTCAGAGTTGTCCCAGACTGAGGCAAGGGGACCAAGCCCTTGCATTCCTTCAGTGATCATTCATTCAATTCAGGATGCCATAGGGGAAGGCAGCTCCTTCAGCTAAGGGTAATTTCTAAGGAGGCACTCAAGTATGAGCTATCAGCAGACACACCCCTGGAAACTGGGAAAATAAGTCCCTTGATCCTTAAGAGGATTATTGTATTATCTTGGTGGTGTACTGTAACATCTACTACTACAGTTGCCAGATTTAACAAATTAAAAAACAATAAATAAAATAATTGCATGGGGCATACCTATACTAAAAAGTTATTCATTGTTTCATCTAAAACTCAAATTTAACTGGGCATCCTGTATTTTATTTGGCAATTCTATCTACCATACATGTATGCAAGGGCAAGTAGAAGAAATAACTTATGGGTATTAATGTATTTTCTCCTTTTTTAGATTATATTAATCCCATACTGACATGACAGACAAAACTGAAAATCATTTAACCTCAACAATTCTTGCTCTATCCAGAATCCTGAGATAGTCAGATTATAGAGTTTCAATGCCACTCACTTAGTTTTACTATGGAAAGCAGAACTATGCTTTATAGTAACACTCTAGCTATTTTAAGGAGGCCGGATTGTGGGAAAGATACAGTATACAGTACGCAAAAGAAGGAAAGATTTAGAGTAGTGGCAGTGGGAATGGAAAGGAAAGGATGAGAAGAGATGCCACTGAGATAGATTCAAAGAGCTTACCAACTGAATGATGTAGAAAAAAGTAGGAAGTAAACAGAGTCTAACAAAGTTCTATGTTCTTGATTTTAGGTAATAGGAGGGGGGAGAGAAAAATGGTACACAATATTTGAAAAACAAAAAACGAATGGGTTTGGAGGGAAGAAATGATACATTTGGCATATTCATCAGAATGCACAATATATGTGAATAAATTAACTAATATACTTCAACAAGCTGTTGTTATTGGGCAGGTGATCATTTTCCATTAAATACATTGTACCTGAGACTTAACAGATATTTTTAACCACGAGGCATTTCTGGAAGCTATACTCAGGATGTTAAATTATTCCAGTAATTCCATTAGCTAAAGTATCTACACATAAATCTTGAGAAACACTCATTTTCAAATTTAAATCTTAATTGAAAGAAGAGTTTATATTTACAAAATGTGTTTGCCTACAATAGAAATTCCCAACTCTATTTCATTTAAAATAAATATTTATGGTCTGTTTCATCTACATTATTAAAGAAGCTCTTACAAGTTGGAGCTCTGATCTTTTCCTTTAATTGCATAAAGAAGGAACTACCAAGACCACTATTCTCAGTAACAGTAGCTTCCTAACAGGGTCTCTTCCACTGATTCATTCTATATTATGCCATCTGTCTAAACCATGATATTCAACACTTCTTCTCTGCATCATTTTCTAATTCAGGATAATCAATCCAGGAACCACTAAGAGATCTACTTATTCTTTTGTGAATCACAGCAGAGTCCTTCATAGCATCTTCAAATGCTGGAATGTTTATCTAGCTGAGCTAGGACAGAAACTACATTTTGAAAGTCACTATAAATAAGGTTTTTCCTATTTCCTTTTGAAATTCTAAAATGTAATGTTACCTTAGAATTGTATGGTTAATTTGAATCACCAAGAACTTAGCCACAATTATTAGCTTCTGGGGTTAAAATATCCATTGTAGACAACAGTAAACAGAGCAAAAGGTGGTGTTGGGGACTGAACTGTGTCCCTCACAAAAGGCATGTTCAAGTTCCAACTGCTGGTCCTATGAGTGTGAACCCATTTATAAACAGGACCTTTAAAGATGTTATCAGTTAAGATGTGCCCAAACTGAATGACGATGGGCCTTAATCCAATATGGCTGAAGTACATATATAAACAAAGAAAACTGGACACAGAAGAAGCCAAGGGGAGAAGCCAGAAGCTGGAAGAACCCAGAAGAGACAAGAGGAAACCCACTATATACTTTGCCATATGATGGAAAAGCCAAGGAATCCCAAAGATTGCCAGCTGCCAGAAGACACAGACCTGGGAGGAGCAAGCTTTCTAGCCTCTGAAACTGTAAGCCAATAAATTCCTGTTGTTAAGCTAATCCATTGTATGGTTTTTATTATAGCAGCCGGGAAACTAAAACAGTTTTTGGTACCAGAAAGTGTGGTGCTGCTATGACAAACACCTAAAAATGCGAAAACAGCTTTGAAGTTGGATAATGGGTAGCGGATGGAAGAATTGTGAGGTTCTCGACAGAAAAAGCCTAGATTACCTTGATGAGATTATAGGCTGAAATAATGGACATTAAAAGTACTTCTAATTAGGCCTCACAAAGAAATAATGAATATGTTATTTGAAATTGGAAGAAAAGTGATTCTTGTCATAAAGTGGCAGAGAACTTGCGAAATTGTGTTCTGATGTCATATTGAAAGTGGAATTTGAAAGTGATGAACTTGGATATTTAGCTGAGATTTCCAAGCTAAGTGTGGGAGGTGCAGCCTGGCTTCTCCTTGCAGCTTGTAGTAAAATGTGAAAGGAAACGGATAAGCTCAGAACTGAACTCTTCAGCATAAAGAAACCAGAAATTGATGATACGGAAATTACTAGCCTATCCAAATAGTGTGCTCTGAGACTAGGACAAGAAGTGACTCTATCAGGGACGTCTCTGAGCTTTCAGGAAATGACTCCCCAGAGGACAAGGCTCCATGTGAGATTTAATTGAACAACCCTTTGCTAAAGACGGTGTGGCTGAACAAGGATCCAGTCAGCCATTTCAGTGGAAGTCAGGACTGGAACTACAATTATCCAGAAAGGATCTGTGGAAAGCTTTATCATCTGATGGTTTGGGCCTGCTTGAACTGCATGCAAAGCCAACAAGGTTTTAGCAGAACTTATATGAGCAGAACCACTGCCAACCTGGACTAAAAGGGACAGAGAATAGAAGAACTGAAGGAAAAAAGTTGGACTGGGTTAGATGCTCCTTCTGTATGCCTCATATACTTGCCTCACTCTCAGTATTTGATATGCTGATTTGTCATTGATAGTTTCTTTTCATACCCTAGTGGATTGTAATTCCTTGAAGAAAGGATTATTGAAATACTAATGTGCGGGACACTGATTACGTGCTTCAACTTGGCGGGCCTGGGCTGGGGGACCTGATCAGCCCCTGGGGAGGGTGGTGGGCACGGGTGACAGCGCCCTCCGCAGCCCCCCGGGCCTGGGAAAGTGAGGCCGGAGGCAGGCCCCATTTCCTCACCCAAAATACCACTGTTAGGGGAGGCTTGCCGGAGGGAACCGCCTTTTCCCCACCCCCTTATCTTGCCCGGACACTCCCCGTTGCCAGTGCAACTCCCATTACCACCAGTGCGCATACATTGTTGCCAGACACCGTTACCGGAGCAACTCTTGCCCCTTTTCAATCAACCTCCGCGCCCTCTCAGAACCAATCCAAGCCTTTAACCTCTACAGCTACCCTGCCCTCTAAACGCCCGATATAAGCTTGTACTCTCCCCTAATAAAGCTCTCTCTCTCTTGGTTTTCTTCACCCTAAAAGAAACGTGTCCCGCCTGTTCCTTTCTCGCTGCCCTCCATACTTTGCACGCCTCCCGCCGGGGACCTGGCCAAGTCCCCCGCCTCGCCCTTGCCTCCGGGAAAGAGCCCCCGCCGCCGGTACCCTCGGAGCAATCCTGGGAGCCTAGGATTTAGCAACCGGCCGCCACCCTCCCCCAGACGAGTCAACTGCGACCGCAACTGGCGCCCAACGTGGGGCACCTGGAATTAAAAGTCCTCTCCACGCAGCGGTCCAGTAAAACCACCCGCTCGCCCGGACGCCTCTCCAGCTCCCCTTCTCCTCACCTGCAAAGTAAGGGCCGCCTCTCCCTCGCCGCCCCGCGGAGCCGCCTCTCCCTCGCCGCTCCACGTCCGGAGCCGCCTCTCCCACGCCGCTCCGCGCCCGGGCCGCTCTTCCTTTCCCGTGTTAACCTAACTCTTACCCCCGACTACCTTTCGTCTTCTCTTCCTATGTCCCCCCATTCCTCCTAACACTCTTCCTCCAGTAGCTTTCCCTCTTCCCCTCCATTACTTTGCTGTGGTCCTTTGTGTCTTTGTTTCTTTGTTTCGCGCAGTGTGCCTCTTTGCAACCGCCCCCCCCCAAACTGCTCTCGCTACTAGAGGCTCCTGCCTTCTATTCTCGCCGTCCCCTTCGGCCTCGCGACCACGGTGTTTACCTCATTTTCTTTACTCAATAATCAACCCCCCTTTTTTTTTTTTTTTTTTTTTCAAAAAAGAATGATACAACTTTTATTTTCCTTGAATTTTAAAGATACTTTTGCTACACAGTTTATGTATTTTTTATGAGATTATATTTTTTCATTTGTATGAATTTCAACCTTATACAATTTTAAGGTATATGTTTGGTAGTGTATCTATAATCTTTAAAAAGTTTAGAGTTTTTGGAATGTACAATATATGAGGTAAAATCAAGATTACATTAAAAATTTTCTCCTCTGCATTAATTTTACAGTGAGGCTCAAATGGCAAATACACTATTAAATGACATTTACTATCAAAAATAGCAGTTCATTTGAGTTTACTATGAAAAACATAAGCCACTGTAACTTGCCAAAGTGGCACATTTCACCGTTTTAGACATTTAACTATATAGAAATCTCTGGGCTATTACACGCAAACGCATTTTTACTGCCAAATGTGGCAGTTTTAAGAAGTTTTTAGAAAACAATCATGATCACCGTTGTTTTGGGGGAAGGTTATCAGTCTATGCACAGGAGACTGAATTTAAATAAAATGTAAACATACAGTATATTAACAGTGACATCATTCTTACCACTTGGAAAGACCAAGTGGTATCCATCTCTTTTTTGAACAAAATTCATGTTTCTTCTACAGCACGAATCATGTGACATAAAACAATTAGAATACATGCCCATTCTAACGGGTTCTTCAGAGATCTTCAAATACAAAACATATGTTCTTTTTTTCCAAAGACTGACAGCGCTTAGTAATCACTAAAATGCTAACCTCAGCAACTAAAAATTAGTGATTCACTATCCTACAATTCAAGTAATAAATTAAAAAAGCTAGTTACAAATGTTTTACAGATAACAGGTGTGATAAAACAAGAAATTTAGATAGTTTCATTTCAAACTGTGTATTACTGGCAGTCATTGACATCTAGGCGAGATGTACAATGGAGTACTTGACAAATTCAGTCTGATCATCCAGTAACTCACAAATGCAAGCTCACAAAACATTAATGAATTATGCAATTGCAAAGTGCTCTAATGCAACATTAACCACATGCAATCAACAATTTCGAATAGTATCCAAACAGACATTACATTAAACATTAGTTTTTCAAGAAAGAAAGCAGCTTGACGTTTACTGGTGCAAATTAATCTGTCTTCGGATTTGGTGCCCCAAACAAAAAGAGTAGGTTTGATTAGGAATTCTGATGGTGAAGGCAGTAGTTATAGGAAAAGCAGCAAAACTTGTGGGAGTTCTTCAAAACTGGCCTATACCAGACAGATTAAGTATTCAAATGTGTGTGTGTATATATATATATATACATATATATTCATTCATTTATACATTTGCTATGTAAGTACTGCAATGCTCCCAACCAATATTACTGTGCATATTGGGGGTGTGAAACATTAGCCACTGCTTGGAAGCCTTACGCCACTGATCATTACCTAACTTTAAGATGGGCCCCCTTTAACTGCAAACCACCTGAAGAACCCATTACCTGGGGTATCTATGGAGGCCATCACCACATTGCACCTACAGGTACCTGCTCACATTTAAATCTCAGTGTGCAGCTCCCTACTGATCCCTCCTGGTTACTCGGTCGAACCTGGGGCTTCAGAATTTATTTGAAAGGAGTCGACCCAGGTTCCCTTATTCTTGTAAAAAAGGAGGCTGTACAAAAAACCCCTCTGCCATTGGTCCCAATAAAGTCATTAACCCCCTTTTTCCACAGCTCTCCAGCCGCACCTCAGCTCCAACCAGCCGTACCTCGGCTGCAAACAACGCATCGCCAACCCCACCACCCCGACCTCCTCTACCCCCCTCTCGCTACTCCTCTCGCTACTCTTCTCCCCTCCTTGGCCTTATCCAAGCGGCCTTCACCTCAGTGAATTCCTCCAACCCCAATCTTACCTCCTCTTGTTGGCTTTGCCTCTCCACTTCCTCCCCCCTGTATGAGCCAGTAGCCTCCAACCTCTCCTTTTCAGAAAACACAGAGGACAGCCCCTCGGAATGCAATTGGAATACCTCTGCCGTCCCCCTAACCTTTCATTCAGTCTCCTTTACAGGAAAGTGCATCCGCCCTCGCTCAAGTAACTCTCCCAACCTCACAGCTTGCGCCGACTACTCATCTCCCAGCAGCTCTGCAAAATTTCTCATCCCTCATAACTCCTCCCAATGGCTCTGCTCCTCTACAGGGCTTACCCCCTGCCTTAACGTGCAAACCCTCAATACAACTAATGAAACTTGCCTCCTAATTGTCCTCATCCCTAGGGTCCTATACCATAGCGAGGAAGACTTCTTCCTCCGCCTGGAAACAACTGCAGCTTCTGCCCCACTGCAAAAGCGAGAGCCCATCACCGTCCTCACGATTGCCTCCCTCCTAGGTCTTGCAGGCGCTGGCACCGGAATCGCTGCATTAGCCAGTCAAGGCTCCGCCCTAACTCACCTCCGGGCGGCTGTTGACGAGGACATTCGTCACCTACAAGACGCTATTTCCCATCTTAAAAATTCTGTCAATTCCCTCTCTGAGGTCGTGCTCCAAAACCGCCGAGGTCTCGACCTTCTCCTCCTCAAAGAAGGAGGCCTTTGCGCCGCCCTAGGAGAAGAGTGCTGTGTATATGCCAATTCCACGGGTCTCGCCGAGGACAGCCTAAAGAAGGTCCGAGAGGGACTGGAACAACGCAAAAGAGACCGTGAAGCCATCAGCTATTGGTCCCACATCTTTACCCCCCTCCTCGCTTACCTCCTCCCTCTCCTCGGCCCCCTACTAATGATTATTCTAGCTCTCACCTTAGGACCCTGCATTATCCGCAGAATTGTCCAGCTTGTAAAGAAACAAACGGATGCTATTTTCTCCTCGTTCGTGCAAGTCCAGTACCAGCGACTCGCCACCTCTGACGCTACCTACTCCGAGATGACAACCAACCCTCCGCGACCTCACCGCCACCGGTCAACCCGCCGACCGCGAGGCCCTTCTCGATCGCCTGAACATCGCACCAACCTCGAGCTCCAGCTTCTCTGAACCTCCAACTTTAAACCCCCCACCCTCGTCCATCCCACAAGCAGCAAGGCCCCTGTCAAGCGCCCGGGCGCCACACCAACGCCGAGCTCCAGCCTCGCTGAGCCACCGTCAACCCCTTTTTCCCCTCCCCGACCTCCCCCTTCCCTCATCCCTTAGCGGACCTCTCCGGTAAGCTTCTTCCTTTAATTAGAAAAGAAGGGGGAAATGCGGGACACTGATTACATGCTTCAACTTGGCGGGCCTGGGCTGGGGGACCTGATCAGCCCCTGGGGAGGGTGGTGGGCACGGGCGACAGCGCCCTCCGCAGCCCCCCGGGCCTGGGAAAGTGAGGCCGGAGGCAGGCCCCATTTCCTCACCCAAAATACCACTGTTAGGGGAGGCTTGCCGGAGGGAACCGCCTTTTCCCCACCCCCTTATCTTGCCCGGACACTCCCCGTTGCCAGTGCAACTCCCATTACCACCAGTGCGCATACATTGTTGCCAGACACCGTTACCGGAGCAACTCTTGCCCCTTTTCAATCAACCTCCGCGCCCTCTCAGAACCAATCCAAGCCTTTAACCTCTACAGCTACCCCGCCCTCTAAACGCCCAATATAAGCTTGTACTCTCCCCTAATAAAGCTCTCTCTCTCTTGGTTTTCTTCACCCTAAAAGAAACGTGTCCCACCTGTTCCTTTCTCGCTGCCCTCCATACTTTGCACGCCTCCCGCCGGGGACCTGGCCAAGTCCCCCGCCTCGCCCTCGCCTCCGGGAAAGAGCCCCCGCCGCCGGTACCCTCGGAGCAATCCTGGGAGCCTAGGATTTAGCAACCGGCCGCCACCCTCCCCCAGACGAGTCAACTGCGACCGCACTAATGCACAAAACAGTGTCTGGGATATAGTACAGACTCAATAAATGCCTGTTGAATGGATGAATGCTTCTCATTGTTGCAAATTAGCCTACTGGCATTGCAAACTGCACCACAACAATCATATTCCTCCCCCTACCTCCCACCATCATTACTCTGACACCAAATTCTGCAATTCAATGTAACAAAATTCATAATTCTTTTTAAAATAACGTTGGAAAGCATACCAATAGCCATCCCAAGAAAAAGTATGCCTTACCTTCTAAATCTTCTTTCTCAAAATGTGTTTTGAGAATAGAACGAGTTCCACCTCTATCCACAACTGCCTCTTCATCATTTCTCTGCAGAATGGGGAGAAAGAAGATTAAAGATAGTACACATATTCGCTTAATTTTTAGAAAATTAACTTGAATATGATACATATTTTTGGATTTTAATTTAGTTATTGTCTACTTGTGCACAAGCATTCTATTTGATTATCAAGTATTAGCTTTAAAAGGAGGACATTAAAACAAATTTGACCACATAGAGAAAGTAATTTGATTTTCTATGAAATCAAAGTCAGTCAAATATCCCAGTTGCATCATTTGTTGGTGAGTTGAAAAACAGAAAACAGTTATACTGTAAATTTAGTACCATGCATTTTTATCTCTGATAAAGAATTCCTGTTAACAAGACAACACTTTGAACTTTACAAGAAAAATATGAAAATCAATAATATTAAAACCACTAATGCTAGGGCAGGGTGAAATAATTCACTCCATTAAAAATGCAATTGGGGTATGTAATCCCTCAAAAGCAATTAGTACCAAATATTAAGCAAACTACAATTCTAATTACTTTGTTTATTTATAAATAGCATTTTATTCAAAAGTTAAATTGTAAATTATGCTCATGTCCACTAAAACTTCATTCATTTTCCTCACATATATTTTACCTTATTTAGAATGGCTGGGTAAAGGCCATGTCTTCTGAACACTTTATACAATGTTCAAAACAATACACTCACTCATTTGGTACTCAATGAAATAATGGGGAAAGAGTATGAACCATTTGACCATGCAGAAATCGGCAAAATACAAAATTCTGATATAATGCAGACTATTTCATTCAATATAATGCAACTTTCATCTGGTTGTGAAGACCTATTTAAAAATTGGCGTAAAAGTTGAATGCTGAGCACAAAAAGAGAAACGAAAATTTCCAAGATTTATTTCTAAGCCTATTCCAGTATATGACTAAGAGAAAAGTAAAAGTTTTTTTTCTTCTTTGAAAGCCAAAGAGTGTGCTGAAGAAGGGGGTAAAAAACAATCTTTTCTTCTGTCTGTCAACTACACTGGAGTAGCAGTCGCTGGGACCCTGCCTTTCTTTCATTAAGAAGCAATCTTTGACTTCATTCCATAAGGGGTGATGAAAATAAGAGTCATAAGGCTCCAGAGAAGAAAGAAATTACTGACATTTAGGAGGGTGCACACACATTTTTTTCTCAGAATTTGAATAGGCTTTTCTGGTAGGGGAAGTAACTCAAGCAGAGATGTGTATACTCAGGAAACTAGAAAGGAGACTAGCTGACCAGAATCCAAGAATTTGATGAAGGACTAGGGGTTAAATCATGCACGTTCCCAAACAACAGGCTGAAAACTTGGACTTTAAAACATAAACAAAGGGGTATTACTGTGCAAAGCAATGTTATGATTAGAGTTGGATTTTAAGTAAATTTAATGTGATATAGTGTGTAAGATAAATTTGAGAAAGTGACTGAAAGATGAATAAATTAAAAAGATAACAGCAAGAAATTGACTGGACAAAAGATAACTCTAAATATTAAACCCCAATTTCCAAGAATATGAAGGTTTCATTGGAAAAAGTAACCACGTGAGCAGGGAAGTCAGTTTAGTTGTGGGAGGAAAATCATTCCATTTTGGAGTTTTTGGATTTGAAGCCAACAGAATTTTCAAGGGGAAATACACAGTAGGCTACTGAATATGAGGAACTGAAGCTCAAATGAGAGATGAGTGTTGGAAATGTAAATTTAAGGCTCAGAAAATAAGAATTTAAAGGTTGAATTCAGCCTTGGATATCATCTAGTACACCAACTCTTAACATTTAAATCCCCTCTATAATTTTCTTTTCAAGGGGTTGACCAGGCTATACTTAAAGTTCTTAGCAAAGAGAACTCTCTGTCTCGGAAAAGAGCTCATTCCAATTTTAGACAGCTCTGCCACTGTAAACCTGCCTTTAATTGAAATAAAATCTATTTTCCTCTGTGTGTTTACCTACCAATAGTAGTTCTGCATTTGGGTCATAGAAAATCCTCCTTCCTCTTCTTCAAGGCAGCTCTTCAGATCATAGAAGACGATCATCATGCCTTACTTCCTTATTCCACCCCTGCCTTCTCTTTCCAGGGTAAATATTCCCAACTGCTACTTCTTATTATATAAAAATATTACTTATATGTATGAGTTGTTTGATGGACAGAATAGTTCTAAACCTTGAAGAATTCTTGTAAATAGGGTACACAAGTAAGGGGAAATAAAAGAAACACTTTTGTCAGACACAGATTTTTTGTTGTTGTTATTTAAGGGATGTTTATTTGGTACAAAATTTATATTCTCTGTATCACACTATCTAATTTACCCTGTATGGTCAGTTTATTTAAACAACATATTTACATGGAACCTAGAATAGGAAATGAGATCTTGTAATTTTGTACAGATTAAAGACACACAGACATTTAAAAGAATGATGCAAAATTATTTTCCAATGCTGTTGGACTTGGACTACCTCATTTATTGGTAACCTTCAGAGGGGGAGCATATGAGGAAAATGCCAAAATAAAAACCTAATGAAGGGAAATGAGGTAATCTCTGGTGAAGAAATGGGGAAAATGGATATAGATCAATCAAGAAGCTCAACAGAAAAATTAAATAGAAGTAAGTTATAATTAGAGGAGTCTGCAAAATTAAAATACAGTAGTGGTTTTATTTTCAAGTCAGTTAGACCTCTGCATATTGGAATGCCAAAGGCAAAGTACAAATACAGAAAAAGATGATTAAGATGCTAGCAAAGAAGTAAATGTAGGAGCCAGGAAAAAAATGACACTGACTTAAGAACTAAGCTACTAGTCTTGGGATATCCAATTACTGCCAAGAATGATAATTTGGGTGACATTATCAGGACCTTTTTCTAGATAATTGGAAAAGACAACCACCCCCATGCGCTCTAATTTGAGATGGCCAGGACAAAGAATTCTAAGAGTAAAACAACACAATATATTCTACTTCTTTTGAATAAGGCATTAAAGGTGGTTAAAACCTAGTAAGAACAGAATATGACAAGTTGTACCACTCATCGATACACACAGTTAATTTCAAATTAGTTTTCTCTGGTTAGTTTGCTAATGTCTTAGAAATGTCTCCAGGGAATTAGACACTGAAGTGGTAAATAAAGTGGGAGGTGTGTGATTGAATGTTAGCCCAAGTATTTATAAAAGGATGGAATGAATGGCACTATTAAAACACTAAAGAGATGTTATAATCAACTGTCTACAGTGGGGAAAAGTGCCCCAAAGACACATTCTGCTTTATAACAAATAAAGTAAAAATATATTATAGTGCCTGTGAAAAAGCTTGAATTACTTACATATATAAATGCTTTTTAATTCCTGAAAATAATGTTAATAAATATTTAGCCACCATGTTTATAAATCAGTACTTTGAGGTAAAGGATTATAGAAAGAATTTGACCTAGAAAGAAGAGCACTCATGAGTTTCACATAACAGCAAAATACATGGTGGAAAGACATGTTTTATAGCCTGTGGCCCTATGCCTTTCTGATAGCATGTGCTGAGACAATTCAGGACAAAGTGTTGGAAATCAGAGTTAAAAAAAAAAGTACACTGTGAATAAAAGAAAATGAGAGAAAAAATGAAAATGAAGCTTAGGATTCAGAGCCCATCGCTCTTCTCATTGGCAAAGTTTTTAAAAATCTAACTCTTGGTTTGAGCAATAATAGCAATAGAAAAAACTAAAGAAATGTATTCAAATAATTTTCCTGGACCAGACAAATGCAAGTTTCAACCTATATAGAATCTGTTCTTGATACATTTACAAATCAAATTTATCTTCTGTACAAGACATATATTCAAAAGTGTGTCACACTGGAATGTATCCCTGTCTTCTAGGGTGTTGTTAGACAAAATGCCAAAAGCTAATTCATAAATCCATGTTGAAAGGTCAAAAGGAGCACTATTCCACTATATCTCACGATGGTAGTCCCTTAAAACAACTGCAAAATGGAAAGCTTTATATTGGAGATAAGAAAGCAGGTAACAAACATTTAATTCTGATTTCAAGCACCTGAATCAATTTTTCAACTTATACAAAATTGTTTTCCCTTATTTAAATAAATAAATATGTGTGTGTGTGTGTGTGTGTGTGGATTCTATTGGCATGCAGAAGATAATTCCATTGACTAGCTAATGTAAAAGATAGTGAGATAAAGTGAAATCTTGCAGAAGTAAAGGCAGAAACCTAAAAGAAAATAGTTCATTATTTATTTAATTACTATCCAAGGTGCCAGTAAAAGTGACCTCATTTTAATATATTTGTTTGAAAAAGAAAAGAGCTACAAACTAGAATATTAAATAACTCAGTATAAATGTCTCATTTTGAAGCTTCATATATGCTATCCCCTTTACATACTCTGGACATTTCATAGGAATGTCAAATGTATGCTTTTAGGCTGAACATTCCCAAGATACAAATTAGTATTAATACATATAAATGCCCTATTTTAGCTATAGTTCAAAATATCATTTGAATATTATTCCAGATTTTTTCTTTACAGACATTCACTCCCCTATTCCCCCTCCTCCCACCCCCTCTTTTCCCTGGTAATCTTTAATCTGCTTTGTATGTCGGTGAAGTTGCTATTTCCAGTCATCTCTTAAAAGTGCTATCATACAATTTTTGTTCTTACATGCCTTACTTGTTTTACTGAGCATAATGTCTTGGACTTTCCATCTTGCAGCATGTCTCAAAATTTCATCTTTTCTTGTGGCTGAATAATATTCTATTGTGTATATGTACCTCATTTTGTTTATCCATTCATTTGTTGATGGACATTTGGGTTGTTTCCAGCTGTATTAGTCAGGGTTCTCTAGGGAAACAGAACCAAAAGGGGATATCTGTAAATAGTATGAGATTTTATAAAGGTGTCTCAAGCAACTGTGGGGATGTATGAGTCCAAATTCCATAGGGCAGAATGCCATCTGGCACTCCGATAAAGGTTTTAGATGAATTCCCTAGGAGAGGCTGGCTGGCCAAAGTAGAGAGGAAAATTCTCTCTTCCGTTCACTGAAGCTATCACCTCCCCCTTAAAAGCCTTCCACTGATTAGATTAAACTTCTCTCACTGAGGAAGACACTTCCCTTGGCTGAATGCAGATGTAATTAGCCACAGATCATCAATGTACTGAGGATTTAAGGCCACAAAATGTCCTTGCAACAACGGATGGGCCAGTGCTTGCTTGACCTTACAGCTGGGCACCATCACCTGGCCAAGTTGATACGTGAACCTAACCACCACACCAGCTTTTGACTATTGTGAATAATACTGCTATAAAAATGTCCACCAATGTTTATTGGTGTACAAGTATCTGTCTGCAACCCTATGTTCACTCTCTTAGGAACAGAATAACAAAAACTAATTCATACAGAAATCACATCTTAAGTCCCTTTACATAGGCCTCTAACCAAATGAGCAAACTATAATGCATTACTTTTCTAATCAATATTTTTCATTTTGTGAAGTTTCAGTCATAATAATTTTAGGGACATATTATTGCAATCATATAAACCATATCTATATTGTTAAACTATTTCACCTTTTTTCTTCCTTCCATCTAAAGAGTAATGGTTTGCTCTTCCTAGTTCCACTAAAGTACATCGCACCCATGTCTTCCCTTGGGTGCACATAAACAAACAGTATTATCTTGATCCTGCTCCAGTTAAATCCTGTCTATGATTAAACAGAATTTGAACTCAGCTTCTTTAAAGTCAAACTCCATGTAATTCTTAACCCAAATGCTTCTAATTTTATGAAGTTTGATTACATCTAAACATTAAGACATTTGTGTTTTGGATCCACATGTATATAAATATAAATTAGGAACCTATCTTCCTCTAATTTTTTTTAAAGAGAAGAGTTTTTGTTGATGTTATTTTTACTGAACAGATATTAGAGAGTAAATACCAGAGAAAAGAGCTTTCTAGCTCAGCCCTCACATTTGAAGTGTCCTTGAACCTGTCCACTCTCTCATGAAAGAACATCTAATATGGGCAGCTCATTAATTGTTAAAATATTCAGATAAAAATATGAGCAATTTATTCTAGAATTGTTTGTGAATATCATTAAGCCCACTAGGAACATGTAAAAATGCATTATTCTCTTTTGCCCTAACTCTTATCCACAGTCATCAATGAAATATAGTTTTCCAAGTTTTACAAACTAAAATCTAACAGTAATCCCATATGTAAGAGAATTCAAATTGTTTCATGTGCATTATGTAATCCATTCAATATTTCTCATCTCAATCTAGATTGGACTAACAGAGGAGAAAGCAGTTGATTTTGAATTCACAATACTTTCTTCCTCAGAACTATTCATATGAATTTTTAAAAAGCAACCACCTTTCCTTTTTTAAAAACTTAGATATTAGGATAGGATCGTGTGCTGTATATTCTCCCCTAACCCTTACAGATCCAATTTCCTCTCTTCTCCACCATGCTTTATGTATTTATAGGCTTGCCCTCTAGCTTTCAACAGAGTTCAGCCAATAAGGGATAACCGCAGATGACTGAAGTGTGGGAGGAGAGAGACATGAGTCTGTTGGGCCGGGGTTGGGCAAAGGCCACTTTCCTCTATCAACACCACAGGGCTGGTTAGGGGGATCATTTCTATAGTTGCAGCTTGTGCCGTGTTTCATTAACTGCTCCTGCATCTTTATCCTTCAGCCTAGGGGAGTAACAGTTACCTGCTGCAGCAGGTCGCTGGGATTTCACTAACCCTAGTTTATTTCCCTTTATCCAGCCCACACCTTTGTAATTAATCTCTACATTAAACTCTCTTTAATTACCCCTTTAGAGTGACCATCCGTTTCCTGTTGTAACCTTGACCTATACATTTGTATCAAAGTTATTTTAATTACTAAGATTCCATGATCTCAAATTTGGTGGAGATGGACATGTTATCAAAATAGCAACCTACATCCATGACTTTGACTATGAGATATCTATCAAAAAAAAAAAACACTGTGAAAAAATGTTGGAGATGAGACCCTAGTCATCAAAGAACTCTCAACAGCATGATTAACTCAAGAATGCTTAATTTCTGTCAAAAATGAAAAAGATAGTATTGAATAAACTTCTAGATATGTGAAAGGGAGTGAAAGAGAGGAACTAATCAACTGTAAGTGTGGAATACTTGCAAAGAGGATGCCTCATAACTCAAGGAATGTGTGATATATCTTTCTACCCATATGACTCTGTGAAGAAATTAACTTCTAATTCAGTTTACTTGGTCTCTCTCAGCCTTTGGACAACATCTTAGTTAATTTGAATAAAGCATTTTCTAATACTGACTTAAGGAGATGCAGAAATATATAGAAACATTTATTTTATAAACATAACCCAAGAGCTAGTTCTTTAAATGTTTATTATTTTCAAATTTTCCAAACTTTTCAACTCTTATTAATGTCAGAATTCTTTGTAGAAAACTAAGATTGATTTCATCAATTTCACTAATGTTAACACATGTATTTTCCAGACTTGCAATCTTTCACATGCCACATTTTTTCCACACTCTGCTTTAATAAGATCTTGCTACTATTTCATTAGATAACAGATACAGGGCTTTATCTTCATGGTTTTCTTAATCTGTCTCCAAATACCTTTTATTTTAAATTATAAAATCAAGAAAAATGAATATTAATATTTAGATTCATCGTTAATATTCAACATATGCATCTGTTATTTAACCAAGAACTCCATTTTTTTTTCATTACTATGTAAGGTACAATACAAACGTAAAAGGCTCAAACATTTAATCTCTAATTGTATCATACAGTGTTAAATAGGACAATGTATGTGAAAGCATCAGCTCAGAGCCTGCCATGTGGTAAGAGTTCAATAAATACTAGCTGAACTGGAATCTAAGCATAAATCAAGCCTAACTTTTAATTCAAGTGACCATATTACATTTACATAAAATAAATGAATTCATCTCTTTCACTAGCATGTTACTTTAAAACCAGGTATTTTAAATCTGCTATCCTATGACATAGAATATACCATCTCATGGTAATACAAGTTAAACCCATCTCATATACCATATTAATTAAATCATATGAAACATATTTTTTCTAAAGCAGTCCAATAAATCACACTTTCTCCTTCACTATGTATTTTTTTAAATTTAATTTTATTGAGATTGTTCACATACCATTCAATTATCCAAAGATCTAAAGTGCACAATCAATTGCCCACGGCACCATCATACAGCTGTGTATCCATCACCACATTAAGTTTTAGAATGTTTTCATTTCTCCAGAAAAGAAATAGACCAAAAACAAACAAACAAACAAACAAACAAAAACTTCAATTCTTCCCCTACCCCTAACCATCCCCCCTCCATTACTGACTCATAGTATTGGAATAGTACATTTGTTCTTGTTGATGAAAGAATGTTAAAATACTGTTAACGGTAGTACATAGTTTGCAATAGGTATATTTTTCCCATATATCCCTCTATTATTAGCTTCTAGTTACAGTGTCATACATTGTTCTAGTTCATGAAAGAGATTTCTAATATTTGTACAGTTAATCACAGACATTGTCCACAAGATTCACTGTTTTATACATTCCCATCTTTAAACCTCCAACTTTCTTTCTGGTGACATATGTGACTCTAAGCTTCCCCTTTCCACCACATTCACACACCATTCAGTACTGTTAGTTATCCTCACAATAACATGATACCATCACCTCTGTCCACTTCCAAACACTTAGGTTCAACTTAGCTGAACAGTCTGCTAATAAAAAGCAATTGCTCCCTATTCTTTAGTCTTGTTCTATATCCTGTTAACTTATAGTTCATGTCTATGTGTTTACATATTATAATTAGTTTGTATCGGTGAGACCATACAGTATTTGTCCTTATGTGTCTGACTTATTTCACTCAATGTAGTGCCCTCAGGGTTTCTTCATCAACCCATTTTTTTAAGACAGTTTTGTTCACCCGCTATACTTTCTGTCCTAAGTAAAAAACCCTGTCTTTTCCTTTCTGTCTCTAGTGCTTCCTTTAGTATTTCCTGTAGCACAGGTATCTTGTTCACAAACTCTCTCATTATCTGTTTGTCAGAGAATATTTTAAATTCTCTCTCATATTTGAAGGACAGTTTTGCTGGATATAGGATTCTTGGTTAGCAGTTTTTCTCTTTCAGTATCTTAAATATATCACACCACTTCCTTCTTGCCTCCATGGTTTCTACTGAGAAATCTGCACATAGTCTTCCTTTGTATGTGACGGATCACTTGTCTCTTGCTGCTTTCAGGATTCTCTCTGTTTTTGATGTTTGATAATCTGATTATTAAATGTCTTGGCATAGGTCTATCCAGATCTTTTCTGTTTAGGGTATGTGCACTCCTTGGATCTGCAATTTTATGTCTTTCGTAAGAGATTGGAAACTTTCATTGATTATTTCCTCTATTATTGCTTCTGCCCCTTTTCCTTTCTCTTCTCCTTCTGGGACACCCATGACACACATTCATGCACTTCATGTTGTCATGTAATTCCTTGAGATGTTGCTCATATTTTTCCATTCTTTTCCCTATCTGTTCTTTTGTGTGTAGGATTTCAGGTGTCTTGTTCTCCAGTTCCTGAGTGTTTTCTTCTGCCTCTTGAAATCTGCTGTTTTATGTCTCCATTGTGTTTTTCATCTCTTGTGTTGTGCCTTTCACTTCCATAGATTCTGCCAGTTGTTTTTTCAAACTTTTGATTTCTACCTTATGTTCGCCCAGTGTTTTCTTTATAGTCTTCATCTCTTTTGTTATATCTTCCCTGAATTTGTTGATTTGGTTTTTTATTTGATTTAGCATATTTCTTTGAAAATCTTTAATAGATTGTTTCATTAAAGTGAAACAATATCTCAGCTGTATCTTGATTGAGGTGTAAGTTTGTTCCTTTGACTGGGCCATATCTTCGTTTTTCCTAGTATAAATTGTAGTTTTCTGTTGTCTAGGCATCTGTTTCCTTGGTTACCTCAGTCAGATTTTCCCAGACCAGAACGGGTTCAGGTCTCAGAATGGGGTTATATTCAGGGTGTATCTTAGAGGAATGACAGACTTTCTGTGAGGTTACCAGTTGCTGTGCTTTTCCTAACCTGCCCAGCAGGTGGTACCTGTCAGCCTGTCAGCCTGTCACTCCCAATTGGTATAAGGTGGTGTGCCCTCCTTAGTTTCTGTTTTGACTGTTTTCCCCCAGGCTTTGGGGTCTAGTTCTGAAGGGAAAGTTGGACCCCACCTCCTTACTCTTAGGGAAGATACATCATCTGCATTTGAGTAATCTTTCTAAGACTCTGTTATCTCCAACCCTGTCTGGGTCAGAGCGCCATGAACTGAAAATGGCTGTGGCTCTCTCTCTCCTGAGCTCCTGAGGTTGAGAGAGAGAAAAAGGGACAGAAAGACCCCTTTTGGAGTGAGTACATACATACTCCCCCCCTTTCACTCATCAGCCAGAGGTAACACCCGGTATTCTGGGCTCCCCCTCCCAGGACAGATAAGTCCTCTGACTCTTTAAGGTCAGCCACCACTAAAAGCCTCTGTCTGCTTGTTGGGGGTTATGACTTGTATTCAGCAGTCCACATTTGTTAATTAAAACCCCAGTTGGAGCTCAGCTGAGCTACAATTGCTCGCTTGGAGAGTGCTGCTGGTTTCTACCACAGTGAGGTTTTGCAGCTCAGCCTGCTGTGGGGGAAGGGGCTCTCAGCATGGTTCTGCAGCTTTTATGTACAGATTTTATGCTGTGATCTCAGCAGTCCTCCCAGTCCTGGTTGGTGTACGATGTGTGGATAGTCACGGTTGTCCCTCAGCAGTCATTCCAAATTATTTACTAGCTGTTCCTTGTTTTTTACTACTTGTTACAGAGGACTAACTAAATTCCACTTCTCTCTAAGCCACCATCTTGCCCCTCCTTCCCCTATGTATTTTTAACCATTTTAATAGATTTAATTTTTTAGAGCAGTTTTAGTTTTATAAATAAACTCACAGAAAGTACAAATAATTCCCATATGCACCTTCTCCTCCCTTTTCCTCACTATACCTCCCATGTTTTCCCCTATTGACATCTTGCATTACTGCGTATATTTGTTACAGTTGATGAATGAATATTGATACATTGTTATTAGCTAAAGTCCATTTTTTACATTAGGGTTCACTCTGTTTTGTACATTTTATGGGTTTTGACAAACTCATAATGTCACGTATCCACTATTATAGTACCATACAGAGTAGTTTCATCCCACCTCCACTCTCCCTGAATCCCTGGCAATCACTGATCTTTTCACAGTCTCAATAGTTTTGACTTTTCCAGAATGGAATCATATAGTTCAAAGCTTTTTCAGAGCAGCTTCTTTCACTTGGCAAAATGTATTTAACTTTCCTCCATCTTTTCATGATTTGATAACTTATTTCATTTTATTGCTGAACAATATTCCACTGTATGGATATACTACAGTTTGATTATTCATTTATCTATTGAAGGACTCCTTAGTTGCTTCCAATTTGGGCAATTATAAGTAAATCTGCCATAAACATTCATGTGTATGTTTTTATGTGGACATAAGTTCTGAATTCATTTAAGTAAATGCCTAGAGCAAGATTCCTGGTTCATATTGTAAGCCTATGTTTAGTTTTGTAAGATACTTTCAAACTGTGCTAGATTCTTTGGGGGATGGGGGTGGGCATGTGGATCTCCATTTGTTTTGGCTCCATTGTTGAAAAGACTGTCCCTTCTCCATTGAATTGTCTTTGCTTCCTTGTCAAAGATCAGTTTGCTATATTTGCGTGGATCTATTTTTGGGCTCTCTATTCTATTCCACTGATACATTTGTCTCTTCTTTCACTAATACCAACAGTTTTTATCAGTTTGGCTTTATATAAGTAAACCTTGAAATTGGGTAATGTCAGTCCTCCAACTTTCTTCTTCGGTATTGTGTTGTCTTTTGACTTGCTACATAAACTTTAGAATTGGCTTGTTGATATCCACAAAATAACTTGCTAGGATTTTGATTGCTTTGTATATATTGCGTAAGTTTGGAAGAATTGATATCTTAATAAAATTGAGTATTCCCATCTATGAACATGGGCTATCTCTCCATTTATTTAGATCTTCTTTGATTTCCTTCATCAGAATTTTATACTTTTCCTCATGTAGCTTTTGTACATATTTTGTTAGATTTATACCTAAGAATTTTTTGATGCTAATGTAACTGATGTGTTTTTCATTTGACATTCCAATGTTTTGTTCTGTATGTAGGAAAGCAATTGACTTTTTATATTAACCTTGTATTCTCCAATCTTGCTATAAACACTTAATAGTTCCAGGAGGTTGTTTTTTTTTTTAATTTTTGTTGATTTTTGGGATTTTCTCATAGACAATTTTGTACATAGACTATATAGACAATCATATTATCTATGAACAAAGACATATCTTCAAGTTATTGATTCTTTCCTTGGCCATGCCCATGAAGCCATCAAAGGCATTCTTTATTTCTGTTATAGTGTTTTTTTATTTCTAGCATTTTATTTCATCTCTCTGCTTACATTAGTCATCTATTATTGCATGTTATCTATTTTTAACATTAGAACCATTAGAATATTAATCTTAGTTATTTAAAATTCCTGGTCTGTTAATTTTGAAATCTCTGCCATATCTGAGTTTGGGTCTGTTGTTTGTTCTATCTCTTCACATTGTGTCTTTAGCATTTTAGTATGACTTGAAAATTTTTGTTGAAAGCTGGATATAATGATCTGGGTAAAAGGAAGTGAGGTAAACAGGCCTTTAGTGTGAGGTTCTACATTTATCTGGCTAGAAGTTAGTCTGTGTTTCCTGCTTGCTGTAGCTGTAGGTGTCAGAGGCTAAAATTTCTGCTGGGGTCTTTTTTTTTTTTTTTTTTTTTGGCTCCCTTGTTGTCTCTAGGTCTCTAGGTTCCTTTGGAGACCTCTTAAATAAGGGCTGAGCCTTGAAGTTACTTCCACTATAATTTCCACCACCCTATTGATGTGGTGGTAAGGAATGGGGCCAGTGGAAGAATTCTATAATCTTATAATTTGATCTTAGTCTTTTAGTGAGCCTGCACACTGGGCTGTGATCTTCAAAAGTGCTTTTCAGCTATTTCCTCCTTAGGTAATACAGGAAGGATTTAGAGTGCTGAAGTTGGGTATTTCTCTTCCTTCACATGGAAGGTTAAGGGGGGGGCTGGAGTTAGGTAATTCTCTTCCTCCATGTCAAAGGCTACAGGGGGTAGCACTGGGTATTTCCCTTCTCTCACACTGGTTGTGTTCTGGTAAAATCCAAGTTGATTAGGCCCTGGTAAAATAGCTTCTTTTGAGGCCAATCCTTGTTTTTTTGTTGTTGTTGTTGTTGTTGTTTTTAATAATTTCTTTAATTGCTGAATGCCTCTTTGGCTAGTATCTGGGGAATCATCATGTAGTCCTACAACTAACACATTTTCACTTTTTCACCATTTTGCTTGCAAACTACACTAAAAAAGTCTTATTTCCTCTGCTGAACATTGTTCTCCTTGACACATTACCAAATTGGTCCCTATGCTGCAATCACAAAGAATAATATTGGAAAGTATGAATATCTAAATAATTTTTAAAGTTATTAATTTCCTTCTGTTTTCAAATTATTTTTAAGTTTCTAAAGACATGGTCACAGCCGCCTGAAGCATGTCTTCTTTGCTCATCACATCACCTAGATCACTCCCAAGTACTCCTGAACTTGTGGTTGGCCTTTCACGTGAAGGATTCACCTGCTGCTGCTGCTGCTTCTGCTGCTTTTCAAAGTAGGCTTCTCTTCTCTTCTGTAACTCTTCTGAAGTAAGATTTGTACCTAATGTCTGTGGAGTATCTTGAGCTACATTTCTAGAACTACCTTGCATACTGAGCTGAATAGCCCTGCGGATATCTGCTTTTTCATCTTCCATGTCAATTTCTTGGTGACTTAGTGCCAAAGCCCTCTGCAAATCCTCCTCATCTTCATCTAAGATTCCCGATCCATCATTTGCTTCTAAGACTTGTTCCAGGTCTGTTTTCTGGACTCTCTGACCCTTTAGTTGAACTAATTCTTCTCCAATAAGTTTTGGTTGCTGTATCTGTTAGACTCTGATCACCTGCAGGAGTTGATCAGCTTCACAATCTGATAGAGCACCCTTAACAACAAATATAGAATAACCTTCCTGTTGTAATTGAGCCAAGAAAAGTGCAAGGTATGTATCTGATATTGATTCTGGACCCATCAATAGAAAATTCAAGTTGAACCACTGTTTTCCTAATTTTCTAACTGCAAACCAGTGTTCTTTATAATTGCATATAAATGATCTTTCATTTATAGGAACAATCCTGAGCCTTGACACTCTGGGTTGTTGAACAGGATTAGTTTTAAACCCCAAACTTTCAAGGCACTGCTTATAACCTGAACAGAGAAAAAAACACTGTCATCCATATTTCCAGAAGGCTGCTGTAAAAATGTGCAGTAGTCTTCACTAGTGACTCCTCCTTCTGCCATTCTCATCCTCTCTTCTTCATCCAGCTGATGTGCAATTGAGGATATTTCCACAGGGCTAAAATATTCCCCTTGCAATAGATTTTTCAAGTAATGTTGAGCACAAAGTGAGCCTTCTTGTTTCTTGTGGAAGATGGACTCTATGTTTACTTCCAATTCTTTTCTTAAGGAAAACTGAAACCTCAAGGACTTCTGGGAATATTTCAGAATGGTTACTTTTTCCCTCCCTCTGCTGGAAGTATGAGATTTTTTTGCAGTCTTCACAATGAGAACCTGATGGGGCTCCTGGAGGTAAAATTCCTGAATGCATGGGGGTCACTCTAAAATTGGGCACCCAGGAGTTTTTAATTATCAACCTAGTCCACATGGAGCCTCCAGCAATTCTCAATTACAGTTCAAGTGTTCCTACCAGAATGAACCAGAGGCGAGCTTCCATCCCTGTGCTTCCACTCCAGGCAAGCTGTGATTCGTTGTTTCTGCCTGTCTCTCCAGTTCTCAGGGAAGCAGCTTACCCTGTGATCTCAATTCTCTATTGGATATAAGAAGAGTTGTTTTTCAGTTTGTTCAGCTTTTTTCCTGCTGTTAGGACAGGAGTGACAACTTCGAAGTGAAACCAAAGATTGCATTTTTATTAAAGAAACATTTGGGTTATTTTCTTCTTCTTTTTTAATTAGAGAGGCTGTAGGTTTACAGAAAAGTCATGTAAAAAATACATTTCCATATGCCCCCCTATTTTTGACACTTTGCATTAGTGTGGTACCTTTGTTACAGTTGCTGAAAGAATATTAAAATATTGCTGTTAACTATGGACCATAGTCCACATTAGGTGTATTTTTCCCTATACACCACCTTATTATTAATACTTTGCAATAGTGCCATACATTTATTATGCCAGGTGTATTACATTAATTGATTTTGTTTTGTTGAATCACCCTTGCATACCTGGGATAAAACCCACTTGATCATGGTTTGTAATTCATTTAATATTTAACGTGCTGTTGAATTCAATTTGTAAGTATTTTCTTGAGGATTTTTGCATCTACATTAATTAAAGAAATTGGTCTGTAATTTTCTTTTCTTGTAGTAACTTTATCTGGCTTTGGTATTAGGGTGACATTGGCTTCACAGAATGAGTTAAGTAGTGTTTCCTCCTCTTCAAGTTTTTGGAAGAATTTGAGCAGGATTGGTATTAATTCTTCTTGGAATGACTGGTACTATTCACCAGTGAAGCCATCTGGTCTGGGCTTTTCTTTGTTGGGAGTTTTTTGATGACTGATTCAATCTTTACTTGAGTTCTGTTGGGTCTTCCATTTCTTCTAGAGTCATTGTAGGTTGTTTGTGTGTTTCAGGAAATTTGTCCATTTCATCTAAGTTATCTAATTTGTTGGCATATAGTTGCTCATAATATCCTCTTATGATCCTTTTTATTTCTGTGGAGTCAGTAGTATGTTCCCTCATCTCATTTCTGATTTTATTGATCTGCATCTTCTTTTTTTCTTTGTCAGTCTAGGTAAGGGTTTGTCAATTTTATTGATCCTCTCAAAGAGCCAACTTTTGGTCTTGTTACTTCTCTCAATTTTATTTTTGTTTTCAATTTCATTTATTTCTACAAAAATCTTTGTTGTTTCTTTCCTTCTGCTTGTTTTGGGATTAGTTTGCTGTTCTTTTTCTAGTTTCTCCAGGTGTGCCATTAAGTCTTGATTTTAGCTCTTTCTTCTTTTTTTAACAGGCACTCAGGGATACAAATTTCCCTCTCAGCACTGTTTTCAGTGCATCTCACAAGTGTTGATATGTTGTGTTCTCATTTTCATTATTCTCGAGATATTTACCAATTTCTCTTGCAATTTATTCTTTGACCCACTGATTGTTTAAGACTCTGTTGTTTAACCTTCATGTATTTGTGAATTTTCCAATTCTCTGCTTGTTATTGTTCTCCAGCTTCCTTCCATTATGGTCAGAGAAAGTACTGAGTATAATTTCAATCTTTTTAAATGTTTTGAAACTTGTTTTATGGCTCAACATGTAGTCTACTCTGGAGTATGATCCATGAGCACAAGAGAAGAATGTATATCCTGATGTTTTGGGGTGGAATACTCTGTATGTGTCTGTTAGGTCTAGTTCATTTATCATATAGTTCAAGGACTCTGTTTCTTTACTGATCTTCTGTCTAGTTCTTCTATCTATTGATGGGAGTAGTGTATTGAAGTCTCCAACTATTATTGTGGAGACATCTATTTCTTCCTTCAGTTTTGCCACTGTTTGTCTCATGCATTTTGGGGCACATTGGTTGGGTGTATAAATATTTATGACTGTTATTTCTTCTTGGTGGATTGTTCCTTTTATTAACATATAGTTTCCTTTAAAGTTTATTGTCTGATATTAGTATAGCTACTCCAGCTCTTTTCTGGTTACTGTTTGTGTGGAATATCTTCTTCCAACCTTTCTGTGTCCTTGAGTCTAAGATGCATCTCTTGTAGATGGCATATAGATGGATCATACTTTTTTAATCCATTTTGCCAACCTCTGTCTTTTGATTGGGGAGTGTAATTTATTAACATTCAATGTTATTGCTGTAAAGGCATTACTCACTTCAACCATTTTATGCTTTAGTTTTTAATATGTCATATCTTATTTTTTGTCTCTCCTTTTACCCTTACTGATAATCTTCCTTTCTAACTGTATTCCAAACATCTCTCTCCCGTCTTTTCCTTTCAGTCTGCAGAACTCCCTTTAGTATGTCTTGTAGGGTTGGTCTCTTGTTGATGAACTCTCTCAGTTTTGGTTTATCTCTGAATATTTTAAACTCTCCCTTATTTTTGATGGACAGTTTTGCCAGCTAAAGAATTCTTGGCTAGGATGATCCTGGATGGGATCTGAGGATGGAGGAGAGGAGGCTCAAAGGGACACAGATGGGACATAAGAAAAAAATAAAAGGAAATATAGAATGAAAACTTTGTATCAATGTTGAATTTCTTGAACTTCTTAGCTGAGCTTAATGGGATTGCATAAAAGAATGTTTTTGCTCATGGGAAATGTATATGTGAATTATACTGTTTGTTCAAGGATGTGTGCAGCTTGCTCTCATATGTGCAGAAGACAGAGCAATAGATGATGGATGATAGGGAGGGAGGGAGGGAGGGAGGGAAAGAAAGAAATGGTGGTGTGACAGGATGTTAAAGTTAGTGGATCGGGATACTGGGGGAGGGGAGTCGGGGTATGCTGGAGTTCCGTGTATGGGGTTTGTATTGTTTTTGCAACTGTTCCTGTAAGTTTGAATTTATTTTAAAATAAAATTAAAAAAAAAATTCTTGGCTAGCAGTTTTTCTCTTTCAGTAGCTTAAAAATATCATAGCACTGCCTTCTGAAGTCCATGGTTTCTGATAAGAAATCAGCACTTACTCTTATCACTATTCTCTTGTATGTGATGAATCACTTTTCTTTTGGTTTCAGGATTCTCCCTTTATCTTTGGCATTTACCACTCTGATTAGCATGTATCTTGGAGTAGGTCTATTAAGATTTATTTATTTGGAGTACATAACTCTTCTTGAACATGTATATTTATGTATTTCTTTACAGTTGGGAAATTTGGGGCCATTATTTTCTCAAATATTCTTTCTGCACCTTTTCCCTTCTCCTTCTGGGACAATGCATGATGCATATATTTGTGCACTTTGTGCTGTCATTCAATTCCCTGAGGTCACACTCAATTTTTTCCATTCTTATCTCTATCTGTTCTTCTGTCTGTGATATTTCAATTGTCCTCTCATCTAGTTTGCTGATTCCTTCTTTCTGCCTGCTCAAATTTGCTGTTGTATGCCTCTAGGGTATTTTTATTCTCTTGTATTGTGCCTTTCATTCCCATAAGTTCTGTTATTTTTCTATTCATACTTTCAAATTGTTCTTTATGCTCACACAGTGTCTTCTTAATATCCTTTATCTCTTAAGCCATATTTTCCTTCATCTCCTTGGATTTAGGAGATTTGTTTGAGCATCTTTGATTAGTTATTCCAAATTCTGTGTCTCTTCTGAAGTTATAATTTTTTCCTTTGACTAAGCTATGTCTTCCTGTTTCTTAATATGGCTTATAATTTATTGCTGATATCTAGGCATCTGATTATCTTGATGAGTATACTCTAAAAGTCAGCCTCTCTCTCTTGCCTATGGTTTTATTGTTGATTGGCTTTGTGTGGAGGCTCTTCTTTGACACTTGGTTCAGCATATGTTATTCCTTTAGAATTGCCTGTGTTTGACTGATCAGATGTTTTTCAGCTCCTTCATCTGATTCTTGCCCTGAGTATGGACTACAATTTTTAAGATTGCAGAATTTGCGCAATTGTTTCACCCCAGGGAAAAACTTCCTTTCCTCTGTTCCTTCTCTGGGAATTTGGATCTCTTCTGTTTGTTTTGGTTTTACCTCTATAATTTTTTTTAATTCCTGCTGTTAATTCTCCTTTCATTGTCTCTAGCTGCTTTTGCCTGAGAGAACTTTCCAGGTCAGTGTTTCCCAGCCAAAACAAGACCACAAAGGGGGCACAGACCAATTCTAAAGAGCTCTGGGAGAGGGTCAGGAAAGACGCCAAAAGGACTTTTTGATGGCTCCCTTAAGCTGCACTTTCCTGGCCTACCCAGCAGATGGTGCTCTTCAGCAAACTTTTCACGACAGCCCTAAGGGAGTCCTTTATCTTTAAATCTCCTCTGCTTTCACCTCTGTTGGAGGCAGGGTTGAAACAAAGGTGTGGTCATCCCAGTCTGGGGAGGGCAGAAAGAGCCAGGACCTAGCAATCTAAACTCACCTATCAGGGGCCAAGAGCAGTTCTTGACCTTGCCCCCCACTGCTCTTGGGGAAGAGGGCTTCCACATCCCTCTCCATCCACCACAGCCAGCCAGGAACCAGACCCGAGGCAGCTAGCCCCGAGAGTGGGGGATGGGTGCCAGCAGTTGCTGCTGAGTGATTTACTCACCTTTTTTTTACTGCGATGTCTCGGTCTCTTCACCCTGCTCTTCCCTGGATGCTGTACAATGCTCCGCTGGGCTCCATGGCCCCAGAACAGTTGTTTCAGACAGTTTCTGCCCATCCACTAGCTTTTTTTTTTTGGAGGAGGAGGAATGAGCACTGCAGCCACCTACTCTGCTATTACTACTTGTCTTTTCTTGAGTTTCTTTCTAATTGGGGAGGACGCATGCCAACAAAATTAGGTTGATTTACTTATGCAAAGTAAATGTGTTATTTCATCTTTACATGTACAAGAAAAAATAGAACTAAGAATTAAGAATTGGAGAGCAAAATCTTCTGTTGTAGGAATAGTGTTAAGAAAGCATGAACTAAATTATCATGCAAAAATTTCAAGATTCTCCTCATCTCATTTATTTGGAAAACAACTCCACCCATGCAAACTTTAAAGACCATTTGAAGAACAATGCAGTTAGGTCAGGGAAGCTTGTCTGCTGAAATGAAAAAGCCCAGAATCAGTTTCAGGGGTGAAAGTATTCCAATGTTGGAGCTAGTTCTAGCTCAGGATTAATTTCACTACAACATACTGTATTGTACTTATTACTGTCACTGTGGCCTAAAGAATACTGTACCAGTCAGGTTTCTCCAGAGAAACAGAACCTATAGGATAATGTGTGAATATACACACACTTATATACAGCGAATAATTAAGAGCGTTATTATAAGGTATTGGCTGATGCAGTTGTGTTGGCTGGCAAGTCTGGATTCCATAGTTAGACTGCAGACTGAAAATTCTGGTAAAGGTGATGATAAAGTTTTGAGTCTGAATTCCTTAGGGGAAGCTGGCAGGCTGTAAGTTCCAGTGCAAGCTGACATTGAAGTCTGGAGGCAAAATTCTTCTGACTTCTGGGCATTCTTACTGTTAAGACCTCCAACTGATTGGATGAAGCCCCCACCCACATTATGGAGAGTAATTTCCTTTACTTAAGGTCAATTGATTGTAGATACTAATCCCATCTTTGAACTTTCTCCACAGTAACAACTAGGCCAGTATTTGACCAAACAACTAGACACCATAGCCTAGCTGAATGGTCACATAAAATTCACCATCGTAAATACTCTCTCTCCTAGTGAGCCTAACAACTGATGGCTTGAGGATTAAAAAGTGTTTGAAAAGTTATGAATAGTTTTAATTAGCCAAAAGTATTTCAAAGGGTAGTGACACCTGTATGATTGAGTTTCTGCCTTATTTGTCTAGGTCATCCTCCAGGCTTTTTGTTGTTTGTTTTTAATTCTGGACTTGATTTCTGCTTTGTTCTTAACAGTCCTTCTGGAGCATCAGTTCTGCCTATGAACCCAATTTAGTACCCAGAAAATATTAACTGCTGCTAGATTTCCTTACATCTGCCTCATGCTATCTTTACTCCCTTTTGGTTGCTTGCTTAAAAATGCCTTATCACAAAGTTCCTCCTGCCTTTCAGCCCTTCCTTCATTTGTCCTGTGGGATCCTTCCCTAAGCAACAGTCATATTCCCATGAGTTTATTTGGTGCCCAAGTCCAAATTCTTGCCCTTCTGGTGGGGAGGGATGTGGTGGGGGTGGTATCAGAAAGACAGTGATGGATAGAGGCTAATAGTTTGTATATAGGGCCACATACCATCTGGATTAATTTCTGTTTCAATTGATTCAAGCTGTGTGACTTTGGGCAAATTATGTAATATCTCAAGTATCTTAATACTGTAAAGTGCTTGACTTGCCTGGCATGTAGTAATTTCTCAGAAAATGTTATTTATTATTATTGTTATTTATATTATTATTATTTGTATTACTGAGGCTACAAAAATTAGCAGGACATGCTTCCTTCCCTCAAATAGCTTACAGACTTTATGTAAGTACAAGAGTACAAAGAAATGTTTTTGTTATTCTGGAAGAAATACATACAAATAACACACAACTACAAAGGTTATTGTTTTAACTGAGAAAGTCCATGTAGATGCAATTAAAAGAGGCACTTGAGCTGATTTTTGAAAAATCAGTAGATCTTTCCAGGCAAAGGCCAAGTTGACATATGGCCAAAGTGGTAGTTTGCTCATAAATATAGAGGTAAGAGCCCAGTAATTTGAATAAAGGTAGAATACATGAGTGGGACTCAGAACAAGACTGACTTGATGCTGCCTTGCCAAGCTACTTACGAGGTCCTCCTTAGAATCTCAATGCCTGGGAAGAAAACCACTCCCAGTTTCAGTATGAGGTGGAGACTAAGATGCTTTAGTTGTTTGTGGGGATTAGAATGTGAAAACATAGAGGCAAGCAGATCATCCACAGAATAAGTACTAAGCAATGTTTTCATAAGAAAATGCATTTAGAATAGCAATTTACATTGTTGGAGGTAGGAGTAATAATCTTAAACATAATAATTATAATAAAAATAGCAAGTATAACTATCACCTGAGTGTCTCCTATTTCTTCCAGCTTTTATCTTTCTTTTCCTTCTCCCTGATTCAGTCTCCCTTACCCTTCTTGCTTTGCCTGCCTTTCCTTTTTTCCAATGTTTCCTCTCTTTCCTTTAACTTTTCTTCTCCCTTAAAGCCCACTATATAAAATTTTAGTGTATTTTTAAAGTTTGTTTCATTAAGAATTGTTCTCTCTTAAATTTTAAATCAGGTATCAGTTTCCAGCGACAACACAAAAATATATACTAAAAAAGTTTCTTGTTAGGAAACACATAAAATGTTGGATATAACAGAAGTCTTTTTAAATGCATAGCTGAGCTCACATAAAAAGGAAAGAAATTTTCCAAAAGACTGAAAACCATGTGCTAAATTGATGCTAAAGTTATGTGTGTCCTCAGAGCATTTGCCAATCTCCATGACCTGGAAGCTTGGATTTTAATAGTCATATAGGTGAGAGAAAGCAAGGTCTGTACAGGATGGGGAGTTAGAACTAAAATGTCTTCATAAACCTGAAACCTTCAAAGGGTATTTACATGCACTGAAAATTCAAACGGAGAAATACATGTCCACCTGCAGAGAGAAATAATAAGACAAGTCATCTGTCTTGTCCTGGACACTGACTGGCAATAAAAGTCTTTCATGAGAATTCATAATCATAGTCCTCCCTCACTTGGGTCTGGAGTTTGTCTTTATACTACATGGAAACCCCAATTAAATTAAAATGGTGCTGGGATGGTATCAACCTATGGCATCTTGCAAAAGCAAAATTAAATCCTTTCTCTAAGGGCACATTCCCTGGCAAGACTCCCCAGGCTTTTTAAAGAAAAAGTCCAGAAGAACATAAGTTTGTAATCCAAAATTAGAAAACACATAAGAAAACAAGCCACCATGATCAAGAGTCAGCAAAAAACAAAAAATAAAAAACAAAAAACAAAAACAAAAAAGCACAATAAAAAGCAGGAGTTTATCCCCCATGTTACCAGGGTTTTTGGATACTGAACAAAAATATAAAATAAGTATGTTTAAAATGAATTTATCAGTCAAGATCCCATTCAAACTAAGCAATTCAAGGAGAGTTTAATAAAGGCATTATTTACAAAGGAGGAGCAGGATTGAGAAAAACCTCAAGGAAGTAGCCAGGGCTAGTAATAACCTATAACCCCAGTAGGCCTGAAGAAGGGAAAATCGTTACTGAAATCTGGAGGCACGAAGAGCTGTGTGGCCAGAAGCTGTGACAGAAGCCGTGGCCTACATTCAAGGGATGCAGCCAGCCTGCCGCAGCACAGAGAAGGAGTGTTGAGTTAAGCATTGGGAGAAGTCATATTGGCTCACTCTCCTTCCTCCCTCTGTTTGTCCAGCATCCAGAGGGCAAGGAGTTCACTGATGTGATGCATTCAGGTGGAGAGCAGGTCTGGAGAGGCAAATGGAAGCTATCCTGAGAGACATTTAAAGAATTAAATGGGACAAATAAAAAATATGAACAAGGAAGAAGACACTAACAAAGTTTGCCATTCAGATGTGAAAACAAGTAGAACTTCTAGAAATTAAAAACTACTTATAATTCTTAAAAGTAAAAACTCCTTGGATGGCTAAAACAATAGATTAGACCAAATGATAGAAAAATTATGGAACCAGGAGAAACACCTCAAGAAATTGCACCCTATATAGCACAGAATGCAAAGGAAATGAAAAATACAAAAGATAATTTAAAAATATGGAATATGAGAAAGTCTAACATATACCTAATTGAAGTTCTAGAAGATAAGAAGAGAGAGAATGAGAGAGAAGTACTATTTGAAAATAATAGGTGAAAACTTTCCAGAGTTGATAGCAGACAGCTATAATTAAAAGAAAATTCACACTTAGACATATGTGAAATGGCAGGATGACACATTTATAAAGCTGCAAGAATAAAAAAGTTTACCTTCAAAGGAATGACAATTAAATAAACAAAAATGGAAGCCTGAAGACAATAAAAATATTTGAAGATACTAAGGAAAAATTGTTACTTTACAAGCATATACCCAGTTAAGCTATCACTCAAGAAAAATACTTCAGACAAACAGAAACTGAGAGAATTTATCAAGAAGACATCTTGTTAAAGGGATTTCCAAGTATATACTTCAAGAAGAAATAAAATGATCCCACAAGAGAGGTCTGAGATGCAAGAAGGAATGCTGAGCCAAGAAATTGGTAGACTTAAACAAATAGAAATAAAATGAAAATAAGGTAAGTTTAAAACTCAACTTCATAATCTCCAAGGTTCTTTATTATAGTTGTATAATACTTGTAATTTCCTTGTATTAAGTTGTTTTCTACTTCAATGTACAGGTCTTGTGTGTGTGTGTGTGTGTGTGTGTGTGTGTGTGTGTGTGTCTGTATTCAAGCACCAATCCATTCTTTAGCCTAAGATAATAGCATTTATAATCCTCCCCCAAATAAATACCCTTCTCTATTCCTGCCACTCAAAGCCCTGATATTTTTACTGATCTACTATGGACTTGGAGGAAACATAAGTATCAATTATAAGAAGGAGATAAAGGTAGACAGATACATTTTAATTATGGCTAGCAATTTTTAACTTTTCCATCATGAATAAAGGCAACTCTATAAGAATCTACAAAATCAGAGTACTGCACAAGATTTAGCCTTTTCTTCATAAAGTAGGACAGTTCTGAGTTGTCCTACATACAAAATAGTCAATGCTGTGAATTATTTAAACTGAAATAAGCCCACTGTATTTTTGATGATTTACAGGTGAATAGGACTTGAACAGTCCATAATTTGAAAACTGAAGGTAGATAGAAGTTCCCTGATAAAAGTAATTGGAATAATAAAATAAGATTTTCAATGCATTGTAGATTAAATAAGTAAGAAAATTTAAAGATATTTTTAGATAGCTAAAAACGGTACTGGAGAGGAAGTTAAAGAAAACACTAGAAGATAAACTTCAATGATAAGAAAACAAGCATTGAGAAGAGATACTTCAAATAAAGCATGAGTTACCAAAAAAAAAAAAAAAGTAGTAAATAATTAATTTCCCAAGTAAAGTGAGCAACTCTAACCTGTTTGATGTTTTTCTTTAACCTCAATGATTGTTTATTTATGTTACATTTTATTACATCACTAATAAAGCAGTAGAAAGCTCTGTAGCCACATAATTTATTAATAAATTAACTTCTTATAACATTTAATAGAAACTTTAAGCAAAGTGATTATCCTAATTCTACAAATGCTGAAAATATGGGGGTGGGAGTGTTCCCTTTAGATCTAAAGAAGAAATACCTATGTTCTTAAATTTTCCCTGTTATCTCAAAATGTAAGAGATTTAGAAGAAGAAAATAAAAATAACCTAAGCATGGAAAAATGGAATCAGATTCAAAATGGGAAATGAGGAAAAAAAGCAAACGGATTAGAAATGCACATAACACTCTTAATGGATCACTTCTTAAATTCCCTCAATCATTTCTTCCTTTCACAAGTCTAAAAACAATCTATTATTTGAATTAAATTTAGATATAACTGAAAAGTGAGAATTTCTTCTACTGCTTAGAAGTAGTAAACCCAAGTTTTTGGAAATACGTATGTTAAACTCATCCTCCACCAACCTTGGTGATACCTTGATTTCAGACTTCTAGTTTCCGGAACTGTGAAGGAATAAATTTGTGCTTTTTAAGCCACTCAGCATGTGGTACTTTGTTATGACAGCCCTGGGAAATGAATGCACTCAGTTTCCTCATATGTAAAATGGGGTAATTACGTTACCTCAAATGTTTGTTAAGAGAATTAAAAAATTAATGTTGCTAAAGTGCTTACAACAGTGCCTTGGAGTTCTCTATTTGTGTTAATTAAGTAAATATACATTATTTTACTTAATCCTCCCAACAACTCTAGAAAGTTGGTATTTTTATCCCTGCTTCAAAAATGAGGAATCTGAAGCTCAGTTAAGAAGAGATTAAATGATTTATCCAAGAGTACAACTTGCCCAACTAATATAAGGCAGGGTTAGGATTTGAATCAAAATATTTCTGACTAAAATCCATGTTCTTTCTACAATGTCACACATTGCCTCATTTTCTCAAAAGCTTAGCCATTTTTCCCCCAATGTTTATATACCACATAAATGCTAACAATAACAGAAATTTTAAATAGAGAAAGAGTAAATGACCTTCAATTCCTCTTTATGAAAGAGGATGACTTTCAATCCCTCTTTCTGAAATCTTATAATTTTCCACATTTTCTTCTAATTTATGTCTATATTAATAAATAGTCACATGTCTTATTGAAAGTGTACAGTTATGTATTTTGATTACTTTCATCTAAAACTGTGGATGATATTACTAGTGCTCACAATATCATGTTGTCCTTTCTCTTCCTGGACTACAGGAAGTATTATATATTTCCCAGGCCCTTGCAGTGACTAGAGGTGGTCACATTCAGTCCAAAGTACAGAAGAGCAGGTATGACTTCTCTGTCTTCCTCTCTTCTCACACGCAGTGACCAGCAAGATCAGGTGTTCCAGATGATGCTGCTAAATTATTAAGCCTCTGTAGCATCAATTTCTGAATGACTGTGTGGAACAGACATCCCTAACCTCAGTCCTGATGCACGCTGTGTATGTAAAGTGAGTAATAAATAAACTTTTATTGTATTACACCACCGAGATTTTGGAGTTGTTACTGCAGCATAACTTAGCCTTATCCTGATTAATAAGAAAATAACTGATTTCCATATTGTTTCATGTTTTTCAAAACTATACTTTCTAATTACTGCAAATATTTCTTAGGGTTATGTCATATAATTTCCTAACTCTTCCTCTAGTGTTGGCCATTTAGATATTTATCTAATTTCTCAATAGTGTTCATAATTTTACAATAACCATATCTGTAGAGATTAAATGCTGGAAAATTCAATAGAAGCACATAAAGGTTAGATAAATAGCCATCTTTGGTGCCTAGTGCTTCAAGAAATGGACACAATTGGGCACTTATAATAATACCACTGAATAAAGAGCTACATATCAAAATTCGATAAAATGATAGAACATACTTTTTCAATGATATAAAGGTCTTAAGGAAAGGAGTGAAGACAACAGACAATAATGAAGACATTCTTTGATGAAGAAGTAGCTAAATGAGAGCTGGGATCTAAAAATGAAAAGGGATAACTGAATGTTCAGCAGGATTGATTGTATAGATCCAGAAACAGAGAGCATAATACTGTGTGATGGTAGCACAATGTTGTAACTACACTGAACAACAATGTCCATGAGTAAGGCTGAAAGAGGTGGGATAGGGGCATGTATGACACCTGAGGTAAAGATAGAAGATAAAGACTGGGACTGTTTAACTTAGCAAAAACTGGAGTGGTCAATGATTGTGACTAAATGTACAAATATAAAACTGTTCTTGCATGTGGAAGGACAAATGAATGTCAACCATGCAGAGAGATGGAAAGGGGATGGTATTGGGGAAAAAAACATAATCAAAGCAAATTGGAGTCTATGGCCAAAAGTAACATTGTAATATGCTTCCATTAAATGTAACCAAGGCAATATACCAAAGCTAAATGTGTATGAGAGGGGGATATAAGGGAGGGATGTGGGATTCTTGGTAGTGGTGTTGCTGTCTGACCCTATTATTATACTGTATTGTATGATATTTTTTCTTTTTATTATTTTTTATTATTCATTAAAAAACTTTTATTCATAGTAGTTAATATGTTCAAGTGTTGACTGTGGTGATAAATGCACAAGTGTATGATGATATCATAAACATCTGATTGTACACTGTGGATACTTATATGGTATGTAAATATAGCTCTATAAAATTGTATGGAAAAATATAAACAGGAATAAAAGTGCTGGAGAAAACACGGAGAGATGGATGTACGAATATACTGTTGGTTAGAAGGCAGAATGGTATAGTCTTTCTGGAGGACAGTGGGGTGGTTCCACACAAAGCTAAGTATGTGGGTGCCATAAGGTCCTGCATCTTCATTAGGGGGCATATACTTGGAGGATCTGAGAGCAGGGATATGAATGGACATTTGCACACTGGTGTTTATGGAGACAGTATGCATGACTTGCAATGGGTGAAGGGGGCCTAAGGGTACATTGACTGAGGAACACACTGGTGTTTATGGAGACAGTATGCATGACTTGCAATGGGTGGAGGGGGCCTAAGGGTACATTGACTGAGGAACAGAATGGTGAACCGTGGTGTGTGCATACAATGGAATATTCAGCAACTGCAAGAAGGAGTGAAGCTGTGAGACAGGCAGCAAAGTGAATGGATCCTATAGACAGCATTTTGAGCAAACTATGCCAGAAACCAAGGCAAACACTATAATGCCTCACCAATATAGACTAACTACAATGTGTAAACTCAGAATTGAACCTTAGAGCACAGCTTATCAGGGGAACACTTATTGTACTGGTCCCTAGATTGTAAGCTCTTACAGTAGTCACATCTATTCCTGAATTGTAACAACTATCTCCAGATTCTGAGATGCTGATCCCTTTGTATATAACCTGATCAATCCCTGGAACTTTGGGTATCTGTGTGACAACTGAAACTCAGACCTAGAACTCGGCAGATATCAATGTCAGTATTAGCACATATAGCAACGGTTAAAAAAAAAAGCTGGAAAAGAGTCCAGACTTCAACTAGAGATATGAATGAAGCAGATGTGGTTAGGACTAGGGCAAAATTGGCCAAAGGGTAAAGGACAATACTGACAGCATTTTAAAACTTCAGATTCCATGTAAGACCAAGGGAAGAGATGTTTAGTTGGTGCAAGATCTATATTTCATAAACAATTTAATTCATACAGTTTGTTCAAATACCATAATTACATGGAACTTCGAATAGGAAGTGAGACCTGGTAGGTTTGCATAGGTTACTATGAAATAGTGACACATCCCAAAATAATTTGGACAGAGAATAAAAATATAATATGCAACCCTCCCCTGAGGAGCTGGGGGAAAATGCAGAGGTGTTGGGTTTGTTGCTGATGTTCTCACAAACATTGAGGAATGGCGGTTTGGTGTGCTGAGCCCTCTATCACAGGACTTGCCCTTATGACGCTCGTTTCTGCAAAGGAGAGGATAAACCTGATTATAATCACGCCTAAGAGTCTCCCCAAGTACCTCTTTGTTGCTCAGATGTGGCCCTCTCTCTCTAGCTAAGCCAACACAGCAGGTGAACTTACTGCCCTCCCCCCACTACCTGGTATCTGACTCCCAGAAGTGTAAATCTCCCTGGTAACGCAGGATATGACTCCTGGGGATGAATCTGGACCTCGCATCTTGGGATTGAGAACATCTTCTTGACCAAAATGGGGATGCAAAATGAAACGAAATAAAGTTTCAGTGGCTGAGGGATTCCAAATTGAGTCGAGGGGTCATTCTCATGGGCATTCTTATGCACTATATAGATAACCCTTTTTAGGTTTTAATGCATTGGAATAGCTAGAAGTAAATACCTGAAACTATCAAACTGCAACCCAGTAGCCTTGACTCTTGAAGACAATTGTATAGCAATGTAGCTCACAAGGGGTGACAGTGTGATTGTGAAAGCCTTGTGGATCACACTTCCTTTATCCAGTGTATAGATGGATGAGTAGAAAGATGGGGACAAAAACTAAATGAAAAATAGGGTGGGGGGGATGATTTGGGTGTCCTTTTTTACTTTTATTTTTTATTCTTATTTTTACTTTTTCTGGTACAAGGAAAATGTTCAAAAAATAGATTGGGGTGATGAATGCACAACTATATGATGGTACTGTGAACAACTGGTTGTACACTTTGGATGACTGTATGGTATGTGAATATATCTCAATAAAATTGAATTTAAAAATGAAAAGGGATAAAGATATTGGAGTTGTGAGAAAAACAATTGAAAGGTTTCTAAATAGAGTCAGCATTATAAGGAAAGAAGGAATGAAAAAATATACAGACGCTCCCTATAGGTATTTATTAGTATGTGAAAAAAGAGAGGATGATGTTGGCCTGAGGTTATATATATACATACATAGAGAGAGAGAAAGAGAGAAATATTGGAATTATGAATTTACTAGAAGGACACTTAGTAATCTGCTAAGCATGATCCTTATTTTAAAGATGAGAAAATGCAAGTTCCCAAAAGGTTAAGCCAAAATCTCAATTAGCCACATAAGACAGCTTCTGTTTCTTCCATTGTTCAGATTCCTCCGTCTTCTGTACTTCATGAATGAAATCACTAAAAATTTGGGACACACAAACCAAATCAGGAAGTGATTTGAACACTGAAGATAAACTTTTCCCATTTTAGGCAAAAGATTAGCAATCATAAGTCTGTAATATTAACAAAAATCAAACATCAAAAAAGCAATTAGAAGAAGAATCAGGGAGAAAAAACTTAGGCAAAAATGCATACTGATTAAACAAACTCCTTGTAGCAAAAGGTACAATTGTGTTCAATAAGTCTGATGTTTAATTAACTATTTTAGATATGTTGGTTCTTTGTTTCAAAATGAGAATTGGGTATTTGCTTAAAACTAAAAAGAATGATAAGTTCAGAAAACATGATAATTTTGTCAGTTATATTATTTTTCATGGCTGTATTCAAGTTTTTGCCTCATCTGATAAAGCTAAATGCCCTGCTTCTGAGATGCTAAATTCCATGAGGTTGAGTATGCAGTAGTTGTATTTGTAACTAAAAATGTGAAACACTTAAAAAGTAAAATCTGTAACTTATAAACCAAGCTCCAATGATAAAAAAGTACTTTTAATACCTGCAATATGAATTTTATAATATATCAAAGTATGTGTATATATAATAGTAACTTGGAAAAGAAAACTCTAAAATACATTGCATATATATCTATTTTTATTCTTAAGTTTCTAAAGAATTTTCAGAGGGAAAAGGAAGAACAAAGAAAGACACATGACTTCAAATTCTCCAGAAATATTACATGTCGGTGACTCAGTCAATCACATGACTGGCAAGCAGCCAAATCCAATTAGCTATCATTGTCCTAACATCAAGTAACTAAGAAATTTTGGTTGCCTTTCCGCTTTAAAGAGCATACACATTCTAAGGCAAAAAGCCAATATTTAGAAATGAAACTAATCTTGTAGCCAGATATTTAGTGTTCCTTCCAAGGCCCTTTACCCTAGTGTAATTTTACGTGTGCTTGATTCCTGACTTTATCACAGAGCTATTTTATATAATGATTTCAATTTTATAATGAAAAAAAAATAGACATTGTATTCAGCCTGCCATTCAGAGCCCAAATCAGTTTAGAGATCTATTTCATAGCCCCTGAGACTGAATGAATCAGAGGGTGCACAATTTCAGAAGTAGACAATGTAATTCAAAAGGTCAGAAAAGTGAACAAGCTGTTAAAGATAGAAGTGCCTTAGAAGTCCATGATATGGCTGATTTTTACAAAGAAATGGAGGGTTTTTATAAAAGAAGTGCTGTCTGAAATTTGTAGATTTATGTAGTTTACAGAGAAAAAATGAAAGAACCAGTAAAGTTCGATCATTTCTTCATCAATCATTCCTTCTTCAAAAGTTAAGACTAATACTACTGCTAATAAGAATAATAGCTATGATCATATTAGGTGTTCATCAAACATCATTTCACTAAACCTCATAGGATATTTTCCCCACTTTACAAATGCAGAAACTGGGGCCCACAGGAATTAAGCAACTTGCCGAAGATTATAGAACAAGTAAGTGAAAGAAGCAGGATTTGAACTCTGATCTGTTTAACTCCAAAGTCTATATTATTTGCCAAAAAAATCTTCAGAGAAGTTGTTGGGCCAGGCTGTTTTGAAGAATATATGTTTTTGAAATAATGAAGAGAATGGGAAATCTATGCAGTTATATCAGTATATACAGAGCCACAGAAAAAAGTTAGGCTTAATTGGGAAATTCCAATTGTTTGATATGATTATTAAAGATTATGTGGAACTAGATAGAGTGGATAGGTACATATTGTTAATGTACTAAATGCCACTGAATTGCATATTTTTAAATGGTTAATTTTATGTTACGTGAATTTCACCCCAATTAAAAAAAAAAAAACAGGGGAGATAAGTCACACCTTAGCTTATTGTATCCTTCTTTTTGGAAAATAGGCTAGTATTTCTTTTACAATAAGACTAACAATTAGGATGAGGTTTAGAAAATGTAAACACTAATCCCCAGAACTCCTTTTCCTTATCAGTAGAAACATTTTCAGCTTCAATGGGTTTACAAGAAAAAAGTGAATCTGTCTTATGTATGATACCTAAGGCCGCTATCTAAACCAACCAATTCATATGATTTATTTTGAAATGGATTGAGATGTGGGAAGATTACGATTTGACACAGATACATATGAGCTGTTAAACAGGTATATATTTAGCTTCATATTTTTTAAAAATTCTTATTTAATTATCTGTTCTTTTATACCATCTCTGATACTTGATTTATCAGTGAATAGAAGTAGTAAGAGGACACTATGTAACTTAAGGACATTTTTGTAAGGAAAAAAAACAGAAGATTAGACTGTGAAATGCAAGGAAATAAAAATTGAATCCTAAAATAGAAAGGAAAAATCTGAGAATATAGATAACTTTTTTAAAACTGTCTGCACTACTGATTTGGTATCTATGTAATTCTATTTAGAACTGCTTTCAAGGAATTTTGACAGGAAGAGTCTAGAAACAGTAAATAATTAAAAATAAGATACCAACTTTAAACAATGTATCCTCTAAGGGTCTAATCATACAACCCATCATAAATCACACAGATAAAAGCAGCAAATTATAGGCATGATCTGGTCATATTAGATCTCTTGACTCCTACCCACTAAAATTCACTTTTTCTGCAAATAAGTTAAACTGTATTTAATGTAAACTAAAACTATAAACATCATCCCTATCATTATTTTTCTATCTTTATTTTCATCTGTTATTCATGTACATATATTTAAAAGTTAAATAGTTCTACGGAGTTGCTATGAAGAAACAGCAGTATCATGCCCAACTCTCCCAATATTTCCTCCTCCCTAGAAGTAATTAATTTCAATTCTTGTAACTGATTTTTTAATTTACCTCAATCGTTCTAAATAACATGCACTTACTATCATTTACTTTTTAATATAGAGATTTTAAGCTAGAAATTTTTCTAAGTATGGCTTTAGCAGCATCCCAAAGTGTTTTTTTAATTTCTAAAGATAATATTCTAATCAGCATTATAATAAAAGAAAATAAATATTCAGAAGACCAATGGTACAGTGAACCCATGAATTCAGTTAAACTCAAATACCTTATCATTTTTTAAAAAGGTATTCTTATTTAATCTACAGGAAACCTATTTATTAGCATTTATTCATGGAATTCCATTCAAAAAGAAAACCTGAAAGCCAATGCATTTTAGTTTCATCAAAGGTGTTGTTGGCTTGATCAAACAAGCAAACTAAATAAAACACTATTCCAATTCAAAATAGCATTTATTTAATGTATAATCTTCATTTAATGTATCATTTGCATTCTATAAATATATATCTTCATGGTACATCAATGGCTGTTGGATTAGGACACACTGTTGTTACCTAAAATTGTAAGTTCTATAGGTCAACATGAAGAAGAAAAAATCTAAATATCGTCTCTACTCATGTGGCAACTTTCATAGTTTATTGCCACTTGTTACGATTATGGGTTCAAACTCGATTCAACAGTGTAATAGATTATCTAAGAAAACAGAAGGGAGCTTGAAATGTGGTTCTGATTCTATTTTACTAAAATTAGCTCTTCCCACATCTCTCAATGAGAAATTCCCCACATTGATGCTTCCCAGGCTTATGCACAGAGGTCATCTAGCCCAACATCCCACCCGATAGAGTAATGCCATCCACAACAAAGCTGACCTCTGCTTGAACAAATCCAGAGATAAGGAGCTCACTACTGCACAAAGAAGCTCATTCCATTTTTAGAACGTCATAATGTTTAGAGATGTTTTTAGACCTTACATCATCTTCTTATTCTCAGGATTTTTTTCTCAGGAGTGCCTATACAAAGAGGGAGTTTTTTGAGTTAGTTAGTGAATCAATCAGTGAATGAATCAGTGAAACCCCAAACTGCCTCCCAATGATTTCCACACATTCACTAATTTTTCCCCTTCTGGAGTTGTATAACTAATTCCAGTTTTTCTTCTCTTCAATGATATTTTTAAACATTTGAAGATAATTATTGTTAATCCTAAGTCTTCTCTTTGCCAAATAAGTGTTGAATTTTCTAACAGGGAACGAAGAATTATGTTATGCTCCCCTCCTGAGATAGAAATAAAAGCATAAGATAGTAATCAAATTATCAGCCTTTCTTAACTTATTAATGTATTGGATTGGAGAATGCAGCTTGTACCTGGGGCTAAAATGCCCTTTTCATTCCTCTCATTTGTAGATCTTGGGATCCATATGTTATCAGTAAAGATCTGCTGAATATTCAGTCACCCAGTTGGTCTTATCTTGCCCTGCTTTATATTCCAGCAAACTGATAGACATTCCGGCAGCCACAATAACTAGGTACAATGGATAAATGTGATCCAGTAACTACCAAACTCTCATTGTCTCACCAATCAAACAAGTCACTTCTCCTCCAATGGAAAAGAGCCAATGAAAGGTGGTGAAAAGGTTTTTATAACTTTCACCATCTGCATCACCTTCTCTGAAAATTGTTAATGTATATCTTTTTTAAAAATATAGGATCCAGATAAGAACATAATTTTCTGGAAATTTTTAGTGTATATCTTTTTTAAAATCTAGGATCCAGATGTTAACATAATTTTCCATATATGGTTCAATTGTTAGGGAATAGGAAAATGTTGTTACTTCCCCTGGTGCAAAACACTGTTATTTCTCTTCATTCCATCTAAGTTGTATTTGCACTTTTGTTAGTTATTAAAATTTATTTACTCATATAAAGTCAATATCCCTATTCTTCTCTGTAAGAATAGATCTTAAACCAATTCAACAACATACTGTACTTTTGAAAATAATTTTGAAAAAACCTATGGTCAGGATTTTTGGCATTTATAAACATTATATCTTGTTGTTTTCATTGGTAAAGGTACCAGAATGCAATATACCAGAAATGTGTTGGTTTTTCCAATGGGGATTTATTAATTTACAAGTTTACAATTCTAAGGCTGTGAAAACGTCCAAATTAAGGCATCAACAGACGATTCCTCTCTGAAGAAAGGCTGCTGGCTATCTGGACTCCTCTGTCGCATGGCCAGGCACATGGAGATGTCCAATGGTCCTTCTCTCCTGGGTTTCATTGCTTTCAGCCTTTGATTTCAGAGTCTTCCTCTCTGTTTGCTGTGTGTCCTCTCTGAGCTCCTTCTCTAAACTTCTCTGGGTGTTTCTCTCTCTTTTCTGTGTGTCCTTTATCCTCTTATAAAGGACTACAGTAAGAGGATTAAGACCCATCTTGAATGAGGTGGGTCACATCTCAACTGAAATACCCTAATCAAAGGGTCCCACCCACAATATGTCTACATCCACAGGAATGGATTAAAAGAACATGATCTTTTCTGGGGTAAATAACAGCTTCAAACCACCCACTTGTAAATCTTATGATATTCTCTTGCAATTTTTAAAAAATTTTGATGTATAGTTTTATGAGTTTTAACCCATGTATAGATTCATGTAACCACCAGAATCAAGATTCAGAATAGTTCCATTATCCCTAGAAACTCCTTTATGCTTACCTTTTTAAATCACACTCTGTTGATCATTGTGTGTTGAACTTTTATCTAGCACCTTGCTAAAACTACTGTCTTAGTTTCCCAGCTGCTAAAACAAATACCATGCAAGGGTCTGGCTTACACAATGAGAATTTACTGGCTCATGGTTTTGAGGCTAGGAGAAGTCCAGAAGTAAGGGGCTGGCTTGGCAATGCTTTCTCCCCAAAGACTGTGGTGTTCTGGGGCTGGCTGCTAACAAACCTTTGTCCTTAGCTTTTCTGTCACATGGCAATGCACATGGCAACATCTTCTTTCTCCTCGGGGTACAGTTGACTTCTGGCTTCTTCCTGTGGCTTTCTCTCTGTATGTCTGAATTTCATTCTGTTATAAAGGACTCCAGGAAATCTGGATTAAAGCCTAAGCTGATTCAGTTGGGCCACACGTTAACTGAAGTAACGTCTTCAAGAGATGCAATTTACAATGGGTCCACACCCACCAGAATGTGGCCCAAGACCAAGAATGTGTCCAAATTGGAGTACACAATTCAATCTACCACACCCATTAACTAAGTTTTATGAGTTTTTATATTTGTCTGTTTTTCAGATTCCTTAGGATTTTCTACATAAACACTCATGTCATCTGTAAGTAGGGACAGTTTTATTTTTTCCTTTCCAATCTGTATGTTCTATCTTCTTTTTCATGTCTTATACTCACTAGGTCTTCTGTATGATGTTGAATAAAAGTGGAGAGAGTGCCCATTCTTGCCTTGTTCCCAATCTTAGAGAGAAAACATTCAGTCTTTCACCACTAGGTATGATGTTCACTGCAGGTTTTTCAAGATTCCCTTTCAGACTAAAGACATTCTCATCTATTTCTAGTTTTCTGAGAGCTTTTGTCATAAACGGATATTGAATTTTGTCAAATGATTTTTCCAGATCAATTGAAATGATTATGGGTCTGTATTGCCCTAAAAATAGAGTCAGAGGAGCACCATGGTCGGGTTTCATTTTAAATCACCCTTGTGGAAATTCCGTGAGTTTTACTTCTAACATACTTTATATGGATGACATACTAATGAGAATATTAGATTCCCATTTTTTCACAATTCTCATTCACAGATGACATCTTCGTGGGTCTGATGCCAAAAGTCACATCCCAGCTGCCACCTCTAAGGGAAATCTGCTCTTAGATATTACCCAACTTTTTTACTAACCCCAGATAATACTAAAATGCCTCTGGTGCATGGAGCAGAAGATTTAAAGGTGATGTTAAAAGTATTAGCAATGACAGTTTATCATTTCTAAATGAACAAAAAGCAAAGCTAAAATATCCGTGTGACTTTCATGATTAGAAATAGCAATTTCAATTTCCAATTTTCCGTAAGACAAAGTCCTTTTATCCAAAAATTCACCATAGTGACATGAGGAGTCTTTGTATTAAAATGATCTCACTAGGTTGTCCTTAGTCTAGAAAATGTCAAAACAGAGCCACAGCTAAATCAGATTACCTCCCAATAAAATAGAGTTTACATGAAGGACAAGCAGGAGGTCTCTTAGGACCTGAAATCTAGGACTTCTGAGTGGTTGTGGATAGACTGAGAAATGCTCTCATGTGCAATTTTGATAGAGAATTTTATTAAAATCCTTCATTTTGTTTTTACCCCCTACCTTGTCTACTAACTACTAAATCTACTCAGGAATTTAATTTTCACTTTCAACGTCTCAAGAGAGTTAGAGCTCTGAAAATGACTTCAAAATATAGGTACTGTTCTTTTGTTTTCAGTTTTATTTTTCCCCAGGAATAAGTAGATCAACACAGAAATGTTCTCAGTTTAGAAATCGTAACCTAACATTCAAGACTCTCTACTGTCTAGTGCCAGCAAACCTTTGCTATGATAGTTCAAATTACTCCACTTGGCTAAAGCCAAAATGGACTGTTCGGTATTCCCCAAACATATTTGCTTTCTGCTTCCCAACCTATTCTCATGTCTCCTCTGCCTAAAATGACCTTTCCTTCACCTTGCCAATCCTCAAGGTACCTTAGACACTACCTTTCCCACACTTGCCTGATTCCCCGTCTAGCCTGTTCCTTCTCTGGATTCCCCATCTAACTTGTCCCTCCTCTCAACTCAGTCTGAATTATTCTGCCCACTGAACTACAGCAGAGCAAACTGCACCCCTTTCATCCCTCTTTTGAATCTCGATGGCACTCACTACCTTCTCATATTGTTGTAGTTACTTGTATTTAGTGTTTATGACTCACTACCTGTGACTTCCTGGAAACAAGGACCTATTGGTCTTTATATCCTTGCCCAGTGCTGTGCTTCACAGCACACTGTGGGTATTTGTACGTTTGTTTTAACCAATTGCATTATCCTGAAATTCACTGATGCTGTGCCAGTTTTTTGAAAATAGCTGCAGACTGAGAACACTGCTCAAGAGAGGAGAACTGAAATTCAGAGGTGTCACAAAATGTAACACCTAAGCATTTAAATTTCATACAAACATCAAATTACTCAGTTGTACTTAAGAGTTTAATTACAATTTTTAAGCATATAGATGTTTTTACATTTATAAACACCAGAGATTCAAAATATTAAATAGGAACTATTAAATAAGAACTTGAATTGTTCTATTTGTATATATAGTATTGTATTCACAACATACTGCATTTTAGTCTTTAATCTAAAATGAAAGTATTTATTAATAAATATACTTGGTAAAACAAAAGTTGTGTTTAACTTTCAATGAAATTTTTTTGATGATTAAGAAAACAACTCAGATTAGTAAATCCAAGCTATGTAACTAATCCCTATTAAGTTCTTTAAACTTTGATTTTACCCCTTAATTTCAATCTGAAACTCTAACCAAAAAAGACCTGACATTACTGTTAAATTTTCCCAAAGGCCTAGTAATCTTTCTGTCATGAATGAAGTAGTCGGTATAATATAGGACAGCAAAGGATCTAGACACTTAGAATCCTAATAGAAATTTAAATCAGCCTAATAAGCAGATGCAAAAGCCTTTCAACATGAAGTTTTTCATCAAGCCACAATTATTATTGTCAGTAAATGTTGGAATTTAATCAGATGTAGCATGTTGTTCTTTGTTTGCATTTGTATAGCATATGTTTTTGGCTGAATTTCTTATTTGGTAAGGTGAGTGAAGGAAAGGCAACAAAACTAAACTACTTGACTACTGTTAACAAGGCCTGCCTGTCACAGCATATCCTAGCTCTTAGAATGTATATAACATCTGTCAACAACTACAGTGCTTGTTATATTCTAGGTACTTTAACAAGTGCTTTATATACAAGAATTAACTTAATCTTCACAACTCTTTGAGATAGGTACTATTATTATCCTATCTTACATATGAGGAAACAGGATCAGAAAGGTTAAGTAACTCACCCAAGAGCATCCAGCTAGTAAGTGGTATAGCTAAAATTTGAACCCAATAGATGTGGCTCTAGAGTCCTTATGCTTAACCACCACACTATACAGTCTCTTAGTGCAGCCAGCTGTTACAAGCCAGAAGAAATTTGTAAATCAACTTTCTACTGCCCTAATAAGAGTTACCAGGCATTTGGGAGGCACTACTGGTCAGCATCCCCCTGTTTGAGAGTCTGTGGCTACAAGGATTTTGCATCTACTCTACCACCCCTCTCTCTACCCTAACCCTACTGCTTTCAATCAGCATACTGATATATATATATATATATATATATATATATATATATATATATATGCCAAATCCAAGTTGGTTAAGTCCTACTTGCATAATAGCTCCTCCAGCTCCTATTCTCAGAGACTTAGGTGAATGCTATTCCCATCCCCACCCCCCATTTTATTCAAAGGACTACCCTAAACAACCTAGAAAGCCTCAGATACTCCCATATTTGCTACCCTTTATTTCCAAAGTTTAATCCTTATGAGTTCAAAACCCCCTTCCTTAATACTTAATTATCCATACTTAAGTCTGTAATTAAGCTGATTGTTCACATCCCTGTTTTGAGTTGATTCTTGAGGTCCCTGCTTGTGCCTCCAACCTGTAGGCTAGGTTCTCTTCCATTCTCAAAACAAACTGACAACTATGACTTACAAAACATACAAAGCTATTTTATTGATTCACAGTTTATAATGTCCTGGTGCAATAAATTGGGCATTCTAAAAGAATGTAATGCTCTTTTCAATAAAATTACAGAATGCTTGATCATACAGTTTGATCCAACCTCTAATTTCTCCAATATCAAGAAATTTACATGAGAAAAAGAATTATATAACTCATGCAAAACTTGAACATCAGTTTATAAATGAAGTTAAAACTAATTGCAGCATACAATCTTTGAAAAGTCAATCCAAAATGTGAGCTTATCTCATTGTGTACATTTACTCATAAGCTTCTTGAAAGCAGGAAACATTTTCTTTTCTGTATTCTTCACATCATCAAATACAGTATCTTGCAAATGATCTGCTTTCATATAGTGTTTACTCTATTGGAGAATTACTCAAATAGTTGCTTATAGACAGCTTATTTTTGGAAATTTGATATAAAAGGAAATGTATGCGTAAGGTAGTACACAGAGGCAACCATTGTAAAAAGAAGACCGATCGTTAATGGGCAGGCTTACAATCAATTTCATGACTCAAAAGGTTAAGGTCATCTTGCAGCACAAGAAGATTGACATTAAATTTAAATGTCTGCTACATTCCAGTCTGTCTTTACTTTTTTAATATATTTTGACACAGCAATAGAGAGAAATTTCTCTCCAATTTGTAAATGAAATGACAGTTCTAAGAAAAAATTTTCATCTTACAAAATTATTGAGGTATCCTGATTTAATTGTCATTAAATGAAACTAAACACAAATTTTTTATGGTTTGGTTCTTTTGAAAATGTCATAAATACAGTGAAAAATTACAAAATGCTGTGAAAACAATATGTAGAGGAATCCCAAAGCAGTGCCAAGAAACAGAATGTACTCACAGTGACTAATACATGCAAATACTGGAAATAAATTCTAACAGATTAAACAGGTTTTGTAGCAACTAAAAGATATATTCAAATCATTCTAAACTAATCAAGCTTAAAAATATGGCAATCTTCCCTACTAATAATATAAGCTGGCTAAGTAGCCTGAATAACATATAAATTATAACCAATATCAGTAGGTAGAATTTTTTTCAATGTGTTTTTAATTAAAAAGGAGAAACTGACCCCTTAACTGCATCAATTCACTGTTTCAGACTTCTTCAGTCTTTTGGCAAACATATTCATTTTTAATAGTGTGTCATTTCAACCTGATGAGGCATTAAATCTTAATCATATTATAGAATCATGAAGATAAACTATCTCTCTGTTGAGAAATGGGGAAAGATTTTACCTCTTTTTTTTTTTCTCAGTTAATGTTAAAAATCTGGTCAAATATCTTACAAGTTTTCTAAAATTGAGGAAGAATTATGTGTAATATAAAAAATAAAGAAAATGTATTTCCTTCAAAATCTGAATGTCAAACACAAGGAGTCTTAACTAAGTATGTAATTCTGAGGATTTGCTATAACAATTCAAAATTAAATGCATTATAACCTGATAGGCAAAAAGAGCTTAACATAAATAGCAGAATTTGGGGACGAAATGGATATATAAATTCAAATCCTTCACTGTGACAATTTTCTACTCTTTATAGTTAACAAGCTTAATATAGTCGTCTTTTCAGTTTGAAAATGAAAGTGAGCAAACGACAAATCTCTCTAGGTCAAAATATCTTTAACAAGCTTAAATGTCACAAGCTTTTTTTGTGAAAAACAGATTTGAAGCCTGGTTTCATTTATAAGCAATGCCTTAGCAGTTTTCTACATTAAAATCACCAAGAGTATCAGCATTTCAATAGGTCTGAGAAAGGACTGAAACCAATGCCTTTTAAAAATGCTCAGATACTGCACTATAAATATCAGGAAATTAGTTTATATTCCAGATGCTGATAAACAAGGTTCTGCTCTTCAAACTTTTATTGCTATGTGTTGCCATCACAAAGGTAGCAACATATATTTCTCTGCTTAAGAAATTGCAGATAAAAATTCTAATATGTCCCTATATATAAAGAGCTAGTTGTGTTATACCCTTATCGGTTTGATCAATTTATTCCGTTTTCGCCATTCTAAATAAAAGATGCAGCTTGACTCTAAACAGGCATAATCTGGAAAAATCCATAGAGCCCCCAAACTTGCTTTTAATCACATACAAAGAATCTCTTCCCTTACTCCCCACTCCCCACAAAAAAAGCTAAAGTAAACATGCACACATGCACTTCTAAAATTCATATTCTTTATCTACTACTGTAAATATTACTTGTTCAAATAGCCTAAAGAAAATCTGAGAATAAGCAATAACATTGATTAATACATTCTAAACGATTAAGACCTAGAAAACACAACTCTACATTCTAATAGTATCATCATAATTCATGAGGTCATACCTGATGATTTAGAGATTGGAAAGGCTCACAGGTTCCAGACTGCATGACCTCTCTATCCCCAGAAACCCCTAAAGATTGCATTTATTGTCTTACAAAAAATAACGAGTCTTTATCTCTCAGCATCTTCAGGGCTAGTGAAGAAAATATCAAATAGCAGATCTGTCCATCAGTGTCTGTTTAAGCCATCATCAGGATATCACATCTCATCTACTGTTTATCATCTCCCCTGTGCAGTTACAAATGCCCCATATTAAGGGAGGCTGACACAGTTGTATTTGCTGATGCTGCTGATGCTGTCTGAAAACAGAAAGCTCACTGCTTAGAGCAATTCTGATTCATCCAAACAGGGAATGAGCCACATCCTTCAGGTTTCCACTTCTGCTACTATAAAAATTCCACTTGCCAAGAAGAGTTTAATTTTTTGTTGATCCTTCAAAATTAAGCAATGTTCTATTTAATTAAGTGTGTCTGTTGCAAATATCATGTTAAAATGTCAATTCTTAATTATTAGGCAGTTTTCTCTGTACACAACTAAGCTTTAGTATAATGATTTAACAAGCGTAATTGCACTCTCGTTTTAGAGGAAACTTCTCTCTCTCCAAACCATGTGTCACACATCCAACCCATCAAAATTAGAAGCCCTAATGCAGGATTAAAGACTCTTTACTCTGGCAATCTTTAATAACAGTATATAATATGCAAATAGATAATAAGTACATATTCATTTATTTTCATGAACTTCATTTTTATTACATATACTTCAGATCAACATGCTCCAAATCTAAGTTAACTTTTATATTTTTATTCACCATGTTTTTCTACGGAGCTTAACATGAAAAAGACAACATGCCGTTATCAAATTCCAAAACTGTATGGTTAAATCTAAGAATAAAACTTATGTAAATTATTACATTGTTATTGTAAACTTTTATTGTGTCTTACTCATATTCACCACAGTTCTTGTAATGCTTTCTTTTGCCGCAGCATAGCCAGCTCAGGAAATTTTAAAACTGACGAAGTAGTCTGATAATAGAGAACTAATATCTTCTAAAATAATAATTGAAAATGCTTTCTCTTTGCCATGGGACAAAAGATTGTGTTTTAGAAATAAATAAAACAGAAACTAAAAATAGACTAAAATTAAAGTCTATTGAACTAAATTCAAAATTAGGACACCAAGTGCAGCATATTACCTTAAAACAGCCTTCACATATGTACAACATGAATTAATGATGCCCTGAACACTTTATCTATATACCTATAAAATAAACTGACATTTTTTTTAATTGAGCTCTTATGATATCTTTTTTTTAAATCTTCATTTTATTGAGATATATTCACACATCACGCAGTCATACAAAACAAATTGTACATTCGATTTTTCACAGTACCATCACATAGCCATACATTCATCACCTACATCAATCCCTGACACCTTCATTAGCACACACACAAAAATAACAAGAATAATAATTAAAGTGAAAAAGAGCAATTGAAGTAAAAAAGAACACTGGGTACCTTCGTCTGTTTGTTTGTTTCACTAACTGACATTTAATGATAGCTGCAGGCCCATACCACAAAAATGTTTTAGATAAATGCAGACTAAGAAATTAGTAGAATTTGCCCTCCATCACTGACAACACTTCATGAGCATAATAGATATTATTGTGGAGACTAGTCAAAATGAATCTTAAGGAATTGGGCTTTTTTAGTAATTGGTCCACACTATCCAAAAGTTCAGATGTAGGGTTTGGTATTTTGGCTATACGTATAAAATAACACACACCTAGATGAAAAACCATATGCAGACAAATGTAGTTTATCTATGCAGTATTTACCCTCTTATTGTGATCAAAAAAGTGCTCAGTCTTTAAGATCTATCTTCTCAATAAGACTGTCCTAGGTCTTATTGACCTTTCTCTATAATCATCCATTCTTTCATGTAGAATATATCTATTAAGCATCCTTTGTGTGCCAGCTATTCTAAAAGTGCTAGGGATGCTGTGTCAAATAACAGAAAACTTTCCATCACATAAAGAAGGTCATTAAACCTATGCTTTGTTATGATGGAAGCATTAAAAGTAGATATGAGAACGATAGCAGGACATCCTACCCTAATCTAGGGATCAGAAAGGATCTCTCTAAGGAAGCACTATTAAAACAGAGAAAGTTCTGAGCAAGTCATATTCAAGGAATAGTATGTACAGCATGGTTAGAACATAAAGTGCAATGATAGTGTGACTAGGCAAGGCTGGAACGGTAAACCAAGACCCCTCATGGGAAGCTCAGGAGTCATTTAAAGAGTTTGAGCTTATACTTAAGGGAATGAGAAGCCATTGATATAATCAGTTTTGTAGTTTTAGATTATCCTGGCTACAGTGTGAAGAATCTACTGAGTTACATTAAAACTAGAGAAGAGAGACAAGTGGCCGTTACACAAGTACAGGCAAGGGATGATGATGTCTGAACAAAAGTAGTTACAGTAGGAATGAACAGAAATGAATAGATTTCAGATATACTTCTTAGTTAAAAGGGATAGGTTTGGGGGTTGAATGTGAGAGAAGAGGGAGAGAGAAATTCCTACTCTCCTATATTCCTAAAAATTCCTAATCTATATCATTACAAACAGATCTCATTTTGACAATCAATACACCTTCATCACGTGTCCTAATGTATTATTATTTTCCATTTCATGTGCATATGTTTAGTTTTTATAAACTAGCAAAAAAAAAAAACCTTGAGAAGGAAGACTCATATTTACATTCCTTTTGTGTCCTTTCATAATGTGCACATCTGAAGTAAACAAAAATTGCACTTTTCTTTCAGATAATATTGTTACAACATGGTACAAACTTTGTTTTGTTTTGTTTTTATTAGAGAAGTTATAGATTTACAGAAAAATCATGCAGGAAATATAGAGTTCCCATATCCTACACATACTCACCCACCCATCCACCCACCCATATATACACACACACACTTTTCCCTATTATTAATACTTTGTATTAGTGTGGTACCTCTGTCACAATTAATGAAAGGATATTATTATAATTGTACTACTAACTATAGGCCATAGTACATTAGAATGCACTGTGTTGTACAGTCTTAAGAGGTTTTTTTTAATTTTTATTCCAGTAACATATATTTAACATAATATTTCTTCTTTTAAACACATTCAGAGGTCTTAATTACATTCAAAATGTTGTGCTACCACCACCACCATCCACTACCAAAACTTTTCCATTACCCCAACCAGAAACTCTGTACCAATTAAGCATCAATTCTACACTTCCTACCACTACCCCAGGCACTAGTAACCTGTATTCTAGTTTCTGACTCAATGAATTTGCTTATTCTAATTATTTCACATCAGTAAGATCATACAGTGTTTATACTTTTGTGTCTGGCATATTTCACTCAACATAATATCTTCAAGGTTCATCCATGTGGTTGCATGTGTCAGTATGTCATCCTTTTTTTGCTGAGTAATATTCCATTCTATGTATATATCACATTTTATTTATCCATTTGTCTGTTGTTGGGCACTTGGGTTGCTTCCATATTTTGGCAGTTACAAATAACACTGCTATGAACATCAGTGTGCTAATAATATGTATTCGAGTCCCTGCTTTCAATTCTTTTGGGTATATACCTAGAAGTAGGATTGCTGATTCATATGGTAATTCTATATTTAACTTTCTGAGACACTGCCAATCTATCTTCCACAGTGGCTGCACCATTTTACATTCCCATCAACAAGAATGAGTGTTTCTATTTCTCCACATCCTGTCCAACACTTGTAGAATTTTTCTTGATTTCCTCCTTAGACTGTTTGCTCTTAGTGTACAGAAATAGTCCTGATTTTTGCATGTTGAGCATGTTCCTCACCACTTTGCTGAATTTGTTTATTATCTCTAGAAGCTTTTCAGGATTTTTTATATATAGTATCATGTCATGTGCAAGTAGGGAAAGTTTTACTTCTTCCTTTCCAATTTGGATGTGTTGTATTTGGTTTTTTTGTTTTGTTTTGGTTTGGTTTTTTTTCTGTCTCTTGCCTAACAGCTCTTGCCAGAACTTCCAGTGAAATGTTGAATAACAGTGGTGACAGTGGGTATCCTTGTCTTGTTACTGTTCCTAGAGGGAAAGCTTTTAGTCTTTCACCATTTACTATGATGTTACTGGTGGTTTTGTATGTATGTCCTTTATTATGTTGAGGAAGTTTCCTTCTATTCCTAGTTTTCTAAGTGCTTTACAAAGAGGGGTGGTAAATTTTGCCAAATACCTTTTCTGCATCAATTGAGATGATCATGTTGTTTTTTCCCCTATATTCTAGTAATGTGGTACATTACAGTAATTGATTTTATGTTGAAACACCTGGGCATACTTGGGATAAATCCCAGTTGATCATGGTCTATAATTCTTTTAATTTGCTGTTGGATTCATTTTGTTAGTATTTTGTTGAGAATTTTACATCTATATTCATAAGGGATATTCATCTGTAATTTTATTTTCATGTGGTATCTTTATCTGGCTTTGGTATGAGGGTGATGTTGCCCTTATAGAATGGGTTAGGGAATGTTCCCTCCCTTTCAATTTTTTTGAAGAGTTTAAGCAGGATTAGTATTAATTCTTGGAATGTTTGGTGAAATTCACCTGTGAAGCCATTTGGCATTGAGTTTTTCTTTGTCTTCAGGTTTTTGATTACTATCTCAATCTCTTTACTTACTATTGGTCTGTTATGATCTTCTATTTCTTCTTGAGTCAGTGTAAGTAGTTTCTGTGTTTCTAGGAATTTGTCCAGTTCATCCAGGTTATCTAATTTGTTTGCATCCAATTTTTCATGTATCCTCTTATAATCCTTTTTATTTCTGTAAGCTCAATGGTAATGTCACCCTTTCATTTTTTATTTTAGTTATTTGCATCTCCTTTTCTCTTGGTCAGTCAGGCTAAAGGTTTGTCAATTGTATTGGTCTTCTCCAAGAATCAACTTTTGGCTTTGTTGATTCTATTATTTTTTTTTTTTTTTTTATTTCGTTCATCTCCTCTTAATCTTTTTTTCCCTTCTGCTCACTTTGGGTTTAGTTTGTTCTTCTTTTCTTAGATCCTTCAATTGTAAGGTTAAGCCCTGATATGAGATCTTTCTTCTTTTTTAATGTAAGCATTTAGACATAAAACTTTCCCTTTCAGCAATGCCTTTGTTGCATCCTATAAGTTACGTTATATTGTGTTTTCAATTCCATTTGCCTTGAGGTATTTCATAATTCCCTTGTGATTTCCAATAGTTTGTTTAATAGTGCATTGTTTAATTTCCACATATTTGTGAATTTTCCAGTTCTCCCTTTGTTATTGATTTCTAACTTCATTCTATTGTGACTGGGGAAGATAAACTATAAAATTTCAAATTTTTTAAATTTAAATTGAGACTTGTTTTGTGACCTAATATATAGTCTATACTGGAGAATGATCCATGTGCACTAGAGAAAAATATATATTCTCCTGCTATTGTGTAAAGTGTTCTAAAAATGTTGGTTATGTTTAGTTGGTTTATAGTATTATTCAGGTCATCTATTTCCCTATTGATCTTTTGTTTAGATGTTCTATACATTATTGGAAGTGGTACTGGAGTTTCCTGTTTTTAATAGAACCATCTACTTCTCCCTTCAAATAGGTCAATATTTGCCACATATATTTGGGGCTCTGCCATTATATGCATACATATTTATAACTATTGTGCCTTCTTGTAAGAATTGAGCCCTATATCATTAAATTTTTACTTACTTTCTTTTCACAATATAGTTTTCGACTTAAAGTCTATTTTATCTGATAGTAGTTTAGCTCCCCCACCTCTCTTTTGGTAATATTTGTATCCATTCATTTCATACTTGTGTCTTTGAATTTAAGGTGAATCTCTTGTATACAGCATATAGTTGGGTCATACTTTTTATCCATTTTGCCAATCACTGCCTTATGCCTGGAGAGAGTAATCCATTTACATTTAAAGTCACTACCGATAATGCAAGACTTTCTTCTGCCATTTTACTCTTTAGTCTTTGTAAGTATTATACCTTTTTTACCTCAAGTCTTCCATTAATGCCAACTTTCATATTTATTTGACTTCTTTGTATTGTACCATTCTGAGTCCCTTTTTATTTCTTTCAGTATACATTTTTCATATATTTTCTTTCTTCTGTCAGCTCCAGTCTTCTGTTGAAACCCTCTATGGAATCTTTCATTTCGCTTATCACTATCTTCAACTCCAGGATTTGTTTGGTTCCTTTATAAAATTTCTGTCTCTTTATTGAGAATAACAAACTTTTCATTCACTGTTTTCCTGATATCCTTTTGTTCTTTCTCAGTGTTCTCCTTTTATCTCCTTGAGCATATTAAGGATCATTTTTTTTTAAGTCTTTGTCCAGAATGTCCAAAGTCTGGTCTTCTACATTGATGGTTTCTGGGTTTTTATCTTGTTCTCTTGGCTGAGCCACCATTTATTACATCTTTGTTTGTCTTGTAATCTTTTGTTGCACACTACATTTTAATAATTTAAAGTGTTAACTCTGGGATTTATTCCCTGGTCTGCCTGTTCCTTAAAGTTTGTATCCAACTAGGGATATGTTAGAGATTTCCTTAAGTGCCAGGAAACAAAACAAACAAACCAATGCAAAAAAAACCACCTTTCATTTTCTTTGCAAATTGGCTCTGCATTGGCTGGTGCTCTCCTTCTGAGTTTGGGCCCTCTATCAAGAAGATCACTCTGAGGCAAATATGAAGTGCAGGGTCCTTTCCATCTTTTCTGAGCCTACTTCTTATCCTGGGCTTGTGCTTGCTCTTGGCTTTAGGAATTTCCATTTGCAAGAATTCACATGCCCCCTCTACTCTCTATTAAATAGACTTATCCTTGGGGGTGCTCTGTTGTATGATTTAAAGCAGGTGATCCTTTACCCCAGGCCACTTTGACTTAATTGTTTCTTACTCTGCTTTAGCTGTTCACAAGCTGCTTCTGCCTGCAGGGCAAGTTCTGGGAGAGTGAACCCAAGGCAAAATTCCTGGTTCAGTCTTCAGGCTGCCGTCTGATAAATTGCCCTTACACACAGGCTCCAAAGTATGTGCTTAGGAGTTACTCTATTCCCACCAGAACAGAGCAAGGCACCTACAAAAATGGGAGTGCCATCTGGCTCCACACCACCTCAGGGAGGGGATACAGAAGGGACCAGCAAGGGCGGAATGAGCTTCTCCTGCTGTTTTTAAAGCTGTATTTTCTTGATTCGGCAAACACCCAATTACTGCAACCCTCTAACTGTTTTCAGGAACTTTGAGGAAGATGTTCTCTGCCAGTTTTCACTAGTTGTTCAAAGATTCTGTGGGAAATGGCACCCTGGACCATCTTACACCACCGTCTTTGTTGACCAGCACAAACTTTGTCTTACTCCTTCTCTGGACATTATTAATTAGCATGTATCATTTACATTTTCTCAGTATTTTCTTGCCAACACAATTGATCTTTTGCAATTAAAATACCAAACCCAGAGTGCAAAAAGCTCTTAATCTCTCTACTATGTTTGATAAAATCATATTAAACCAGAAAATTATTTTATTTATAATCTTTTATTTGACCTACTTAATGGTAATTTTGCATGGGCTAACCATAACACCTATTTTTTAAGTGACTTGTTATGTGAAGAAAAATATTTATTCATCCAAATGTTATTAATAGCAGTATCATTCATATATACTCACAACAGTAAATCAGAATGCCTCTACACTTTTCTTAACAAGACTACATGACAAAAGTTTTATAGAAAGGAATGAAGAACACCTTAAATATAGCAGAAAAAATCCCTGAACTGAATAAGGAGAGAACCAAAAGGGTGCAAAGTACAAATCAAAAGTAATTTTATCTATTTAATGATTTGCTGAACACCAGAACATCTCAAATAAAAAAAATGATTAGCATCTTAAAAACAGCAAGAGCTTTATAATATTATATATGTTTATCTTTTTGTTTTTCATCTCTCAGGGACCATGTAATCCAATGCTCTCATTTTACATTTAAGGTAACTTAACCTTAGAAAAATTAAGTGACTTATCCAAGGTCAGTTAGCAGAGTCAAGGCCAGAATTCAGAAATCCTATCTCCTGGTTTCAAAGTTTTCCCCAATATAAATCAATTTGTCTTTCAATTTTATCTTTGTATATACTTTATCTTTAATAATTAAAATAACATCCTTTTTAATATTGTTTCCTATATTTTTGTTGGGTTAAGAAACATAGTGAACACTTCAGAAAAATAATACCATAAAATCATGTCTTTCATAGTAGTTAATTTTTCACAAAGCATTTATTTTTTATTTTTATTTAAAGATGGCTTAGTTCAGAAACTGCTTCTGCAAACCTAAGTACTTCATTTTGTTTCATCCACTACTACTAAAGGAAGTGTAAATTAGTTCAATTTTGCAAAGTAGTTTGGCAAAATGTATTAAGATCCTTAAAGATATTCAATTCTTTGTCTCAGTATTTCCAATTTGGAGAACCTGTCTGAAGGAAATCATCTAAAATGAAGATTAAGTTTTATGTACAAATATGTTCATTGCTATATTATTTAGAAGAAGGGAAAAAATAGGAACAACAATAAGAGAAAGGTTACCTAAATTATGATACACCAAAAATAAAATGCTATGTAACCACTGAATATTATCAATGAAATATATTAATGACACAGGGAAATGTGTATCATAATAGATTATGATATGGAAACAGAACCACAACATATTTATGCAGTACAATCTCTCTATTTAAAATATACACTGAAAAAAATAGCAAAATACAGAAATTTTAAAAGATGGCCCCAATATAACTCATCTCATAAATATATACCTATGTATTTCATATTTTTCTTATAAAAATAAGAAACAGTTTCTAAGGAGTATTTAAGTTTTTTAAAAGCATATATTCTGGTTTCTAATGTGCTTCCCCTTTTCACTAAAAATTGTGCCTCAAATTTGTCTTTCTAATGTTTTCCTCATACTTCTGCCCTAATTTCTTGAAAATATTCAAATCTACTTCTATTATACTATCTATACTTTAAAAATCATTCTTCATGTGCCTTGCCTAACACATAAAGTGTACATGTGATTGTTTATTTTCACACTACTTATATTGCGTTAAAGCTGGTACAGACTGTTTTTTTGGAAAATTAGCTCTCACACCAGTTTTAGCGTTATATGAAAAAAAATTGAAAGAAGTGTGTGCATGACTTTGTGTCACCGGCTATTTATCTAACTAAGGTCTTCAAAATCTTTTGCATTGTGATTTGATCTAAGGTGATTTTTACAAGCAGCAGGACAATGGGAATCACTTTAGAATACTAGAGAGTACCTACTCCCCTTTTTGAGAAATGGTGAAAACAGTCTTATTCGTCATTTATACAAGAAATATGGTTGAAGTTGAGGGCATAGATCACCAAGAGATAACCATTACTAATGAGGAAACTCAGACCTCATAGTTGGTGAAAAAACTGATCATTCCCATTGAAATCCTAGTTATTATGATATATATTCACTGCTGCCTGATGGAATAAATGTTGTGGATGCCATAATCCAAAGGTTCAGCTCAGAGGAAGTATCTATACATTTAAAAAAGCCTTTATGTGTATAAATATGTAAAAGGAAAGTATTTTTCAATATACTAATGACAATATCAAACCTCAAGGACAATATCAAACCTCAATGACATATCATGTCTTTTTTTTAACTCAAGGTATCAACAAATTCCATTTTTTTTCCAAATTTCATCCTCATTCTACTAGTTTTTTTAGTAAAACTGTAAAGTGGATCACAAAATAGAGAAAAATAAAAGGTGTAACAATTTATTGAATAATACTGACTTTGTATTTGTATAACTTTTAATACCTGTTACAAAATAATTCATGCTCTATACAGATAACTCAGAAAAAAAAAAACAGAAGGTGAGGGGATCACTTATAAAATTCCATTATTCCAAAATAACCATTATTATTTTACTTCTAGTATTTTAATTAACATACACTTAAAATTATATTAAATTATTCATCTCTACCTAGTATCATATTATGAACATTTCCTAATGTCAGTAAGTGTTTTTTGACAACATAATGCTTAATGGCTAAGTGGTATTCTATTCAAATAGAGGTACTCTATTTAATCAATCCTTTATTCTTAGACAGTTTTTTTTTTCACTTTCAAATATTATAAATATTGTACATAACACTGTCATGAACATCTTTGTGTACTCAGTCTTACACACATCGTCTGAATATTTCCTTATGATAAACTCCTATAGTGGATCAAAGGATATGAACATTTTTGAGGCTTTGGATAAAAATTGCCGCCTTACCCTCCAGAGGGCTTATATCTATTTAGATTCTCCAACAAAAATTATTTGTTTCCCCAGTCTCTTGTCAAAACTGGGTATTATCACCCAGTCTTTGTGTGGAATAACAGTCTCAATAAGTTAATATGAAATTAAAAAAGAAAACTAGACATACATTTAGACAGAGGCTTAAATTATGGATAATTAAACCAAACAGAGTTATCTTTTTAAGTTTTCTAACAATAATCTAGAATATGCTTCTATGTTCATATACAAAGATATAGTGAATGTGTCTAGGATTGTAAGGCAAAACAACCTTTTGAACAGAAGTTACTAAAAGTTAGCAAAGGTGACTAATTCAAAACCAATGCAATTATAAATGTGTGTTTAGTCTTCATCTTTTTTGTATGACATCTCTGAAGTGAGTGAACTGACAGACAGGATGTCATTCACCCAGGGCAGTGCTATTTCACTCATGCAAACAGAAATACAGATTTTTTGAACCTGGGAAAACCTCTCTACTGACTATCAAATATACCTTCAACCAAGAAACCTCTCAGGAGAACACCAAGCCACCAAAATATCTTGTGTAAAGATAATATTTTTCGTTTATTCTTACTCTCTCTGGTTACCATTCCTGTCCTAAGAAAATGGAAAAAAAAAAACCATAAATACAAATTCAAAATGTGTCTAACCTTAAAAGTATTCACTGTTGACAAAATCAATAAAATGATGATCTTTTGAGTGAAATTTTCTGACAGATTCAGCTATCATTAAAATGCAATCCTAGCAATACTAAAATTGTACTTAAAGTGGTAGTTATGGAAAACAGGAGACAGGTTTGTCTATTTTAATTCTAATGTAGACTGAATCACTGATAATAAATAAGTATAATTTTATAACAAAAACAACTGAAAGGAAAATAATTAAAATACCTCTAATATGTACTAACATACCTATTAGGCAAAAGAACTCAGAGGGAATAAAAATATATATTCAGGGCCCCCCTGAGGAGCTGGGGGAAAATGCAGAAGTGCTGGACTTCTTCACCTGGACTGTTGCTGATGTTCTCACAAACACTGAGGATTGGTGGTTTGGTATGCTGAGCCCTCTATCTTGCGGCTTGCCCTTAGGAAGCTCGTTACTGCAAAGGAGAGGCTAATCCTGCTTATAATTGTGCCTAAGAGTCTCTCCCTGAGTGCCTCTTTGTTGCTCAGATGTGGCCCTCTCTCTCTAGCTAAGCCAACACAGCAGGTGAACTCACTGCCCTCCGCCCCTACATGGGATCTGACTCCCAAGAGTGTAAATCTCCCTGACAACACAGGATATGACTCCCGGTGATGAATCTGGACCCGGCATTGTGGGACTGAGAACATCTTCTTGACCAAAAGGGAGATGCGGAATGAAACAAAATAAAGTTTCAGTGACTGAGAGATTCCAAACTGAGTTGAGAGATCACTTTGGTGGGCACTGTTATGCACTATATAGATAACCCTTTTTAGGTTTTAATGCATTGGAATAGCTAGAAGTAAATACTTGAAACTGTCAAACTGCAACCCAGTAGCCTTGACTCTTAAAGACAACTGCATAGCAATGTAGCTCACAAGGGGTGACAGTGTGATTGTGAAAGCCTTGTGGATCACACTTCCTTTATCCAGTGTATGGATGGATGAGTAGAAAAATAGGGACAAAAACTAAATGAAAAATAGGGTGGAGGGAGATAATCTGGGTGTTCTTTTTTACTTTTATTTTTTATTCTTATTTTTATTCTTTCTGGTATAAGGAAAATGTTCAAAAAATAGATTGGGGTGATAAATGCACAACTATATGATGGTACTTTAACAGTTGATTGTACACCACGGATGATTGTATGGTATGTGAGTATATCTCAATAAAACTGAATTTAAAAAAAAAAAAGAACTCAGAGGTCTGTGGTTAAAAACAGAGGCTATTCAATGTAGCTTACAAGAGGTGACAGTGTGATTGTGAAAGCCTTATGGATCACACTCCCTTTACCCAATGTATGAATGGATGAGTAGAAAAAAATGGGGACAAAAAACTAAATGAAAAATAGGGTTGGGGGGAGTGTTTTGCGTGTTCTTCAATTTTTTATTCTTATTTTCACTTTTTCTGGTACAAAGAAAATGTTCAAAAAATAGACTGGTGTGATGAATGCACAACTATATGATGATATGGTGAACAAATGTACATTTTGGATTATTGTATGGTGTATGAATATATCTCAATAAAATTGAATTAAAAAAACAGAGGCTATTGAGACAGATTACTCAGATCAAATCTTGACTCTGTGACCTTGGGGTCACTATGTACCCTCTCTGACTCAAGTTTCCTCATATGTAAAATGATGATATGTAAAAATCCTTGTTAAGATTGTTGCAATGATTAAATGTGATGAATACGTAAGAAAAAGTTAAAGCAGTGCCTGGCACAGAATGATTGCTGAATAAATGTTTGCTATTATCAGTCCAGGAAAGATTGGCTTGGTATAATATTTTTAAAAAGATAAAAGTTAAAAGGAAAAGACAGAAAAGAAAACCAACTGCATAAAATAAGAGTACAGCACAATCAGAAGTATATACATATTTGAGTGAAAGTTTCCAAGATCTAAAGATGACAATCTAGATATTCCAGGCCTAGATCAGCAGAATATGCTTACCAAAATAATATTAGTTCAGGGATATAACAAAACTTTTGTACTACAGTGACTTTGGAGTCAGACAAACTTTGATTAAATCTTGGATTCACCAGCTAGTAATAACCATGAGCAAGCTGTTTAAGCTCCTCACCTCAGTTTTCTCATCTGTAAAATACCATTAATAATATTAACTACCTCACAAAATTGTCTAGAACGTTAAATAAAATAGTATACATAAGGCAATCAGCACAGTCCAGCACATATAAGCTGAATATCTATCTATCTATCTATCTAGCTATCTAGCTATCATCATCATCATCATCATCACCTCCACTATGGACAGAAGAATCAATGGATCATTTAAAAAGTTAATAACTCAAGGTAGGGAGGAAATTACATAACAGGAGTACCAGTACTTTCCGCTTGCCACTTCAATGTCCATTTCTCTGCCCTTATTATTCTCAACCTTGGCAGCATTTGCCATTATCGATGACTCATAATCCTGTCATAGGTTAATTACTGAACAAAGGTGGTTGCTATACTAATGACCATCTGATTACCAAATCCTGCAAAGTTTTTCTATTCATCATTGTTTTTGACCTATCCAAAACTCCCATGTTACTATCTAGTCCAAAATTCTCTGCAAATACACTATCTTAGCATTTGATGACCTCCATGATCTGACCCTGAAAGACTTTTCCAATATTATTAACCAATACTCTCTTTCCTCTGGTACTCCACCCAAACCCAACAGCTCACCATCCCCAATAAAGATTATGTATTTTAAGGCCTCTATCTTTGCTCATGCTATTATATCTGGATCTTGTTTCAGATATCGGTTCTGCCATTATTAATTGCAGGACATTCTACAAGCTACAATACTTCTATGGACCTCAGTTTCTTATCTGTAAAATGGAAATACATATCTAATAGTGTTCCATAAGGATTAGATGAATTAAAAATATGAACTTCCTAAGTCACACAGTGCCTGCCTACGACATAAGTGTTTAAGAAATGTTGTTGGTGTTGTTGTTAGAATGCATGCTTTTCTCCCTCGTCTCCACAGGTAATCTATTTATCAAATCTAACAAAAACCAAAAACCATCTTCCATGAAACATTCCCTGATCACGGCCTTTTGGTTCTACTCCAAGTCTCACATATCTTTTAACTAATCCTCAACTTTCCTTCCTTACCTCTCTGAAACATTTGCTCTTTCTTTGAAGTTACATAGGGCTTTACCTTTTCTGTCGTTTTCAATTATTAGGTTCCTTAAAGCAAAAATCCATGTAGGATTCATAGCACCTAATATAGTTCCCTGAACTTAACATGTATTTGAAAATATTTATTGAATCAGTGGAAGAAGGAAGTGCAATTGCCATTTTTCAGGCCACCAAGATACATCTTTCTACAGAGGATGGTTGTTAAGAAACTGGTACTCATACAGCTAACAGAAGAGCAGTTTCAGAGATGACTCAAACAAGGGAAATATCGTTAAGGTCAGGTAGCTGTGTATTAATTGCATCCCCCAAAAAAGATATGCTTAAGTTCTAAATCCCTGAACCTCAAAGTGTGACCATATTTGGAAATAGGTCATTGCAGATGAAATTACTGAAATTAAGATGAGGTCATACTGGAGGAGGGTGGGTCCCTAACCCAATATGACTGGTGTTCTTATAAGAAGAGGGAAATATGGACACTCACAGACACTAGGGAAAAGGCCCTGTGAGGATGGAGGAGGCAAAAATTGGAGTGATGCCTCCACAAGCCAAGGAATGTTGAGTAAGGGAAGGACTCTCCCCTACAGGCTTTGGCAAGTCCCTGCTGACAACTTGATTTCAGACTTCCAGCCTCCAGAATGGTGACACAATAGATTTCCATTATTTTAAGCTACCAAGTTTGTGGTACTTTGTTATGGCAGCCCTAGGAAATTAATATACCCTGTAATTTGCTGTCACCAAATATTTGTTCCATTGGATTTTTGTTCTCTTTTAGTGCTGTGGTTGTAGAATGCAGGAATTAGTCTATTAAGAAGCTCTTAAATTCAATGGAAGAGTGCTTCTTAAGCCTGACTGTAAAGAGTGCTATAATATTTTTAAAAATTTAACTCTTTGGAATTTATTCTATAAAAATACCCTAATGGACAAGAGCAAAAAATATGAGTATAATGTTTATGGAAACAGTATTTATAATAACAAAATATTGGAAGAACTCTAAATGTTAATTAATGAATGTTTTGTTAAACATAATTATAAATGTACAGGTAAATGTCCTCAAGGAACCACATTAAACTGCTCATAGTTGTTATCATTAGGACTTTAGATTGAGGAAGTGGCCAGGGAAGTTTTCTGTCCAATAACACACACCTCCTGAAGGTTGAAAATGAAATTAGATACTAGACATCCAGAAAATGAAATTTAAAAATCACCAACACTACTCTCTCTTTCCTTTCAGGAACAACCATTATTGGGTATATAAGAGCAAATTAAGTGCTATGAATGAAACATCAGCCACAAGGATCAATTTGTAAATAATGTTTAAAATAAATGCTGATCATAAGTATCCCAAAAATCAGTTTTACTCAATGATAAATGGCAGAGACTTCAGAAACACAGAAATAAGGTAAGGAAGAAGAATAATCTCTTCTCTACTCAACTGACTTTAGGATTCTTGGATTCTTTGTATTTAAACTTACAATACTTATTCATCTCCATTTTATTGAACTCCAGATATCTTACTGTTATTACTTTGAGGACAAAAAGTAACTACTACATCGTATTCACATACACAAATATTTGATTAGTTACAATTTTACATTCAGTTTTTTTGTTGTTGTTTTTGCAGGGTATGGACACACAGTTAATTAAACGGATTATTGAAACTTTGCCTAAAGACCACTATGATTTTGACTACAGGACACAGAAATATAAAATATTATTCAATGTTGACATACTAAGATTTTTGAAACAATCTATCTCAATTCTATTTACATCCAGCAGTAATTTAAAGCTAAAATAATTACCTGTGTTAGAAGCATAAAATACTGACAGAATGAGATGAGTTAATGTTCATCTCAAAGAGCAATTCTGCAACTTGATTCATTTTCTGTTGACTGATGGTTATCTTTCAAGTTTTAAATTAGGTTAAGAAGGTTTTAAATCCTGTTTTAAATTAATTAGGTGAACTAGCAAACTCATATCAAACATGCTTCTTTCACAGAACATAAATCAAACAAGAATCTGAATTATTCTGGCTACTAGCCACCAAAAGAATAGCTTGTTATGCCTCCAAATTTATCCATTAAAAGCCTTGGTCCATACCATGGTTTTCCCCTCCCCTTTCTTTCTAAAATAAATTCCTTTCTTTAAAAAAAAAAAGTGCATACAGAAACTGAAAGTCTCTATTCCTCTTTTACTTTTAACAACCTGCTGTAGTTTCTGAATTTTATTCATTAGACAATTTTGTGTTGTGCTGCTTTAAAACACTGAGAGCTAAAAGAAGTAAAATTTGGTCTCTGCTCTCAGGAAGCTTGAAGTATGTTGGGAAAAGAAAACATGGGGGAGTTTAAAGTTCCTCTTGTGGAGGTTTTTCCATCGTTAATTCCCAGTTTAAATAATCTGTTCCCCTGACCCCATAATTCTGATTTCTTTATACTAAACAGCTATTAGGTCACATGCCATAAACAATATGTCTCAATGACACACGTGTTATAAACAAAATTATTGGAGAATGTAGGTAAGGTGAGTAACAGAAGAATAGGGGCTGTGACTGGAAGAGCCAGCTGTCTCTCAAGAGTCCGCAACAATTGGCATTACTTTAGTGAATGTGCACGTTTTGAGCATTTCCCTCTGCGCCCTAAGAAATACAATGTTCTTAGATCACCAAGATTTATTAATTTTTAATACATGGTTGCTAAGGTTACTGATTCCTTCTCTCCAGCATAGCACCAAGGAAAGCCAAATGTAATTAGAAGTTTGTTTAGTAAGGGTAACATCAAATCCAGACGTGTTACTGATAAGATTCAAATATTTGATTGTACCAGCTAAAGACTTGCCATCTATATCTAGATAGTTCATTAGAAGGATTAGATAGGTCAAGCACTCAATTCCCTACACTGGACTTGAAGGATCCTATCACTGCTTATCCCAGGCACTTCTTTCGTCCCTGCTCTTCTTGCTTCTGACTAATCTTTCCTACCTCCTTTCTTTCACAATGTTAATATTCAAAATGCTTTAAATGAACTTTTGCAGGCTTGGGAGTCATTTGGTCTCTTTAAATAAATGCTCCCCATATCTTTATGCAGTAAGTGTTGGTTTTAAAGCCTAATTCTCATAAGGCATTCTTACTATCTTATTTTTTCAAACACTTGTAGTGCTACTCACTGTAACAAAATCCTATTAAAATGAAGAAAAAGGAATATTTTTCTCACAACAAAATGAATAAAAAATGTTCAGTATTCAAAATTCCAGCCCAGGGGAAATGTACCACAACATCTAATTATTCCTACATATTTTCTTTAAATAATGATCTAATTTTATAATTCTGTATATCTGCATAAAAACTTTACAGTCTCTGATATTGCTAATTTATAAAAAGTCATAAAGTTCATATAACTTTTGCAATGTGTGGTCATAACCTCTTTTGAATTCCAGACTAGGAAAATTCATTCTATGGTATCGATCCCAGACCTTTCAAATCCAAACGGCATCTGCCATGGTACAAAAGGACACCAAATAAGCAAGGTTCTGTATGAGTGGACTTGGAAACAGAGCGACACAGATTGGGCAGGCTCACATGCTGTGATATGAGAAGACACAGGAGAAAGGCCAACAGTGCCCAAAATTTTCAGCGTTAGCTGTCATGTCTCAAGGCCCGTAAACTATTTTGCTGAATTAAGAAATCACATTACCTAGCTAGAACTTTTAAATTCATTTGGAAGATTAGTTTATGCCATGAATCCACTACCTTCTTTGGAAGACAAGAAAGTTTTAAGGAATCTGGGAGCACAAAGTTCTCCCAGCAGATTTAAAAAAAAAAAAAAGAAAGAATCTAGGCAGAAATGCACCAAAAGTAAAGGTGAACAAGTGAACATTCCAAAAATATATTTGGTTTACCTCACGATTTTGCCAAGGACCTGCTGTGCTTACTACATTGTTTTTTTTGCCCGTTAACATGCTGATTTAATTAGCAGAAAATTTTAGAATGAAAAGGCATTAAGAAATATACTAAAGTATCTAGAAAGATCATATTTTTAAGAGAATAACATTTCCAAATTTTTATCACTAGAAAATAATCTGTAAGACAATAGTCATTGTATTCATTTTCACAATTTTTCCTTCTTTCCCAATTAATGAAGCCAACCACCAAATTATATTAACAAAATTGTGAATAAATTATTATTTATTTGAGAGTGGAAGAGAAAAGAAAGGGCATGAAAGCAACCAAAGAGACACTGTAGTCTGTTCTGACCTAAAAACATTTCTTTTCCTTAACATTAAAGAAACAGTTCCAAAACACAATTCTTCAAAATACAGCTTTGATTACAGAAACAGTTTTACCTAGAAAATTTAGAGAAAAAATAAGTGGAAGAACATAACAGTTGTCATAACTGTCAAACCTCTGAATACTAATGTATCTCAGACTTTACACAAAAGATGTACTGAGAGACTTCATTTGAGTCAATAACTTTATAAAGCATTATACCAGGAAATATTTTTCATTATTCTAGCTACAAAAAAAAGAAAATATTTTCTTTCTATAAAATCGTAAAATTGTAAGAAGTAGCAAGAGGTTACTGAATCAAATGATTCTGCTTCAGTGTAGACAAACAGGTAAATTCTTCTAAACCTGACAATTTTCTATCCCATTTTTAGATAACATAGAGAATGAAGAGATTTTTCTTGGTAACACTATTTAGTGATTATTTACTTTGAAAATTAAAAAAAAAAAACACTTCACATCTCTCTAAATAATTCTCTTACTATAATTTAAGCCCATATCTTTTTATTCTGATCACTGGATAAAAATAATTACACTGATATTTTTTATGAATAACAGAAAAGAATTACATTGGAAGAAAGTTCAACATTGCTTACTATGAATCTTAATATGTAGACACTGCTTAACAAATATCACTGACGTTTTCTTTGATAAAAGTACAGATTAGAGAGAAAGACCAGGGTAATAAAGAAAGGGTCTATTAAAATTCTTAATTATTATAATTCATTTAATTACATGAATTAAAATGAAATACACCTGCTAAGTGGCTCATACGGTCGCTCCAATTTATAAATCCAATATTTTTAAAATCATATTTTTTCTGACTAAAATGATGTTTATTACAGAAAATGTGGAAAACACGAAGAGCACAAAGAAGAAAAAACTCACCTGCAGTATTAACAAATTAAGAGAGACACTGTAAACATTTCAATGCATGTCTTTCCAATATTTTAAACACACACAAAAATTATAATATAGTAACCTTTTTTTTCCACTTAATTCATTATGCACATATTCTAATATCTTCTTTAAAAGTTTTCTACAATCCAGTGTCTAATGACAGGACAGCAGTCTATAAGGACATAACATAATTACTTAACCAACATGATTTCCAATATTTTGCTATTATAAACACTTCAGCAATGCAGCCCTTACATACAATTTTTCACAGACTTCTGATTATTTGTTTCCTTTGAATGAAGTACTGGAAATAAAATTTCTGTGACAGAAGGAAACTAAGCTCCTGATACAAATTGTCAAACTGCCCTCTAAGTAGGATGAAACTACTTAATCTGAACCTGTAGTAAATGGTAGTGCTCCTTTCCTTCATCCTCTCCTCTTCAATACTGGATATTACCAATCACTTAATCATTAGGAAATTAATATTTGAAAAAACTATCCCAATTTTGTACTATTTGTAATTTCCATTACTATTGAGGCAACTTGTAATTCTTTTGAGAATTGTTTGTTCTTTTTCTTCTTCCACAAGGACATTGGCAACATGCTTTAAAAACATCCTCTCTCATAGCCCAGTAAAGGGATTTGATTTATAAGATTATTTGTTTATAAATGTAGTTTATACTAAAAATATCAATCCTGACGGTGCAGATCAGTTTACAAGCTTGTCATTTGATTTTTAATTTTATTTATTCTATTTTCAATCTATAGATATTTCTAATTCTTTTTTTTTTGTAATCACATCTATAAATCATTTTGTTTGTGGTTCCTTCTTTATTATGCTTAGAAAGACCTTCGCTAACCTGAAATAATATAATCAAGATTATAAATGTTGAACAGAATTGTATTTTTTATTGTTGGTGAGGGAAGTATTTATTCATTCTCCCTTGAACCCTAGGCACTTAGTTTCTACCTGATTCTCCCTGCACCAGCTTTCCTTTAGCTACCTATCTGTTGAGGGCTAACCCCTCTGCCCCAGGACCTTGTGCTTTATTATAGCACTTGCTTGCCCACTGTCATCACCAGACTATGACCTCCTTGAGTGCAGGGACTGTGCCTTTCTGAATATTGCCAATATTGAATAGTACATGAGTAGATGTTTAATCAATATTTACTGAATGAATAAAATGAAAGAATATGCCCTTACTCTGATGCAATTTCCAGAGACAGAAACTTCTTAATAATATCAACATTACTTGAAAAGGACAATATTAAGTGACTTCATAACATCCTGTTTAGGCTTAACCCCAACACCTTTGACCTTGAATTATTTTGAGGTATAGTATCTTTCTTTATAGAAATATGGGAAATGTTTCGCATTACTTTTCCTTATCAAAGAGAAAATTAAATAGAACACTGATTCTCTTCTCATTTTAACCTTTACAATTATACTTTTTATATCTTAGTAATTGGGAAACTTCTTGTTAAATTCTTTGTAAATGTAATTAGAATTAGTCAAATCACCCTGGAAGATAGTGATTAGAATATAAATTTAAAAGGGGGAAATTCAGTTTTGTGTAGTAGATGAAAGCATAGTTAAGTCAAAGTGCTTGGGCTCACCATTTGGGGCAGCTGTGTAATCTTGGACAAATTACTTAATCTCTCTAAATCTCAATTTCCTCATCTATAAAGTGGGATTTGTAATGGTATATACCTCATAGAATGATTGTGGAATTACATGAGATGACATACATAATACACTTGGCACATGGTCTGGAACATAGTAATTACCCAATAAATGGTAACTAATGTTAGTTTTAACTGATTTACCCACTGTTGCTTAGAAGAATCATTAACCATAACTGAATAAATAAATCCCTACTGTTAATCATCCTGGATATAGCAAAATAGTGTTGCCCAGGTGACAAGCAGCTCAGTTGCAAGTCAATGCCTGCAATTAGGTTGTCTGTTCTTACATTTCTCTGTGGGGCCCATATGTGAAACTGTTGCTTATCTTCTCTTTCCACCACTTCTTAATGTGTGTATGTAGTCCCCCAGCTGACCTCTTTGTCTGTCTCAGAATCAGAAACTCTGGAATATGACTGCCCGTTTCTGGCTATCCTCTTCCAATCCCCCTTAAGTATTGTGCCACAAATCTGTATTTTAAGTTATCACCACAAGCATTTGGCCTAAATTTGTGAAAATGCACCTAGCCATTTTTTCCATGATGCGGGAACAAAGAGACCCACATAGAAATTTCATTTTATTTATTAACCTCCTATGAACCAAGTACTTTCAATTAAACCCTAAGACAAACCTCTGAAATGGATACTATTTATTTATTCAAAAGTTGAGGAAACTATGGCTGAACAGACCAAGTGCATTGCCCAAGGTCACAGAGACACCTAAGTGGCAAAATTCTTTCCCTTTCCTTTGATAAATACCCTATCCCCAAACATCCTTTCCTTTCAAGTCCTTGTTCAAGCCCTTCTCCAACCATTAGAAAAGTTACGCTCCTGCTTTCTACCTACAGCTGGGGATATGTTTTTAATTGACCTTACCAGGGCACTTTTCCAGAAATTTCCCTGAATAAGCAGAACTAGAAAAGAGAATATGAGGGATTTGAACAGACTGCAAGGAGGGAAAAAAATGCAAAATTATTTTCATGCAGCAAAAGAAAATAAAATTTTCCTTATTTATTGTTAATTATTTTACAAATAACATTTTACAAAAATGTGTAAAAGTTACACATCAAACTTCCACAGATACCATTCTACTTTACAGTGCCTTGAAACAAAAAATTAAGTTAAATTAGAGATTTAAAAAATTGAGAAATCTTTTAAATTTTCAACCAACCAACAACAGAATAAAGAATGACTCTTGCAACTGCAAAGAATGCTAATAAAAGTCTATGAGTTTTTCTCTACCCTGTTCCTTTTTACTTTTCTGCTACAATTAGTACTATTAACCTCCATCCTTTTCCTTGAAACCCCTCCTTGGTTTGTGCTGATTACACTGTCCTGGTTCTCTGACTGCAATTAATCCAGTCTAATGAATCACTTCTGAAGGTTCAGTCCTTAATCCTCTGCTCTTCTTTTTATAGAGTATTCATCCATTAAACAAAGGTTACTGAATTCCACCTGACTCTGTGCTAAAGAATAGGAATATAATGATAAATCAAATACAGTCCCAGCCTCAATGTTCTAGTGTGGGAAACAGACAACAAAATGGGAAGTATATAAAATTCTTCCTCAACCTGAGCTACTCTCTATCCTCATTTGCTATATGCTCTCTGTGGTACTTTGTTGCACTGGTCACTCCCAATGAACCATGCGGACCCACATGCACACTTTTCCATAACACTCTCCCCTTGAATCAGACACAACCCTATGACTTGCTTTAACCATTAAAATATAGACTAAATAATCCTCCGCCAATTCTGAGCCTTCTCCTTCCAGAGACCTGACAGCTTCCACTTTTGGACTATTGGAAACCATGAGCTAACATGTAAAAGTCTGTCTACCCTACAGGACAGACCAGGTGGAGAGAGAGAGGTCCTGAGACTCGCTGAAGGAAAGAGTGGGGAAAAAAAACAAAAAACCACCTAGCGTCCTAGCTGAGACTAATCCTCAGCCAACTTCTAGATTACTGAAGCCACATGAGTGAGAGCCTTCAGGAACAGCAAAAAAAAAAAAAAAAAAAAAAAAAAAAACCAGATGAGTACAGCCAAGAGTGCAGAATTGTAAGCAAAGCAAATAAAATGTTGTTTTAAACCATTCATTTTGGATTTGTTTCTTATGAAGCAATAGATAAACAAAACAGCACCTCGGGGAGGCGGGGCAAGATGGCAGATTGGTGAGCTGTATGTTTTAGTTACTCCTCCAGGGAAGTAGGAAGAAAGCCAGGAACTGCGTGGACTGGACACCACAGAGCAATTTGACTTTGGGCATACTTCATACAACACTCATGAACACGTGGAACTGCTGAGATCAGCGAAATCTGTAAGTTTTTGTGGCCAGGGGACCCGCACCCCTCCCTGCCAGGCTCAGTCCCGTGGGAGGAGGGGCTGTCAGCACCGGGAAGGAGAAGGGAGAACTGCAGTGGCAGCCCTTATCGGAAACTCATTCTGCTGATCCAAACTCCAACCATAGATAGACTGAGACCAGACACCAGAGAATCTGAGAGCAGCTAGCCCAACAGAGAGGAGATAGGGTTAGCAAAAAAACAGCAAGAAAAACCCAAAAAGAAAAGCGGAGGCTTTTTGGAGTTCTGCTGAACATAGAAAGGGGAAGAGCAGAGCTCAGGCCCTGAGGATCATATGCAAATCATGAAGAAAAGCTGATCTCTCTGCCCCCTGGACCTTTCCTTAATGGCCCTAATAGCTTTGTCTCTTAGCATTTCAATAACCCATTAGATCTGCCAGGAGAGCCCTTTTTTTTTTTTCCTTTTTTTCTTTTTTCTTTTTTCTTTTTATCTTTTTATCTTTTTCTAAAACAATTACTCTAAGAAGCCCAATACAGAAAGCCTCAAACACTTGCAATTCGGGCAGGTCAAGACAAGAGCAGAACTAAGAGAGCTCTGAGACAAAAGGTAATAATCCAGTAGCTGAGAAAATTCACTAAACACCACAACTTCCCAACAAAAGGGGGGGCGTCCACTCACAGCCATCATCCTGGTGGACAGGAAACACTCCTGCCCGTCACTGGCCCCATAGACCAGAGCTGCCCCAGACAACCCAGTGTGATGGAAGTGCTTCCAATAACACGCACACATCACAAAATTGGGTGTGGACATTAGCCTTCCCTGCATCCTCAGCTGGTTGTCCCAGAGTTGGGAAGGTGGAGCAGTGTGAATTAACAAGCCCCATTCAGCCATCATTTCAGCAGACTGGGAGCCTCCCTACACAGCTCTGCAGCCCAGAACCACCCTGGGGGGATGGCACTCATGTGTGACATAGCACAGTCATCCCTCAACAGAGAATCAGGGGGTGCAAAGCCTGGAAGAGGGACCCACTCACAAGTCTCAGGGGCCATACGCCAATACCAAGGACTTGTGGGTCAGTGGCAGAGACAAATTGTGGCAGGACTGAACTGAAGGATTAGACTATTGCAGCAGCTTTAAAACTCTAGGATCACCAGGGAGATTTGATTGTTAGGGGCTCCCCCCCTCCCTGACTGCCCAGAAACACGCCCCATATACAGGGCAGGCAATACGAACTACACACGCAAGCTTGGTACACCAATTGGACCCCACAAGACTCACTCCCCCACTCACCACAAAGGCAAAGTGGTGGAGAACTGGCTTGAGGGGAACAGATGGCTCGTGGACGCCACCTGCTGATTAGTTAGAGAAAGTATACTCCACGAAGCTGTAGATCTGACAAATTAGAGATAAGGGTTTTAATCAGTCTACAAATCCTAAAAGAACCCTATCAAGTTAAGCAAATGCCAAGAGGCCAAAAACAACAGAAAATTTTAAAGCATATGAAAAAACCAGACAATATGGATAACCCAAGCCCAAGCACCCAAATCAAAAGATCAGAGGAGACACAGTACCTAGAGCAACTAATCAAAGAACTAAAGATTAACGATGAGACCATGGCACGGGATATAAAGGACAAGAAGAAGAGCATGACACAGGATATAAAGGACATCAACAAGACCCTATAAGAGCATAAACAAGACATTGCAAGACTAAATTAAAAAATAGATGATCTTATGGAAAATAAAGAAACCGTTGACAAAATTTAAAAGATTCTGGATATTCATAGTGCAAGATTAGAGGAAGCTGAACAACAAATCAGTGACCTGGAAGACGACAGAACGGAAAATGAAAGCACAAAAGAAAGAATGGGGAAAAAAATTAAAAAAAAATCGAAATGGACCTCAGGGATATGACAGATAATATAAAACATCCAAATATAAGACTCATTGGTGTTCTGGAAACGGAAGGAAAGGGTAAAATTCTAGGAAGAGTATTTGAAGAAATTGTTGGGGAAAACTTCTCAAATCTTCTAAACACCATAAATACACAAATCATAAATGCCCAGCGAACTCCAAATAGAATAAATCCAAATAAACCCACCCCGAGACATATTCTGACCACACTGCCTAACACGGAAGAGAAGGAGCAAGTTCCGAAAGCAGCAAGAGAAAAGAAATTTACTACATACAAAGGAAACAGCTTAAGACTAAGTAGTGACTACTCAGCAGCCACCATGGAGGTGAGAAGGCAGTGGCATGACATATTTAAAATTCTGACTGAGAAAAGTTTCCAACCAAGAATACTTTATCCAGCAAAGCTCTCCTTCACATTTGAGGGAGAGCTTAAATTTTTCACAGACAAACAAATGTTGAGAGAATTTGCTAACAAGAGACCTGCCCTACTTCAGTTACTAAAGGGAAACCTACAGACAGAGAAACAAAGAAAGGAGAGAGAGACATGGAGAAAGGTTCAGTACTAAAGAGATTCGGTATGGGTACAATAAAGGATATTAATAGAGAGAGGGAAAAATATATATGACAAGCATAAACCAAAGGATAAGATGGCTGATTCAAGAAATGCCTTCACGGTTATAACATTGAATGTAAATGTATTAAACTCCCCAATTAAAAGATATAGATTCACAGAATGGATAAAAAGAATGAACCATCAATATGCTGCATACAAGAGACTCATCTTAGACACAGGGACACAAAGAAATTGAAAGTGAAAGGATGGAAAAAAATATTTCATGCAAGCTACAGCCAAAAGAAAGCAGGCGTAGCAATATTAATCTCAGATAAAATAGACTTTAAATGCAGGGATGTTTTGAGAGACAAAGATGGCCACTACATACTAATAAAAGGGGCAATTCAACAAGAAGAAATAACGATCATAAATGTCTATGCACGCAATCAAGGTGCCACAAAATACATGAGACAAACACTGGCAAAACTAAAGGAAGCAATTGATGTTTCCACAATAATTGTGGGAGACTTCAACACATCACTCTCTCCTACAGATAGATCAACCAGACAGAAGACCAATAAGGAAACTGAAAACCTAAACAATCTTATAAATGAATTGGATTTAACAGACATGAATAGAACATTACATCCCAAATCACCAGGATGCACATTCTTCTCTAGTGCTCATGGAACTTTCTCCAGAATAGATCATAAGCTGGGACATAAAACAAGGCTCAATAAATTTAAAAAGATTGAAATTATTCAAAGCACATTCTCTGACCACAATGGAATACAATTAGAAGTCAATAACCATCAGAGACTTAGAAAATTCACAAATACCTGGAGGTTAAACAACACACTCCTAAACAATCAGTGGGTTAAAGAAGAAATAGCAAGAGAAATTGCTAAATATATAGAGACAAATGAAAATGAGAACACAACACACCAAAACCTATGGGATGCAGCAAAACTGGTACTGAGGGGGAAATTTATAGCACTAAATGCATACATTAAAAAGGGAAGAAGGAGCCAAAGTCAAAGAACTAATGGATCAACTGAAGAAGCTACAAAATGAACAGCAAACCAATCCTAAACCAAGTACAAGAAAAGAAATAACAAGGATTAAAGCAGAAATAAATGACATAGAGAACAAAAAAACAATAGAGAGGATAAATATCACCAAAAGTTGGTTCTTTGAGAAGATCAACAAGATTGACAAGCCCCTAGCTAGATTGACAAAATCAAAAAGAGAGAAGACCCATATAAACAAAATAATGAATGAGAAAGGTGACATTACTGCAGAACCCAAAGACATTAAAAAAATTAAAAGAGGATACTATGAACAACTGTATGGCAACAAACTGGATAATGTAGAGGAAATGGACAATTTCCTGGAAACATATGAACAACCTAGACTGACCAGAGAAGAAATAGAAGACCTCAACCAACCCATCACAAGCAAAGACATCCAATCAGTCATCAAAAATCTTCCCACAAATAAATTCCCAGGGCCAGATGGCTTCACAGGGGAATTCTACCAAACTTTCCAAAAACAACTGACACCAATCTTACTTAAAGTCTTTCAAAACACTGAAGAAAATGGAACACTACCTAACTCATTTTATGAAGCTAACATCAATCTAATACCAAAACCAGGCAAAGATGCTACAAAAAAGGAAAACTACCGGCCAATCTCCCTAATGAATATACATGCAAAAATCCTCAACAAAATACTTGCAAATCGAATCCAAAGACACATTAAAAAAATCATACACCATGACCAAGTGGGGTTCATTCCAGGTATGCAAGGATGGTTCAACATAAGAAAATCAATCAATGTATTACAACACATTAACAAATCAAAAGGGAAAAATCAAATGGTTATCTCAATAGATGCTGAAAAAGCATTCGACAAAATCCAACATCCCTTTCTGATAAAAACACTTCAAAAGGTAGGAATTGAAGGAAACTTCCTCAATATGATAAAGAGCATATATGAAAAACCCACAGCGAGAATAGTACTCAATGGTGAGAGACTGAAAGCCTTCCCTCTAAGATCAGGAACAAGACAAGGATGCCCGCTATCACCACTGTTATTCAACATTGTGCTGGAAGTGCTAGCCAGGGCAATCCGGCAAGACAAAGAAATAAAAGGCATCCAAATTGGAAAAGAAGAAGTAAAACTGTCATTGTTTGCACATGACATGATCTTATATCTGGAGAACCCCGAGAAATCGATGATACAGCTACTAGAGCTAATAAACAAATTTAGCAAAGTAGTGGGATACAAGATTAATGCACATAAGTCAGTAATGTTTCTATATGCTAGAAATGAATGAACTGAAGAGACACTCAAGAAAAAGATACCATTTTCAATAGCAACTAAAAACATCAAGTACCTAGGAATAAACTTAACCAAAGATGTAAAAGACCTATACAAAGAAAACTACATAACTCTACTAAAAGAAATAGAAGGGGACCTTAAAAGATGGAAAAATATTCCATGTTCATGGATAGGAAGGCTAAATGTCATTAGGATGTCAATTCTACCCAAACTCATCTACAGATTCAATGCAATCCCGATCAAAATTTCAACAACCTACTTTGCAGACTTGGAAAAGCTAGTTATCAAATTTATTTGGAAAGGGAAGATGCCTCGAATTGCTAAAGACACTCTAAAAAAGAAAAACAAAGAGGGAGGACTTACACTCCCTGACTTTGAAGCTTATTATAAAGCCATAGTTGTCAAAACAGCATGGTACTGGCACAAAGATAGACATATAGTTCAATGGAATTGCATTGAGAATTCGGAGATAGATCCCCAGATCTATGGCTGACTGATCTTTGATAAGGCCCGCAAAGTCACTGAACTGGGTCATAATGGTCTTTTCAACAAATGAGGCTGGGAGAGTTGGATATCCATATCCAAAAGAATGAAAGAGGATCCCTACCTCACACCCTACCCAAAAATTAATTCAAAATGGACCAAAGATCTCAATATAAAAGACAGTACCATAAAAATCCTAGAAGATAATGTAGGAAAACATCTTCAAGACCTTGTATTAGGCGGACACTTCCTAGACTTTATACCCAAAGCACAAGCAACAAAAGAAAAAATAGATAAATGGGAACTCCTCAAGCTTAGAAGTTTCTGCACCTCAAAGGAATTTGTCAAAAAGGTAAAGAGGCAGCCAACTCAATGGGAAAAAAATTTTTGGAAACCATGTATCTGACAAAAGACTGATATCTTGCATATATAAAGAAATCCTACAACTCAATGACGATAGTACAGACAGCCCAATTATAAAATGGGCAAAAGATATGAAAAGACAGTTCTCTGAAGAGGAAATACAAATGGCCAAGAAACACATGAAAAAAACGTTCAGCTTCACTAGCTATTAGAGACATGCAAATTAAGACCACAATGAGATACCATCTCACACCGATTAGAATGGCTGCCATTAAACAAACAGGAAACTACAAATGCTGGAGGGGATGTGGAGAAATTGGAACTCTTATTCATTGTTGGTGGGACTGTATAATGGTTCAGCCACTCTGGAAGTCAGTCTGGCAGTTCCTTAGAAAACTAGATATAGAGTTACCCTTCCATCCAGCGATTGCACTTCTCGGTATATACCCGGAAGATCGGAAAGCAGTGACACGAACAGATATCTGCACGCCAATGTTCATGGCAGCATTATTCACAATTGCCAAGAGATGGAAACAACCCAAATGTCCTTCAACAGATGAGTGGATAAATAAAATGTGGTGTATACACACGATGGAATACTACGCGGCAGTAAGAAGGAACGATGTCGTGAAACATATGACAACATGACAACATATGAAGACATAATGCTGAGCGAAATAAGCCAGGCACAAAAAGAGAAATATTATATGCTACCACTAACGTGAGCTTTGAAAAATGTAAAACAAATGGTTTATAATGTAGAAATGTAGGGGAATTAGCAATAGAGTGTAATTAAGGAAGGGGGAACAATAATCCAAGAAGAACAGATAAGCTATTGTGGGTAAATTTAATGTTCTGGGAACGCCCAGGAATGACTATGGTCTGTTAATTTCTGATGGGTATAGTAGGAACAAGTTCACAGAAATGTTGCTATATTATGTTACTTTCTTGGGGTAGAGTAGGAACATGTTGGAAGTAAAGTAGTTATCTTAGGTTAGTTGTCTTTTTCTTACTCCCTTGTTATGGTCTCTTTGAAATGTTCTTTTACTGTATATTTTTTTCAATTTTTTTTAATTTTTTTTATTTTTCACACAGCTGATCTAAGAAAAAAAAGTTAAAAAAAAAAAAAAGGAAAAAATATGCAGAGCCCCCTTGAGGAGCTTGTGGAGAATGCAGGGGTATTGGCCTGCCCCACCTTGATGGTTGCTATCATGCCCACACACAGAAGGGACTGGTGGTTTGATGGGTTGAGCCCTCTACCACAGGATTTGCCCTTGGGAAGACTGTTGCTGCAAAGGAGAGGCTAGGCCTCCGTATAATTGTGCCTAAGAGCCTCCTCCCGAATGCCTCTTTGTTGTTCAGATGTGGCCCTCTCTCTCTAGCCAAGCCAACTTGAAAGGTGAAATCACTGTCCTCCCCACTACGTGGGATCAGACACCCAGGGGAGTGAATCTCCCCGGCAACATAGAATATGACTCCTGGAAGGTATGTAGACCCAGCATCGTGGGACAGAGAACATCTTCTTGACCAAAAGGGGGATGTGAAAGTAAATGAAATAAACTTCAGTGGCAGAGAGATTCCAAAAGGAGCTGAGAGGTCACTCTGGTGGGCACTCGTACGCACAATATAGACAACCCTTTTTAGGTTCTAATGAATTGGGGTAGCTGGTAGTAGATACCTGGCACTATCAAACTACAACCCAGAACCCATGAATCTTGAAGACAATTGTATAAAAATGTAGCTTATGAGGGGTGACAGTGGGATTGGTTAAGCCTTAAGGACCACACTCCCCTATGTCTAGTTTATGGATGGATGAGTAGAAAAATAGGGGAAGGAAACAAACAAACAAGCAAACAGACAAAGGCACCCAGTGTTCTTTTTTACTTTAATTGCTCTTTTCACTTTAATTATTATTCTTGCTATTTTTGTGTGTGTGGTAATGAAGGTGTCAGGGATTGATTATGGTGATGAATGTACAATTATGTAATGGTACTGTGAACAATCGAATGTATGATTTGTTTTATATGACTGTGTGGTATGTGAATATATCTCAATAAAATGGTTATTAAAAAAATAAAACTAAAAAAAAAAAAAGAAGAGAATGTTGAGTGCCTGTCGTGTATTTGTATGATTAAATGAAGAATAAAGTGTAGTTTTTCATGTTTTTTTTTTAAAAAAAAACAGCATCTCACTAAACTTTTAAATTCTAGAAACTTCAACTTATATGTCACCACTTCAATCTTAACATTAAAAAACTGAATTCAGTTTTCTTCCCATTCAAGTTCTAACTTCCTTTCCCCCTTAATACCATTCTCATAAGCATAGAGCTCTAGAAACATATAGCAATAAACCATCAATTCTCACTCATGCATTCCACAAATATTAGTAAGAGTCTAGAAAGAGAGAAATTAGAGTATAGGAAAAGGAGTTATAAGCTTTGCAATTAGATATATCAGCATTCTAATTTCAGCTTTGCTACTTCCTATCTGTGACCCTTAGTAAGATATTTAGCCTTTTTAAGGTTAATTTCCTTATGGACAAAATAGAGAAAACAACACCTTTATCATTAAATGGCATGTATAAAATTTGTGTAGTTCTGTGTCTATAACTTAAAAAGCTCTCAACAACTACTCTGTTAGAGACTGTAATGCATACAACTCTGTATAAGATATGTTCACTATTATCACGAAGCTCATAATTAGTTAGAGAAAAGATGGATCCAGAATAATTATAAGATAGTATGTAATACTGCTATATGTGTGGTACAGACAATTATGCTATATTGTATCAGAACAATCAATTCTGCCTGCAATGACCCAGAAGACTTCATGGAAAGCATTTGAGGAGCACTCCAAAGAATTTTGAGGGTTTCAATGGTAAAAATAGAATAGAGGGAAGGCTAGTAATTCCAGGGATGAAAAATAATATAAGAAAAATCGAAGAGATGGAAAAATAGAATTCAGCATCTTTGACAGTAATGGAGATCAATTTGGCAGAAGATTGATGGGTAAAAGATTTATATACTAAAGTAGAGGATTTGAAGGTAGTTAGGGACTAGGCTGTAGAAGATATTGAATGCTAAGCTGGGAGACTAGATTTTATCCTGTAGGATTCTGGCCAGGATACTAACATGGTAAAGAAGTGTTTTAGGTAGACCAGATGAACAGCAGCTTAAAGCAAGCAGCAAAAGCAGGTATGCATGAAATCATCTATATACTTGGTTACTAATTGCAGCATTGATTGTAACAGCAAGTATTTATCAACATGCGGATTTTTTTTAATTATGGCTCACTGATTCTATGGACTACTGTGTAGTTGCTTAAAATAAAAATAAAAGAAATTAAGTCATTATGTATTGGCATGGAAGTATATCCAAGATATATATTAATAAGTAAAAAAAGCAAGATGCAGAATAGTGTGTATAGCATAAAACTACTAAGAAGAGAAAAAGTTTTATTGGTATTTATATGCATAAAAAAAATCTTTGGAAGGATTTCAGAAGGAAATTAGAACATCCCCACCTATTGGTGGGGATGGCACTGTGCAGACAGAGAAGAGACATGGGAGGGAGACTTTCCATTTTACATCTTTGTAGAGTTTCTGCTATTTGAACCATGGGGATACATTCACTATTCAAAATTTTAAAATAAGTAATTTTAAAAGAGAAAAAAGAAAATTTGCCTAATAAAAAAATCAATGTCATGAAAGAGAATAAGGCACATTAAAAACCATGCTTTGGTTACATCAAATCTTGGCTAAGATCCTGGCACGGCCACTCACTAGCTCTCTGTACTTGGGAAAATTATCTAACCATTTTGTGTTTTCATGTCTCATTTCCAAAAATATGGGATTATGATACCTACTTTTAAGAGTCATTGTGAAAATTAAATAAGGTGACATACCTAGCATGGTACCTAAGCAAAGAAGGAACTTAGTAAATATTAGTTTTCTTCTCTCAACTTGATGCTTCAGTAGATTGTTTGGAAAGAATTAGATACTATAGAAAAATAATACAAGTATGACAAGTAAGAAAGCATAGTCAACAGGTATGCCTTAACTGTTTGAAGGTATAGTGTCCTAGAGAAATAAGAAATAGCATGGAAGTTATAGAGCAAGCAAGGTGAAACAAAGCCATTTTTAAGATAATTTGAAAACACAGAAAGAACCAGAAGAGGAGAAATTGATATAGAATATACTAAACAATGAAGGTGTAATTAAGGAATAAAGACCCAGGAGCGAAAGAAGGTGATAGACAGTCAAGGGCAAAGATAGATAGAGTTTGTAAAACACAGGATTAAATGTAATTATAAAATTTTTTTTACAACTGGATTTCCTGGAGACTTTGCTATTGAGCTTGTTAAATTCAAGAGGGGGATATAAAATGAGTATTTCCCAAATATATTCAACATGGAATCCTGTTTTTCACCCATATTTTGGGGGACTAGTTTTTTTTTTTTTTTTTTTAATCACACTTTGAAAAATAGACAAAGTTAGGGCAAAAAGTGATAATATTAAGATCAGGAAAAAAGAAGACAAGTCTGATTACTCCTGAAACACTTCATTTTCTCAAAAGTCAAAAGCAAAAGCACATTTTTCTATATGTATACTTTAATTTAATAAAAAAATAGGGAAAAATAGAAATAACTCAAAATATAGAAAAGGATAGGTATGACAATACTAAGAACCACGTGTAAGAATAATAGCATGAAATTTTAGTAGTTCATATCAGCAGAATTCCATGATTTTTTTCTTCTCAATTACGGTCTTCATTCTAGGAACAGGAATACAGAAATTGAGAAGAGGAAGAAAGCCACAGTGATCACAACAAAAAATTATAAGGATGAGAAAGCCTAGTATAGTAGAAAGGACAGTATTAAAATGGCTATAAAAGTCCTATAGACTAGAAAAGGAGTCAGAAGGTTTTTAATGGAGTAAAGAAGCTCCTGATGATGGGGAACCTGGTAAGGGTGAGGTAGGTATAGAAATACAGGGGGAACGTTGCTAAGTTTTTGACCTAAAAAAAGATTAACCATATTTTGGAATATAAGAACCTTAAGATTACAAAATACAGTATGATATGGATTAATAGAAAACATAGTAGACAAGATGAGTCACTCATTTCTGGCCTCAGGTACTCAACTCTAAAATTAATATATGTATGATCTTTTCTGATCCCAGAATTCTCTGAGCTTCTAATTGTAGGGGGATTTGATGCCTTGTGATGATTATGTCTTTAACAGTGCAGGGCTGATGTTATACGGTGACAGTGAGGAGTTATATGAGTCATGAGCATGAATAGTGGAAGCCAACTTCAAGGAAAGGAAGACTGTGAGTTTGCTATGTCCTCTTTGCTAGTGATAAATGGATTTGAAGGGACAGTAAATAATAATGAAGATTTGAAGTAAGTTGCATTGACTTCAAACAAGATGAAGGAGAAAGAAGGCTGCAATTTCATATTCTTTAAGTAAAATCGGGCAAGTCAATACCCTCTGGCTTCTTACTGAACTGAGGAGAGTGGGAAAAGTGAGACTGCATTGCAGTCTATTGCTAAGTCATATCCATTTGTCCTTTAAATCATTACCTGCATCTCTCTCTCTGTATTCCCATTGTCATTGTCTAAATTCTCATCATCTCATCTAAATTACTGTGAAAGCCTTCTATTTGATCTCACTGGCTCTAATCTCTCCTCTAAAATCCATTCTCCAGACTGTTATGTTATTAAGATCCCTTAAAACTTGTTTTCAGTGCATTTTTCCCCTATTTGAAAACGTAAAATGACTCCCTCTTGTGATCCATATCAAGCCTAAACTTCTCTAGCAGACTCTCGAGGCACACCATAATCTGAGCTCACCCTACCTCTTCAGCCTTCATGCCCATATCCTTCAACATAAACTATCCACTCTAGGCAAGCACTTTCCGCTCTGGCCACTGTCCTCATGCTCCCCTACACTTCTCTCTCTTATTCCCTGTACTCACAACATTAATTACCACCTCTATACCTTTATTATATGTTCTACCTTTTAGAAATACTTTCTCCCATCCCATTCCTCTATAAAAATCCTATACATATAACAAGAGTTGGCTAAAATTCCATCTTATCTACATATTTACCAACTGCCTATTATATGAGTGAAAGCATCCTTGCCCTCAAGAAAGCTAAAGTCTAATAGAAAAAAATGAACAAATGAACCAACAATTACAATATTCTGTGAGCAGAATGCACAATACTCTGTGAGAGCAAAGAGAAGGAGCATTTAAACCAGGCATAGATTGCAGATCAGAAAAGGCTTCCCAGAGGAAGTGAACATTCATCCTTGTCTTTAAAGGAGAGAAACAACACAAAGGCAAATGCCATGCATAAAGGCATGAAACATCGTGGTGAGTTCAGGAAAACAGAAGTAATTCAGGATGTAAGGGATCCTGAATGCCTGTGTGAGATGGGAAGATATGGGGCTAAACAGATAGGCCAGGGATAACGTATGATGAAGTCTTAATGTGATATGCTGAAGAGTTTTCATTTTTTTCCCCCCAAAAATGGGAAACAATTGAAGAATTTTAAGTAGGAGAGTGACTTCAACTGATAAGGCCCAGCTTTCAGGAAGAACATTCTGATTGGAGAATGGATAAAAGGTGACACAAAATAAAGGTAGGAACAACTTAGGAGGCAATTTTAATATACCACACACACACAAAATATTGACCTGAACTAAGGCAGTCTCAGTATAGGAAGCAAAGAGGTTCCAAGATATTTAGAAAGCAGAATTGATAGCACTTAGTGATTGATTCTACATAGGAAGCTGAGGAAGAAGAAAGCTTCTAAAGATAACCTGACAAACACAAATATCAAATCCTTCTAACTATGCTACTTACAGTCTCTCAAGTAAGACATAGTATTTAATGTCATCATGCCATTTTAGATTGCTCATTTTATGTACATTGTTTTTACCTCCCTACACAGACTATACAATCATTGAAGGCAATGACTAGGCTTCTACTGTTATTTTTTTATTCTTCTCAGCACTAAGCACAATACTGAGTATTTAGCAAGTGTCTGAAAATATTTACTGAACAAATGATTTTATGCTCTATTAAGCAAAACATGATTTACTTTATACTATGAGTCTGGACTAGGTACACTTGAGTACCTTAAACACAGTAAGATTAAAATATTTATCTGTTGAACTGAAAAACAAACTAAGATACACAAGTCATGAATTTCTCCCTGTGCATAAAATATTTATGTCACTAAGCACTCATCAGAATGGCTAAAATTTAAAAGACTGACAATACCAAAACTTAGCAAAGATGTGGAGCAACTAGAACTCTCATATCTTACTGGTGGGAATGTAAACTGATGAAACCATTTTAAAAAGCTGTTTGGCAGTAGGTACTAAGGCTAAATATATGCCCAACCTATCACCCATCAATTTCACTCCAATTATATACCCAAAAGAAAGGAGTTTATATGTCTACAAAAAAGGAAATATGTAAGAATGTTCATATTAGTTTTATTCATAACATCCCAAAATGGAAATAATCCAATGTTCATCAATAGTAAAACAGATAAATAAACTGTGCTATATTCATATGATGGAATACCACACAGAAAAAAAGGAGTGAACTACTGACATCTGCAAGAGCACAGATGAATCTCAGAAAAGATGATAAGCAAAAGTCACAATGTATGACTACACATATGAAGTTCAAGAACAAGTAAAAACAAAATAGTGGTAGACACTGGACTGATGGCTACCGCTGGGTGGGAGAGGGCAATGACTGGAAAGAGCCCTGAGGGAGCCTTCTCGTGTGTTGGAGAAGTGCTGTATCTTGATCACAGTAGTGGTTACACAGGTATATGCGTATGTAAAAATTCACCTACTCTACACCTAAGATTTATGCACTTTATTTGTTTTTTATTATGCACTTATATATTGTAACTCAATAAAAATTTTACATATCTATTTTAACCCTCATTTTAGCATTAATAAGAAACAACTTCTTCTAAATTACTTAAAATCATTTCTGAGGGGAAACCATGAGCATCTGACTTTATGTGTACAGCACTTCCTCTCCATAAATGGCAAAAATGAGCACGTTTTTAAGTAAGTAAAGCATTTTCTCCATCTCTTAGTGTTATTCAGAATGTCTTCAGAACTCGAATACAATCCTCTATTCCCATTTTGTATTTATTCACCCAACATGCCCAGCTTCATTTTCTGAGACAATAATCCAGATTAGCACAGATTTGGGTCCTCAGAGAAACACAATTGAGCATTTCCTAAAGGAAGTCAGGCTGTGAGGAAAGATGCCTCTGTCTAAAGTGAGCCTTTTAAAATGTACAATGAAAAAGAGAAAAGCAAGAAAATGGGAGGGATAAAGAGAACAGGCAAAAAGCGTCCCATCTAAACTTTTGAAAACTAAGAGAATCCATGAGCAGGGCAATGAGGAAAGGGACCATGTGATTTCAGACATGCCCCTTGCCCTCCTTGCATCCATGATCTCTTGTAAAAGAAGCACTATATTGCTAGGGATAAGAATCAAAGATTTAGGGAGAGGACAAATGGATTAACTCCTATGTGCAACAGTGAAACCATCCAAGCTCATATTCCATGTGTACCATTGGCTAGCTGTGCCAAATCTTGCTCTACGGGTTGCTCTACGGGTCTGTTTCCTCATATATAAAATAAAGATAGTAAAAGCACCTGTGACATAACTTATTATGAGGTTTAAATGAGATAGCAGATGCAAACACTAGGATAGAGACTTGTACATAATAAGTTTTCAATAAATGTTGTCTACCACTATTTAACCAAAAATTTACAATAGTGTTCTGGAGAAATTGTCTGAGTATCTGCCCAATCCATTAAACTGAATTGAATATTTTAAGGGGTGGAACATCTGGTTAAATCTAGTGGTAATTATTTTCTGGTATTCTGCAGAGTACTTGCCTCACCAAGTCTTAATAGATATATATTCTTAAAGTTACATGATCAACTAAGCAAAATTAAAACCATTAATGTATGGTTTCTCAAAGCTTGTAAAAGACTACAGGGAAATATATATAGCATTCCCAGGGTCACTACCCAGTGATAGACTGAATTATGTACTCCAACATAGACATGCTCTTAATCTTAATCCACATTCCTGTAGGTGTGAACCTATTGTAAATAGGACCTCTTGATGTTATTTTTTATTAAAGTGTGGCCCAGCTGGACGAGGATGTCTAAATCCATATTACTGAAGGCCTTATAAAGAGAAGAATCCAGAATTTGGAGAAAACCACATAGGAAGAAGCCAGAAGTTCAGTGGAAACCAGAAGAACTGAGGAAAGGAGAATAGAGTCACGTGACAAGAGGGAGAGCTACAAGCCAAGGAACCCCAAGGATTGCTACAGAAACCCCAGAATGTTAGACTCACAAACAAAGCAAGCCTGGTTGATATCTTGATTTTGGACTTCTTCTAGCCCCAAAATGGTGAGCCAAAAAATTCTTGTTTAAAGCCAAACACTCATTGTGTGGTATTTGTCATAGCAACCTGGCAAACTAATAAGATCGTCACCATGCAGCAAAAGCCCAGAGGCACCATTTACTTAGCACTACAAACATCAAATGCAGAACATGAGTGGCAGTACATGACAGCCCTGCATTTTCCAAACATATCTGAATCTTGTTTTGTAAAGCAACATAAGGTAACAGGTAATCCTCAGAACTTTTGAATTTAGGTCAATTTCTGATACCAATATTTGCCAACATATAGATATATAAAATATTAAACTCTCCAAAGTAGAGCAGCAGCCCATTCCATTTTTGAAATATTTAATTACAATTTATTTCAATATGGTTCTTTTTAAAACTTACATGCCTTAGTCTCTAGAATAAAACTTCACTTCCTTAGTCTCTAGAATAAACAACTTCACTTAATTTATAGCATATTTTAAAAATCTTAGTAAGTTTCTTAGATAGCAAAGATAACCAAACATTACCATATGCCTAAATTTGTCATATGACATAAGGTAGAAAGTAAGAAAAAGAAATGAGAAATTTGGTATCAAAGACCAACAAAACAACACAACAAAAAAGGCAATGAATGACCAAATTATTTTAAACGGCATTTCAGTATTTGCATGTGTGGCCCATGTCAGAGTCCACACCCTTCTCAGGAGGAACCTAGACTAGTCATTACCATCCACCCTGATTCCTTGGTTCTATTATAAAGGTCCAAGAATCTCTTGAAGTAGCATCTTTCTGCAGATCTGCCTGAAGCAATAGTTCTTTACTTTGGGGGGTCAGTGGACTCCTTTAATCTGATGACAGTTCTTTGCCCATATACTAACAAGGCACATCCACAAAGGATTTTACCTACAATTTCAAGAGATTCACAGAACCCTTGAAACCTATCCATGGGCTGTGGTCTTCAGGTTCTAGTCTAGAGGTTTAGCCTAAAGGGTATTTTCCCAGTCTGTTTAATTAGAAAATAGAATTCTAATTTTGGAAAAGAATTCAAATGAAAAATGCATTATTTCATTGAGAGGTTAAAATATCTGTGACAGAAAATAAAATAATAGAGAAGAGAAAAAGCCAAGATATATGGTGTTTATTATGAAATATTTTTTAAGTAAACAGCATATGTCTTACATGTTCTCTATAATTTATTGGTAGAAGTGAATTGGAGCAGAAAATCACTATTTATATGTAAATAAACAAATTGTCAAAATCATGTAAAATAAAATATAAGAAAAGAAGTCCATGGAGTTAAGAAACACAGAATTCTTTTGGGGTTAAAAAGGAACTTAGAAAACATCTAGGTGAATTCACTTATTTCATAGATGAGGGAAAAGGAAAAGAGGTTAAGAGCCTTGCCTAAAGTCACATAGCTAACAACTGTAGCATATATTGTGGTTTCTTTACTTCTACAATCTTAGTTTTAAAAATCCTATAGTTGTCTTTCAAAATAAAAAACAAAAACAAACAGCAATGAAGCTGTTTTTTGTTTGTTTCTTGGAAAAATCAGTCTTTGAAAAAAGTTGCCCAGGGAAGGCATAAGTCCTGGGAACCCTTTGGAGCCATTTCTGTGTATCTGATACTTAGAGCCCTATGGGCTGGAGATACAGTATGAGCAGGTTCCAGGTCTACCTCCATCTGTCAGAAAGATGTTCACCATGATGAAGGTCATCTCTGGCATATAAGAAGGGAAATGAAATACAAAATTAGGATTGGGAGAAAACTCATGAGGTTTCAAGAGGGCTTCGAGGACACAATAAAGTCAGTGGCCAAGTGGGAGTTGCCCCCTCATCGTATAATGCAGGCTGCAGCCTTACAAGACACTGTCACACAAAATTAATTACAGCTTCAGTGCGTTGGCCTGATTGCAACTTCACAATCCTTATCTTGAAATGGATTTTATTTTTGTAAGATCAATGAAATGGGATAGGTCTGCTGTATTAAGAAGTTTTTATTAAAAGTCCCATTAAGCTGCTAGAAGAAACAGGTGCTAGATGCTTGCCCATTTTGAAAAATGTCATGCTTAAGGGTTTTGTTTTGTTTTTTTTAATGTTTGGATTAACTTAGCAAAATTAGTTCCCTTAGTTCTTTATGTCTGTCTTTCTTCCTAGAATGTAAGCTCTTTAATAGCAGACATAATTTCAATCTCGTTCACTGCTTTATCCTCAGGACATATCGTCAGTAGCTTAGGTAAAGTAGGTGTTCAATAAAAGTATTTCCATATTTGTAGAAGGGAGAAAGGGAAGGAGAGAGGAAGGTTTACTTTCCAAATCACAGTACATATAAACAGGTTAAGTATATATTTCCTCTCTTGACCACAAAGCCATCTATAGCCAATCATATTATGAAAACCAAAACACTTTGTGTTATAGATTTTAAGTAATAAACCAAATGTCTCCATTTTTCCAGTAGAACGGTGTTTTTGAAAAGGAAAGGAAAGAATTTTCTTTTGGTGCAAAAAGATGTTTATTCTCAACTACCAGCACAGTCCTTAGCAGAAGCGTCAGTAGTGGTAGTAGTAGAAGTAATTATAACAGCTACCATCTATTAAATACCTGCTGTAATAGACCACTCGTTTAGTATATAGCAGATGCTAGGCACTTCAAATACACCATCAATAATCTTCACAATTCTGTGAATTTTTATCCCATTTAACAGATGAAGACATTAAAGCTCAGAGAGGTTAAGATATTTTCCTAGAGCCAAATACCCAGGAGTAGTAGATCTAGCATTCAAATTCAGACCTGCTTACAGCCAGTACATCACGCTGCCTTCTTAGGAGACACTTAAAAATATATCCAGTTAATGACTTATTAAAATAAATGTAATGATTTTGTTGAAACTTGTCTATTTTAAAATAGAGATTTTATTTTTTCAAGCATATTGGATAAACAATGAACTTCTAACCCTCATTTTAAAAATGCATTACTACATTTCATACTCAAGATCCTCATGTTTTATAGCATCCTTCTTTAATTTTTTTATGTGGCATTTTAATGAAATAGAGAAGCAAAAGAGAGTTATTTGTTTACTCTGTTTGTCAAAGTAGATCATATTCATTGCTGCTACAAAAATCTTACCAGGATGCTACCTTTATAGAATTTTGAAAATGTTTTTCCTTCCCCTGCCCTCTTCCACCTCTAGCCATTTATTCAGTTAATGCTAATTTCTCCCTTTTAAAACACTACCAACACTGGGAACAATGACTATAATTTCACTAAGGTATTTCTATCAAATATTTCAAGATATAATTTGACCTGGTGAAACTGATACTCCCAACAAATCCATCATCAACTGGAATCAAGGCAATAAGGCATTGTGCGCTCTATTTTAAAGACAGGAAAACTAAAAATGTCAGGTTCACACAGTGAGTTAGAAAAAGAGCCCAGATACAACCTCAGACTCTTTCACACTCATCCAAGAAAGTTGTAGCTAAATCCATGCTGCTAATTCCACTCTTGGCTGTTCTACTCCTTCAACAAGAGTGCTGGCTGGACGTTTAGTGTACCATTTAGTATATTATTCATTCCTCAGCTCCCTGCCCAAAGCAGTTTTCCAGTCCAGCAATACTGCATTCTGTACATACCCAGATGATATAAGCAGTGGCCTGAGACTCAGAAAACTCTAGAATGATTTGACTTTTATTTGAAGACCTAAAATAACTGTCCTCATTTCCAGAACTATGCCATCCCAAAATGTTGTTCTTTTACCTTGTACCTCTGAACATATACCAAAAGAAAAACCAAAATAACTACAATTAAATGAAAAAAGTAAAAAACCTATTCACAGTATAAATGAAAAAAGTATAATATTAGATATTCACTTTGGTGTAATTTTGCATTGGGATTTAATTCTGAATATTAAATCAATAATTTGGATCATGAGGTTAATCTCTGTAATGTACTTTGCTGAATTGTGAATGAATTGCTTGTTTATAAAAAATCTTGAAGGGGCAAAAATATATATGCCAAAACCAAATAATGCAGCATAAAATGCCTCCTATTTTAAACATCCCTCAAAGTAAAACATGATACAAAAAATTAGTAAGAGAAGAAAGAGTTCAATGTAAATCAGAAAGACTGCTTTCTCTAATTTGAAAAAAAAAAAAAAAAAAGGACATTTTTTTTATTTCATCCCTTATTAGAAAATTTGGGTTTTTATAACAATAAATTTTGAAAGACATTTTTCAGATATTTATCAAGTTTTTTAAAATGCTAAATACAGGAAAACTTATAAAAATCAAAGTTTACTCTTTCAAATCATTCAAATCTCATTCACTGCTAAAGAAGCCATCAGGGCTGCCATGTTTAAACAGCTTGGACCATGTTATTTCACTTCTCAAAAGCCATCGGGTCTTTAATGAACTGACCCCAAACTTCTTCACCAGCATCGCTTCTTGGTACATCTACCATGTACCCTAACTTCCTGCTCTGCCAGCTTGCCCATTCCCCCATTCCCCCTTTACCAAATTGCTTTTCAGGAGTCAAATCTCACCTCAAATCTTTTTTTTGACATTCGGTTATTCACCCATTTAAAATTAAACAGTTCTTTCACCCTCCCCCAAGATGCATTACCTGCTACTGTTTAAGAACCTATTTTCTTCTTCCTTGATTGATGCTTTTTTCCTCCTTTCTTCATTGCAAGTACTTTGAGGTCAGAGAAAATTTTTAATTATCTACATATCACTCTAGTACCTAACACTATGTCTATAATTTAAAACCTATAAATTAGTAGTCTCTCAAATGCTTGTGAAAAGATTTAATTTAGTTGAATTATTTTCAATTTTTGAATTGCATTATATTTAACACTAAGATATGTAACATAAAAGAATTGCCCCTTATGACAACAAATCAAGTGACCTGGTATTTACTGATAATCTAGTATTATACCTGTTCAGTACCCAGTGCTGAGAGCAAGGATACAAAGAAGTATTAAAATGATTCCTGCATTCAAAGGACACTCAGCAAAGGCCATATATGTGGCTCAAACAAATACAATAGACTGGTAGAGGAAGAACTTCTTACACTTAATGTGGTCTGAGAAAGCTTCATAAAGGGGTGAGGTTTGATCTGGGCCCTGGAGAATTTAATTTCCTTAATACAGGAAATGGTATATCCTGAGTAGAAGAAAATATATGGAGGCAGACATGCTTAAGAGAAATAAACACATATGTTTTGCAAAACTAAAGAAAAGAAATTGGGTTGGACCAGACTGTAAAAACCCTTGCAGACAGACCTTGTAACCTTGGTTATTATCTGAAAGCAAGGTTAATTAGGGGAGGAAACTATGTGGACATAAGACAAACTCTAGCTGAGAGCAGAAAGGACTGAAAACTTGACAGATAGGAAGAGTGAGGATGAAGGATTCCAATACCCTTGCCTCATTCATTCTGTAATGACCGAACAACTAAAGCAAAGTGCTATCTGGACCAGCATATTGTCATGCCTAAGAAATAGGGAAAACAAAAATTTCTATTCCTCATATGCAGTGCCTAGAGAACAGTAAATGCTCAATAAATACTTGTGGAAGGAAGGGAGGGAGGGAAGGAGGGAGGGAGGGATTGAGGACTCTCAGACTCTGTACTCATAATCCTAGAAAGGAGAGCATCAGCCATTGGAGAATATATCAAACCATAGCTTCAGATTGAGTCTAGTCAGTGTCACTGAGTCACCTTTTTTGGAATCCTGGATTGGAAATCTAAATTACGACTCACCTCACTACTATTTTACAGAGTAACGGCAACAATGAACCTCTGTTGCTTCATCTTTTAAATAAAATAACATTCCTTCCCCTGCTTATTCTAAATGAATAGTAAGGGTTAATCATATTTAAAATATCAACTGTGCCCTATGTTTATATACCATATGATATTCTTATTGCTAATTTAATACTACAAAAGATTTCCCACCACTATCACTATAAAATGATTTCTAAATCCCAGTCTATTATTCACTTTAGCATTGCATGTAACAGTATTTCTGTAACAAATTAATTGTACCAAAGTAACCAAGGCACATTTAATTACCGAATTAATCTGCTTACATCTGATAAGGGGCAGTCCAAAAACAAAAAAACAAAACACACTAATCTGTATTTTTAAAATATATTTAACCTTAAATAAATGAAACCATCCCATTTCACTTGGCTTTATCCTTCAGTGTTCCTAAATAAGAAATGTTTATCCACAAAGGCCACAAATCCTACCCAGCCCCACTCTCAATTGGGTAGCAAAAAGATTGAATTTAGTTTGTTTCTTCACAAAAATAAAAGACAGTCAAGCTTGTAAGCTAAAAGCAAATTGTTTCATTTGATATAATGGAAATTGTTGTATAGTCATATAGCTTGTGTCTAGTATTTCAAAAGATATTCAGGAGCTAATTTATCACAAATACTGACAGAAGGCAAGCTTCAACAGGAGGCAGTTACAAACTAATTCATTTAAAAGGGGAAAAGACTTTCTACACAAAAGTCTTAGCATAGAGCATGAAAAACTAGAACTTGATAGCATGACATGATGCTCATTTACTAAGGAAAGATGGCATCTTGTAGAACATTCAAAGTGAAACAAATTGAAAGGTGAAAATGCAGCCTCAGTTCTTTGTGCAAAAAATAAATGTAGCCTTTTCACAAACACATTAGAACCAGGAATTATGAAAAATCAATTTAGGTGGAAATTTTTTTTAAGAACTCCTCTAACAAGAAAAATTTAGACATATCCATATTCTTTGGGGGGGGGGGGACAAAATCAAGTAATTTACTCCAAAAGACTATATTATAACCTGACTATATTCCAAGATATAAGAATTGAAATGTGTGCAAAGAAAGTTACAGATTTCCTGCACCAGAGAAACCTATTTTGGGAAGCAAAATCATCAGCTGTCATGGTATCATTATAGGATTGATAGAACACTATCATCTAATATTTTAATTCCCTTTTCATGACAATCAACAAGCTATCATGGGTTCTCTACTCAAATACTTCTGGTGATGAGGAACTCACTCCTTATGTTCCATTTTGAGATAAACTCTTCCTCTGTATCATCCACTCACTGACTCTGGTTTTGCCTCCAGAATAAGCACAGTAAACCTAATTCTTCTACTTGAAAATCCTTCAGATTATTTCAAACTGCTATCACATCCTCCCTGAACTCTCTTCTCCAGGCCAAATTTTCTTGATTACTTAGTGGCTTCTTCAAGTTTCTTACACAGTCCCCCTTTCCAAAGTCCCCCACCCTCCTCCTAAATGTAAAACTCCTGGTATATAGTCAGACCAGAACAGGACTCACGTAAATCCAAAATTCCTTCCCCTAATCAGTGGAATATTTTAAAGCTTTGTAGTCATATTATTTACTAATCAACTAACATATACATGCTGCAAGTGTAAAGTTCCTCAAACACACACCAGCACTGCTGCTACAGTGTAAAATATGTTGATGTTACTTTTTATGAAGCTGCCTTCAGGTTCAGTTTATAAGTATAGAAGAAAAATTAGATTCATTGCTACATAATCACACTCTAGTTTGATTATTGTATCTGTTATTCTATTATTATTTTTAAACAAGAATAGTTTTGTCTTGTTACTTAGTGTTCTAGTTTGCTGCTGCTCCTGGAATGCAAAACACCAGAGATGGATTGGCTTTTATAAAAGGGGGTTTATTTGGTTACACAGCTACAGTCTTAAGGCCATAAAGTGTCCAAGTTAATGCATCAACAATCAGATACCTTCACTGGAGGATGGCCAATGGCATCCGGAAAACCTCTGTTAGCTGGGAAGGCATGTGGCTGGCGTCTGCTCCAAAGTTCTGGTTTCAAAATGGCTTTCTCCCAGGACGTTCCTCTCTAGGCTTCAGCTTCTCTCCAAAATGTCTCTGTAAGCTAAAGCTCCTCTCTCAGTCCCAGTGCATTCTTTAAAGTGTTCCTCTTGGCTGTAGCTCCTCTTTAAACATCATTCACAGCTGCACTGAGTTCCTTCTGTTATGTCAGCTCATTTATATGGCTCCACTGATCAACTTAGACCCACTCTGAATGGGCGGAGCAACACCTCCATGGAAATTATCCAGTCAGGGTCATCACCCACAGCTGGAGGGGCGCATTCCAAAGAAACGATCAAAGAATTACAATCTAATCAATACTGATAACATCTGCCCACACAAGATTACATCAAAGATAATGGCATTTGGGGGACACAATATATTCAAATTGGCACACTTAGCTACCTTATTTATCATATTTGGTTCTGAATAATTTCTGGTTCTTTCTGAAAAATTAAATCCATCCTCAAAGCATGAAAATTTGCTACCACTAAAGGCAGTCAAAATAGTATGTCATAGGCCCTGAAGACAAGACCAAAAAAGGAAGATGGAAAATAGTTTAGATGGTGGCAGTATTACTTGAATATGTGTGTCTCTGTATTTATATAATTAAATATATATATTCAACATATAAATATATGTTCTCAAAGTAACTGATAAAACCCATTGTGGTAGGTACATTTTGATACGTTAAAAAATACATGACATTTGTTTACGGTTATAGATTATACTGAATATTAGGCTGAAATGCTGTGTAAGCATGTCACAATATCTCCCTACTCCACTTTGTACAATGTCAAATTATAGCTTTCTGCTTAATCACAAATGATCAAGTGTTGATACCTGATTAGTTCTTTCAAAAGTCCTGCCACACTGTATTGTAATTATTAGTTAACTTGTCTTCCTTATTGGAGTCTAAGCTCCTTGAGGGCAGAGATGTTGGTTTTCATCTCTGTTTCACCAGATCCTAGCACAGGACCTGGAACAAGTAAGTGATTAATATTTGCTAAAATAATATCATAAAATTGGACAATTTATTCATTTCCTTAGAGCAATGCCTGGGTGTTAGGGTCTATCTCGCCGTTTTTTTTTTCTTAGATAGACTCTAAGTCAGTGCTTAAAATTCTCAGTTCTGTTATACCCTCAAATACAATGGTAAATGAAATGTGAATGTACACACTACATGGCTACATGTTTGTATGTATGTATATGAATATACATACCATAAGAATACTGGATAACAATTATCAGTATCATTAGGAATATTTTTTTCCAATTTCAAAAGTTCAAAAAGTCTATTTTTTTTGTGTAACAAATGTTTCCTATTCATATCATAAAACTAATAAAGACTTTACAAATCAACTTAATACAGCATACTGTCAAAGTAACAGGGCCTATTTATAGACTACAACTATAAGCAGTGAGTTTTACTATTAAATAGTTCACAGCATTTTAAAAATCATTAGCACAAACAGAATTATAATATATTTAAATAATCTTTCAAGCTATTAATAACTAGAATATGGATTTCAATATACTACTGAAAAGAATTGTACTATGTTCAGGTAAATATATAGTAAATCTTTAAGAACTTCTTCCATATTAAATTTTTCATATTCTTTATTATTTTTATACGAGAAATACTACTCATGAATTATTCATAATATCTAGTCAGATCTGTTACATCAGGTGTCAGATTAATCTAGGTGGAGGAAAGTGCTGACTTTTACATGAAGTATTCATTAAACTCGGTGAACTCATTAAAGTATGTTAATTAGGTAATAGACAAAGGAACGTGGTATTTGGTAGAGACTGGGCACTGTTAATACCTTGCTTTCTGCTAATACCTTGGCTGCAGTTTTTCCCCCCTTAATGAGCACAGGGAAAAGCTGATTATTTCAAATGCAGAAAAAACATCACATGTGTTACGTGTTGGAAAAATTGCCCCAGGTGACAAAAGGAAACACATACCAAAGGAACTGGCACTCTAACAAAGAGAGTATCATTTCAAAGCTTCTAAAATTTTATGTGGTACAATATTCTGTCAGGAGAAAGCTACATGTTAATGTTGATATTACCAAAAATATTTCATTGTTAGTAGTTACTGTATGACTAATACTGCTTTTTAATTCATATCTGCCTCTAACACAAGTATGTGATGCTTGTCCTTGTTTTATTATTTTGATGGGGTTTTCTCACACTAAAATTTCAAATACCTGACAGCATTTATGCCCACTTGTAGGTTAAGCACTAATTGTCTCATTTCAATAAAATAATTTCCTATTAAATGACAACTTTTCAAAGGCTATATTAAGAGTTTTCCATAGGAAGACCTGAATGTGAACACAGAAAGAGCAAACATTTGGATATTTATGATATGTCAACATGCAAACTACCAAAAAGATGGCCCCTGGGTTCTTTCTAGTTTTATCTACCCATCTCAAATATTACCATTTATATTACACAAACAAATTTTCTGTGGCTCTGGGTTATATGTGAAAGCTTGGTGCAAAATTCTTGATTTTTACAACAAAATGGAGGTCAGTCTTTGTGCTGGTTTGAATGTTTTATGTCCCCCAGAAAAAGCCATATTCTTTGATGCAACCTTGCGGAGCAGACATATTAGTGGGGATTAAGTTGGAACGTTTGGATTAGGTTGTCTGCATGGAGATAGCCCCACCCAACTGTGGGTGATGACTCTGATTGGATAATTTCCATGGAGGTGTTGGCCTGCCCATTCAGGGTGGGTCTAAATTAAATCACTGGAGCCATATAAATGAGCTGGCAAACAGAAGGAACTCAGCGCAGCTGAGAGTGACACTTTGAAGAGGAGCTACAGCCAAGAGGGACACTTTGAAGAAAGCACAGAAGCTGCAGATGGGAGACATTTTGAAGATGGCCATTGAAAGCAGACTCTTGCTCCCGAGAAGCTAAGAGAGGACAAATACCCCAAGTGCAACTAAGAGTGATATTTTTGAGGAACTGAAGCCTGGAGAAGAACGTCCTGGGAGAAAGCCATTTTGAAGCCAGAACTTTGGAGCAGACACCAGCCACGTGCCTTCCCAGCTAACAGAGGTTTTCCAGACACCACTGGCCACCCTCCAGTGAAGGTACCCAATTGCTTATGTGTTACCTTGGACACTTTATGGCCTTAAGACTGTAACTGTGTAACCAAATAAACCCCCTTTATAAAAGCTGATCCATTTCTGGTGTTTTGCATCCTGGCAGCATTAGCAAACGAACAGTCTTAAAAAATATATAAAACAAATGTTTCTATCTGTCAAATACCTTAGGACTTGGCTGCCCACCCCCACCACCTTTTTTTGAGAATTAAGTGATCCAAAGTATCTACAGCTATATATTCAGCCCTTAATTGAAAGCTCCAGAGCCCAAAAAGAATGGTAAAACCCATGTACAAACATGCTTCCTTTCTCATAGGACTTCACTTTCCTATTTTCTCCTACTTCCTCTTCTTTGAGTGAAAATAATTGCCACTTCATATGCAAAATGTAACTACATAAAAAAATTATTCAGCCAAGATTAGAATGTGTTACATTAGTTCATGATCAGACCACAGCTGGCTCCACTCAAAATATGATTCCATCCATGCCATTGGCCAGGCAAATATTTCCGTCTTCTACCTTTCTCATCATTATAATACACAGCTTCTAAGATATATGGTCTTTAAATGCAAATAAAATAGCCTCTTTTGAAAATTAAAAGCACATGATTATTTCATTTATCATCAACTACAAGGAGGAAATATACTCATTTGAAGGACTGGCCAACAGTAGTATTCATCAAAAGAAGGCTGCTACTATTTTTTAATTGAACCCTTCTTTCACAGGATGATTTCAAACAGTTGTACCCCTGCAATTCTCCTTACAGAAACACATTAATATGTGAATTTCAAAAATAATTCACATATTAAATGTCATACAAGAGCTTTCTAGGAATGCACTTCAAATTTTAATTGTAGCTTTTTCATAAAAGTGAAATAGAAGTCAAAATATTAAATAGAATATTTTTGGTGTTGTCTCTGTCTTAAACTTTTTCCTCAAAGATTCAAAAACTCACACACAAAAAATGTGCTCAGTAAGAAAAACATGTATGAATATAAAGTATATGAAACACAGTCTAGCTAAAGGAGCTAACTTTGTCCGTAACTATGATACTAGATAATTCTTATCAACTCAATCCCATAAAAAATTAGAAAAGACCAAGAGGAAAAAATAAGACAAGAAGAAGTCAATATTTTCCATTTATATCTTCATTCTCTTTCTAAATTCTTCATGTTCCACTCACAGCTTTTTTTTTAAAGAGCAATATTATATGGGGAAAAAAAGCTGTTTTCAAATATGAACTGCTCATCTAAATTATTTAATTTGGTTTATCAGTGGGTACTATAGCCTCTAAATATGCTGGGGGAGTTTATATACAAGAAACTGCTTAATGGAATCCATAATAGCAGCTAAATGGGTTACTGTCTCTGGTTATAAATTCTAAAAATGTTTTCTCACGGGTCCATTCATTAGACCTCAAATATCCAATTGTATCTTGTATCAGCTTTCTACAATTTATCAAGGTTACACACAAATGCTATTCTGATTATTTGCTTGAGAG